>NC_089284.1:7528874-8221728 GCF_963678975.1 Dysidea avara
TCCATTAGGATGACGGGATGCAGGGTTAAACATCATCGGTGACCTGGGTAACCAGTAGTTCGGTGGAGTGCCTGCAGTAACACCACACACTATACCACACTGAAGGGGTGTGGCTACACAATACCTGCTCCCATTGGTAGAAAATTGTGTGGTGGTGAAGGGTAATACCCCTGGCCATACATGGGAGGACGGGGCTGAACACCAGAGAACAAAGCCTGCACAGGAGGGGACAGCCCCTGTGTAGGAGTTGACTTGGAATAAGTGGGTGTAGCTGATTTGCAAGTAGGAGTTGCTGCTTTGCAAGTAAGAGTTGCTGCTTTGCAAGTAGGAGTTGCTGCTTTGCAAGTAGGTGTGGTTGAAATATGGGCAGTTGGTGTACCTAAAGTAGATGTGGGTGTGATCCTCTTTTGTAGTGGTGGTGACTACAATTGTGATGCATAAGATGAATACCAATTACAATTAATGATTTACTTCAATCTTTGCAGCTGCCGCAGCAGCAAAAACAGCAGCCACTGAAGGAGTGAACTGGGTAGCATGAGCAGTTGCTAGGGGATACAAGTTTATCAACAAGATGTCAGAAATATGCCTTACTTGATACTGACGTTTGTCCACTACTAGGTGTCCCTGTAGTTACTGCACTTGTGACACTGTTGTTACGACTATTGTTTGTTGGTGTGGTAGCTATGGAGTGTATTATATAGAAACAATGACACCACATAAACAAGGTACCATTCTTACATTTATCTGAAGGTCTCCTCAACAGACGCACTTCAGCCTTATCTGGTGATTTGTACAACTGTTTACGGTTTTGTCTCGGTGGTTTTTCTGAGCTGCTCTTATTTGCTCTGTCTGGAGTCTTGTGGGAGAATCCATAATCCACTTGTTCTGCAGGCTGGAAATTGTGGAATGTAGCCTGAGGTAGCCACTGATTGCTGTGTAAATGTCTCCCGCCTTTTTTCTTAGCATCCAGTCTTCTGCCATAAGATATGTTGACAAAGGATGATGCATTAAGACAGTATGCTCTGCCGGCACTACAACGCCATGTGTGCCCACCAAGAAACGATTCATCAAACACAATCTCATATTGTTGATCGGTACCATCTTCAGAAGCTAACAAGAATAAATGAAGGTCAAACAACTGCCATAACTCTTGTACTACATATAAATCGTGTGTGTTTGTGTGCGTGTTTTGTGTGTATGCGTGTGTGAGTAGTGTGTGCATGTACATGCGTGTAGATGCAGTGAGACATGCCAACTGTCCACGTTTCATGTAATGGGTGAGGGTTCAGGTGGGAAAGCCCACGCCTTCACCTGTGAGGCACGATACAGCCTCTTGTGGGTGTCTGTGCTGACTCACAGCACCTGAGAATCACTGGGTAGGTATGACCATGCTACCACAGTACAACATAGCTGAAAGCTTTGTGTTTGTCATGTAGTGCATGCATATCAGTGCCTACACAACTCACATCTAATCCCAGTGATGGTACCAGATAGACCAAATTTCATCGGATGATACAACGAGACATTCATGACACGATCAAGAAGTTCATGAGTGGCTTGTTGATCTACCAACACTCCAGACTGTGCTGTGGTAGGCTACACAAAACAATGAAAACACAACTACATAACAAAAGTCATACAATGACAGATTTGACTGTGGTGTATATTCTGTCATTGAAACTTGATTATGTTTACATACTATCCTACTAGGGGCCCCTGAGGCTTTGTTGAATGGAGAGAAAAATACCAAGTGGTAACTGCATCCTCGGACAACTTGCAACCTAGGCAAGTGCCTAAGGAGCCACACAGACCACAATTCAGTAGAGGGCTGATTTTGAGCATCACAAGCCCATCTTTATCTACTTTAGGTTCTAGTTAACAGTATAGTTTGCAGATGAACATTTTGAAAGATGTACATGGATTCTCCACATAGCACTACAAACACACACCTTGTATAGTAACCATGGCTTCACTTTCATTTTTATTGTCTTTGTGACATCTTTTAGTTGCTCAGCAACCAGCCTCTCGATGGCTGTAACTTGTGGAGCATCAAGAGAATGACTACCACATTTGATTGGCTGTAATCCGTGTGTTGGTAATGCCTTCACCCACTCCTCTGCTCCTATCAATGTCTCATCACTGTAAACAAGTAATACAATATGACATCACAGAGGGATCATGTGAGCAATTACCTTGAGGCAGAAGCAGGGAACAGGTGTTCTTCAGTGTACATGTTTTGACTGGAGTTCTTCTCTAATAGTTGAAACATGTTAGGAAACTTTTTCATATAACTTTTCAAAATGTTCAAAGCTGCCTCAGAGTACAGCCACATTCCTTCGTAGTGTCTGCAGTATCCCGGCAACTCCAGCTGACGTTTAGAATACTTAAAACAAAGTCCAATATCTCTCCGTCTATGGAAAATGTGGTACACACACAAATTCTATGTAATAACTAAATATATGATTCCCATCTAAAGCAGTAGAGTGTAAGACAATTTCTAGGAAGTAGCTTGAGAAGTGCTACCATTAAGTACCTGCACCTTTAAGACTTAAAATGCTCTACTCTTTCTTGTTTTAGAAAATCCCTCCCACCCCTCTAAAAAAATAGGCTACCGTATATAGCAGGCTTTTTTTATTCAAGGGTGCCAATTTTATGAATGCTCAGTTCATGAAAATATTACCCATGAATTTCCAGGCCTTGAAAGACTGATTTCACAAAACTGTAGGATACAACATGTAAATCATTTTCTGGCCCCTCAAATATATACACTACATTAACAGTTATTTCATACCGTCCACCCTTGGTCTCCTCACAAGAACAACTGCTGGAGATCCGGGACAGGACGAGGTTGGAGACACGCAACTTATGACACACTTCCTGAGAGGTGTAATATTTTTCTGCCAATTCCCAGTTTCCATATATGGTAGAGAGGTCAATGTCTATGTGTGGCTTGGCCCGCACATGGACACGGTCCGTTTCCATGTCAACTGAAACAACCTGCATCAAAGCATGACGTAATAATATTAAGGAGAGTCACAGGTGTTCTGACATGACTTCCAAGTAGGTACTTAATGGAAAATGTGTGATAAATTTCCCCAGTCAGACAGAGTGAATATAGTTGCAATGAAGACCCTTAACGGGAGGAGGTAAGGACCCACTCACTCACTCACTCATTCAACTCACTCACTCCACAATATTCTTATTCACACCCACTAAAGATATAACAGAGTACTCACATCAGCCAGGGATCCATAGTAAGATGGAGCTAGCAGTACACACTGTAATCCTTTAGTGTAGACTGTGTTGAGTGGCAACTGTTGTGATCCTGCGTCTTGAGGAGTAACCTCCTGTAAAGGAGAACACATGAACCATAATTACATCACAGCATTATTACTGTAGGTCACATATTTTGTTATAGAATGGTCTTACTGTAATTGCAGGGCTTGCTAACACTCAAGTAGTACACCTAGTAACTGCAGTGGAAGACCTTTGTTCTGTGCAATTTAGTTATTTATATACCACATATACTGGTACATTGATCTTTTAGACTTGCACAACCCAGTCAGTTAGTGGTCCATTTTCCTGTGTATCAGCTACGTCTAAGGTCTAATACCTGAGGGTCAAATTTTTAATATTTGGCTTTGTTAATGAAAACATTTCTAGAGAGAGCCTTACATCATTGACCTAAACAAGTGTTAAAATAACAAGTTTGACACAACACTAGGTTACATACTTAACTACAGTCTATAGAAGTGTCTGGGTGTGGCATATCTCTGAAGGTGTTGCTAAGGATTGTATAGTCATTTAATAGGCTATCACACAAACAAGAGCTTCAAGTGAGGGTGTTCATGTTGTAGTTATGGAAACGATAGCAGCCACACATTCACTAATACCACAGTGACGTATGAAAACAAATTGCCCATGTCACTAACAGCAAGAGTTTATAGCATATACAAACACTTTTTAAAAAAAACTTTGGGGCATTTCTACTAAAAGTTGCAGGTTTTTGGTAAGAATGCACATATAGAAAATTCCCTAATCTTTTACAATTGTTATTACCATGACGACATTTTGATATGCATAATAGCTGGAGCCAGATGACCACTGTTTCTCCAAATGAAGCACACCCTTTTCTCCAGTTTTCACAGACACATATCTGGTACCAACTAGTTTCTTAGCCTCAATCAACACCTTAATCTCACCAATGGTGATGCCACGACGATGACTGTACCTGAATACACAAAACCACTGTCCTTATCACTATGGTAAAAAAATGCAGGAGAAATTTATTTAAGCACTGCATGAAGAGTAGGCATGTGCATGGTAGAAATAGTAATACTGTAGGGCACGCCTCTGTCATGTTCTCAGTAGTTAGGCCTATGAACTAATACCAGTACTTGTTGCAAATTAAATCACCAAAAATTTCACTTGGGCAAACAGACTTTAAAATACTTTGGCAGTGCTTAAAAAATGTCCTACTCATCTACAAGGGCTTACTGGTGTGTTATATCACTGCAGTACTCCTGCCACTGTTTGGACTCCTTATCGTTGTGCTGTCGCACTTGTAATGGATGATCAGAATAAATCCTGCAAGCACAAAATGTGACTAGTCGGATACGCAAGTACTTTCAATCATTCCATGTAGCTACCAACATAACGTAACTTCACTGCTAATACTTCACTGCTAAACTAGCTAGAAACTTGATAGCTCACCCTAAATCAATACTTCAGCCCTAAGACATCTGGATTTCAACTATACACCCATGGTTTGGTGTGAATTAAAATGTACACAACATTTTAAAAAGGTACTTCAATAGAACAGTCAATTACTATAATAGAGCAATCACTTTGGGTGTTCTGTTATCAGAACAGTTGGGTGATGCAATCCTTGCAATGCTTAAGGGCTTCTGAGACCTATGGTATGAAAACTTCCCAACATCATTGATCTAGACATGGTCCTGGGATTATGCAACCTCTCTATAATGGACACTTTGAGATTGACACGTCGTTGCTGTAATATAGAGGTCTACATAGACTCTTGGAGCAACACTTACTCTTTGTTATAAATATTTGAAATTTTTATCTTGTGTTTATTTGTGTCAGAGAACTTGTTCCATTGGAAATACGCAAATATAGTCAAGATACAGTAGCCACGCTCACTCACTTTCCTTCAGCATCAGAAACAGACACAACCAATGCCTCAACAAGAAATGGCCAATCAACATAACATGTTCGGCCAACCAGATCGTCTGCAATAGTTTTCAAATTCTATGACAACAATTTCTAGATGTAACAATAGTGTTATGAGAATACTCCTAACTACTTACCAGTGGTGTGTCATCATTAGGGGGGGTTAGAATGACACACATGTTGTACACTCGACTGGCCACCTGGAACACCTGCACTCCACACTGCTGAAGGCGTGTCTGTGATAACATGTGATACAAGCTTGCATGTAAGAGTATTTGTACAGTGTATTGCTCATATGAAACATGTTACTTTCTCAAAGTACAACATTACTGTGAGCTTCGCAGATTTCTTAAAGCCATGCAACTACAAAATTAGCTATGAGATTTATGTAATGTATATAGAAAATTGTACATGCACAGTACAGGTGTACCACCATTAGCAATAATACCTCAAATGTTTTATGTGTGAAGGATGGAAATCCTTTGAAAAGCCACCGTGTAGTTGCGGTATCCATGGCAGCAGGGTCCTTAGCAACAGCACCACCATTATCAACAGGTCCATAGTGACCAGCTTCAAACTCATCACACCTGGGTCAAGGTTGGCATGGTAACAACATCACCATGAAGATAACACCTTACTTTGTTTGACATTTAATATCAGGAAATTTACCCACCAACGAAGATGAGAAGTTGTACGGTTTCATTTCTCCATTATATTTCATTATTAAAGTAGTACCAGCAGCATTGCGTTGTACCTCCTCTGTTGATAGCTTGCTTTCCTGGGGCTCCATGGCTTTTAGCAACCGTTCCTGGACACAGGATTAACAAGAATATGTACATACAACCTTACCATACCTCATCAATAAATGGTATCAATACTACGGCTTCCCACTCCTGTCGTTTGCCGTTCAGGTCGAGGGAGAAATCCAATGGGTAAAAATCAATAATTGGAGATGACTGCTCATTCACCATCAGGGGCTATGTGGTTATTGTCAAGGAGGAAGACATATATTTAAAAGCTTCCACTATGGAAACAGGAACCCTTAAGTGCCGCAAGGTGCCTTGCGGTGCTTACGGGCTCCTGATGGAAACCACAATGAATAAACACCTGGTAGGCTGGTGGTAACAGTTTCTTGCTTGCAGGAGGTAGGACAGCCAACAGTTGTTGAAAAGGCTTAAATGGAACACCCAAATCGAAGTTAACGTTAATGCTAGCAAAACTCTTCAAGTCAGAAACAAATGGTGCGTAATGGTAAGGATAGAACCTGTGGAATGGAAAACAAGTAAAAGATACAAACTCAATACTGCATACCAGCTCCAGGAGGGTACACCGGTATAGTAGTAACGCAGGATCCACATGATAGCAACCACATAACAGGTTGATAACTCACTCAACACATCCCTAGCAACAAGGTGATTATCACATATAGGTGTAAAAGAATCTACGATCCCTACTTGTCAATGTTGGCAAATCCAAACTTCTCCTTGTAATAACCCTCCTTGAACTGAGCTATTTCTGTTAACATGCCACCATCAATTTGTTCCTCCTCATCATCATCACTGTCAAAGAAACTCTCCAAATCATGCACACCAAGATCTCTCTAAGAAAACAATTTACAAAAATTTTGTAGTACTGTATGCATACAATAGTAAATCAGTTACAATAACTACATGACTTTTACAAATAGATGACAAGAAGGAAGCAGATTTACTTTTAATCACCCCCTGGCACTACATACATACATACAGAGTAAATGCAAAACTTTTGCGGCTAATACTGCAAACTCTACACAAAAGGAACAACAGACATTACTGGCCTGGATACCAAGGTGTTGGGTCCCATTATGGTAGGGACCAGAAAATAAGCAAAGCATAAATGATGTGATGGCCTGAAACAAGATGAAGCCTAAATCATCCTTAACACAACGTTCAGCAACATGTACCACCATTTCCCATTGTCAAGTGCAATGTTGTACTGGTACCATATTCGGTACCAAGCCAAATGCACAAAACAATGACAAATTAACACGTTTACACTTGAAGAGAAACAAGACACAAAGAAGGACTAAGTCCACAGCCCACACATTGTATCCCTTACAGTACACGAAAGAGCTTATCTTAGGCTCAAGTGACATCTGTGCAAAAGCAAGCCAGTAGCATTAGCCATTACCAAGCTCCACTTGGCTGAACACATCATCAGACAACTATTACTGTCAAGTCAATGTGAAGGAAACAAAAAGACTGATTTCTAGCCAAAAAGTACAAATCTACTATTCTACTAGTACTATAGCACTTAATGATTACAAGTATAAGAAAATTTTAAACTAGAGTAGGGATCAACTAGAATATAGTGCACCAATAAAAGTACTGAAACAAGTTGAGTTGGTACATTATGACAGCAAATTACTATAACAAAAGAAGTGAATATCCCTACTGTGCTGTGGAGTTTCCGTAATTAAAATGCACAGCACGGATATTCACATCTTTTGTTACAGTAATTTGCTGTCATAATACTCAAACTTGTTTCAGTACTTTTTATTGGTGCACTATATTCTAGTTGATCCCTACTCTAGTTTAAAATTCCTAATTTTTTCTTATACTTGTTTCTGTTCTTTTTATAGAACTGGTGATCAATCTACGTAACTAGTTTGTTTCATGAATTGATGTAGCAATGGGAAGTCAATCACAGAAGACGATATCAATTTTTCGTTGAACATAAATTGTATTTTTGCACATAGATTAGTGTACCGATATTCTACAACAATTGATTGATTTATATGTATTAAGGTTTAAGACAAGTGTAGTACAGGAAATAAATAAGGGGCCTAGACGCAGGGGTACAAAGAAGTTTTAAAGCAGCTGGAGCCCTGGAAAGGCAAACACACACACACACGCACACACATCAATTATTAGAATTAATTAGTTTAACAGATCTGACAGATCCCACAAGTTCTGAGAAGTGAGCATTGAAAATTCTGTATAACTTGAGCAGGGTATTGCAATTCTGGCAGCTTGATCAAACAATGGCTTAATAGATCTGGATGGTAACTTGCATGCACAAGTCAGCGTCACAGGTGTAAAGTGTCCAAAGCAACCAATCTCAATTGTAACAAGCTGGGCATACAGGCCAGTACATCAGTGTTCATAGAATGAAATACCTTAGTACAAAGAACTTACACACACAGCAAAGCAGTACGTTAAGAAATGAATCGTGCCAACTATAATCAGCACATCCCTGTTCCACTTTGCTAAGATACTAATTTTCTCAGTCTGTGAATGCTATCCCACTAGGGACCTGTGAGAAGGCTAAGAATGAGTTCTTATCCACCCATCATCTGGAACAGTCAGTTGAACTCAAACACACAAGAAACAAACAATTAGCCGGTATTCATAGAATGAGATAGCTACCCTTTAAGAAATGCAAGCAATTAAACTGTGCCAACTAATCAGCATGTACCTGTTCTACTTCACTAAAAACAAGTCTTTATCCTACACCTGTTGTCTGGAACAGTCAGTTGAACTCAAACACACGAGAAACAAACACACCTGCCAGCACAGAAAGTCGAGCAGCGCGTACTAAATAAATTATTAGCAGGAAGCCACTACTGATGCATTATCGCAAATAAATGAACACCTTGCATTGTCAGCAAAAAGAACTGGGTACAAAGGAAAGTCCATGATGTGTGTATTGTACATACTGCGGTTGATGAAAAGGACCATCTCAGGACAAAACAATGTCGAACAGTGAAGAAATCAAACCTGCACTTTGTGATATGCTGTGAGTGCTAGTTAAATATGGTCACAGACTTCACTTGTACAGTTGTACTGTGTGCACACCTTGTTGCTAGCAGAATTGGGGTAACTAGTTACTTTGTAACTAAGTTACATAACTAGTAATATAACTAGTTACATGCTTTGTAACCAATAACTTGTAACTAGGAGTAATTATGCTTTAAAAGCAAGAACACTTCAATTTTTGTGCCATATATGCTTAAGTAGTCACATTCTGTATACTGCTCTTCATGATTATGCTTGAGTAACAAATGTTAACAATAATTGAAACTGAGCTGAAATGGCCACAGAAATATTATTTTCAGTGCACATATTTATTACATGCATAGCTGAGCATGTTACAAAAGCTAAAAAACAAGCACAATTTATATTATGAAAGTAACTAGTAACTAGATACTTAGTTACCTTTTAAAAAGGAAGTTACATGGGATAAAAGTAATGAATAACTAATGAGTAACTAGTTACTTTTCTGAAGTAACGACACCAACTCTGATCTGCTTGCTAGTATAACAATGTAATGAATGATGTTGGTATCGTAGATGAGTGAATGGCGGTCAACACTCAATTGCATTTATGTGCATGCTACAAAATGGCAGTACCATACGTAATATATGCACTTTGAGTTGTATTGCAACATAATTTCAGCACTAAAGAAACTAAAGATAAAATATCCCTAATCTTGCAGTGTTTTAACTCTAAAACTAGCAGCACAGTTATAATCCTAATCTTGCATGGTCACATTTTTCAGCCCCTCTGTAATATGGTCAGTCCCGCTTTGTAGTTGCTGTTGCTGTGGTATCATATGCTCACATCTCCCCTGAAGTTAAGGCATGTTTCTCTGCATCCGTTGAAGCTCCAAAAGAACTGCATTGTGGTAATTCAGTGTAGACCCACCAATAGAGCCTTGATTAAAACCATCAACATTAACAGCAATGGACTCCAAGCGTGCCACCAACGGTACGCCAACAAAGATGGCATTTGGTTGTTGCCCATGTGTGTACAGTTGGTAAGTCATTCCAGCAGCTATCACTCTTGTTGACTGCGTACCTTGATTCGGACCTACACCAGTCTGGAATTGTCCATGAGCTCTCCCCATAGTAAGATAACCGTTTGTCCCGTCTTGGACATCTCCAAACTTGACTCGGTTAGTGTTACCTTCAACATGACGATATTGTCGCTGTGATGTGAGAAATTTCCAACAGCAAGCCACAGTCAAGATTAAAATCTGCTTGCAATCCGTAATGAGTGGAAAACTGATCACTAAAATCATCTCTCCCAGCATCTATCCCAACAAGGTCCCCAGGAGCATTTCCATGATTCTCTTGCGTGCACATTGTGAAAAGATCGCTGAGATGAATTAGACACAGATAATGCAACTGTGGCCTATATATGACAGGAAACTGTTCTGACCACTGGTTTTGGTAGAACGTTTACCACAGAATATTTATATGTGGTAAGAATCAAAGGTCAACAGGTGAAAGTGAATTTTGTCAAAACAAACATGTTTGTCTGTACTGGAGCTGGATCAAGTACCCAATTATTGATACCATTATGTCAAGCAACAGTAGTTCTTCATTGTAATGACATATGAACTTCCAGTTTGAACTGTTCAATACAGCAGTCTTTAGTCTCTTAACGCAACAAATTTTAATTATTTCACATTAGTGAGCATCGTGCTATAAGTGAAATTGCAAAGTGCACCAATTATTACAAGAAGTACGTATTATTGGCACCCTGTACTTCAACGATCGACCAATTATTGGCAGACTGTGCAAATTCATTAGTAACTCTCTGGTTCTTTGTACCTGAATATCTCTCAAATAGCTGGCCTCATCTTCATAAAACTTTGGAGTTATCCAAGGACCATACACCCCACAAAAACTTCACATTAGACTTAAAAGCATATACTGGTTTGCAATACAAAATTATCTTCATGATTAGCCAGCATAGCTTGTAAAGCACTTTAACAACAATAATTACTGATTATAAGAAATGTTTTAGAGGGTGTAACAGCCCACAGTGTTAGTATATACTTTACAAGTGCCAATAATTGGTACCTGCCGATAATTGGCAACTTACACTGATTATTGGCTCCTACAATCAAGTCAGTGATTGGCTTTTTATCAAGAAAACATACTGACATCAGTTCACCAAATATGTTGTTAGACACTGATAAATGATAAGTGACCAGTACTTATCTGAGCTTGTGCACTCCAAAACTTAAGAAGATCAACACTTCATCGATCTACACTGCAAAGTGCACTGGCTTGCTGGTATAAGGTCGGTGATGATGTCTTCTTAGAGGATTAAACCACCATTACTACAGCCTGTACATATGATTCTTTCCAGAGCTAACTAGTGGATATCGATGCCAGTACCAACCTTACCAACCTAACCAACCTCTGACTCTTCCTGAACTTCTTCAGGAACAGTGCTTCACAAATCATGCAATAAAGGCTGTAATGTAACACTTAAAAGTATTCAGACTATTGCTCTGCATGCCATTAACATGAAACTCTACACTAACCCAGACAGGGTGGTACATGATGGTGCCTGTATACACTCACCTTGGCATCTTGTAAACATCTTTATGAATCACAATTTATATAATGTATTTTTTTAGAACTTTGGTACAAGTGATGCTATCACAATAAGATAGTTACTTCCCATTGAATTTAACTTTTTGGCAAAACAAATACACTATATACACACAAATACGATCAAGTTACTCTAATAAAACAACCACCGAAACCACCTTCTAATGTACTAAAATGGTAGCCATGTTGAACATACGATGGAAAGCACAACACAATCAAGTCTAGGAGCCATAAAATAAAAGGATTGATCAAGCTAGGCTGCAGCCTGCTGCATGAATGTGATACAACCATGGAGACCATTAAATAGTCAATCACAGATGTACAATTTCAACAGCCAAGCCTGCACTGTAGAACAGGTGCTACTGGTACCAGGTAACAGGTGATCTTCTGTGCTCTGCCTTACAATGGAACAAGACTTACAGTAATGATGACGGATGGTGGAGAACATTTATAGCAAATGTAAAATGACCTTGATATATCGCTGTGAACATGTAATGCATTCTTCAAAAAAATTTACTAGCACTTTTATGAGTAGCACGATTCTACTGCCATACTCACCTGCATGTCGTACCCCTAAACAATACCAGGAATTAAAAAAGGCTTCATGGTTACCAACTCTAGTACTGTTGATCTCTTGTTATTTAGCATCACCAAATTCTAAGAAAGCAGCAAAAAAAATAAAATAAACAAATAAACTATACAGCCTTATTCGGGGTAAGCAGGTCCTTTGATGTTCTCTTTTTGAGGTGTTTTGTACATGTGTGGTAAATGCCAAAGGCTAATGAGCGTCAGCAAAAACAAATGCAGGCTTTACCCAAACACCCACACACTGCAAGTACAAATAATGAACCAGAAGAACGAGTTATCAAATGGAAACAAGACAAAACAGGAGTTCAACAACACTCACCATTAGCTTCTCCAGCACAGCTGGATCCTCTGAAGCATTGTCCCGCTTTTTTCCAGTTTTTGCTTGGAACCATCTCAGGTCACCAATTTGTCCACTGAGATAATCTGTATCAAACTGTTAACAAAACAAGTTGTCATAAAACATGGCTAGATAAAAGAGCACACAGCTCACTGATGACAATGACTGTAGAAATATTTCAAATCTTGTCAAGTCCAAATTCCCACCATCATTGATATAACCTAGCCAATCAAATTACACAAATATACACCCATATAAGGACATCATACCTGTCAGTGTAGGCAACACTTCCTGATACTTGGAATAGATGTAAGCGAGGGTGTCCTGATGGTGACATGAATATAGGACACATAGTTGTCAGCAGGTTATTCCTTCACCTGGTGAATATGGAAGTTGGGCAAGTGTGGAATGAAATCGTTACCCACCAGGAAGCCCATCAACACCCAGTCATCTATTATCCTCTCCAGATCATATGCAAATGGCAGTTTCTCCTAATGATGGTGTAACATAGCATCACACTACATCACGAGACATCAAAAATTGTTACCTTGACGACAGAGAATTCCATGTCAATGTATTCTCTTAGCAATGAGATGTGTAGCAAATGAAATGTTGTACAATCAGGGCCAGAACTCCTGCAGACAAAATTTGTTAGACATGGGTACATAAGTGAGAGGTACTAACTTTGAAGCTTTTCGGCCAAATTTGACCTCTTCTCTGAGTAGTGCAAAATACGGCTCATGTGATACCAGCCCCAACATGATCTAATTACAAGTAGGAATAAATTACTTAACAATTAAACTTGGTCAACTAGGAGTTTTTTTTATAGACTACAAAAATGGTACATGCAATATGGCAATACAACATATTGACTAATAATACAACTACAACAGTACAACATTACACACCAGATCAGCATCCAGTCCATACAGACAATGTCTTGTACTAGGGTCATAGTCTGATCTGGTCTTCTGGTACCGAATATACTCCATAATCTTGTGCTCTCCTTCACCTGGTATCTGTGAAACAGATACTTATGACTACAGTACCATAAACCCTTTTTTTAAAAATGGGGGCAGGCCCCATGAACAGACTGAGACAAAGGATACAAAGCCACAGAGCTTGGCTACCCTTGGACCCCTTGGAAGCTTAACTACACGTCAGCCAGTTGCAAAGACTTGGTGGTATTGATACCAGCTGCCACTGATAGTGCTGTTCATGTGTTACAACTGACACAGGACCTGGCAAGCGCCAGCTTTTCTTACATTTGTTGACAAAACAAAAGCTTTATCAGAGGGTGAAATGTAATTTAACATTAATATTGTCATCCTCATGCTTGCATATAAACCATCAAAAGACCTGCAAAAATAAATTTCCAACTTCTAGGTACCATGTTCACAGGTACTGGACTACTGGTACTTAAGTACACTGAACTCCTTGATTTCAGCAGTTATACAAAAGTTCTTGTATTGTACTTTAGTAACAGACAGTACTTTTATGTGCACTTGGCTCCAGGTGTAATGTGTTATAAAGGTTAGTGGGAGGGAGGGGACAGCACTTTGCACAAAGTAACACTCACATCTTGGCCTGACAGTATTACAGTTACTTGCTGCCACAGTGGATCATTGGTTGTCTTTTGGTGGACAAAATATTTCAACTGTTTGTGCAGTTTCCACATGAACTCTGTGCCGGGTGTGATGCAGTTGGAGTCAAACCGTTCCTCTGTGGGTAGCACCTGACCACGAGAAGTTGCTTTGTCCATAACTGACTGTGCCTCTCGTGCTGACCTGTGGACATATATACATCTTGATACACACACGTACAACGAAAGTTGATAAGGAACCACTCTACAATGGAGGCCTTATAACCAAGAATGGTTTGGCATATTATAGCTGCAATATAGTTTTTCCCCTTTAGAGGGTAAAAAAATAAGTACCTCTTTGTCCTCACAAATAAGGTATTTTAACATAGGTACTGTGGACAGCATAAATTTCAACACAGAAAGCTCATAGCTAAAACATTACCAGAATTTATTGGTATCTGCAGAGTGTGCAATGTAAACCAACTGAAAGTGTAATAATAATAATAAAGTGTGTCCCAAAAGGATATCAGATAGCCTAAACTTTTTTGGAAACTTTTTCGAATTCGCAATGTTGACGGTAACATTTTCAATTCTTTCACGACAAGCCCTATGATGTGGCAAGTACATTCACCAATGTACATATGTACACATACATCATACCAGCCCATATATTGCACACAGGTACAGGCACACCGTATCTATCTAGTCTCGCGTGGCCAGACCGCTTTTTTCCGTGTATTGGGAGGGGAAAAAAGGTCTGGTGCAACTCCCAATAGCTGTTTACTTCTGAGCCGTCCCTGTCTGGGGACGTTAACTGAATAACATTGGCTGCAAAGGAGGCGCCGATGACATCAGTAAGTAAACTCGAGATGGCTTCGATCTGTTTATCCTTTAAATGCATCTAATTTGCTCTGATGTCTCTTTTATAGCGTCTTGAAAGTTCATCGTGTAACAAGACTCACAACCGGACCAGGAGTGTACAAATATTTCATTGTTTTACTGACGTCATGGCACCTCCTTTGCGGCCAATGTTATTCAATTAGCGTCCCCAGAGTCTGGGGGCGGCTCAGAAGTAAACAGCTATTGGAGTTGCACCAGACCCTGTTTTCCCCACCCAATACACGGAAAAAAGCGGTCTGGCCACGCAAGACTAGTATCTATCTATAGTACACACCTAAATCTTCTTCCTCTTTGTTGGTTCATCTTAGCTCGAGGTGCCACACCGTCCACTGCCATAAAAAACACCTTCTGCGGCTTAATAATTCGAAACAACACCTGAAATTCAGGAGTTTCAAATAATGCACACCAACCACTAGAGTGTTTACCTCAATATAATGAAATATATCGCTAAACATCGCCTCTTCTGACAACCTAAAGTGTGGGTCATCGTCGTTAGGGTGTGTACAACTGTGTATAATCCCATTCATGTCCAGGTATAGGTTATCAAAATCTGGGATCTGTGCAGCAGCGGGAAGGAGTAATAAAGCACGAATGGAACTGACCAACGACACACACTACCTGTTGTTGAGCGATGACCTGGCTCAGACAGGGGTACCTCTCACTAATCCACCGGTAGAACTTCGGGATCCCCATGACCCTTAATCTAACACCACAATCGATGTTACTCAGTGCAAGTCCTACTGTAGTATACGGCACCTCGCATTCTAAACTATCCATTTTTTTAACTATACGGAAAAACATGTACGAATTAACCCAACAGATTATAATGTTATAAAATTTAGAAGGTTTTATATGTCATTTCCACATTGATGCCTTCTCCTTAAATGCCTGTTTCCTTTCTGCTGCCTCCTCAGCTTCCTTTCGTTTTTTCTCTTGCTCTGACTTTATTTCATTCTCAAACTTGGCAGCATCTGCTTGTTGTTTAGCCTTTGCCTCAAAGAAGCTCTTAGCACCACCGACTCCTTCTTGGCTAACATCACACACGCTAGCTATCTTAGTTAATCCTGCCACCGTAAGAGTACCATCACGAGCCTTCTTGAAGATCAGCATAAACTAGAGGAATAAAGATCAATTGTAGTCATAAACGTATTAACTATCTCAGCTGTGGTTACAAGTTCTACTGAATAAGTGGGATTAAGGTATGAACAACATAAGATGTACCATTGATTTTACCAAGAATCAACGTTTGTACTATTCTCTGTACAAACACTGCAACAAGTTTTGCCTTTAAATCAAATCAATAACTCTTACTGGTGAATGATGATACAGTGGAGGAGTATTGATAAGGTCAGGTCTTTATACTGTAAGCACAGTGAGATGTTACATAGTATGTTTATTCCCCCATAGACAAACATCACCAAAACGAGATACATGCATTTAATCAACCACATATCAAAATATCATGCTAGAGTGATCATGTGCACTGGTAAAAATTTTTTTCATTAAATTTTTTTCAATATGAATCGCTATTCACCTGTGAAGGCTGACTGCTCCAACTGACTGTTAGGTTTGCTCCAACTTTCAATGGACCTTATCCGCAATGACGTCACAGTCATAAAATGGCGGCGATAGTTGTGGGACTTTCGTAAAATTTGTATGGACGACTATGGGAAGAAAAACTTTTAACAATCATATAAAGAAGATATCGAGCTCTAACCCTCAGGTATGGCTATAAGACATTACAACAAATACGTAGAAGTGATTTTCAGGTGGTTTTCAAACTAGCGCTAGGCTGTTATTCATTCTGTTACCTTATGCAGGTTAGAGTTTGATATCTTCTATCTTGGCTGAGATATCATCGTTCGAAAATTTTCCTCCAATGGTCGCCCATATAAATTTTACTCCCACAACCATCGCAGCCATTTTTACGCTTCTGACGTCATTGCGGATAAGGTCCATAGGTTAGTATGTGTAAATCACAGTTGAGATTGTCTTATTATAGTGTTTGATAATCAACTAGCACTTATACAGGAAGGAATAATATTAGCTTTCCTTGTAGGAACATACATAGTTTACAATACAGAAAAATTGACACTGCAAATCTCATCCTTTTAAGGAAGCATATTTGTCCTCCAACATCTAGTGTCTTTATTAGGAAAATCAGACAGAGCTTCATGTGTCTACAGAGCTCCATGTAGTGTCTACATTACAATGTTCTCACCTCTCTGAAGCTGATTTGTCCATCATTGTCTTCGTCCACCTCCTTTATCATTGCTTTGAGGCCAAGGTGAGTCTGTGGTTCTCCTAATTTCTCCATCATCAACTTCAGCTCCATTAGGTCAATGTAATTGCTTCTGTCAACATCATATCTAGCAGAATTAACAGTTATTGGTTTTAAAAGAGAGGTAAAAATTCACTTCATTTTCTTCCCGCTTACTTTTGAAATACTTTACGGTATTCCTTGATTTCTTGTATGCTAAACTCTTTGAATTCGGCGTAGACTGACTGGCTGACTTTCACCGGCTTAACTTCTCCCTCGTTAACTTGTTGCTGTCTTGCGAGCTTCGCGGATAACTCCGAGTCGGCCATTTCTGCTTTAATCTCACTACAAGTGGTTACAATCTGAAAGTGCAAATGTAGAAATCCTTACAATCTCGCTCAGACTAATAACCTCGCTAATAACGAAACCAGCTGCATTCGATACAACGAAACTGATTGTGGGTTTATATTAATTAACCATATCAAAGAGTTCATAACATAAAAAGAGTTTTTATATTATGAACTCTTGACCATATGCACTGACATTAGTTTTGGTTAGTCAGGAGTTGCCAAGCTGTGTGCACACCATGATCAGGAGTTTGTTCTGTAGTTATGGCATATAGTCACTGACACTGAGAGGATGAGTAAAGAATCACTTTATCGGTTCAGTGTATATCACCTACCTATCAGTCTATATGTGCTGGCCAGCTATCCTGCAGTGCCAGTTCCTTAGCAGAGGTTGTGCACTTATCAATGTCAAGCCCCACCCCTTTTGGTCTCCATATACTGACTGGGCCCCACGTCTGGGGCTTTTGACTGTTGAGCCCACAGAGTCACTACTCTTCACCAGCTCAGCAAATTAAATTGCATAATACAGCAAGGTTGAGTGAAATTGACCCTTCTTATAGTATGTTCACATTGAACTGAATCCTGAAAAACAGCTAAAAATTAAAAGTGGATTTTTTTCAACATAGTTAACATTTAAACCAACCAGATGATCATTGGTAACAGACACAGACACATACGGTTTGGCTCCATTACAAGTTTGGGAAAGGGCTGTAATGGACATAAATGGCTTCCCCATAGGAAATGCATTGTGAAAATTTTGATTGGCCATAAATATTATGTCAAACATTTGATCAAAAAGATTTTGAAATATTTTTAGCGGGTCAAGCAGTACTACAAATGAGCCAAATTTCAAGATTGTGTGTAATTGCATCCATGGGTTATTAAATGTTTATTTTTAGGATTCAGCTCAGCATGAACATACTATAGTCATGGTGGGGGCATAAAAGGAATTTGACAAAGTTTACTGGGGAAATTGACGCCAGCCAGACTCAAATCCCCTGCATTAGTTGCCTTACAGGATTATGAGGTATGACAGGTGTATAAGCATCAGCATGCATGCTGAGTATAGTTGATAATTGAAAGAAGGAGTGAAACGGAATTTTCATGGGTGGCAAAACTCTCTGAGGCAGTCATGTAGCTACTGCATCCACTAAAGTATTGCAATAAAGATTCACCTCTCATAGCGGCCCCCACCTCTTCTCTACCTTCAATTTTGTACAGACAATGGGTGATTTGATGGTGGCATTCACACTGAAATCCATGAACAAGGAAGAGGTAGCCACGATCAAACAAAGTAGGACTATGTGGAATGAGTAAGCCCAGTATCTCACAAGCAAAAATCCACACAATAATTAAAGCAAGGGGATGACTCAGTATATATCAGGCCCAGTATGTATCTTGCATGTGTTTATATTTTACAGTCATGCACAGTTAATTTGAGTTTAGTACCAACCCTGAAAGATTGGTAATTAGCATAATGTATTTAGTGGACTGGACTCACAGACTGCAATCGACAATAATGAAGTGCTGTCAATAAAATTTAATGATAAAATACCACTTCACTTAGTAGATAAGACTTTAGTAAATACATATAGTGCGATTACAGAATTCTCAGACAAGTGCTGTCAAGGTGCTAAACTTGGAATGTATGTTTACAGCTGCTTGCTTTATAGAGCTAGCTTCACTGCCTACAGAAACGCCATACTGTTATATATGTGAGTATATGCATGTACACATAATTATACATTGCTTCTAATCAAACTCGATTCATACCATGATGTTGCTAGCTATAAGTGGAAACAGTATATGACATGATGAATGTTGTCAGCGACTATGGCACAAGACCTTGCAAGGTCATAAGCTTTTTGCTATACCACAAATTATGTTGTGAGATACATATACAATGACAGATGACATGATTATAGTCGTGGCATCCTTATATGCCCTAGAAAACATCACTACATTCATTTTAAAATATTACAATGCACACTCAACTATTCAACTTCAATTAGAGTATTTTAAGAGCATCCGGCCATCTGACCACCACATATGTCCATATTATTAGAGAGAAGATCCCACTGCCAACGTAGCCTGTACAAATGCATCATGTGCACTGAGTCAATTCGTCTTTGATCAAATCAAGTGGTATCTAAACCACCCATTATGTTACCATAGACTGCATGTGGTTACAGCAAGGTCATAGCTAACCCATACCTGTGTATCATTGTTATATTCAAATATCCAAATGGTACATGCAATGCAGGTTCTTGTGGTTTGTATAATATCATCCCATTCACACTTATAGGTTGTTGTTTTTGTTTTTTTTGTTTTTGTTTGTTTTTGCAGTGCAGACCTTACCCCCAAGCTGCATGCATTGCTTTACACTGACATGCATGCATGTGTATATAGATCATATGCATGCAGTATTGTACTAGCAGAAAATAATACTCTGCAACTAAGCAGTCAACAGTACTCTAATAGAACAGTCACTGCTAGAAGGGAGGAAATAAAGATGTATGATTGTTAGCTCTAATTTTCAACTGAATTAGCTACCTGATAAAACCATGCATGTCACTATGCAGGTCCTGATTTATATTAAATTTGGTTACAATAGTATAATGTTCAGATATCACTGGATTAATTTGTTATCAAAATTAATAGTGAGTTATATAATGGCTTGGCTATTATCGTGGTAAATTTGCCAGGGTCATATTATACTGGATGTAGCTATTTTTAGCTATCACGATGATATCTCATGCAATATAATCATAAACTTTACCACTATATTGTAACTATGCATTGTTCCTGACAGAATTTGGCCTAACTTTATTGTTGCACAAGCAAAACCTGTTCAGGATACTTGCAAATGAGGACACATGCATAATCTTGGTAATGGTCTTAAGTTTAGCACATAATTTGACCTGAAAACTAAGAACACATTTACTGTTAATTCTATAGTATACTTACCTATAGTTTCCCATGTGAAGCAGTAAAGGCAAACTAAACTTATAGATTCTGCATTGCTATATACTCTAATAAAGCAGTTTGATTTGAATTGATTTGTAATTTAAACTCAAACCAGTTGGCATAGCTGCTTTTCCCTGGTTGAGGGAACACATACACTACAAGCACATGACAAAACACAAATACATATACTTACAAACCACATACAGTATAACATACAAACACAATATACATACATAATTTATACACACAATCAGTTAGTTAATAAAATTAATATGAAAATAAAGTGGAGAAAAAATCCTGTGCCATCAACTTGTCCTCAGGAAGACTGTTCCACCACTGTGTGGTCTTGAAACAAAAAAAAAAAATCTCTGAGTAAAGGAAAGATGGCAACAAACTGGCTGAACAAATAACACAGATGATCTTGTCTCATCTGAATGTTTCTGCCCAAACACAATAGGTGGTTCTAATTGCATATGTTGGAAGTTATGCATAGCACACGAGCTGCAATGCTGAACCAGAGCCCAAATGGAAGCCAGTTCAGTGCTGGATAGTGACAGCTGACGTGATCGTACTTACGCAGATCCTTACAGAGACATACAGCGCAATTTTGCATTCGCTGCAGCCTAAGATTGGGAAAGTGGAGGGTCCCAAACTGACAGTGAATAAAGTAATTGAGAGAGCACCAAACTCTCAGTAAGAGTTTTCAACAAATCTGCCTTTATATCTGTAGTATATTATTATTATCATTATTTGTTAATTGATACAAGGAAGACAAAGTCTTATAAAAACCAATCTCAAATACATCTAAATAAAATCAAACCGGCGGTCATATAAAAATACATCTAATTTAGTCTTAAAGATCAGTACATTAGGTGCAGATACAATTTTGTGGGGTAAGGATATAATACAGACAATGCGAGATAGTACGTTGTCTGTAGTATAATACATGGCACATACTAATGTGCAGTAACGTTCACTATTTGCCACAGTATTCACAACTTATTTTTATAGTGTTTTGTCTCAGTCTTGAATACACTTTCTATGCATATGACAGTCATTATCAAGACACACGGTAGTGTGTCGTGCGGCCCAAGAAGTCGGCGCGCCACACCGTGAGTATATTGACAGGAAGAACGAAAACGTCATTTTCACACCTTTGTATCTCGGTGATCACTTATCTGATTGGAACCAAATTTGCTACACAGTTTCCCGCCAGCCAAGGGAGTCTACATTCCAAATTTGAAGGAAATCGCTCCAGCCATTTCCGAGATACGAGCTGCCAAAGTTTCGTTTTTTTTCTTCTTCTTCGTCTTTTCGCACACTTGCAAAAATTGCTATAACAAGCAAACGCGTACTCCGATCGCCTTGAAATTTGGCACACAGAAAGGGAGTCCAAAGGCGAATTCTAGCATCAAATTTGGTACAAATCCGATGAATGGTTCAGGAGTTATGACCGATTATTCGCGTAAAACAAGATCGATTTGTTGTCACGCCTACAGGGTAAACCGCTTCATGGAATGAGTTGAAAATTGCTATGTAGATGGAGTAACCATCGTAGGAGTGCCTTTTGGTGGTTTGAAAGGAATCGAGATAAAGACCACGGAGATATGACACAAAACCCAACCTGTGTCACAATTACGCGATCGATTTTTATGAATAAAAAAGTATTAGTTTTCACGCCTACTAGGCAAACCGCTTAGAGCAATGAGCTGAAAATCGGTGTATAGCTGGAATAATCTTCATAGAAAGTCCTTGCAGTAGTACAGAAGAATCGGATTACAAACCACTGAGTTATGATTCGAAAGCCAACTCCGTGTAGCAAATGCGAGATCGAGATACTCTAATAGAACAGTCACCCTAATAGAGCATTCGGCTAATTTATTTACTCCATTATAGAATTTTATTACATCACAAGTTATTCTGTAGGGAGTTCAGCTGCAAACAGTTAATCTTATAGACAGTTCAGCAAGAAGACAGTCACCATGTGGAGAGTTAAGCAAATATACCACTATAGAGATTCAGAACATTACAAGTCACACTGAAGAAAGTTCAGCTATAAACAAGTCATGCACTGTGTAGAGAATTCAGCTACAATTAAGTCACTCTCTAGAGAATTCAGTTACACAGAATTCAGCTACACACAAGTCACTGTGGAGAGAGTTCAGCTACAAACAAATTACCCTTTAGAGTGATCAGCTACAAACAAAACACTTTGCAGGGTGTTCAACTGCAACAAATCAATTACCTTTAGAGCGATCAGCAATGAACAAATCAACACAAATCTACCTGTAGAGAGATCAGCTAGAAACAAATCACCCTGAAGAGAGTTCAGCTACAAAAAATCACCCTGTAGAGACATCAGCTAGAAACTAGACACAATGTAAGGAGTTCAACTACAAGCAATCACCCTGTAGAGAGTTCAGCTAAAACAAATCAACCTGCAGAGAGATCAGCTACAAACAAATCACCTTATAGAGAGTTCAGCTACAAACAGATTACCTGTAGAGAGATCGGCTACAAACAAATCAACCTGCAGAGAGATCAGCTATATACACACAAATCAACTTGTAGAGAGATCAGCTACAAACAAATCACCCTGTAGAGAGATCAGCTAGAAACTACACACAATGTAAGGAGTTCAGCTACAAACAAATCACCCTGTAGAGAGATCAGCTACAAACTAGACACAAAGTAAGGAGTTCAGCTACAAGCAAATTACCCTGTAGAGAGTTCATCTACAAACAAATCAACCTGTAGAGCAATCAGCTAGAAACAAATCACCCTGAAGAGAGGTCAGCTACAAAAAATCACCCTGTAGAGAGATCAGCTAGAAACAAATCACCCTGAAGAGAGGTCAGCTACAAAAAAATCACCCTGTAGAGAGATCAGCTACAAACAAATTGCCCTGTAGAGAGATCGGCTACAAACAAATCAACCTGCAGAGAGATCAGCTGCACACAAATCAACTTGTAGAGAGTTCAGCTACAAACAAATTACCCTGTAGAGAGATCGGCTACAAACAAATCAGCCTGTAGAGAGTTCAGCTAAAACAAATCAACCTGCAGAGAGATCAACTACAAACAAATCACCTTATAGAGAGTTCAGCTACAAACAAATTACCCTATAGAGAGATCGGCTACAAACAAATCAACCTGCAGAGAGATCAGCTACACACAAATCAACTTGTAGAGAGATCAATTACAAACAAATCACCCTGTAGAGAGATCAGCTAGAAACTACACACAATGTAAGGAGTTCAGCTACAAATAAATCACCTTATAGAGAGTTCAGCTACAAACAAATCACTCTGTAGAGAGATCAGCTAGAAACTGGACACAATGTAAGGAGTTCAACTACAAGCAAATCACCCTTTAGTGAGTTCAGCTACAAACAAATCAACCTGCAGTGAGATCACCTACAAAAAAGCACCTTGTACAGAGTTCAGCTACAAACAATTACCCTGTAGAGAGATTGGCTACAAACAAATCAACCAGTAGAAAGATCAGCTACACACAAATCAACTTGTAGAGAGATCAGCTACAAACAAATCACCCTGTAGAGAGATCAGCTAGAAACTAGTCACAATGTAAGGAGTTCAGCTACAAGTAAATCACCCTGTAGAGAGTTCAGCTATAACAAATCAACCTGCAGAGAGATCAGCTACAAATAAATCACTTTATAGACAGTTCAGCTACAAACAAATTACCTTGTAGAGAGATAGGCTGCAAATTAATCAACCTGCAGAGAGATCAACTACACACAAATCAACTTGTAGAGAGATCAGCTACAAACAAATAACCCTGTAGAGAGATCAGCTAGAAACTAGATACAATGCAAGGAGTTCAGCTACAAGCAAAATCACCCTTTAGTGAGTTCAGCTACAAACAAATCAACCTGCAGTGAGATCACCCACAAAAACGCACTTGTACAGAGTTCAGTTACAAACAAATCACCCTGTAGAGAGATCAGGTAGAAGAATTCACCTTGTAGAGAGTTCATTTACAAAGAAACCATCATATAGAGAGTTCAGCTACAAAGAAATTACCCCGTAGAGAGTTCAGCTAGAAGAAGTCACCTTGTAAAGAGTTTAGCTACAAAGAAACCATCATGTACAGAGTTCAGCTACAAGGAAACCACCTGTACAGAATTCAACTACAAACAAATCACCCTGTATAGAGATCAGCTAGAAGAAGTTACCTTGTAGATAGTTCAGCTACAACAATTCACCCTGTAGAAAGATCAGCTAGAAGAAGTCACCTTGTAGAGTGTTCAGTTACAAAGAAACCATCATGTAGAGAGTTCAGCTGCAAACAAATCACTCTGTAGAGAGTTCAGCTACAAAGAAACCGCCATGTAGAGAGTTCAGCCTCATACAAACCACCTTGTAGAGAATTCAACTACAACAAATCACCCTGTAGAGAAGAAGTTACCTTGTAGAGAGTTCAGCTACAAAGAAACCACCATGTAGAGAGTTTAGCTGCAAACAATTCACCTGTAGAGAGTTCAGCTAGAAACAAATCACCCCGTAGAGAGATCAACTGGACGAAGTCACCTTGTAGAGAGTTCAGCTACAAAGAAACCATCATGTAGAGAGTTCAGCTGCAAACAAATCACCCTGCAGAGAGTTCAGCTACAAAAAAATCACCCTGTAGAGAGTTCAGCTAGATGAAGTCACCTTATAGAGAGTTCAGCTACAAAGAAACCATCATGTAGAGAGTTCGGCTATAAAGACACCACCATGTAGAGAGTTTAGCTGCAAACAAATCACCTGTTACAGAGAGTTCAGCTACAAAGAAACCATCCTGTATATAGTTCAGCTACATTTCAAGTCACCCAGTAGAGAGATCAGCTGCAAAAAAAATCCTGTGGGGAATAATGAGCATGTAATAAATATATGTATATAATTTGTATAATTACTAATAAAATGAAAAATAATTGAAGTACTAAAATTCTTCTTTAAGTTCTTTTCTTCTTCCTGTGGTAAAGAAAAAAACACATGGGTTAAAAAAGCCCCAAAGCCAGCCATAGGCCGGCTTTGCAGTATACAAATACAAAAAGAAGTGATATCTAATCAAAAACAGCCAAGCTGTAAAAAAAGGTGCGGCCCCCATAAAGGCCATGGTGAAAAAAGATGTGAAATCCAAGGTGGCGGCCAAGAAATGGCTGTGATGGTAGGTTAATGGTTACATTTTAATAACGGCAATTCAGGTGAATTTTGTGCCGCTTGGTCTTGGCACCAAATTCACCTGAATTGTTGTTATTAAAATGTAACCATTAACCTACCATCACAGCCATTTCTTGGCCGCCACCTTGGATTTCACATCTTTTTTCACCATGGCCTTTGTGGGGGCCGCACCTTTTTTTACAGCTTGGCTGTTTTTGATTAGATATAAATTATGTCAAAAACTTTTGAACATATGAACACATGCAGTTGGACAAAGCTGAAAGATAGGATTATTATTGTGTGTGCTGCATGCAAACACTTCCGTGTTTTCTATGACTTAAAGTAAAGTGTGAAACTGTTTACAGTATTAATCCTCATGTAGCAGTATTGGTAAGCATATAGCCATACTTTCAATAAAATACCATCTTTAATATTGGTGGGCTGTCATATCGAGTTTCTTGATTAATCTGTATGTGATCCCTATTTTATTAGAGAAGGGAATAAGGCTATATGTACAATTAGAGACCATTTGAATCTTGAACAGTCATTAAAACTACAAATCAGTGCAGGACATACACAAAAATCCAGAGCTTCTACTGCAATTGCTCTAGTATACAGTAAAGATTGCCTGACTGCACCCAAAACTTTTGTTGAAATTTCATGTGAGACACTGTCATTGCTTGGCTAGATATATCAAAGCTGCATGTGGTATCCCCCATTCCTACTCCAAGAAGCTAGTACCGTGTAAGATTAGACGCTTCCTGAAATCTCCCTTGGCAACCGCTATAATCTTCCTAATTCAATTCAGTAAAGTAATGTCAAAAGAATAAAGTGCATAGTTTGGTTGTGCAAGATTAGGGCGTACCAGAATTATAAATTGAGGAGAACACCAAAAACTGCTGAGTCTCTTTTCAGTCAGATCTATAAGCATTATATTATTTAATTCCCAGACTGCTGTAACACAACAATTATAACATTTCACAAAACTCTCTATTAGAGCATTCAAAAGATTTCCATTATTAGAGATGAGTTTAGTATGCAGTGGCATGATGACAGGCAAAATATAATTAGCCAGTGTGAGTATATAGGAAAGTTAATGCTGCATGGCAATAATAAAAGACCTACGTAACCTCAAAAATAGTGTGAGGCATATAGTTACACATGCTTGATTTCTTACTATATTCTAATTCTAGAATGGTGTAGGTGGCTTGAAGGCTGAAATCCTTCAGCAAAAGGCTAATACAAACCCATGCATGCATGTATACAATATTGCAAATCCATATTGTTGAAATAGGTTAGTAATTATCATATAAATTTTGTAGTGCTTCCATGAAAGCATATTATGCAAACTGGCAGAATTGGAAATTAAGGTGTTTATAGGTACTGCCTACAGCATGCACATAATAATTATACATCATTGCGAACATGTCTTTACACTATGACGATTAATGAACAGCATGCCAATTGGCCATTCACATGCACTGTTGCTACAACTGCCACCAAGGTTATATAATTTAACAATTAACAGCATGTGCTCACACTCCATAGTATTGTAGATTCTCAAGCAGACTATTGTATATAATATTTGCATGAGAAGTGCATACCACTATAATAGCTAATTCTATATACATGAACTTAGAGTATCACTGCTTGGGGGTGGAGGAGCAGGAAGGTATATATATATATGCTGAGTTGATAGTAATTTGAGCTGCTATAGACCCCGTAAATAAGTATCTGTACCATGCTTATTGACTTGAGATTATTAACACTCTTAATGGTTATGATGAATCCTTACCCATAAGCCATATCACATTAGAAAGCACAGGTTTTTTGGGGTGAGGTGAAAACAGGATAGGGATGGGGACAGGGAAATCAGAGGCAAAAAAGCAGGACCAGGGACAGCAACACAACAATAAATATACATGGTTACACTACAACAATATTGCTCTGGTCCAACATTGCATGTTCTGCATTGCTCTGCATGGTCCAATGGTAGATCAGAGAAATGCGCAGCTCAACCACCACCTTTTTGCTTGGTTCACTCATATACACTCCATAATAACAGTCTTATACAGCCAAACCACTTTCTTTCCTATTGTTAGGTGGTGGAAACATAGCAATGCTTTAAAACAACAGAGCTAGGCTCTGCTATACACAGCTTTTGAATGGCAATATATATAGGCTGCAGCAGAGAAGCTATATATAGTTGATTAGTGAGAACATTATAGACTCCATCCCACTATTTCAAAGCTATCATCTCTACTATCGTCAATTAGATGCTGTGTTCTTTCGGCTAGTGCTATGTTCACCAGACCCTTTCTTTTCCAGCCCACACTCTGACTATGTAAGACTACTTTAAAAGAGCAGTCAAGTACTCTAATGGAGCAGTCATAGTATTTTTTACTGTCAGCAACACTAAAACATAAGTCCTTGGTCACAAGTCACATGTGCATGGCCATAGAGATAAAGCCAAAGCATGCATGGCAATGAAGAAAGCAAACTAAAAACCGCTCACCTAAGATTATTGCGAACAAAGAACATTCTTTGAGATGTGGTGATGGCAATCAGAGTGGCAATTGCTGCTGCTTTATCAAAGATCTTTTTGCAATGCAGTCAGCAGAAACAATCTATAGCTGGGATGTCATGGTTACAGCTAAACAAAAGCTTGTATCATGTAGCCAGAGATGGATGGTGAACAATCCCATGCAGCATTTATAAGTGTGAACTTTATATTTATGGTGTGAACTATATATTTATGGTGTGAGCAATGTACTCAGCTCATTTATTGGCTGTTTATTCTAAATATTTCAAGGGGGTGCATTTTCAAAGGTTTTGGGGGTTAACAGGGAAACCTCCATATAGCTATTATATTTGGGAAATTTGAAATTTTTTTATTTTTACATTTGCTTCAACTTCAAAAATATTCCCCTCAAAATATTCATATAGCCTGAGGGGCAATATTTTGAAGACACAATGTGTTTATGCAGATTAATTTGCAAGCAATCCCATATGTAAATAGTATATACAATTTATGGAGATCTAATTTTTTCAAGATGTTAACCCTCGGTTACTAACCCAAAACCTCAAAAACTTCCCAACTCGAAATATTTAGACTATGCTAGCCATATGGTATTTTCAGAGCAGCACAGAAGTGTTTTGTTTGGAATATCACATGTACCTCAATGCCAACAACACCCCCCTCCCCAAGACAAACTGACCAGTGAATGGGGGGTATATATCTGTCACTGAGGATTGTTAACTCTTGATTGTGTCAACTACTTTTAATTTTGTAGGAAAAACTGATGCTGGAACACGTAGCAATTCTAGCACTACCCAAGTAGGCATATTCAAAATAGATGCACAGCATGGTACACTTTGTTACATCATCCACACATTTATATTTCAACCCAGGGACTTCAGTTTTATCTCAGGTTCTAAGTGAACTGCCTTTTTCAGGTGTGGCGTGATGCAGCATGCTGAAACTAATGGGTCTGTGGGGAATCCCCCTCCCCTCCAAGAAGATAGATACTATTTCAGTAATTAAAGATTTCAGGTTGTACTTTGCTACTAAAACTTTGGATGACGATGATAATGTCATGATAATTTGACAACTACATGTACAATGATAATTACAAGGGGTCAGGAGTCTAGTCTCAGGGTTACTTTAAAAAGTAATAATAACTGTAGCTCTGGCTAGACAAAAATATTGTAGCTACTTATAAAACTAACCAGTATACTGTGATATCAACAGTTGAACAGATCGACTACATGCATCCCAAGTCAGAGAGCCTTTTTACATCAGTATCCTATAGTGGACCTTTTACTAAAATTGTGAACCTGTTCACTGAAATTTGTGGCAAAAGTGAGGCAATTACCTGCCAAACCACATGGAGGTAACCATATGGTTCAACCATAGATAGTACATTAAAGCCAAAAAGTAAAGGTAGCGTATATCATAGATAGCTAATATACCTTACCAGTAAGGTATATAGTTAGATCTATCATCTATCTATGCGTATACTATCTATGGTTCGACTGACCATGCGCGTGTATATATTATCTATGTCCAACTCGATGCCCAAACCAATAAATTGGGTAGATCTTGTATGCTCTAGTTGGGAAAACTCCTTGGCCTCCTTGTTCCTGGATGCTGTTCAAGACAGTTATTTAGTTCAGCATGTAACAAATTGTACTAGGCAAAGACAAGGCCAGCAGTCTTCACTACTTGATTTGGTTTTTTCTTCTGATCCCAACTTTATCGATGAAGTTATTAATTTATCAGGTTTGGGAAGCAGTGACCACGACTGCCTTGTATGGAAATACAAGTGCTATGACATACCACCTCTCTCGAAACCTATAGTTCCATGTTTAATTATTGAAAAGGTGACTACTGATCAAGGTATGAATGAATACTTCATGGGAATTGACTGGGCAGATCGTATGTGTAGTGATAGCATAGACGATAATTGGGAGGTATTCAAACAGTTGGTGAACGATGCTGCGATCCAGTTTGTTCCTACCTCTACTCCTAAGGCTAGCAAATCTCCTCCATGGTGGACAAAAAGTATATCTGTAGCAATCAAAGCTAAACATTCTGCTCTCTCCAGATATAGGAGGTCTAGGTCTTGCGCTGACTATGCTAACTACAAGACCAAACGTAATATAGTCAAATGTAAACTTAGAACTGCCCAAAAGACATACGAACAATCACTTTTAAATAAATTTAAATCCAACCCAAAAGCCTTCTATTCCTACGTCAAATCTAAACAAAAGGTTAAGCCTAGTATTGGCCCTTTAGAGAAGACTGATGGCTCTTCCACTACCAGTGATGAGGAGATTACTGATGTTCTCAACAGATATTTTGAGTCAACTTTTACTCAAGAAGATCTATCGTATATTCCATCACCTCCTTTTAGATCTGAAGAATCTATATGTGATGTCAACATATCTGAGTCTATTGTATTGGAGAAATTGAGCACTCTGAAAGATAAGACTCCTGGTCCAGATAGCATCCATTCTTATGTTCTCAAGGCTTGTGCCCATGCACTTTGCACTCCTTATTCCATCTGTCCTTGACTAGTGGAGATCTTCCTTGCGAATGGAAGAAAGCCCACATAATACCAGTATATAAGAAAGGTTCTAAGTTTAAGGTTACCAACTACAGACCAATCAGTCTGACATCTACTGTGGTTAAAATTTTAGAATCTATTGTTCGTACAGAGTTATTTGACTTTCTTTTAGAAAATAACATTCTTAACCATCAGCAACATGGTTTTGCGTGCAACAAGTCATGTTTAACTAATTTGTTGGAAACCTTTGAAGACTGGACAAGTGCGGTGGACCAGGGTTATGGGGTTGATGTGGTATACTTGGATTACAGTAAGGCGTTCGACTCTGTACCACATCGTAGATTGATTTCTAAACTTGAAGCGTACGGTGTTCGTGGAAACTTGTCCCTATGGTTATCCAATTTTCTCACAAATCGTTTTCAGAGAGTAGTGGTTAATGGGTCTCAGTCAGATTGGGTTAGTGTTCAGAGTGGAGTTCCTCAAGGTTCAGTCTTGGGTCCCTTATTATTTATATTGTATGTCAACGATGTGCCTGACCTAAATGAGAGTAATTTGAAGATGTTTGCAGACGACACCAAGATATACTCTGTCATTAAATCTTTTCATGACAGCCTTAAACTACAACATGATATCAACAAGTTAATGCAATGGTCAAGTGTTTGGTTGCTTAGGTTTAACGCAGCCAAATGCAAAGTAATGCAGATTGGTAACTCTCTTCCTGCATCATACACCATGTACGATGGCACTACAAATGTATCTACTGACCTAGAACTAGTGAACGAGAAGGACCTTGGAGTGTGGTGTACAAGTGATCTCAAGCCATCTCTACACTGCCAAAAAGCTGCAGTCAAGGCTACACAGGTTCTTGGGCTTATTAGGAGATCTTTTAGAATTGACTCTACTGACATGTTTATATTTTTGTATAAGATGTATGTTCGACAGCATTTGGAATATTGCGTGCAATCTTGGAGTCCGTACTTAGCCAGAGACATCGACACCCTTGAAAAGGTTCAGAGACGTGCAACTAAACACCTTCGTGGATTAGCCCACTTGACTTATGAAAGCCGTGTTGAAATTCTGGATCTCGTCTCTGTATTGCAGACGCCAAAGGGGTGATATGATTGAAACATATAAGATACTTAAACGACATTATGACTTGGACCCATCTACATTTTTTACTTTAAATACTGCTACCACCGACTGTAGCACATGTTGCTGTCAGACCTTCAGTGCTGGTCACTGTAAAGCGCTAATAATAATTAAAAAAAACCAGGGGCCACTCTCTTAAGCTTTTTAAGAAAGATCAAGATTACTTGTTAGGCAGAACTTTTTTACGAATAGAATAGTCAATCTATGGAACTCCTTACCTGACTTTATCATTTCAGCACCAACAGTTACAACCTTCAAGCTGCGCCGGCTTGGATAATTTTTGGAAGCAATCTAGATATGGGCACCTTCAAAGGCCTGCGGCCTAGCCTGGCAAGTTAGCTTGCTTGGGCATCTACAAGCCCATTAAATAATAATAACCACCGATATAGTATCTATGCCCAAACTTGTATAAAATTTATTTTAACGGCGCTTAAACCGATTCTGTCTTCCTGGGTATTTCAGTACATGATAAGGATAGTTTACCCCTTTCTCAAAAATTTTAGTGACAAGATACTAACAACCACGATGACTGCTTCCTTTTTATCTTAATGCCTAGGTGTGAACACCTTCGTCAACTCGACCGCGTCAACTATAAGCACAAATGGACGCGCTTGCAAGAGGGATGCGCGAATTAAGTTTATGTTGAGAGAACCGGTCAAACTGGCTCGTAATATTATGATGGGCTGAACCGGTCAAACTGGCTTGTAGAACACGCATAGTTACTATAGGTCGTGAGAAAGCGAGAGATGACCATAACCACGGATAATAGGTACTCGGGTGGTCCTCGCCTGTGGGTTGGGTGTCGAAGTCTTGGTCGAAGTTGTTGACTCGGACGGTATCAGCGGTGGAATTACCAGCAAACTAAATGGTACGTAACTATTTCACTTACAGTGAAGCATATTAATAGGATGACGACACCTGCTGAACGTAATAATGGCCTCAAAGTAGTCTCGCGAGCCAGAAGTTTAAAAAAAATCACGAGCCAAGATCGGGCGCCGCTAGACAAAGAAGGCTAGCTTGCTAAAACTAGACTCTAAGCGTAGATAATGTATACATATGTAATTATATTGTAAAGAGGCGTAAAGATGCTATAATACAGTAACACAAAAGACGAATTTGTAAGGTGCCTCAATATTTGCATGGGCCCTCCAAATCAGAGGTGTTACATCATCCACTGTTTACCTTGCACTGTATCTATTCTATAGAGTAGAAGATGTTCCGTTATGTGAACAAGCTCCAATGGTTGTCATCACTCAGGAGAGGCATCACCACACACACAAACATTCATGACTATGATGTTGTGATAACTGGGGGTGGTCTGATGGGATGCTCAAGTGCGTATCACTTGATGTCTCATGATCCATCATTACGTGTGTGTATAGTAGAGAAAGATCCAACAGTGAGTATTAACATTGTGTTTGACTAACCACTACAGCATGTGACCAATGCAAGTGTAGTCACGTCTATAGCTACATAATTACATTTAGGGGCCACCCTGCTTGAGCTCACAGCCTATAACAGGCAAACTTGATTGAACACTAGTGATTTTGTACTGGCTCTCTCCCTTACTTATTATAAACTCTTAGCTACAGAGCAGTTTGATGTTTTGATGTAATATGTTTTGAAGCCATCATGATCGTAGAGTAGGCAGCTGAACTAGAGAATCAACAAGGACCTTCTGATCCACGTACTGTAGTATTTAGTGATATCCCTTCCTTTTTACTGCAAAGTCATGTCCATCATTTAGATATATACGTGAGTGGTTCAAGTAAAATCCAAGTATTATTGCTGTATTTTCAATTTAGTCTGAGATGAATGTCATATCAACATAATGAAATATTTTGATAAATTTTGTGCATAGCTAGTGAATTCATAATGATAATGAATTTTAAGCTGCATTTTTTTCAAATTTGTTTAAAGGAAATAATACTTGTACCACTCACATGTAGAAGCCGTGTTAAGTGCATAAAAACAATTTATATACCTCAGCAGAATACTAACCATCAGCAGCCTTAGTATTTTATAAACTGGAATCTGCCTGCATACTAGCTGTTTACATGCTGTTGTTTCCAAGTGTATCATGGCCACAGGTAGCCCATGAATTCTTGCATTACCGCTATATTGAAGCTTCATAGTACAATGTGTATGCATGAACATTTCTTCTAAAACTGGTTGTATGGTAGAATGCAGCTAGAAATAGTATGCATGCAAAATTTTGGGCTTTTATTACTCTAAGAACCTTATTTCTAGTATCCTAGCATAAGGTAGTTAAATTGAGAATTTGTGTTGGTATTATATGAACTCTGGTAAGTTGTTTTAAGTCACTACGCTAACCTCAAGGCCTTATAACTTCCTACCAAATGTAAACATCAAATCCTTTGTAAAAGGATACTGCTGTGCATCACTGATAAATGATATGAGCTCGCAATTTATTGAAGATCATGCAATATTACCAGATTGTCACATATTAATGCTTATAAATTGTGGGGGTTGTTTTTCAGCAGCACAAGCAGAGCTCAATGAAAGCACATGCTAGCCTGAAACATAGATATAGCACTTGGATTTTAAGCCACTAAAACCTGCTGTAAAACCAACAGGCAATACAATTTTTCTGGACATGGTCTCTGCCACCATTATCATTTACTGCTAGCATACACGAAAAAGCTAAATAAGAAAATTGTCTTGTACAAAGGTTGTGATCTCTAGCTAGGATATCTTCTTTAATAAAACAGTAATGAATTTCTTCCATGGAGTATAAATACTAAAACCACTTGATGCAATAAATGAAGTTTTGTGGTGGGACATATGGTTTTGTTTGTGATGACCACATCTTCTGAGCTCTAGATAACTACCACCTTAATAAGTATTATTACTACAACTTTTATTAGAGAATGTAAGAGAGGGGTTTTCTTTATTTTGACTGAGACCTCGTTTCAGTGTGTTCATATTAACACGTTGTGTTTGTCATTAATTGTAGTACACAAGAGCGTCTAGTGCATTGTCCTTCGCTGGAATTCGTCATCAGTATTCAGTAGTGGAGAACATCCGCTTGTCTACCTACAGTGTTAACTTCCTAAAGAATATCAAAAGCCTGTTGCAAATACCTGGAGAAGATCCACCTGATGTCCAGTTCAAGGAGCAAGGCTACTTATTGCTAGCTGATGAGTATAGTGCTGGTGTAATGGAGGAGAATCACAAGCTGCACAGGTGGCTAATACCTTTCATATGCATATTCTCCTATTGTTTAGTGGTAGGCATCTTAATCGGTACCTATCAGGGTCAGGGGTCACATTTGTCCCAAGTTATTCATGTCTGACCTGCTTTATATATAGAATATTTAGGTCTGACTCAAATTGGATCATGCTTGAAATGTGTAAAGTATCATTGTCTAGTCCTGCAATGACCCAAATTCTTCAGCCATGTATCAGGATTGTGTGTTACTGTTTTGAAGCAAGCCAACTTTTATTGTGATCTATGCCCAGAATGTGTGAATGTCTGTATAGCATACATGGAGCCATACTAATTTATCAATATGGTGTATTTGGCAGTTGTAGGCATGCACGAAGCCACACTCACACTTAATAGAAACATGTTTTTCCTGTATATAACTGATATTTCTCTGGTTTGTTATCATGTAGCTACTACCATTTACTAAATAAGATAGTCAGGAGCACCCAAAATGTAGTTCTTATTGCACATCAGCTGGGTCAGTTGGTCATCCAGGTCAGCAGTACTGATCCAATTTCAACCCTGGCGTCTGTGTTGACAATGTAATTGTTCTAATAAAACTGTAGCTTAATTAATGCAGGAGGAATTTCTGTCAAAGATGGAGAACTTTAAAGTTGTTATAATTCAAACACAGCTTTGCTGGTCTGAATTTATGAGTATTGGTGATTTGTAAATGGTGGCTACCAGTTTGGCCACCGCCAACTAGCATGGGCAGAACCCTGGATCATGTGGTAGAGTAGGACCTGATTGTCTACATCTCATTAGTCCCCCAATTAGGATATTTTTTGCTATTGACAGATACTGTAGCAGTTATTGTATATAAAATAGAGTTCACCTCTATGTTTGAATTGGTAAACACAGTTGTTTGGATAATGACGGTTCCACTGTATAAGATAAATAGAAAGTAACCTTTTATATTATGTTGTTCTGAGTTACCAGATGCCCATGCTAATTAAATTTAATGCCTGCAATAAACTTGGCAAGATATAAAATTTTGCTATGATATTAAAGTGAATTGATTACAATAATAGCCACTTCAAAGGATAGGGTGCAGTTGTGTTATGTTCACAGTATAGCTGAAATGTAATGATTTTTTGTTTAAACCACAAGGCAAATATTGCTATGTCACAAGCAACAATGACGGGTAGTTGAAAAAGGCGGATACGGTCGGACGCAGACATGAACGCGGACATTTTCAAAAAGCATTTTTACATTTATATAACAGTTATTTTTCATACCTAACGCTGTTTTTACAGCAGCATTCGCTTCCAGACCCCAGGAGTCGATCTTGTCATAGCTCTTATCCATATATAAGTGCATGTGCAAAGGATACACTAGCACTCTAAAGGCCATATAGTGCTCTAGAAATCTAATTCAGAGCCATAGAGATTACTCTAGCATGTCCCAACCTAATCTCACAGGCCAGGTCCTTGAAACCTTCACACTTGGTATAAGTGCCTGCGCCTTGTACTAAAAGGCGTAAGATTGTGGATTTGGCTTGCTAAGTTGCATGGGGCATACAAGTTAATCTCTACAATTATATAACTCTGTATTAGACTTTAGAGCATGTGTACAACACTATATGGTCTTTGGCATGCTGTAGAGTGCTGGCCTAGTCCTTCGCACGTGCGCTTATAAATGGATAAGAGCTATGACAAGATCGATGCCTGGGTCTGGAAGCGAAGATTGCTGTAAAAACAGCGTTAGGTATGAAAAATAACTGTTATATAAATGTAAAAATGCTTTTTGAAAATGTCCATGTCCACGTCCAACCGTATAGACCTTATTCACTGAATTAATTTCATAGCGCTTACAACCCGTTGCGAAGGAGTTGTCTGCCAATATTCGCCATTTGCAGTACCAAAACCATAGTAACATCACAATTCTCCGCCAAATTCGCCATTTGCAGTACCATAACTATGGTAACATGATAGCAACCGTTGTGCTCGCCCAGTTTTAGAACTCAAAATGGCGTCCGAAAGACCATCACCATGGCAAATAAGGAGCCTTTTATGGCTTTGCATGACATCAGAGGGCGCTTACTGTTCTAAATGAATAAGGTCTATCCGCCTTTTCCAACTACCCCGCAATGACTACTAGTCACCTTCATGTTGTAGTTAACAGTCTGTGCAATATTCAATGTACAGTGTCTAATGGTAATGTAGTTTGATTTGTTACAGGGACCATGGAGCATCTGTAGAGCTGTTGTCACCAAATCAAATACAAACCAAGTTCCCTTACATAAACACTGATGGCATTGCACTGGGATCATTTGGTATGTGTTATATGCCAAGATTTTACATTGTTAGCATTGGTAGTACACAAGTTGGTCAGCAGAGTCTACTTGTTTCTTCATACAGGGTATAGAAATGAAGGATGGTTTGATCCATGGAGTTTGCTAATGTCTTTTAAGAAGATGGCCCAGCATTTAGGAGCTGATTATCTCCATGGTGAAATCTCCAATCTTGCATGTGACAGGAACAAGATCACAAGTGTTGAGGTGGGTGTGTCACTTACACCAATAACTTGAGTCCACCCAGTATCAACATATTAGGTCACAAATGGACCGGAGCCAGTAAACCTTGGCTGCAAATGGCTAGTGAATGCAGCTGGTGCATGGGCTGAGGGGATTTGTCAGATGGCAGGAATCGGTGATCCCACCCATCCTGACCCAAGAATGCATTGGGGACTACCAGTAAAGCCACGCAAGCGTATGCTATTTCCATTTCGTTGTTCCACATTACCATATTCCAATCTACGAGATTGTCCTGTGGTTATTGACTATACTGGTACCTATTTTCGGCCTGAAGGACAAGGAGACCTGTTTTTAACAGGATTTGCACCTCCAGAGGTAATATACACATAGCTTAGGTGTTAATTCAATTCAAAATGTGTATGTATAATTGATTTCATTGCCACAAAATTCTATCATGTAGTACAATTAGTGCTAGTAAGATGAAGGTTTGGGCTTCCTGTCCAGAACTATTATTTCCCGAAAACCAGCCTCACTTTCCTACTTGGTAGTATATATATTCAAACCCAAAAGTGCCTCCAAAGTGACCCCCAAACACTTCCAACAAGTTTGTATGGAATATTTGAAATCTTTTATTACCTGAATTTTGTACTGACAGACTGATGCCTTGAGCCAAACTTGTGCTGGCAAGCTGTCACATTTGCAACAGAAACCTGTCCATATTTTTTGCAGTGATTGGATTGATTGCAGAGGCATTTTTATACTGTTCTTTGTTTGTTGTGCTGTGTAGTGAACAAATATAGCTGAAAACAAAGTGGAACGGCTGCATCAGTTTTAATAATTAATAGTCAGGGCACACATTCAAACAAAAAAATTGTTTTATGATATTCTGGTTCTGTTATATATGGTTCATCACAATAGTGCTATTTAAAAGTAAAACGAAAAATTAGGAATTTTAATTCAAGTGGAGATCATGGAATAATGAAACAAATAAGGTTGCCTACACCCAGGCATGGTTCTGAAGTGTGTGTGTTCGGATCATCAGTTTCTGGAAACAAATTGACCTTTTCAAATAAAAAATGGAAAGGAATAATATACTCTAATAGAACAGTCAGCATAATTTGAAGACAAATCACTGAAGTGATTTCAAATATAAAGTAACTTTTAGTGAACAAACTATGTCATGAAATCATCCGAAATTGCTTCACTCTAAAAATAATCATCTATCAGCCTGTTTACACTAGCCATCTAGTTTAAACTATCTCAAATTCCCAAGTTAGTGTAAACGCGTATCATACCATGTACTGAAATGGACCTGCTAGGGATGTAACACATGCACGCATGCGCACACAAAGCTTCACCTAATGGTCATGCCTACCCAGTGAACCAGTACTTCTTTTCAAAAGTATGGTCCCACCACTGTCAGAAAAAGGAGTTAACCACAACTACAAGGGTAAAACAGCTGCTGCTGTACTTTAGAATTGGAATCAGTCCAAATTTTCTAGAACCACCCCTGCAGATACAATATACTAGTTGACATTTGATTCCTAATATACTACTGACTAGGTGTAGAAATTAAATGTCAACTAGTATTTCTGCAGGTGTACATGACCTCACTTGTTTCATTACTTTTTATTTCTATATCCCTACTTAAATTTTAAAATTCCTAATTTTTCTTTTGTACTTGTTAATAACTGCGTTGTTCAGCCAGATACATGTGCAATCACAATCCAGTCTATGCCATAGAATTTTGTAGTATGTGACCAGCTGAGATTTTTATTTAGTTTTTTTTTGTTTTGCAAAATTCTATTTTGCTATTTTTTTAAATTAGTCAGTCAGTAGAAAATTCTGCTAAATAAAGTTGTAAAATTCCATAGCAACGTATTGGAAGTGTTTTTGGTTGTTCTGTACACATTTTTGGGTTTGCTTTTACCATGAGTTCATAATATACATACTGAGGAGAGTCCTACTCTCATATACTCCTGTAGAAGGGCGTATCGTGAAGTTATGACATAACACTTATGAGTTCCCCTGTTTTTCTTTGTATAATTAATGATGTCATTAGTTGACTTGGTATTGATTGAACGCGTGTCTAACAATGTTGGTAGCAACCAAATTAACTCCAGCTCTAAGCGTTTCTCACCAAACTACAATTGTTCCTTCATGGGGTTAAGACTGCTTCGTAGGTGTTTCTTGCTAGGCCATTCACGAGTACGACTATCCCGAGCGTTGCGAGTGTGAAACGGTGCTAATGATTCTTGCACTTTTATGGCTGCCCGTACATCACAAACCACAACATCTTGTCGTTATGTCATAACTTCATGATACGCCCCTTCTACAGGGGTATATAAGAGTAGGACACTCTCCTCAGTATATATATTATGAACTCTTACTTATACCTAACCAATACTGCCAAGGCGTCAATATCTTGTGCAAACGCGATGAACTCTACTGCAAACGGGACGAATTCAATTGCAAAACCTGTAAATTATAGGGGGGTTAATATTGATCATAACCCACAACTGAAACAAGCTACAAAGATATTCCTCTATGTGCACAAAAAGAAGGCCATTCCAACAAATAAATCATCACACAGTATGATCAATATTAACTCTTGGTACGATAGTACTGTACATTACAGATCATGAAGGTTTAGGCTTTTCTGGCCAAAAATATCATCCCAAGCCCAGCCTTACAACCAGCCGCTCATCACAAGGTGGATCATTTTTGCCATGGAGAATGCAACTTGAGACACTACAGGGTAACTGGACTCGTATTGAGCTGGTTATATGCGAAACGATTCGAGCTGGTTATACACGAAGCCATTTGAGCAAAAGAATTATTGCCTTATATGTATAAAGAGTTGTTTACAACAGTTGTACTTCAACAAGATCATGAAATAGCTGCTACGTCTTGTTTTCGTGTTTACTGCAGCTGCCTACCTTGTTACGGACGAATTCTAATGCAGAAGTGATGAATTCGATTGCAAAAGTGACAAAAATTCTACTGCAAAAGCAACGAACTCTACTGCAAATGGGACAAAGTCAATTGTAAAGGTTATAAATTCAATTGCAAAAACCTGTTTTTGCTGCTGTACAAATCAAATTTCTTGCTGTTCTAACTGTCTGGTGCTACAACCCCCAAGACTTTTACCATAAAAGTCTGAAATTTCAGCAATCCACTGCTTCTATAATTAATAAAATAGAATTTAAGGAATGTGTGAAAATGACATGGTTTCGTTTAGTTGAACACTTATGTGAACTGTATGCTTTTAGGATGAGGACCCAGATGGATTTGATTTTGAAGTTGACCATGCTTACTTTGAGGAGAAGATTTGGGAAAATTTAGCACATCGTGTGCCTATGTTTGAGTCCATCAAGGTTGTGTGTGCAATGTATTTGTACTTCCTAAAAATGTTTGTTTGTTTTATATAGCTACAGAACTCCTGGGCTGGACTCTATGAATATAACACACTTGATCAGAATGCCATACTAGGTCCCCATCCTGTCATTACCAATCTACTGTTTGTAAATGGTTTCTCCGGACATGGTGTCCAGCAGTCTACAGCTGCTGGTCGTGTCATCAGTGATATTGTTTTACATGGTAGCACTGACGTGATCGACATCAACAGAATGTCCTTTCAGAGAGTCATCGATCAAAAGCCACTACAGGAAAAATGTGTCTACTAATACAATGACCTCCATTTGTGAAAGCAAATTGTATATGTACAGTCAATATATTTCAACCCTAATAATGATGTGTGCTTTGCATGCAGTGTTCTCATGTGTATTATTAATGAACTTGTAATGTGAACAATTCAGGTAATGACTACAGAGATGCAAACAGCTGTTATTATTTATTGTTAATCAGCAGGACCCTCCAGGGGTATAATGCTGATGTGCAATTACATGTGTACAATTTCAATTAGTTACTTAACTATATAAGTATGTACAATTACGACAAGTTACTTAATTATATGCATATGTACAATTACAGTAATAAACTAAAAATATATACAATTACGATAAGTTACTTAACTATATACATAGAAGGGGCTAATTTTTGCTTAAATTCTTCAACACAGTCAGTCTCAATAATCTCATCATCTAATCTATTCCATTCTGGTACAATTCTTGGGAGGAAGGAATATTTATATACATCAATTATTGGTTGGTAAGGTACTAGTTTAAAGTTATGTGAGTGTCGGGTCCGTAATACAGTAGATTTAAATGGGAGATAACAGTTTGCTATAATTAATAAATCATGTAGTACTTTATATAGTAAAACTAGTCTAGCTGATTTGCGACATTCTTGTAGTGTAGGCCATTGCAAGTTTTCAAGGATGTTAGTGATGCTGTCTCTATTATTTCGTCTCCATGGTTGACCTGTGACAAAACGAGCAGCTCTATGTTGGACCATCTCTACTTGATTTATGTTGGTTTGGTGATATGGATCCCATATTGGGGAACAATATTCTAAAATAGGCAAGACAAATTGTTTATATGCTAGCTCACGTAGATGGCTAGGACAATGCTAAAGATTTCGTCGCAAAAAACCAACAGCTCTGTTTGCCTTATTGCAGATGTAATCTATATGTGGTTTCCATGAAAGTCTGTGATGTAACTTTACTCCAAGATGTTGTTCTGCATTCATTACATACGAAAATAAACTTTTGTTATGGTGATTAGAAATTTGCATTATCTTACATTTGCTGATGTTAAAAGCCATTTGCCATTTATCTGCCCACTTTGACAGTATTGTCAAGTCTTGTTGGAGTGTTTGATGGTCTGTTGAACTGTATAGTAAGGATCATGAAGGTTTGCACCTTCCCAACATTGACCAAAAACCCATCTTCCCAATGTCATCAGGGCTCCCTGGCAAGGCACGAGAAAGCCAAAACACACCTTCGGTGTGCAACCTAAAATACTTCCAGTAAGTTGCTACTTAAAATTTATTTAGGAAATTTATTGAATATTATTTAGTGGAATTTTCTACTGACTGATACCTTCAGACAAGTGTAACATGGCTTACTGCCTTAATTTTTCACTGCTAGATGTCACTAGCCCAACAATTCCTTTTGGTATATACTGCAGTACATACAATTCATGCATCATGGGTTTATATTTGTCTGTGTCCCATTTCTTTCGCTGACAGCACAAGGTGTTAAATCGTGGTAGTGAAAATCATCAACTATTTCTGTATCACACCTCCAACAGCCGCTTAATTGGTACTTGATATACATGTTTAGTACTGTGTAATGTCAAGCACCACCAGCACCTTAAAAAAACAAGGGTCAAACAAGCCACAATGTTAAACACACAGAGATCTCTATTTGGACTCAAATAAACATTTATACAGAAGCAATTCTCAGTACTTATCTACCCCTGATCTATATAAAACTACTGTGTTTTCTTTCGTCTCTAGCTACCATATCCATTGAGTCCAAACAGAGATCTCTATGTTGGCTTGCTTTACCCTTGTTTCTTTACTTATTTCAGTGATCTCTATTTCCATGTTTTAATGTTTAAAATTATTTTTACACGCAATGCAGCCATTTCACATTGTCTTCAACTAGTTATGTTCTGCCCGTTACATGGCCCTACTTGTGGAAAGCAGTACATGAAGTTAGTAGTTATCTACAGGAGCTGTATTGTTTCCTTACAATCAATATACCTTGTACTATACCAGCTTTGACTTTAGGCAGCATACTGTGGTCAGCAGTAGTATGGCTTCTGATATACATGCACACTTGTGCAGCTATATTTTTGTGATCACAATAAGTCAAGTCAGCAGTGGTACACAACAACATTGCTGCTCTGATATGAATTTAATATATACACTGTGGTTAAATTGATTTCCAAATGAACATGTTAATGTGAATAGATTGGATACTTATTAACATGTTGATTGCCCTTGCAGAGGCTAAGTCTGGTGAAGTGAACCTACAAGAAGCAAAATTTACTTGAGAATGTGTTATCATTGTAATATGCATTTATAAATAGGTCATGGATGTGAAGAAAGACATAGGAAGGAAAGTTATGGAGTTTTATATCCAAGAAATACTCACATTTGTTCTAGCCCTGTGGGAAAAAATAAACAAAATGGCAGATTTCAGTTCTTTAAAAAAGTACTTTTATCAAGTCCTTTTGACTTCGTATTTGCTAGTGGATTCAAACTTCTTCCAAATTAACTTCTAAGGCTTCTTCTGACTGTGTTTTGAGGTTGGAAGAGGTTTCTAAGGTAGTGTTTAGGTGAGTGTTCTATTAGGATTTTGGAAAAAAACATTGACAATCTCTATTATGAACCATGGTTCATGATTAATTAAAATAGGATGCATATTTGTCAGCCTTATTCATCTGGCACCATTCTTTCCTTTGATGTGGTGTTATTGACAAACACTTACAAGCTGGTAGACAATAATCTGTTACAATACAAAGTGCTTAGACAAGGGGGATCATTAACTGATCTATAATATCCCTTCTCTTAGAGATAACAAACACTCTGATATATTGTCCCTATACCTCTTGTGTGTGAAAACACTTCAGAACAAATTTAATAGCTAGTTGCATTTGCAGGCATGCACTGTGAAGATCAAAATACTCAAGTGCATCTCTAAGATTACATGTATTATTATCATATTCAATTAATACTGAGCTATACCTCAGATAACTAGTGGCTAGTTCTACAGACCAATTGGCCAAATTGCTAGAGTGACATGCATGCTGGTCAGTATTAACCGTATAGTGTACTGAGCTAACATGCTAGCTGTAACTTCAGTGTATAGTAAGCAAAAATTTAACCTTTATTTGAATTGTAGAATTATTAATACCTGCTGGCTAGTTATAGATATGTAGCTAGCTATATAGTAGGCTTTTTTTTATATTAAAGCCTCCACTGTGAAACGCACTAGAAATTTGGAAATGCATCAACTTTACCGTACAACACAATGTTGCGGCTGGGTATACAGTGCATGGAACCTGTAAGTGTGATGAACACAGCATAATTAATCTGGACAGTTGAGCAATTACCATTATCAGGAGCTATAAACTCACCAGGAAACCAAGACACAACACCTTCGTTTGAAGGTGTCCATGTATTGTGAAGATTCCATTGTAATAATTCATACTGTTAACAGAATTAGTACATTTTGTCAAATTTTCAATGCACGTTGTCACTAAAAAGTAATGTGTGCATTGCAACTTAAATAAAGTTAGTAGGCTTAAAGTGTGTATGTTAGTTGATGTAACCAATTCATTAAGTGGAAATCAGTAAAATTATTCCTTGTGTCAATTATACATTCCAGAGGTGTCAGAGACTTGTCTCCTAAAACCAGTCTGTGATGAATTCTTGTTAATTTCCTCAATGGCTGACTCAAGGTCATTATGGTTGATAGTTCTCTTGTCTTCCTCCCTTAGTGCAGTTCTGGATGCTGCCCTGAACACAGCACTCTTAACACTACCACCAGTAACCTCATAAGTAGCCAGTCGGGTAAAGTCAACATCATCAGCTACTGGAGCTTCAAGTGGTAATATCAACTAGACAGTAGAAAATATGTCTATATAGCATATCTTATAAGAAAAATATTGACTTACATATACCTGTAAAATATGAAACAAAATTCACACTAGCAATTTTCAGATATACATAGTAAGCTAATATGTTGCCTGCTTTATCCAATCTGTACAAAAAAATAGATGCTGTAATATGCTCTTCTACTCTACAAACTGAATAAAATACAAGCAAGAGCTTTTCCTCAGTGTCATTGAAGAAAGAACTACATAAAGATAAGTACAAGATGAACATTGAAGACACGTATCTCAGAGATGATCAGGCCATCTCAGCTCAAAAAGGTGTCCCACCATAAGGAATTTCCACTGTAAAAATGATTGAGTAGAAACAAGCTATGATGTGCAAAATCATTTTTGTGTAATATACACTTATTTGTTGCACGGCCGCAACAGCTACTTGTAACTATTTTACACTAACACATGTCTTGATATATCGCAAATCTAAATTGCAAAGGAGAAAATAAATATACCTTCCATAGCCTCTCTCTCGGTGCACAAGGTGGAACTTCAAACAACAACACAAATTTAAGTCTCCTGAAGAATGCCTTGTCAATGTTATCAATGAGGTTAGTGGTGAGGATGACAATTCCTGGGAATCGTTCAATGTGATAGAGCAGCACACCAACATCACATTAGTATAGCGATCCGTTGAAGTGCTAGAGAAATATACACCATTGTAAATATGAATAGTTTTGAGATCACATGACTTTCTTACCTCATGTCAGTTCTAGTTCCAAACAATCCTTCTGCTACATCAAACACGAGGATGGCATCAGTTCCACATGCCTCTTCAAAGATACTGTCAATATTCTTAGTACTCTCACCAACCCACTTGCTTAACAGTTCACCACAGTTGATCACCTTATATGGTAGTGTGTACTGTATTAACAACCTGGACTATCATACTATCATATCTGCTATACCTTTAATGGCTTTCCATCCTACTTCATAGCCTATGGCTTCAGCTGCCAGTGTCTTCCCAGTACCAGGTGCACCATGGAGTAGAACTGTAAGTCCCTAGAGAAATGTGTAAGAACATTCACTTAGAACATTCACTTTGATGTCGCATATACATTTTCTCCACTGTACATGTTAATCCATTACTACATCATACAGTACGATAGTACTGTATAGTAGGGACCACAAAGGAGTAGGCATGGCCCACGAAAAAACATCACCCAAAAACCAGCCTCACTTTTCCCAGACGATGATAACACAGTATTGGTTAGGCAAAACTAAGCCCAAACAATGCCAAAACAATCCCCAAATAAAGTTCTAGCCAATCTTATAATACATACAAGTGCACAGAAAAATTTGGAATTTTCAACTAGAGTAGGGACCATAGCACATCGATAAAAAGTACCGGAACAAGCTGGAGTAGTGCACGATATTAAATCACAGTAAAACAATAAGAAGTGTTATATCCCTACTGTGCATTTCCATTATGGTGTCTTGAGCACGGTAGGAATATAATACTTCTTATTGTTTTACTGTGATTTAATATCATGCACTACTCCAGTACTTTTTATTGATGTGCTGTGGTCCCTACTGTAGTTGAAAATTCCAATTTTTTTCTTTGTGCTTGTTTTTTGTAAATAAGTACTGTGACTGGTGAACCCACGCACATCGCATCTGAAATGGTGCCGCGCACCCCAGCTATATCAATTATCATCTAAAAAGTGAAGCATCCATTACTCTTCGTTGTCAGCTATGTTCAACCTGTTACACAGCAGTACGAATCAAGAACTGTTCAAAAAGCACCTCTGCAATCAAAGTAGCCACTATGAAAAATATCCGTTACAAAGGAAAGCCATCCGGCACATGCTACTACCAAATCAACACTTTTTGCTGTCAGCAAAGATGAATGGGACACAAAGGAGGACACTGGTAAGTCCATGAAGAATGCATTGTATGTACTGCGGTATGCCAAAAGACACGTGTCCAGCTGAAGCAATGTCGAACAGTGAAAAAATCAAGCCTGTAGCCTTACGCTTGTCTGAAGGCATCAGTCAGTCAGTTACTCAGTCAGTAGAAAATTCCGTTAAATAAATTTTTTTTTTAAAAATTCCGTAGCAACTTGTTGAAAGCGTTTCGGGTCAATCTGAAAGCTTGTTTGGGCTTAGTTTTGCCTAACCAATACTGCCTCATTGTCCTCATGGAAAATTGAGGCTGGTTTTTGGGTGATGTTATTTTGCGGGCCACGCCTACTCCTTTGTGATCCCTACTATAGGTACTGTATGATATACAGTAAAGAAAATTGCCCACTTTTTCACAAAATCATGAAACCTTCCACATAAATAGTACTCCTGGTGACATGTCATTATTTCTAGATATAAGTGCCATCTGGCACAGATTTGACCTTTGTGGCCATTTCTACACAGATTTCTGTCTTTAACTCGCAGAGGCATTAATTAACTACAGTATAGCTACCAAAATAAAGGAAACAACTTACCACTTTAAGTAATCAGATGGCTTACTCATATATAGGTCCCGTGCTGTAGGGTGGAGAACTGGGACAGGGATGGAGACCAAGAGGGGTAAAATTATGCCGCATAATTAAATTGTGTCTCCATAGTGCTGATCCACTCAGCTGAAGGCTGCATTTCTACTACCTTTGGTTGTTGTTTGTGTCATAATGATGAATCATAACCTGCTAGTGTTTTTTCTCTACAAAAGTCACATGCAGGTATATTGAAAGATCCTATATTATGCAAAAAAAAAATTATATGTGGCATCTAATTCAGTCATTTATTGGTCGTATGATTTGCTTTTTTGCTGTAACTGTACTTGTGGCTAATAAATAAAACAAATAAAAGGTACCTGTCTTGTATATATACAATTTATTATTGTGGCACAAATTGTGGTCAAATGACAATCTTTGGCTATAATTTGTAGAAATTGTCAGCTACCCTTTTGACTTTGTAGAAGTACTAGCAGCTTATGATTCATCATTGTAATGCAAATAACAACCAAATCTACAGGGAATGACTCCAGTAAAAGTTAGATACCCCGTGAAGTTGTTTTCATATTATTATTATCGCAACTTGCATTGTATTAGGGTTAAGGTAACTGTTCTATTAGGGTATCTTGATCTTGTTTGACCAGTTTCTGGAATTAATAGGTTTTATCGAAGGTTAAACACTACGCAGGCAAGGTAGCCGGCTAGCACAGTATAGCAGAAAAGAGCCGCCTGAAGCTACTCTGAGTTTGGAGACAGCAATTGAGCTGATTATGATTCCTAGCTGCAAAGTCTGTGAAATAAAAACAGGGACTTCCTTAAAGACGGTGAACTGTTAATGTTAACTAAACCAGTACAAATCCAGGAATCAAGATCGTGAGGTGAGCTTTAATTAGAATCACACGAAGAAGCAAAGCCATGGAGTGGCCACAAGCTTTTCTATACTGTGAGTTTATAACTTTTCTGTATTACAGAAGTATGAAGTAGTGCAGCTAGTTTATACTCACCGTAATGGCTATAGCTGGCTGCTTTGTGCGAGGAAAACTTAAACATATAGTTATGTTTCTGTCTCCCTGCCATATTTATTATTTGTTTAATCACAGTAACCCTGAGTACAGAAAGCAAACCTATGAGTCAGGAATAAACTTTTGCAGCAGTGACTATATGGCTTCCAAACTTTTCACTTAAACAGGGTGGGTCAACTGAATTAAAGTTTTGGACCATTTTAGTGAATTGCTATGCACAGCTGAATAAACAAAATTGTCACTGTTCTGTTGGAGTGGCTGGCTGCTATAGAGTATTTCTGAACTTTAGCAAAATCAATGCAAAACATACATATAGTGCAACCTCTGGTAAATGAAACAGAACTGATTCAGTTTCCACTGAAATAAGAAGTTCTTTTCGTTCAGGATGTTATGGTTCCGGTACTTGGTAGCCACCTAGTTTGCATGGCCTGCTGTTGTCTACATGGACAAATTGCTTGGTGTGATAATTTCTCTTTTAGTTCAAGACCCTATTGACTCTCTAATTCTAAGTTGTATAGAGCTGTAGGGCCATATATAGCTGCTGACTCAGCATACTATAATGCAGTGTATGTGACTGGTAATACAAGTGTATGGTTTGTATAGGTCAGATACATACTAGACCCGAAAGAGAAAGAGCGGATATTGCGAGGTTGTCATGTACACCCTACATCAGGTCACATGGGGACAAAGAAGACACAGGCAAGGATTACAGAACGCTACATGTGGCAAGGAGTAGGAAAGGATGTAAAAGCATTTGTAAGTACATAGTACCTATACAGCTATACCTTGGGGGTATACATATATGCGGAAGTATATCATGCAGTTGATGCCTTGCAATTTAGAATAGCAGACTAATACTCAGCTTTCACAATACGTATACCAAACAGCTATGTAATTTGGTTGCTTATTACAGTATGATGCCCCTGTTACATCTTTTTGGTCTTGTCAGTTTTACTTTATGATAATGTTGTAGACATATATAATAATTATGATTATGTTGAAAATTTACCCTGCTTGCATGCTTCTATACCACTTGCAACTGCAGTATTCTGTTTTCTAAATAGCTACATAAATGAAAAATGACCCAATTATATCAATCAACATGTTGGAGTTGCTATAGAACTGTACTGCAAAACTCATATGCTTTCAGGTTGTAAAGAACAATGGTTTACCATGCACGTATACATAATGCCTTTGCACAAGATGCAAAATATTTCATCAGTAATAAACTTGCATCATCACATTTTTCTATACATCTAAGGTGAAGGAATGTGATGTGTGCCAACGGATGACAAAGAAAATGGACACAGGGGTACCAGAACTTAACCCTATTCCAGTTGTAGCAACTTGGTACCACATTGGAATAGACTTTGTCGGACCACTAAAGCACAAGTCCACTCAAGGAAATTGCTATATTCTGACAGTAGCAGACTACTTTAGCAAGTTTGTGCAGGCATTTGCTTGCAGCAATAAGGAATCCTCAACCGTGTTTAGTGCTTTGTTTAAGGTATATATATATATATATATATGTTGTGTGTATAATGCACATATTTACTTAAAGTTTGCAAACACTTGGACGTATAGACTAATACAGAACTACAGTATATGTTTGTTAAAGCAGCTATATAATATGGGTCGGAAAAGAGTTGTATAGCCAGTTATGTGGGCCGTTTAACCCGTATTCTCCCAGCATACCAATTCCAGTATTCATTTTCTACGTCTAATTGAAACATTTTGTATAGCTGTATGAAAACCTTTGGCTAAATCACTTATCTTAGCAAGATGTGAATCTTGCTTACTTGGATGTCAATAGATTAGCTTTAGTATTCCTATCCTTTCACGCGGCTGCTGAAACTTATTAATTTTGTCATAGCTTCATCATAAAGGATCCTTTATAATTAAGCCTATCACAATCCTATGCTATGATCACCAAAATATTTTGACTTGGTTACTGGATGGTAGAAAAGTAGCTAGATAGAGATGGTAGAGAAGCAGCTAGGTGCTGAAAATTTCAACTTGATTGCTTATTGTATGTAGGAGTATGTAAAACAACTGCACAATATGTGCATGCAGTTAATAACATCCACAGGTGTCCAAATTGACTTAAAGAATACTTTTGTATGTTGCATCTAATTCTGTTTCCATGCAGTAACAATAAAACAATGCAAAATAAAATCTACTAATACATTCGGAAAAGTTCACACATATACATGAACACACACACGCACACACACACACACACCCAAGACAAAGCAATGTATTATAGTGTGCTGCAAAAATGTAATTAAATACTAACAGAATGAAGTAGTCATTATAACCCAAGCAGCCACCAGAACCATGCAATTCAAAGTGTACCATGTTATTTACTTGCATATTACATACTTTACAGTTATTCATGCAGTTTGGATTACCAAGAGTAATTACTTCTGATCAAGGAAGTGAATTTAACAATCGCCTTGACAAGAAATTGATGAAGATGATGAAAATTGACCACCGTTTGACTACCCCTTACCATCCTCAGGTAACTACTACTCTACTATCCTATATTATATGCTATGTTGTAACTAATCAACATTAATAGTTGCATGGTAAAGAAATGCATAGTGCTATAATATGCATATTTACCTTATGCACTTTAAGTAGATACAACTGTATTATGTGTCTGTTGTAGGCAAACGGCTTGGTTGAGCGTTTTAACCAGACCATCCAGAATATGCTGGTAAAGTTTGTTAATGAGAAAAAGGAACTCTGGGAAGATTATTTAGACACCTGTGTTTTTGCTTACAATACTTCTAAACACGAGTCATCAAAATATTGCCCTTTTGCTGTGATGTTTGGACGACAAGCTCTGTTACCTGTTGAAATTCAATATCCCAAAGAAGAAGATATCGTACAGCACTTGGATCGTAATGATGAAGTTATAGAACAACATTTCATTCATCAAACAAAAGTAGCACAAATTGTGAAGGAGAACATACTCACCGCTCAAAAGCGTCAAAAACAAGTGTATGACAGGAAGCACCATAACCCAGCTACATTCAAAGTTGGAGCATTGGTTCTTAGAAAAGATATGAAGAGGAAAAAGCGGGCTGGTGGAAAAATGGATTATAAGTGGCAGGGTCCTTATAAAGTTGTGAAGTCTGTTGGTAAAGGAATTTTTCAGATCCTAAACACCAATGACATTAAACAGACTTTAAAAGTCCATGGTACACATTTGAAATTGTTCTATCCACCCAAGAAGGTACATGCATGTATGTGCGGCACACAGGTGTGTGTTTATGTAAGTTATAATTGTATAGGCAACTGGTTGTATCTCAACATCTCATGACGAAAGTGATAATAGTGGCAACACATCTGTCAGAAGTGGAAAAGGATCCATTTCACATGATCCTAGTGCCAGTGTGAGCGACAAAGTAAGAACTTATAACTGCATGTTAATTGATGTAATATTATCTTGCAATACATAGGAACCATGCAACTCGATATCCCAGTATGATGACAATATCAAGACTGACCAAATAGAGGAGGACAACACATCAGTTGTTACTCACAATACTTGTACACATACTTCAAAATCTCACAACCCAACAGTGTCCATTATCTCACATGAACCTAGTGCCACCAAAAGTGATAAAGTAAGATTATTTGATACTATACTGTAATATTTATATCATGTACATGTTATAGGATCCCATCTTGACATCTCAGTGTGATGAAGATACTAAGACCAAAATTTTGGACCAAATGGATGATGGCAACATATCAGTGCTCCTACATGCTCGTACATCTCATGATCAGAGTGACTCTTCTTCAAGAACGTCCATTTCTTATGATCCTAGCAGCATCATGAGTGACAAAGTAAGTAATGTATAGGCTTATTGCCAAGCATGGTAACTATGGTTGTAGTGCAGCCAGCATACATACTTTGAGTAGTTTTAATAAGCTCACTGATTTGCTGGTTACATAGCTACTGTAGCATACTATATACACCCACGTGGAATTCTATATGAGTACATGTAATAGGAACCCAGCTATCCCAGTTTGATATCACGATGGGATGAGGAAGATATCACTCACTGTAAAGATCTAGTACGAATGAATAAGGAGCAAGGGCACAATGTATCAGTTGCTATTAATGTGGTTAGAGGTTCCTCCAATTCGTTCTTCACATATCTTACTAATGTCTATTTTCAGAATTGCCCATTGGTTTACAGTTCCCCCAAACAAGCAGGAGGCTACTTCCCAGAGTTTGGCAGTTTTAGTGCACCTGCGCTATCACCTATTTACAGCCAAAAACTGGAACACAATGAATTTAAAATAAAGCCTACATCTGATAAAGGTAAATTGTGATAGCTGGAAAAACATCACAACAGTTCCAATAGGAAAGAGGGTTGTTGATATGATATTCTCACCACCAAAGCACATTGTTACCAAGAGAAAGCTGAATTTCTCTGATAGTCCTGATACGAATTCAGTTAAGCCATTGAGACGACGTCGCAAGCTTATAAAGGTTGTATTTTGTTGTGATAATTCCTTGACAGCTATTGTAATTATTGTGTGCTTACCATTACACAGAGATGTGAGGAGTTTCAGAAAAACACCGTAACAAAGCCTCCTACAATAGCGGAACCATCAGTGGTAGCACCTATGATTGCGACAACAACAGAGACAGTGGAATCCAAGATAACAGCCACACCTAACGTAACAGCTACAATGTCTACAGCAGTAACAGGAATGATTAATACAGCCGGAGCCAACAATGGAAGCATCATACCACTTACAGCCTATGTATGTTTTTGTGCTGTGGTACATATGACTCATATATATATATACAGGATCAGCTAAAAGCTATCTGGAAAAGAAAGCCGTGCTATGTAATTAAAGCTAGGTTTGGACATTTGGCTATACATCAAGGTAGCTTTCACAACTTGAAAGGAAATAACTGGTTAAATGATGAGGTCAGTGCATTGTATTATATACCTCTAAACTTGATGCACTAAAATTAATGTTATAGATAGTGAATGGATATTTACGCATGCTAGTTGAATTGAGGAATGACAGTTTTGCTGTCTTGTCACAAACCATCACTGCCTGGGTTAATCGCTCAAAATCTGGGAAATCATCGCACCTTTTAAGCAAGGTAAGATCACAAATGCTACGTGGAGGAGTTAGTTTATTCATACTATAGGAGACGCTAAGCACCAAAGTGTTTATTGTTGGAATGTACAATCGTGGAGAAAACCACTGGATATTGATTGTAAGCAATTTGCATAGGGTGATACCAATACACTTGTTGTGCTGCTCTGTAGGCAATCAACATGGAAGAAAAAAAGTTTTACTACATCGATCCTCTTGGACCATCGCGAGCCATACGTGGAGCATACACAGGTTTGAAGTATGTTCAATACTGTAACATTGACTGTTAACATAATTATACAGTGCATCACTGTGAACTAAATTGATGCAATGCACTTTTACACCTAGTTTTATATGCTCCATAGAAGGTTCTTTGCTATGAGATATAACTGCGTTGGTCAAGACAACGTCTCATTGGACAAGTTTGAGCTCATAAAGGTGTGCAAAAGCCAGGAGACAGCTTCAACTGTGGTGTTTTGAGTTTAAAGGTATAACATCTCGCTTTTGTAGCTAAGGCTATAAAGTTTGTGTATTATACACAGATTGCTGAACAATTGTTAAATTTTAACCGTATTGACGAAGACGCCATTTTGCAAATGAATATGAAGAAAGCCAGAATAGATATAGGCACAGCACTCCTCACCAATTCAAGTAATTTGCTCTGCGTTAAAGTGTGCATATATACGTGTGTTTCAAATTCAGTTGACATGACTGAGCGCTGCATCATGTGTGGACGATCTGAAGAAAGTTTTCAGCATGAAGATTATACTGATCGCTGGGTATGCTATACACATATATTATTCATGTGAGAACTTTATGTATATTTATTGTGTATGTAGATCCAGTGTGGTAACTGTAATGCGTGGGTGCATGTAATCTGCTCAGGAGTAACTGTGGATGACCCTTCAGCACCCTCTTATGAATTTAACTGTATTGATTGTGTCAAACAACGTAAAGACTTTACACATTAGCTAATAACTGTAACAATTGTTGATGTATATTGGCAAACTTTGCTAACTAGTTAGCTATTTCATGGCATACATTAATTATGCTAGCTGCATCGCTTTTATGGCTAGCTATATAGCCTGGCATGACGCATGTCAGTGAATACATTAGTAGTGAATTGACAACATAGACTGATCACCGGCATCATGGCTGAGAATCCACGAAGCACAGGCCTAGCCGAGCATACAAGGCACAGCCTGTAGCCTCATACCCGATCACTGGCACTGTAGCTTTATAGTCTCGTTTATAGTTTAAAAACAAGCTGTACGAAGAAACTGATCCGGCCGTGTTGCTTGCCGCGCCTGGATCATATTCAGCGTGGGGGACCACTTGTAGCAGAGGGGGACCAACCGTGGCGCTCTAGGTTGTCCGGGGGGGACAAGTTGAAGTGTCTCAAGTGGTCCGGGGGGACCATATAGCGCGGCTTTAACTAGTCCGGGGGGACTGATTTTGGGGGGACCAATTGTCGCATGACAGACCGCACCTTGATTTTTCCCCGAATAGCTACATTGCATTTAGGCTTCTCTGACAGTAGCAACCTAGCTACAGCACACACATACACAATCCAAATCCACTTAAATAGGGTTTTGACTATCCCCTGTCTTAAAAATGTCAAAAGTTTCTCTCCAAAATTCCCAGGACATTAACCAGAACGAAACACTCTAATAGAACAGTCACCTATTATACAATTGGAGCAGTCAGAAATCTGAGGGTCACACCCGGGAATATTCATTTCAACTAGACTATTAATATGTGAATTTCGTTGATTACAACGCTTAAATACTGATTACATGTGATAATGCATTGGCTGATCGTTATATTAGAGTAATTGACTGCTCTATTAGAGTATTTCGATCTGGTTAATGTCCTGGACATTTTGAAGAGAAAATTTTGACATTTTTAAGACAGGGGATAGTCAAAACCATTTAAGTGGATTTGGATTGTGTATGTGTGTGCTGGGTGCAGTAGCTAGGCTGCTACTGTCAGAGAAGCCTAAATGCAATGTAGTTTTTCGGGCAAAAATCAAGGTGCGGTCATTGTTCATGTAACTATTTACTATTGAACAGTAGCTGATGCTCTCAATGTTCATAAAAATAGCTTTGAATTCGATATAGTAACTATTTGATTTGCACGAGCTTCACATGTGGCCGAATTTAAGATTGCACGACAGAGGTGACTTTGGAGCTTTGTAATTCCCACCCAATAAGGACTAAGCCAAATATCTGCACATATTTGGAGAGGATAAGAGTTTCTTTTTCATATCAAGCACAGAAAGACTTGATCAGCTTCAAGCATTACGAGCAGTGCCACTCGACCGATAATACAGTGGAACCTCCCCGCTCGAACCTCCCTTAACGGTCACCTGAGTTGGGCGGTCACCTCAACATAACAGCCACGCGACTACGGTCCCGACCAATTCCCAATCAGTTTGTACAGAAATAGTTTGCATTAAACGGTCACCTCTATAACACGTATAACGGCCAGCTTTAGCAGTCCCAAACAGCACCTCGCTATACAAAAGACCTCGCACAAAGCAGCCAGCTATAGCCATTACGGTGAGTATAAGCTAGCTGCACTACTTCATACTTCTGTAATACAGAAAAGTTATAAACTCACAGTATAGAAAAGCTTGTGGCCACTCCATGGATTTGCTTCTTCGTGTGATTCTAATTAAAGCTCACCTCACGATCTTGATTCCTGGATTTGTAATGGTTTAGTTAACATTAACAGTTCACCGTCTTTAAGGAAGTCCCTGTTTTTATTTCACAGACTTTGCAGCTAGGAATCATAATCAGCTCAATTGCTGTCTCCAAACTCAGAGTAGCTTCAGGCTCTTTTCTGCTATACTGTGCTAGCCGGTGTCATAGTGATATATGTTTCCCCGGGTAACGTGTTTCCCGCACACATATCCCTAGGGATCCGTGTTTCCCCGCACACATATCACTAGGGATCCGTGTTTCCCACCAGAAGCTGTCAGTGATATGTGTTTCCCGTAGCGATTTTTTTAATATTTCACCGCACACACATATCCCTAGGGATTCGTGTTTCCCCGTACATATATCACCAGGGATCCGTGTTTCCCACTAAGATATAGCCATCGTGCAGTATAACTCCAAGGTCCTATGGCTAGTTGCAAACAGTACGCGATCCAACCATTCAGTAGATATATTGCTATATCTAGCTATAAATAGACATCCATGCATATTGCATGTATATAGCTATAGTTAGCTAACTAGCTATATAGCTACTATCAGGGCCGCCCACAGGGGGGGGGGGGGGGGGGGGGGCAACTGGGGCATTTTTCCCCGGGCCCCAGCCTGAAAGGGGCCCCAGGAGGCCCCATGAAGGGCCCCCTGAATACCTGGTTAAAAGATCGATATACTCTAATAGAGCAGTCACAGTATTCTTCAGAGGAGCAGTGTAGCAAGCTTATAGATAAGGAGATATGGTTGGTGATGGGTAGTTATTGTCATTGCCAGCAGGTTGTGACCTTTTTTTTTTTTTTTTTTTTTTTTGTCTTCACCTTACAACTTGGGTCAAGGGCCCCACTTCAACTCTTTGCCCTGGGCCCCTTAATTTCTCTGGGCGGCCCTGGCTACTATATAAGCTAATACAATAATTATACTAACTAGCTATATACTAATAATCAGAACTATAGTCATTTAAAATAAACTTTGTTGCTCTTCTCTGGACCTGCTCAATAAGTGTGATGTCCTTGACAGGAGCGGATCTAGGATTTATAAAAGGGGGAGCTAACTCAAGGTACTAATCTCTTGGGTAGAGGTGTGAAAGCATGCTGGAACTAGGGGGAACTAGGGGCATGCCCCCCCCCAGGAAATTTTGAAAAATAGATGCTAAAATACTGCAATTTGGAGACATTCCCACATAAAATTCATAATATTTTCTGCCTGTAGATTATATATACTGCCTTTAGATTATAGGTATGGCTCTCTGAAGCATTTTGCTAATGGAAAAGTTTGGGTAGGTACAGACAACCAAGTACATGATGCACCCCTCTCACAATTGCACAACACTGAATAGGTGCATGTTAGAATAATAATGTTGAAAGTGGAAAATTTTGAAATTTGAGCGATACAAGATAGAATCTGAGAGCATTTTCAATGGAAATTGTGTACCTGAATTAAGTATTGTCATACATATTAACTACACAAGTGGATGAATGAAGCCCTTTAAACAGACCAATACACTTCATTGTAAGTATAGGTGTTGGCAGTTTTGGAAAAATTTCATAACAGAACCAACTACATGTTTCCAGTGAATGTTCTATTAGAGTAGTTAGCTGACTGCTCTATTAGAGTATCTCGATCTTGTACACCTCCAATGCTGATCCAGGTCCTTGTCAGGGGCGGATCCAGAGTCTGGAAAGAGGGGGGGCACCTTGCTGAAAAAGTTGAAGAATAAAAAAAAAAAAAGGTCACAATAATAATAGCTAGTTATCTTTTACCAAATATATTATATCACGTATGTTATGTAAAATGAAATCCTATTTATAGCTTCATAAGTAAGTTGCACTGCCTCATAAACATTGTGACTGCTTTATTAGAGTAATTGACTGCTCTATTAGAGTATCTTGATCTTGTATGCAATTTCTTGAAGGAGGGGGCATTTGCCCCAAATGCCCCATCCTGGATCCGCCATTGCTTGTTGCATAAACTTTAGCATAAATCCACTGATAATACCTTGGAAAGATGTTTATAAGGTGGTTTTATGAGTATTTGTATTATTAGTGATCATATAATTATGCTAAGACAAAACAAAGTCTTTGAGCAGGCTGTTTTTAAAGTCTTTGAGCAGGCTGTAGGGCCAGGTGTCCTACAGACCTTCAGCACTTGTGCTGTAAAGCATTAATAAATAAACTAGTGTCCATTTGGTTCTATTTGGGGTACTTAGAGAAAATGAGTTACTCTCTAGAATTCATACAGTTCTCCTTACCATAAACTTCCGAAATATTAAACAAAAAAATTTTTTTCAACTTTACAATAGCAAATCCTAACCACCTTATAAACTTTTATGTTGCTTTATATGAATTATTAAACAAAAATTAAGCCAATTAGCTTAGATTATCACATATTTTAAATTAATTTCATAAAATTTTGAAGCAAGAATTTCTGCATGCCTGCAGAGGTTGAGTAATATATGCACAAGCAAATACGCTATGCTAAAATTGCTCTGTAATGTTTCCTACATTGCAGTATGGATTCTGCTCCACACAAAAGAATTTTAGTCCCTACAAGTATATGGTAGTACATACACTTTTTGGGTTTGTCACATAATTGTTCACAAAAATCATTTAAAAGTAGCAATCAAAAAAATGCTCTGTATTTTCTTTACTTTATCATAGGTGAGCACATTAAATCTTGTAAATGTAGAATATTACATTTTTCATTTGAACTGTTACATTTTTCATGAAAATCAGAGAGTTTCAAGCTCAAATATCAATGCCTCCTTGCAAACACTTTGCAAATAGGTTCTCAAAATAAATATCTAATTTTGTGTCATAGTTTCAAATTGAATGGTAATATCATTTTCCATTACTGAGTTATGATTTTTAAGAATCGTGACAAAATTTTGGAAGTTTATGGTAAGGAGAACTATATTCCTATGGATATAATTACATGAAAATAACAAGAAGACATCCTGACAACCTGGTAGACTCCTGTAAAAGTTCAAGCGTAAACCAGATGGCTGCAGGTTCGAGGCTACCTAGGTCCAGTCATGGATTTTTTCTCCTTTCTCCAACTTTTCAAACACACCTTAGGTAGCTAAAGTCTTTGAGCAGGCTGTAGGACCAGGTGTCCTGCAGACCTTCAGCACTTGTGCTGTATAAAGCATTAATAAATAAATAAAAAATAAATAAATAAATTTCATTATAATTCTCAGCATATTGATCAAATAAAGCCTAAATATGAAGGGGGGCTTCAGCCCCCAAAGCCTCCCCCCCCTGGATCTACCCCTGCTTGATATGGTTAGGTTTCCAAATCACTGAATCGTATATAACTTGCGATCTCACTAAGGAAATATACAAAGTTCTCTTGGCTGTCACTGTTTGATGTTTGCTAAAGCTGTGATGGAGCAGTCCTAGCATTCTGTAGGTCTTAGGGATTATGTTTTTGTAGTGTTGATCCCAAGATAGGTCTGATGATATTATAATGCCGAGATTTTATGTAAACTATTTGTTAAAACCTGTGTGTCAGCTATTTTGTAATTAGTGATGACTTTTGCATTAATATAAGTGGACACTCTTTTTTGGATTAAAGGACATATTATATCTCGTACTCCAGAAAGTTGCTGAGTCTAAATCATTTTGAAACAGTGAAATATCTCCAGGACTACAAACAGTATTATAAATCTTGGTGTCGTCAGTGAATAGTAAAGTTTTACTGATGGTAACACAAGATGGTAAATCATTCATGTAAATAATGAAGAGTAGGGGTCCCAAAATACTCCCTTGGGGAACCCCAGATAGAACCGGCAAGGGGGTAGATAATGACTGACTGCATGCCAAAGCTGTAGCTACATTGATTAGTTATACATTGCTGCAATCACATGATTTACTCTATATAGCTAGAGATATAGTATTTTATACATGTATATACTTGTAGCTACTGTTTTATTATACTGATGCTATAGCTACATAGCCAAATCAGAGCACAGTTTAGCAGTTATAGTTGAATGCCAGTGAATGGCTTGATTTCCTCCATCAACATGTATAATTATAGTATTAGTTGTATAGGTATGACTAGCTATGATTATTAAAAGTGCATGCGCGCCTATATGCTATAACACTACGTACGTTGCACATGACTTTATAAAGGGGAAACATATTACCCGGGGAAACACATATCACTGTGACTTGTAGGTCGCTAGCGAGTTAGTGATATGTGTGCGGGGAAACACGGATCCCTAGGGATATGTGTGCGGGAAACACGTTACCCGGGGAAACATATATCACTGTGACACCGGCTAATTTGTCTACTGTCAGTGTAAGTACTGAGGCGGTGTACTGGAGTGTAGCTAAATGCATTTTTATGTAACTAAACGTGAAGTTTATAAGTCCCTGGAACTTTTGTTTAAAGGCGTTTATGGTAGGCATTCCAGTATCCAAGATTTTTTAATAAAAAAATTCTCCGTATATTCCCCAATAGAACCCTGGCACAAAATGACAACTCGTGTTTAACTTGGGATTGCTCCGTCATCTGAGCTCCAATGAGGATGAAAATCGCTGTGGGGTTTGTCCACACGCTGATCATCATGAAAATCTTAGTTTTATCGTGTGCGTTACATATAAGTACGTTTTGTGTTGTTTTGTAATCTTTTCAAGCCTTGTAATATATGTAGAATACTTTAAAACTTAAAATAACGTACTGTCGGGTGGAAGGTAGTCACTGGTGCTTACTTTAAAGTGCGTAGTTACTTCGCTCTGGTTAGCGATTTTCAGCTCCAGAGCAATTTTCTGTTGGCTGTGTCATCAGCTCAAAAGTATAAACCACTTCAAAGTCGGCATAACAATGCCATAATTGAAACCACAACTCCACCTTAGGTATTGTTGCATCATTGTGGCACCTCCACTTTAGTTGTTTACCTTTATAAGTTGTTAACTTGATGTTTTTACCAACTTGAGATAGCCACTTGCCTATATGGGTATACACCATTGTATTGAGAAGCGTGCAATAGGTGAAGCATATTTGCTCACCACAAAGTATACAAAGATCGCTGAGATCCAATAAGACCTGAAGTTACTCTCATTACATGTACAAACTTGCAGCTAGAAGCAACTGCAGTTTAAAGATAGTCCAGATTGCTAGATGGCTTCCTGATTCAATTGTGCCATTTTTCCCTTTAAAATGTATGGGGAGCCCTGGAGAAAAAATGTACCTTTTTTTAGTTTTTAAGCACTGTGCATGCCAAAGTAACTAATTCCAACCCAACAAACTATATATTTCTGAGATCGGCAATCAATACTCTATCTATTGAGCATATAAAAAGCCTGTTTTTCCAAAATTTAAAAATCGGGCTGGAATGCCTATTTATGGCCTCTCCGGGCTGCTTTATGGAGGATATTGAGTTAGGCAGCCACCTCTCTATAAAGGCCAAATATTTCTGGCCCGAAGGTGACTGCTTTAGACAGGTTTCACTGTACATATTTTTGTCCGAGAATTGAGAATATTCGGACAGGTCACTTTTGTAGCTCCTGCAGCCAGACGAAGAAAGCTGCAGGTCTGAAAATTTGCATGCAAGAGTTTATGGCCTAGACCTCTCCAAAGGCATAGCTAGAGCAGAAATTTTCTTTGCAGGTTTAAAGAAAAATCACGTCCGAACCGATGGTGATCGAACATTGGTGGCTTACTCTAACAAGTACAAAACTAACACATACATACAAAACAAATATAGCTACGTACGTGGATACAAATGCAACAATTAACTTAAGGAAAATTATAAAAATGACAACAAATGCATGAAAAAAATAAACAACAAGTATTAACAACAGAGATTGGTCTGAAGTTGCCAGGATTGTCCAAAGCACCATGCACCTTTATGAACTAGAGTATATATGTGAGCACTACCTGTCTGAAGGAACTCCACTCTGCAACAAACGTTAACAGTGTAAGGTAGCCAATGGAGCAGCCTATCTCTTTCAGGAACCTAAGACAAGCCATCTCACCTGTGGACTTCCTAGGATCCAGAGAGTTCACTGAGATGAGACGGGACCAAAGATTCAGAAATCTCAGCAAAAGTGAATGGATTAGTGTCACATGAAGTAGCAGGTATTGCAAAGTTGTCAGCTAGCAGATTGATGTGATGAAGTGACACATCACTGCTACAGTTTTGAAATGTTATTAAGAGTCTGAAATAAATGAATCATTCAATGTGGCTTTTATGGTATCAATTCTTCCAATTATGTTATTAACGCATGACTACATATAAGAAGCTTTTTGTGGACAATACTTATCTGCAACACGAATGACTGAAAATGATGTATCTTGGCTTGGTGTAGCTACTATGACTTTGACGACAAATTTCCATTCCTATATACCATCTAATCAGTAATTATATAACAGAGATTTCTGATAGTTATGTTCTTGGTCCTTTTCTTAAATAAAATAACATGTATCATTGTCTATATATACATTGGCCATATGTCTGGAATGCTTCAAGCTATCAAGTTAATATTTAACACAAGATATAGATAAATATTCAGTGTCTTATATTTTAGCTACAAAAGAGAAAAAAATTACCATTGAGCCAAATTGAAAAAGGATGCATGCACCTAAAAAAATCATGTGTAGTGAATACTGTGGCAAATAGTGAACTTCACTACAAATTCTTATTGATGCTCACTATTTGCCATGGTAGCTATTCACTACTCATTTTTGCTGTTTGGTTTTCCAAAGTTGGGTCACATTAATGATGTCAATTCATCAGGATGGATTTCATAAAGAATAAGATGTTGCCAGGCAAATGCATTAAATACAGTATAGCTATCAGTGGAACAAGCCATAGCATGAGAAGGACAACAGTGAGTCTGACAATACTAATGGATTGGACTTATAGAATAATTATAGTGTTCACATCGGCATGCATCCGTCACTACAGGGACTGTGCATGGGGACAGAACTCAAAATGAGAATTTTCCCAATGTAAATTTTGATTTAGTAGAACAATTAAGTAGCAAAGCATGAGGTCAAAGAGTCTTATAGCAATGAGTCACAGATGGAGTTTGAAGCATACAGCTACAAAATGCTGAGAAAGTGACGGTGACTTTCTGGGAGCATGACTCCCACCCAGCATAATCTTTTTTTAAGTTGTTCTAAGGCTATACTTTTAGACTTTTCACTTGTTATTACAAATAAATTAACAAGCTACTGCACGCCATGGCAGTTAAGAGACAGAATATAATATTATGAGACTGTTCTATAAGAGTGGCTGACTGTTCTATTAGAGTATCTCGATCTTAGTTCGTATAATATCTCATGTTTGGAAGGAAGGGAGATCACTTGCATGAGTCCTCTTCTGCATCAATAAATCACACTGTAAATTCAGAAGTGTGATGTTCATACTGATGGTATGACTCCTGTGGTCGCTTAGTGTGATGCTCATACTTCTGAGCGACCGCAGGAGTCATACCATCAGTATGAACATCACACTTCTGAATTTACAGTGCATCTTTAGTATAAAACTAACAGTTGCTTGTAGTATTGTGTACGTGATCTCCCAGCTCCCGGTCCGTAAAGACCACCTTGTTATAAAGACCACTTTGTAATTAGATCTCAAAGATGGCTAAGGCACATTGACCTTACAAGACCATTTCATGGTCACCTTTTATAAAGACCACCTCTCCACTGACATTGTAGTAATACCTAGGTTCCAATCATCAGTTCCATGACTTATCAAAACAGCTATGTCAGCTAAAAAATACTACACTCTTAAGGTCGTCATCTCTTTATGAGACCTCATTTTTTGTTGATACAATATATAGGTTGTAGTGTACTAGCCACATTTCACTTGCATAGACTAAGGACTTGGCACATTCTGGTACAAACTAAGCAATAATGGTAGATGACTTGAGTGAAGTGTGGACCAAAATATGGGAGATGACATTGACCTATTTCTATGAGGCACGAAATACATGTTTGAAGCTTATCAAATATTACCATGTAAAGAGGTGGCCTTTATAAAAGGTGACCACGAAGTATCTTTAGAACCTAATTACAATATAGTCTTTGTATAGAAGTGGTCTTTAAAAGTGACACTAAGTGAGGTTTTACCGTAAGAGCCTAGCTGTTTTGATAAAGTCATGGAATACATACTTGGAATCTTAGCTATTATTACGAGGTGGTCTTTGTAAAGAGGGTGGTCTTTCAGCGGACCATGAAATGGTCTTATAAGGTCACCTATTTTTGAGAACTAATTACAATGTGGCCTTTGTATGGAGATGGTCTTTATAAGAAGGTGGTCTTTAAGAGGTGGCCACTAAACAAAGGTTCACTCTAGGGTACGTTTATATGATGATTTGACCATTTCCGGTTTTCATTCCCACTTTTCATTTCTGGTTTCCGTTTCTGTTGTTTCCGCGGTGAATTTTTTTAGCGTTCCACTGGATATGATTATCGCAATGGGTATCGCAATGACTAACGATAATGGTGCAATCTAATTACGGAAAACCACGTCTCTCCCACTAATTACATAAGACTAAACAGAACAATCACTCGAGAGCAATTACTTTTCCAGTTTCGTGTACGTTTTCTAGAGGACTTTGCTGGTTCCCGACAGAATGTGGCCGTTGATCCTTACAACTGTAGGAGTGATCCTAGTGTTATGGATGATCCGTAGATGGGCTCAGGTGTGGGCTGCAGGCGGAGTTTGTCAATCTAAAGCTAAACTAGACGAAAAGATGGTCATCATTACAGGAGCTAACACTGGTATAGGAAAGGAGACTGCTATTGACCTCGCCAAGAGGAACGCTAGGGTGATTCTTGCGTGTAGGAGCCAGGAGAAGGGGAAGAAGGCTGAAGTGGATGTGCGAAGGGAGAGCGGAAACAATGACGTTCATTTCCGTCAGCTTGACTTATCATCATTCACATCAATCAGAAAATTTGCTAAAGAAGTGTTAGAAGAAGAGTCGCGTGTTGACATCCTGATCAACAATGCTGCTGTAGCGGTGTGCCCATACATGAAAACTGAAGATGGATTTGAGACACAGTTTGGTGTAAACCATCTTGGTCACTTCTTACTCACCAACCTCCTGTTGGACAAGATCAAACAAGCACCTGAAGGAAGAATAGTTAATGTCTCCTCAATAGCACACACATGGTGTGGTCCACTAGATCTGGACACTATCAACTCTGAGGAGAAGTATAGTACACTTGATGCTTACAACAAGAGCAAATTAGCTAATGTGTTATTTACCAAGCAACTAGCTAAGAGGCTGGAGGGGACCAATGTAACCACTAACTGTCTTCATCCAGGTGGGGTGGATACTGAGCTTCAACGTCACTCAACAATTTTACTGGTAGGATAATAAGTGGTAGTGTTTTGGTAACTATTATTTAGTAGAGCAGCTAAGTGCTAAGTGAAAAAAATCATTAACTTTTTTATAAGAGTACCAAACTTGGTAAAAACATTTGCTTTCATATTAGATAATTTTAAACATGGCAATAGAAATCGCTGGAAAAAGTAAAGAAACAAGAATCAAACAAGCCAGCATGTTAAACACACAGAGATCTCTATTTGGACTCGATGGACATGGTAGAAACTAATGTAAAAAACAGTAGTTTCTCCATAAATCAGGAGCAGGTAAGTACCGAGAATGCTTTTATATAAATGTTTATTTGAGTCCAAATAGAGATCTGTGTGTGTTTAACATGCTGGCTTGTTTGACCCTTGTTTCTTAACTTTTTTCAGCGATCTCTATTCGCATGTTTTAATTTTTAAAATTACTTTTACACTAGTTTGTTTACGTTTTTATAAGTCCATTTATGGATAGCTAACATGATAATAAGAGGTGCTGGTGGTGCTTGATATTACACAGTACTAAACATGTATATCAAAGTCAGTCATGTACAGTAGCTGTTAAGTAGTCAGTTAATATTATCAGAGTTAGCAAACACCAGTGCAGGGGCGGTGGAGCAGGCCAAAGAGTGAGGGGGCCAGGCAGCTGCAAGTTGAAGACCAAAAAAAAAAAAAAAAGGTCACAGCCTGCTGACAATAGTTGCTCTCCACCAGTTATATCTCCTTATTTATAACTACACATACGTAGCTAAGTAACTTACTACACTGCTTCTCTGAATACTATGACTGCTCTATTAGAGTATCCAGATCCTGACTGTTCTATTAGAGTATCTCGATCTTTTCTTGCAAACAGTGTCCCACTAAAAGTGGGGGGGGGCATGGCCCCCCGTCTCCACCGCCTATGCACCAGTGTTTCCTTACTATTGAATGTACTTTGTACTATATATCAAGACACACAGTAGTGTGTCTTGCGGCCCAAGAAGCCGGCGCACCACACCGTGAGTATATTAACAGGAAGAAAGAAAATGCAATTTTCACACCTATGTAGCTCTGTGATCCCTAATCTATATACCTCTGATATATCCAACTATAGGCAGTGTACAATAAGTCAAGTACACAGTGGTACACAGCAACATTGTTGCTCTGGTATGAACTTAATATACTGTGGTTAAGCATAGGTAATGATATAGGGTTTCCAAATGAATGTGTTAACATGAGTAGTCCATTTTCAATAAGAAACCAAAGAATCTAATTAAATTTATGGCTTCAGTGGAGTACTTTATTTTAACTGCGAAACCATGTTTTCCAATGGCTCCAATGTATTTTAGCCTTTTCTTTCTACGCATGTTACTTGGGCATAAATCATAGTATTGGTGACTGCTTTGAAACTTTATAAACTTTAAGGAGTACTTTTTAAACCAGTCCATGTTGGTGGTTCATACCACGAAGCATGACATTAATGTACAGCAGTATAAATTATCGCTCACATATGACATCATCTGTGCACCTAATCTAGAAAGCAGGGAAGACAAAGGCTAGACCAGTAAGGAAGGTTATCAGAAACAATAGTACAAAGAAAACATCAATTACAATCTCTAAACTGTAGGACTTTATGGTTAGATAAAGGCAGACACCACTATCAACACTATCACACATGAAAACTAGGTTTACTCAGTTGGCGAAGCACTACAGTTAATGGCTACAAGGCCAGAAATCATTCAAACTCTTCACCACTAAGTGCCTACCTCACAAAAGAGCTCTCCTCTCACCTGTTTTAACTGCTAAAGACAACTCACACACAAATGATGTCATAATTAACAGGTCACCAGTATCGTTGCATATTATCTTCATTTGTGGTCCCAGCACTATTCAACAAGAATCAATTAGTAGAGTGGTCCCAGAAGCTTCTGAAAACCCGTATTACTAATTGCCACACTAAAGTATACAGGATTAACAGCTAATCAAAAGTGATGTCAAAATACATTGGAGGCTATGGAAAACAGGCACAAGAAGCCAAAAAGTGCATTGCATACTTTAGCTAGGCTATACATTGTGGTGTTAACATGAATACATTGTGGTGTTAACATGAATACATTGCAGTGTAACTAATCACTGGACTGGACTACTGGACTGACATATTTTTGGTTTTTACACATTCTATGGTTGGATTTATTGAGTCCTGCTAGCCAAGGGCCTTCAGAAAACTTGCAGTCTGCTACTAAAATGATGAGTGTGAGGAGTGGAGTAAGCAAAAACTGACTTCCAGTGATTTCACCTATTATGTTCTTCTTCAGTACATATACCTATAGTCCTTATCAGTATGCTGCAGGGAATGTGCTAGTTATGGTTAACCAATAATAATGTCTTGGAGATAGTAGCTATTGCAATATAGTACAGTCACCAAAACACAATACTAAGAAGTATATAAATGCTGTAGAGCATAAAAAGTAGTGTGAGGTCAGTTTTTGCTTACTCCATGCACTCCTCACACTCATCATTTTAGTAGCAGACTGCAAGTTTTCTGAAGGCCCTTAGCTAGCAAGACTCATAGAACCAACCTCAGAATGTGTAAAAACAAAAATATGCCAGTCCAGTAGTCCAGTCCAATGATTAGTTACACCCAATACATTGGATACTTATTAACAAAATTAACACATTCATTTTTGGTTACCCTTGCAGAGACTAAGTCAGAAGATCAATGGCAAAGTGAAACTACAAGAAGCAAATTTGCTTGAGAATGTGTTATCATTGTAATATGCATTTATAAATAGGTCATGGACGTGAAGAAAAACATAGGAAGGAAAGTTATGTAGTTTTTATCCTCAAAAAGTACTCACATTTTGCTCTAGCCCTGTGGGGGGGAAAAAAAAAGAATAGTAATAAGATGAACAAATTGGCTCAAAATGGCAGATTTCAGTTCTTTATTTTATCAATTCTTTTTGACTTCATCTTTGCTAGTGGACCTAAACTTCTTCCAAATTAACTTCTAAGGCTTCTCTTGAGGTTGGAAATGGTTTCTAAGGTGGTGTCTAGTGAAGTGTTCTATTAGGATTTTGAAAAAAACATAGGCTATCTCTATTATGAACTACTACTGTGGTTCATGGTAGGTACCAATCATCACGTACAGAGAACCCGACAAATAGAAACCAATAGAAAATGTATGAGGAAGCCATTAAAGAATTTAACAGTGTACAAAGACCACGAACATTGCATCTTTATTGGCAAGTAAAGGATGACTAGATCCAGAAGGGTGGTGTTTATCCAAGTCAGTAGGTCGTAATCTTAAAAGCACAGGGTTATTCTATATGAAGTCATAGATATGTAACTTTTGGGTTGTGCCTGTGTTGTACACTGACACTGGAATATTGACACCTTAATTCAGAAAGGTAACTAAAATAGTATAGTTTGCCGCACTTTGAAAAACTGATTACATCTATAATATTTTACAAAACCTATGAAACTTCTAACTATAGTTGTACGGCTTCCTGATCAGCTGGGATTGGTTTTACAAATTATTTTAAAAGTTTCCAAACATGCCTCAAGGCAATGATTTTGATCTGGGCCCTGTATCTCAAATCATGGTAGTACTCTATATTAGGGATCGTGGAAATTTGGGCTTTCTTACTCAACCTCACTTTTCCTCCATGACAGCTAGCCTCTGGCAGTATTGGTTAGGCATAACCAATCCCAAAAATGTCTTCGGACTGACCCCAAACCCTTTCAACAAAATTAAATATATAGCTGAATTTTTTACTGCCTGACTGACAGTGTTGGGAGTAACGTGTTACATAATATCACTTTTGTGGTAACTAAGGAATATAATGAAATATGCTATAAAAACAGGTAATATAACTCAAGTTACTTTACCTACAAATGTAACGTGTTACCTAAGTAATATAGTTACTGTAATGAATCTAATATTATGTAATATTATTGCTATAAGTAATGAAGTTACTAATCTCGTTAGTGATCCACTGAGTAACGCCTAGCCACAACAAAGTAATGAAGCCTACTGAATGAAGCTTATTCACCAGCTTCTTACTTATAACCAAGATTTGCACATTGTCCAACAACACTATCATGTCACGTGATTAGTAGTTTCACACGTGACAGCCTAGGGCTGTGGACATAAAGTAATATAATATTTATAGTTACTTTATTTTATGGGTAATATGTAATGGTAAATAAATAGTTCAGTTGCAAGTAATATGTAATATGTAACTAATTATTTTTAAAAAGTAACTGTCCCAACACTGCCTGACTGACTAAGTGATGCCTCTAGCCAAGCATAATTCGACAATGAATAAGGATACAGGTTTGATTTCTTCACTGTTTGATGTTGCTTTGTCCCAAGATGTGTCTTTGCTAACCACCATACATACAATGTATGCATCATGTTTGTCCTCCTTTGTGTCCCAGTTCTTTTTGCTGACAATACAAGGTATTGATGCGCAATAGCGTGATATGGCTTACCTGTGGCCGTGTTAACTACAGAAGATTTCAGTTCTGTTTGAAAACAAGCAGTTTGTGTGATGAAGCAATGATGTTGTTTTAAACTTTTTGACGTATCACGCAAACAATACAATTTTCAAACAAAACTGAATTCCTGTTACTGTAGCTATCATACTTATTACTCATATTCATTTTACCAGGTGCACGCCCTGCAGCTGGCACGGGGTGTGCGCCTGGTTACTGTATTTTAATTATCGTCCATGTCTGTCTGTCCTTCTGCCCATGTGAACAAAAAGTTTTGTGTTAAAGATTAGCCTATATGTGAGAAATGAAGGCTGTACAGTGCCAGTATTAATCTTCCAGGTAGGTATAAGCTTTCACTTAAGACACGGTTTATTCCTGCCAGCTTGAAGAACAGGTGAAGCGAATTACTGAAGACATTATGAATGCCTTTCCAATGGGCTACACAAGCATAAAACAACCGAAAATGGTATATTTAGCCTTGTAGGCTACCAGGACTAACAAAATTCTTTGAGGTGAAGGGGGGAGAGTTCCAGCATGCTTTGCTGGGAAGTGTGCTTCACACACCTCTACCCAAGAGATTAGTACCTTGACTAGCCCCCCCCCCCCCCCCCCTTTTATAAATCCTAGATCCACCCCTGAGTCTTCATCTACAAACTCTTATACTCAGTTTTTCAACACTGGCATGTCCCGTACTTACACGACAGAAATGAAGGGTAGCACAATTTCACAACATTTCATGGACTTTAACTTAAAACTTGTGAAAAACGGTAAAACATAAATATAGTGATCTGACCTATATTGCAGAAGCATGCATATAGTGTACGTGTAGTATCATGATACAACGGGTTTATTTCAACCGATAAAAATACTGAAATATTGTTTCTACAGCTGTATATAGATATCATGCATTATGATAGTATAGGAATTATGGATGTTTGCACCTTTTCACAGGAGAAATATCCAGAAACCAGCCTCACAATACGTTCATGGTGCTTCATACCTTCATGCAGTGCAACTTAAAATTCTTTCAAATGCACAGTAGGGATATAACACTTCTTATTGTTTTGTTGTGAGTTAATATCGTGCACTACTACAGCTTGTTTCAGTACTTTTTATCGATGTGCTATGGTCCCTACTCTAGTTACAAATTCCAATTTTTTTTGAATACTTGTTTGTTAACTTTCTTTTGTAAATAATTTTATTATGATTGGTGATGCATACTGCATTTGAAATGGCGCCGCACGCCCCAGCTATATCGTCTGATAAGTGAAGTATCCATTACACTTTGTTGTCATCTATGTTCAACCCGTTAGACAGCAGTACGAATCAAGAGCTGTTCGAAAAGCATCTCTGCAACCCATGCATACCGAAAGAAAGGGTTGGTACCGCACACCCCAGTTAAATCAATTATCGTCTCAGTCGTCTGAAAAGTGAAGTATCCATTATGCTTCGTTGTTGGCTATGTTCAACCTGTTACACAGCAGTACAAATCAAAAACTGTTTTATAAACACCTTTGCAATCGAATTAGCCACTATGAAGAATACGGACGATTTTTGTTACGAAGGGAAGCCATCACGTGCTACCACCAAATCGACACTTTTTGCTGTCAGCAAAGATGAATACGACACAAAGGAGGACACTGGTAAATCCATGAAGAATGCATTGTTTGTATGGTTCCAAAAGGCATGGAGAACAACAAGATATGGGCACTCTCAAAGGCCTGTGGCCTAGCTTGACAGTCTTGTACTGCCAAGCAATTTTTGTCCATTAATTATATAACCAAGTACTAAGAATAATACGAAACGCGGTTAAAATTACGTAATAAATAAATAAATAATTAAATAAATAAATAATTAAATAATTAAATAATTAATAATTAATGTTTGAGAAAACTACGAGGCCTAGAGACATGAACTAACCGGGGATAGATTCGCCTGTGAATGAAGGCACAAACGTATAATCGTCGCTCCTGTTTGTGCTGATGACTTGACCATACGTGTAATTCTATATAACGCCCTGTACCACACCCTTGCTTAATTACTTACATATTGCGCGAAGAAGATTAGTGATGCCCGTGCAGGAGAGCCAGAAGCCACTTGTGTAAACAAGAAGATTACAGAAGCCACTTGTGTAAACAAGAAGATTACAGAAGCCACTTGTGTAAACAAGAAGATTACAAGTAAGTTTATATGTTTGTAACATCTCAAGTCTCCATGCCAGCTGCCAGTGGATTCACTGATTCATGTAAATAAACAATACAAGAAAACATTAAACTGACATATGCCACGCTCTTTACAATAAGCTTACAGTTACATATAAAATACAAGTAAACAATTTTGTCTTGTGCAGCTGGCATGGCGAACTTTCTTTGTGTTGGTGTCAGGCAATTCAATACGTGCTTAATCTTTTTTGCCTTCACCTGGCGTAGCTACTAGGCTCTAGTGGCTTGGCTGTCTTCCTTTATCTGGTTCATCTGGCTTGCATACGCCTACAGCATTGTGTAGCTATCTCCTGAAAGTTGTGTATGCATAACTATGGTGTGTCACCCATCACTGTGCCATTGCTACATCACTGATGAACCTTACTTAGCTCTAGTTGATGTTGATATGCATTGCTGTATATTGGCTAATAATTTTTATCTGCATGGTGATGTTGCCTATAATGTATTGCTGCATACAATACTGCAATAATGTATAGTTCTCTCCTGTATGTTTTGTATACATATACTTTGTACACATCACTGTGCCATTTATACCACACCAATGATGTACTGGCACTTAGCTACTGGTGGCCTTTAGTTACGATGCCACTATAGTGTTATATCTGTCACTACTGTGACATATTGAGTTGATTTGGGGATAATGCATTCACCACCTAATAGCCTCACCGGGGGGCTGTCACGTTGGTGTATGTACTTGGTTATATGTGACGCGGTCCTAGTAATAATAATAATAATAATAATAAAAAGGCACCTCTCGGGCTGAAACAACGTTGAACAGTGAAAAAATCAAGCCCATAGCCTTAGCCGTTATCAGGTTACGCTTGTCTGAAGGCATCAGTCAGTCAGTCAGGCAGTCAGTAGAAAATTCCATTGAATAAAATTTTTTTTCAAATCCGAAGCAACTTGTTGAAAGCATTTCAGGTCGATCTGAAAGCTTGTTTGGGCTTAGTTTTACTTAACCAATACTGTCATATGGGAAAATTGAGGCTGTTTTTTGGGTGATGTTATTTCGTGGGCCATGCCTACTCCTTTGTGGTCCCTACTATACACTACTATCGTAGTGTATGATGGGAATTAAATTTGCATAAGTAATCATTTATTAATTAGCCTGTTTAAGTTGCACTTCTTTATATTTAGTAATTGATGGAAGTACACAAAGTATAATACTAATGATTTACAAAATATAAATAACCAAGCTGATTAAAAGGTTGTATGTATTGTTACAGTCAACTAATTTTTTATTCCTATACTAGCTCAAGGAGTAAACTGGTAGCCTGCATGGCAGTTTTTAGGAGTAGCACAACAAACTTGTTTTTCATTCACTTGTCCTATAGATTATGAAGTTTTTGTTTGGGTGGATGGCTTTTAAAACTGCCAAGCAGGGGGCACAAACTTCCATCCATCTTGCAGTGTCAGAAGATGTCAAGGAAATATCAGGTAATATACAATGTTACTGCATGTGTCAGTGGTTGATGTGTTGTGTTTTGAAGGTGAATATTTCTCTGACTGCAAATTAACAGCTACAAGTAAACATGCATTGGATGAGGAGGCAGCTAAAAATTTGTGGAAAAGAAGTGAAGAGTGGACCAAACTGTAGATATGTTATAGTAATCCTGCATATTCAACTAGTTTTGCTGACTTCATAGTTGCTGTTGTTGTTGTTCGTTAAAAGTGTTTGCAGTTAGCTATATAAAATTGGATCATTTGGCTCATGCAATTATAAATATGTAATACATGTTGAGAATATACAAATCAGTGCCACACACTCAACCTTATACTAGTATTGCAGGCCCGTAGCCAGGAATTTTGAAAGGGGGGTTCTTTTTGACCAAAAGTGGACCTTTACTTGCATGATGATTAATAAAGGTACTGAGACTGGGTGTGCGAAGCACACCCAATCTAGGGGGGTCTGGGGGCATGCCCCCCCAGAAAATTTTTTGAAAACAGATACTAAAAGGTTGAATTTAGTGGCATTTCAGTCAATAAAAATAACAATTTTTTTAGGTAAGCTGAAGACCAGCTGTATGAATGATATCTGGAAAAATATCTCTACTGCTACTGTAATTATACCATCTGCACATGCATGTGTCTAAATATAATATATTGGAATGTCACAATGAATAAGAATGGGAAAGATTGAGCACTCTGCCATGATCAACAGGGGCAGTGTAGCAGAACAAAGGGTGTCTTAAACAATGAAATTTACACATTGCATGGAGTTGAAGCATGGATGCTATTTGTGGGCTCTGCATGGAGGGGCTTGTCCACCAAAATCTTATATTTTAATGAAAGCTCGGTTTAGACAATCTACATGTAAATTAAGTAGCTTTTAAAAGAAAATGTAATTGTGACTGTTCTATTAGAGTGATTGTTCTATTAGAGTGGTTGACTGCTCTATTAGAGTATCTCGATCTTGCATTGCATTTAATGCAAGCATTGAATGAGTTACTCGGAGCACTTATTTTAGCTTCTTATTATAGTGGTATCTAGTAAACTGTAGCTAATGGACTTTTGCTCCTGAAAATTTGGACTTGTATACTAAAATTGTGGACCTTTTTGCTAAAATTGTGGACCTTTTACTGAAATTGTGGACCTTTTTTCCAAGAGGGCGGTTCTTCAGAACCCCCCGAACCCCCCCTGGCTACGGGCCTGTATTGTAATACTAACCATGCCTGGACTTTTACACTAACTATTTATTTGGCAGCCATGTCATAAATATACCAGTACAGTTAATGGTGACCGGCCAGGGGGGGTTCAAAGGGTTCAATGGAACCCCCTTTTGAAAGAGCCTCTCTTACTAGAGATACTCTAATAGAGCAGTCACAGTAGTCTTTTGAGGAGCAGTGTAGCAAGCTATGTATCTAGTTATAAATAAGGAAATATAGTTGGTGAGGGGTAGGTATTGTCAGCAAGTGATGACCTTTTTTTGTCTTCAAGTAAGTTAGGCTGGAAGTTGCAATTCCAAAGTGGAACCCACCTTTTTAAAAGTCTGGATCCGCCCCTGCAGGTTAATAGTGGATGCACAGTTACTTTTTTTGAGCAGTGAAAAAGCATCTTTCATCACTGTTATCAACTTACCTTATGCAGAGTGGCATAATTAATGGAATGTCTCTACATGAGCCTCAAATGAATTTTTCTGTTTAGATTTTTTTTTTAAAATAGCATTTTGTGCAGTTGGACATTTGTAAACTTGTAAATGTAGTCAATTTGAGTGGAGCAATAACCTAAGAACTATCGTAGAAAGTTCATTAGAGATCTATTCCATTAGTACAATAAGTCAGAAATACACTGGTGGTTTATCAGGCCCCATTCTGTAAGGAAGATTACGTGTATTCAAGATAGATTTTTATCGCAGTGACCATGCATAGTACTAGCCAGCTGTCATGATCAGCCGCTACGAGCGAACATTTAGGTGGGTATGCACGTGATACAACCATCAGGCACGTGTATACGCTGCACTAAAAAGATAGAATACACACGAAATTTTACCTCGCCAGAAGGACTTGCAACAAAATGTTCTTCCACGTAAGTCTATATAAGTTATGATTTAGTTATCGGCTACTACACTGTTCGTGTTTCCAGATTTCTCTAGAACATGAGATTCTACTCCACCCGAGGTACTTCGGTCCTAATCTGTTAGAGACAGTTAAAAAAAAGCTGTTTACAGAAGTGGAAGGAACTTGTACCGGCAAACACGGGTTTGTTATAGCAGTTACCACAATCGATAATATTGGACTAGGAGCCATACAGCCTGGCAGAGGATTCGCACTGTACCCGGTGAAGTACAAGGCTATTGTGTTTCGACCCTTCAAGGGTGAAGTCACCGATGCAATTGTAACCCAAGTTAATAAAGTGGGTAGTCATTGTGAAGTGTAGTAGTTTGTCTACGCATGTGTAAAGTCTTGCACTTTCACCAAATAATGGGCCGGAGCTGCCTCTATTATTAACTCTTGCCTTTATTTTCACCTATGCACTATATTGTTCATTTGCTACTTCTGCTTATCTGCATATTGAGGAGGTAATGTGATAGTCTTGCATAGCCAGACCACTATTTCAGCTAGTCTCGCTGGCCAGACCCTTTTTTTCTCTTTGTCATTGGGTAGAGAGAAAAAAGGGTTTTGGTCCAGTTTGAATCCCACAATTGTCTTGACACGTCACATGGTTACATCACAAGTATGCAGTATTTATGGCCCCATGCGCTTAAATTAAAACTACCGTAATGCAACAATAACCAAACATTCACTTACCTGTTTATAACTGATTCAATCATTGGTAGACACAGCTTTAGACATCGATTGGTTTGTAAATGTGTGCTAGTGATTCATAGACGCAAGTGACTACTATTTGAAAATGCATCACATTTCTTTGGTTAACACTACCCAATTATCCGGGTAGTGTCAAGACAAGTGTGGGATTCGAACCCTTTTTTTCTCCCTACCAAATGACAAAGAGAAAAATAAGCAACGCGAGACTATATTTCAGCACAAGTGCGGGCACTTATAATCTCTAATCGATAAACCCCTATGCTGAAATTGTGGTCTGGCTACGTGAGACTAGTAATGTGATATGTCTTAATCATAAGTGTCACTCGGTTTGCTCAATACACAAGTGTTCAAATGGAAGCTTAAAAAGTCAATGGACTGTTATAAGTGAGCAGTTATTTAATGGAGGAAGAGTATTGCTCCCACTAGTTAGTCTCACCAGACTATTTTTATTTTGTTTGTCATTTGGTTGGGCTGAACAACTAATAAAACTGAAGGGAGGGGCATACTCCCTGATCCCATATCCCGTCTTAAGTATGCTGTACTGTACATTCTGTGTTTGGGCTGTACCACAACTTGGGACTTAAACCATTCAAAACTCATGATCTACCTAGTGTTACAAGGTCAACCACACATGAGACTGTAGTACTTAGGTGAAATATCTGCTAAGAAGTCGACTGTTTACTGATATCTGATGCTACCTGTGTACCAATATTTATAATTATTGGTGCACCTCTAGCGTACAATGTATCCTAGCCCAGGACCACTAACTGGCAAAGCTGAAGGAAAAGCTTGAAAGTCAACTGGAATAACTTCATGTGATTAACAAATTAACTAGGCTATCCTGCTACTATGCCTGTGCTACCATTCTTCCATTGTGTCATTCAACTGTTTCCATGGCATCACTTCAACTTACAGTGCTTGAGCATGTACCTCCGTGTAACACAATGGTGTTTGAACTTTGCTGTTTATGGAGTTACATGCTCCCTTGTCCATGAGACTCAATGTGCTCCTGATATATGGTTACTTGTACAGTAGTAACTTTCCTAGCTAAGACACATGCCCTACCAAGAATGAGTATCATTATTATAAACACATGTAGTCATACACTTAAACACACAGTATTAGTTTTCACTTGATGATCTCCTCACAGGTTGGCCTGTTTACCCAGATTGGACCACTTTCTTGTTTCATTTCCAGACATGTAAGTTTTGTACACTTGCCAAAATAACCAAATGTAGTGTCATTAAATCATTCACTTCCTAATGTCTTTAGTATAGTAACTCACTTATTCAGTAGATCTACTGTTATGTTTGTCATCTACAGGCTATTCCAGAAGAGATGGAATTCGACCCCAACTCAACTCCTCCATGTTACAAAACAGCAGATTCTGTAAGCTGACACCTCCTGTGAATGAAATTACTAGAGCACTTTATCCCCATTAGGATTCAGTCATTCAGGAAGGTGACTACATACGATTAAAAATAGTTGGCACAAGAGTAGATGCATCAGAAATTGTGAGTCTTGATTGTCTGTGTGTACGTGTAGTTTATTTTGTGTTTCTAATGTAGTTTGCTATAGGATCACTAATGGATGACTACCTTGGTCCCATCAGCTAGTGCTAAGGGACAAATGCACACACACACACACACACACACACACAGACAACTCAATCACACACAGAACATGATTAGCCAGGAAGTTATATTATACATGATGTATAGATTGGATAGTATCAAGAATAGTTGTCAATCCTAGCTAAATAGTTCACTCCATCAACCACGTATGGACGGACATCAATACACTGTTGGTTTAGAATCCCTGACTGCAACAGTTGGCTAAATGCCTGAGGAAAGAAAGATATAGTAGCTACATATAATGGGACACTAAAGTGTACAGCTTACATCACAAGTAGGTGTTCCCAATTTGTTGCCCCATATGTATAGTGTATTAACTGTGGGGTTCTCTCTAATTGCTGCCGCTAACTTGCACAGTCCCTTATCACCAATGCTGTTACTACAAATGTTTAGCCTGAAAGCGTGAAGATGTAATGTTGTAAACAGTGCTGCGTAGCCTACTTGAACAAAGTGAAGTTAGACTGTGCCAGGACCTTGCTGATTTGTTCAATGCCTTCATCTTCTATTCTGTTAAAACTGATGTTAAGTTCTCGAAGATGATGGTTGACTCTTAACAAGTCTGCTATGTATCCTGCTCCGTCCCTTGACAACTTGTTGCTGGAAGTAAGGAATGTACAAATAGTGACACATTGGCAATACATACCAACTGATATCAAGTTTTGTAAGGGCATGATTTCTCTTCAGAAATCTGCACAGCATTTCAGCCCCATAATCGGTCATACCATGCTTCTGAAGTTTCAGTTCTTTTAAACACTTGTTTATTTCCAGCATCTGTGCTATATGGCAGGTGGTGTCCTCCTGGTGGCTATGCAATAACGGGTTTGACAGGTCAATACTGGTTATGGACTGATTAGCCCTGAGGATGGTGGATAAGGCGATGATACAATCCGTGGTGAGATCAGTGTCAGCTAAACTGAGTGTAGTAATAATGCTGTTCACTTGTAACATGGATGCCATCTGCATGCCTCCATCTTGACCAATCTTGTTACCATCCATCAGCAAAACATCAACTGAATCATTAAACTGTGGAAGGTATTATTTTAATAAAGAAGGGATGGAACACATACCAACCTGTAATGCCTCAGACAAGGTGATAGCTCCAGCAGAACCAAAGTCATTGTAGCACAAGTTGAGATGTTGCACACAACAGTTCTTGTCCTGTATCAGTACAACTACTAACACTATAGCTAATATTATTGTCGCTTCCAACCCCATACTATATAAAGATATTTAGTGTAAGAACTTCAAAGCACATATCTACTGCTTGGAACTTTCAAAGGATTTGGGATGCATGTACAAATTGTGAGGAGATGACGACACTTGCAGAGCAGAGGTTTGCTCAACTTATCTTGTTTGTGAGTTTTTAATCACTTAGTGTAAGATTTGAGGTGGTGTAAGTATCTATGCAATACTGTATCATACCTTCAGATATTCTGCTAAGCAGGCTATTCCCTGATATGATATTCGGTTGTAGGACACATTGATATGTATGATGCTAGTACCAACCAAAGCTTTGAAGATGAGAATGGCATCCTTTAATAGGAACAAGCTATATTAAAACAAACTTTTCTATTTCTACAAGGCCGCACCTGGTTATTTAATCTACATTTTCTCAACTCCTTCTGATTACCGGCGAGTAGTAGCTTGCCCTTGTCTTCCCTCATATCATATCTGTGGGGCATTGATTAGAATTAGCAGCCTTATGTGTTGAAGGCGCACCCACTCTACGTTCCTCAGCAGCTTCAGTATGACGTTGTAATTGGTTGAGCTGGCAGTAGCATAGGAACGGTGTGCCAGCGCTTGGCTTTTCCACGAGTCGATAAATTCTTCGAATATCGCCGACATTGTTTACTTACGTAGACATGGCAACGAGCTTGACAGGAATAGCTGTCATTCTCACACAGTCTGGCTTAAAACGCATTCACTTTGAAACAGAATTATTGCTTAAAGAAAAAGAAATCCCCAAGCCTTACAAAACGCTATGATAACAGACCGCGCAAAGCCGCCTTGTTGTAGTTTTGGTGTGCTTTAAATGGAATGTTCTGCAATATGGAAGTGCTTCAAAAAAAGCTAGCTGAGAGCGAATTAAAGCGAGCTGAGGCCATTAAACAATTGAAATCTTTATCGGTAAGTAGTATTCATTGAGTAATACGATAATTCCTATATCACATTTAGATTCAGTACAATCAGCTCAAGGGTCAGCACTACAATTTAACACAAGTGGGGATAGAATTAATCACAACTTTAGAGAAGACCATAAGAGGAGAGAGTGTGAGTACAAGAGCCTGTAGGGACACACTGTATACCCTTGTGTATAGATCACACCGGAATATATACTTGATGTTAGCCAGAGACTTTATTCAATTCCAGTACAAGATAGTGGAATTGTAGTAGATGCTGTAAGCTACATACATGCATACACACAAACATTAATGTAGGTATTGTTCAGAACTCTTCAACAAGCATATCAGAAGAACCGAGCAACTACAGGTATACTAATCATACTCCCAATCTTGTGCATTGATTTCTTGCCCTACTAGTACACAGTCATTGACCCTAACTGGCAGTGTTCTAAATAATTTCATTGATGCTAAACTGGCTATCAATCTGATCAAGAAAGACCTGCTACAGAAGAATTTTCCTAGCAGAAAGAAAGCATTGATAATTCAGGCAATGAGATGGGTTAGCTACTTAGTATGCTTCTCTGTGCTATATTTAATTTTAGCTACTTTCTATTAGCGTTTAACGCAACCTCCTTTGCATAGAAGACATGCATCGTTACAGTGTTACATCACCAATGACTTACTGGGCTGTAATTCAGCTGCATCTGTAGTAAGCTTTTATGTATGTGCAGTGAAATCTCATTAGGTTGTATAGCTATACAAATTTACTGGTAATATGAAAATATGCTATAAGGACATGTGTATTTCTTTAGCTACAATTTCTGAACAGCTCTTATCCTTTCTTGGAGGTCAAGGAACAGCTGGCACGTTTGATCAACTCTGTTGCATCTCTCAGGGAAGGTTGGTAGTATATACAATTACAATGATGTTATACACATGGGGTATAGGAAGATGTTATCTCTGTCAACACCCTGAACTATTGAGATTGCTCAACAGTGAACAGACATTTAAAGAAGAAGATGACACAATGCGTAACATACTTGGAGCACTACAGAAATTGTCACTACGGTAACAGTGAACTGTATAAATCAACCACCATGTCACTGTTACCATAGTTACTCAGTACAGAGCAGGATGATAAGCATAGGACTACTTCCCTGGACTATAAAAGTTTTACAACATCATGATACCCTGTCTGACTATACACTACACTACTCACTAGCACTGCTCATGAACTTAGTTCTCAGAACTGCAGGTACAAAGCCAGGAGATACTGACAGCTTTAAAAATAATTTTCACCACTCAGGAAAAGAAGCATGTATTCCCTGTGCCAGTGACACTCTGATGGTGTTAAGTGATCTCCTGGAGCATGAAGATCAAGAGGTTGTAATCATGTCCGGTGGTGTGTGTAATAATTTGTGTGGGCTTTGTAGGTCAGGTCATATGTGAATGGTATCCTGTACAGTTTAGTCCAAGTGCCTGCCATCAGAGAGCAAGCTAAAGCAATGGTATGTGCATGGTTTACATAATGTCTTATATTTTAGTGAGTGTTCTATTAGAGTAGTTAAAGCTTTTAACTTTAGAGTTATATGGACTTCACAGTTATCTAAACACTACGTTATACTAGGTGCCTAAGTACAGGTACAGAACCCTGGTAGTTGGCTTACAAGGTCCCTGCCCAGGTGTTGTAGTTGTTGTTTCCTTGCTCAGGTAATTTATGCACTTGGTTTTCCCAACTGTACAAAAAAGCAAAAAAAAAACACATGCAACACAAACTGTATTAATGATGAGGCCCTCTGTCCATGTTTCTCTTCTTACCTGTGAAGTTATGGGTACCTACTCCATCATCTTCAAAACTTTTCATTACTAAAACCTTTCAGCTGCCACTGTTAGACAGCCTTGCCCACCCTGGGCTATCCGTATAATATTATTACTCAGTCCTGCATTCTTCCTGTGGGGAAAATAATGTATGGATACATGCCTATATTTTATATATATATAACCATGCTTGCACATGCATGCATACATACACACAACATGCAGACACATGTGCACAATACATTACATGCATACACACATCTGTCTGCACACTGCCCATCAGGGTCGTGTGGTCCTCCACAAAAGGAGGAAGCAAAACTTGTGGTCACACTGGTGGATAACGTTTCCTTTGGCGTATGGCTAGGCCCCCAGCACTCCTCAACCAATGTGCTGACAAAGATGACCAACAGGACTATGCTCAAGTGAAGACTGTGATTTGTACTCTGTGTGGATAGTTCTTTTGGAGAGAGAGAGTGATAGGGCCCGCCACAAGTAAGTTGCGGAGAGATGACAGCCTATTGAGGAGCAGTCTGGTGCAGCTCAGTGTCAGAAGTGCGAGTGCTGGTTTCGCAGTAAAAGAGGCTCAACTGTACACAAATGCAGTTTGAATGAATCAACCCACACAGGCCACTAATGCAGTCACCGGTCAACTTATTTTGTGTGCTGTTTGTGACAGAACACATCTGGCGACTAGAAACAGCATAAATGTTTGGATGAGACCAATCTGTGAGCAGCGTGGAGCTATTCAATATGAACATTGTCACACACGCACACACACACACACACATGCACGCGCGCACACACACACACACATGCACACACTGTAGAGCTACCAAACAGATTACCTCCTTACGCCTATAGAAATTGCCTAACACCTGGCCAAGATATGACATAGTTAGTACTTAAATTCCTTGACAGGTGGGACAACCCCAAAAAAGTGAACAGTCCCTTGCTGGGGGACCTGTGGTTCTGTGTAGCTCATAAAGTATATTCACTCTTGTTGACTTACAAGACTGACCCCTGGCCCTACCCATGGTCAGGGATGCTGCTATTATCCACACCATCAGTGAATGATGTGTTACCAGTAGCCATGCAAGACTTGTGGGGGCCAAGGGTTGGCAGCACACCCTGCCTTTTCATACACACATACACATAAATGATGTTATGCACCTCAAAAAATAGGGATATTGGTCTCCATAAGTTCTCACATCATGTACACATGGTTATACTAATCTGATGTTCACTACATATATACAGGGAATGAGAGAGATGTTGGATTCAGCTCTCAAAGCTAGCCCCCCAGAGCTACAAGGTCAGCTCAACTACATCATCGCTCAACTAGGCTCCACAGATGACCAATGGCCAGGAGAGTACGCTAGTGATGACGAGGGGGTAGAGGAAGAGGAAAATGAGGTTATCTCTGTGTTGTATGTGTTGGTAAAAGTGCTTAAACAATTATAAGGCCCTATATATGTAGTCATCTTTTTGTAATCATTTATAATGGCCACATGGATATGTGCTGTGTCAATCCATTGGGAATGTTGTAAGTGATCAAGGTATGTCAGTAATTTAAGAGAATTCCTATACACAACTAGTACTGTAACTGCTTATTTGTCAGGCTGGACAGAGGTATGCTGTTGAACAAATTGTTGACTGCTGATCATGTACCAAATGCAACAGAAGAAAATCCTTTTTTTGTTCCAACTATAGAAGGCTTCAGTACAAGGGACCTGTACCATGTAAATGTGGTTTAGCTTATAAGGAATTTCACATAAAATTGTAAATCTAAAACATTCCACTGGTCTATGGTTTACTACTTCTATAACAGTACTGAAATTTGACTAGCTATCAAATTGTCACTACTGTTTAGTGTTGAGATGGGTTTTGTGATTGCTCCACTTTAGGAAGAAGAGGCTGAGCTACTTGAAGGAGATGAGGAAGACAAACTAGTCACTTATGCTGGGGACAAGTGCGGTGAAGATTTACTGGCAGAGTACTATGTCCCAATTGCCTCTGCTTCAATGACAGAGCTAAAAGCTAGCGTATGTATACTAACTGTATTGAATGAGGTGGTACTGATGTGTTTGTGTACATGTAGAACAACCCAATGCAGTTACGGCCAGTGACTCCTCACAGCTTTGCAGGGAAAACTGTTGGAGATGGGCAGACCATATCTCCTCCAAGGTACAGTCATGTGTTGTTGCTGTTGAAGTATTTGTGTGTTGCTATGATATGTCCCGTGTGTATGTGTGTAGCTAGTGTAGTACTGCAAATGCTTTTTTTACATGCATGTTCAGGAATCTTGAAAGGTACTGTTTTACTGGTTGAATGGCTTCATATACCAAACCCTAAACATAGCAACACTATCGTAACCTGGCAACAGCACATATTGCAACCAGCTAAGTTTGGTGGTTGATACCTGAGAACTACCCACACAATGAGACATGAATCCTTCCATTGCTTCATATCACCCAAGTGTTGGGTCACACTGTGTATGTGCAGTATGTACGTATGTAGGATGTGTAACAAGTATTACCTGTATGACTGGTTTACTAAAACTAGAGCCAACTCACACCTGGATACTAGTCTCGCCTATTACCCAAGGCCAAGTACACAACCTAAAGTGAGAAGTGATTTAGTTTATATGTCTGATTGAATGCATCACTTTAGACCTCTAGTAGTAGAAATGGTGGAATCACATTGCCACAAATTGAGAGCACTTCTGGTAAGCTGCCAGGCAATTGTTTCACAATATTTGTTATTTAATTTTGTGTAATGGTAGAACGACCACGTACGAGTAGTTCTCAAAGCAGGAAGGCTGCCCGGGATAATACAGGTATTTAATAACATTTCTGTGAAGGCATTGAGTATTTTGTTTTAGCAAATGACACTACAAGCCACAAAACAAGCAAGCCAAGTTCTTCATCAAGTCGAACAGGTTAAGCATGTTTAAAAGCAGCAAGTTCGTTTACGTGTTTTACTCCTGTAGCCAAGCAATCATCCTCATCAACTACTAGTAGTACAAGGTTAGTTAGTCATGTGTGTCATTTATCACTACATATATGTAATACTACAGATTTCAAGAAAAGGATATTGCCTTTTCTTCTAAGCCACTGATACCACGAACCCCTAACTCTCGTCTCACTTAAACATCATTGATTAAGTGAGATATTGTATGAAAATATAAACACAATTTGAAAACTATGGAATATAAGTGTCACACCAGCTGGGTAGATGTGGTGATTATTCCACATTCCCTATCATAGGAATTCTTTTCTCTGAACTTTCCAGTAGTGAGAAAATTTTTGAATGCCCTTAGTTTGACCAAGTCTTTCACTAACACAAAACTATTTTCAGGTAAAGGCAACTTTTGTGTATATCCCAGACCGTTGAATAGGATACGAACATAATAAGGTCCATAGCCGGTAGCATCAGCTTGGCTAGGTGATGTCTCTCTCCACAATTCAATGACAAGCCTTGATGCGTATGGAATCCATTTCTTAGGGGGAATCCCCAACAGGGTCATTAAAGGTGTTACAGTGGAGTCATGAGCAAAGTAAAACAAAAATTTGTCGTAGTCATTTTGGCCAAGAGCCAACTTGTCAGTGACTTCGAACATTTTCTTAAGAATGGAATTGTACATGAACTGCTGCATCATCAGAATTGAACTGGTGGTTGTGTATTTGTGTTCAATGGTCCAGTCTGCGTACTCCAGTAGGCGGTAAGCCAGAGCGAGACGCACACACTGGTGCTTATAACAGGGAAGCTTCTCTTTGTGACACATTCGCACAAGAAAGTTATCCACAATTACTGTAGGTTCAGGCAGTTTTGATGGCGATTTCTTGTATATATCTCCTAGTGTTTGCATTACATCAGAATAAAACATTTTCCCTGCTTGCACCTCAGGATTTTGAGAATCTGTCTTAGTAATCTCTCTCAATCTTGTACACCACCTATATGTTAATGTCACACCACGGGGTGGTGAATAGAGATTAGTGCCCTGAGAATAGTTGATTGGTACAGATTTGCGTATTGATGTCTTATTGGGTAAAAATCCCAACAGGAAAGAAGCAGCACTTGCAAGCGTCCTTGGGTAATAAGTGGAATGAATAAAGACATTTTTAGTCCAGTCAGAGTCTCTCTTAATAGCCTTATTGATCAGTCTACCGTTGTACTGTTTTCTGAGAAACTGGCCCAATTGAAAATGCTGTTTGTAGCCTCTGTGTGTCAGTTCACCAGGCTGGCAAGAGTGCTCACTGAAACCTGGAAACAAGTCGATATCTTCCTGCGGAGTGATCCCAGAACCTGACAATCGTTTAACCACAAAATTACTCAGTGAAGCCCAATGGTTCTCTTGTTTTGGCAGTCCACAAGAAAGTTGAAAACCTTTACTCAAAAATGTATCGTACACCGGTGACCTGTCACCATGTCTGGCAATCATGTGCACTTGTAGTAACTCATATTGTTTGTTGCCTTCAAACGGCAGGTAGCCTTCTTTGCCACTAACTCCTTTAGTGTCCCATATGTCATTGCAGTATTCATGTGAACGTCTTAAGAACAGTTTGACATGTGTATTGTCTGGCAATGGTGCCACATGAACCTCTGGAGAGCTCACAGCCAAAATATTGAAAACAACTATGACTGAAACAAAAGAAAAACCTTTAAATCTGTATAGTCAGACTACACCCACTCACTACACAGGTAGACTTATGCTTTTCAAAGAATTCATCAATTAATTAATATTTCAGGAATTAGATTGTTTCACGTGTCAAGTACTTACTTGTAAATATTATTAGTAGAGCTAGGGCAACCCGTCTCACACTCTTTCTTCTCCATGCATCAAAGACTGGTTTCATATTAACCCTACCGGAAGTTGGTGTAGTTTTGACATCTGGTGTTGACATTCAATCTGGAACAACGTTGCCCTTATTTGGTCATTACGCTGAGGCGTGCACCCTTTAATCACGTGGGACAGTCAGTGTGCGTTTGATGCAGTAAAGTCCGGGTCGTGTTCCGTCGCAGCATTAAACCGTCATAGCACAACGATCAGAATGGTAAGTTATGTAGCTGGATTAATGTAGTCTATCAAACTGGTACCAATGAGCCATTCACTCACTGTTTTACGTGTCCATTTCGCGACTAACAGTCGGCCCAGGAACAACAGCTAGACTGCGCGCTAGACTTGATGAGAAGATTACCACCGCAACAAATCGAGAAGAACCTCAGTGATTTGATAGATTTGGTAAGTCACTAAGCACTTTCACAATGTTTGTTAGTACATATTTGGAATGTTATCATCAGCCATCTTGTTTTGTACATTATATGGGAATGTACGACACTGTAGAAGCAAAGTAGTAAATTACATAGTGTAAGAGGCAACATTTTTGTGTTGTTAAGGTGCCACACCTCTGTGAAGATTTACTGTCATCAGTTGACCAGCCTTTGAAGGTTGCAAAGGACAAGAGCACTGGCCAAGAATACTTGTTGTGTGATTACAACAGAGATGGGGACTCTTACAGGTATTGTGTGTAGCATGATTACTTAAACGTTGAGAAACCAACTAATAGTATATTGTTTACTTTGCTGTTTCTTTGTTTGGTATGTTAGATCTCCGTGGAGTAATAAGTATGATCCTCCATTGGATGATGGGGCATTACCCAGTGATAAGCTAAGAACACTGGAGGTTCAGGCTAACCAAGCATTTGATACTTACCGAGAGCTCTACTTTGAGGGTGGGATCTGTTCGGTTTACTTGTGGGACCTGGATAATGGATTTGCTGGTGTGGTATTGTTGAAGAAAGGTATGGTAGAAATAACAATAATGTGTCCCTGTGCATGTGTGATTAGCCTACCCAGCTGCTGCTGCTTTATAATATACCCAACTGACCTCTTCTCATGTAGTGGGTATATTCTAGTTGGGCTTCAAGTTCCTCAATAAGACTTGTAACAGCTCTGTCTTAGGAAGATTTGCCTTACACTATGACTCCCAAAACCACAATTATCCCAGTGTTCTTTGCATGTGTTGCAATGTAAGACTACTGTTGATGTTTTGTATGTGTGTTAATGTAGTGTGTGTACATTTGGTGGGGGTATGTTCATGTGTAGCATGCCCATGTCCTCATCTACTATTTAGTCACATGTACTACATTTCAATAGGCGGAGACAATGATAAGATCAAAGGTTGCTGGGACTCCATTCATGTAGTGGAGGTCTTGGAGAAGGGACGAACAGCACATTACAAACTGACGTCAACAGTAATGTTATGGTTACAAACAATAAAGGCAGCATCCGGAACAATGAACCTCGGAGGCTCTCTCACACGACAGGTACCCTACTCCAAATAATGCTCGCTTGTTAGATAATGGGCATTAATTAGGTGGAAGCTGATAATCCAGTCAATGAGGCTAATCCTCACATTTCTAACATAGGGAAAATGGTCGAGGTAAGCTGTGGGGATTTTTATGCGGTAGTGTTTTATTTTTTACAATGCATTTTTCCTTTTCAGGAAATGGAAAACAAAATGAGAAGCTCTTTGAATGAAATATACTTTGGAAAGACAAAAGATGTAGTAAATGACCTTAGGTAATATCAGTTACATAATGTAAAGTATCATCTCTGTCTGCTGTTCCACTCTTTAGAAGTGTCCAAGGCACACAAGGTAAAGCAGCAGCTGCAATGTTAGCAGAAGAGTTGAAGAAAAAAATGGGCGGTGGTCGGCCATAGAAATCAAATAATCCAACCATGAAGAAAAAATGTAAAGTAACTGCACACATTTTTGGGTAGGAATTGTCATTCTGACGAGCTTCTGTATTTTTTATTTAATTTGTGATGTATTTACAATTATAGGTGTGAAATTAACTAATTACGACATATTGAAGCATAATATATTAAAATACCAGAATTATGTTAATATTAAAAATGCCTTTACATAAACAGGTGTTTTTTATGATCCAACTTTTATGAAAATTCTCTTCACCTTCCGTAGCAAGGAAGCTACAAAGTTACACGTAATGTAAAAGATTGTGCCTTACTGAAACTCACTTGAGTCCCAAATAGAGATGTTTCTTTGTTTAACATGATGATAGGACTGTGTTAGTATAGAGGTGAAGTACAGAAAACTGAGTAACATCTGTAATGTTGATAAATAACAAACAGATTGTATCAATATCTGCTAACCTGAAATGCTACGATGAGTTCAGTATACCACTTGTTGGGCTCAAGATTGGTAATGCCTGGAGTATAATGATTATATTTTTGCCAGTTAAAAGTTTGGTATTTCAAATCCCCCCCCCCCCCCCCCCCCACACACACACACACACACACACAATTTATCATAACCCAATCTTTTAGTGATCAGTGTTTTATCATGTAAACATTTTGTTCAACTCAGTGACATTAGATTTTGTGGTCTATATATATATCTATATATATTGTGTTATAAATCACTTACCACATAATGTTGAATTGGAGATGGAGAAATACAGGTAGCGTATGAAAAGTCTGATTAATATAATTTCTTTTGAGCTCTGGCAGTAGTCAAATGGCTCTTGTTCATGTTGAAATGATTGACACTAAAGGGTGAGGTGAAAATGACATAATTTACACTCCCCGGTGAATGTTGTGACATGCAGTATGCTTAATCCCTTAGTTACATGTGGACGTTATTGACAAGGTGGTATTAAATAGTGAATGAGTCCACCTCATACAGCTCTGCCTTTTAATGTGAAACTGTCTAGTTACACAAACACATTCTATCTCTAATACAAATTGTACATTGTACGAAGGCACTACATACAATACTAACATGCACTCCAGGTTCACAATAGATTTTATGGAGGAGAATATCTAGCTCCCAGTACAGTCTCTACAAACTCACTATTACCAAGTTTACCAATCTTGTACCCATAATGCTGCTGAAAGGTGATAAAAAGGTTATAGCAGTGACTACTGCAGATAGACAGTCTCCCCTGTACAAATCTAGGTGTTGTGTGGTCTATACCTCAAATCTAGTACACAGTGTGTACAGTCCAGAAAAGAGTAGGACAGTTGACAAGTAGGACTGGATGAGGAAGGTAAACGTTGCTGTATGTGATGCTACCTTTCTGGCAACTCGGGCTATGGTGGAGAAACATATAACTCGTACACAGCTATAACAATGAACACATGTGTGCACACACGTACTTTCCACAGTACACATACTACATGTGTATGACACACCAAGTTACAATACATGGTACACACTTTGTACACTCTACCTGTCACTAAAATGACTACTATGAGATGAACAGATGTAAATACAGTCAATATGGTGTTAATCTGTATAACAACAATATGATATGATTACAGAAAGTGTACAACTAATGCATGTACCATGAATTTCACTGTACATGTTACCTTAACATTGAATGTCAACATACATGTAATAGTGCATGGCAGTCATACAGGTTAAATTCACCTTGTATGTAGGTGCATGGTCGTGCCTAACACTTTTATGCCACAATAAAAATATTGATGGCAGGGTAATATTATTGTACAGACATTTCTGATATAGCAACAGAATATGTCCCATCCATGTGGCATGCAACTTTAGAAAATGCACAGGTACAATGAAACCCTCAGACACCTCTATGATCTGATACTACTGCTGCACCTCTTCTCTTTGATAATTCAACATCCTCACTTATCTAACAGATTTTTTTGGCACCAGTGAACATCAGATTATAGAGGTTTCACTGTAATGTTGACTGTTGTCTAAGCATAGAAGGTGCACGGCACATTCACATAGATGGCATGCAAAAGATTACATGCAAGTTCCTACTGATCTAGTTGACTGTCCACGTTTTCTCTGCTGCATAATTAAAGAGATTATATCCTCCCACCCCTGTGACATCCCCATGGTAAATCACTGAATGCATGGCGAGGAACTTTTTACACACACACGCACACACACATACCGCAATTTCAGCAGCATGATGTGCACTTTTTGAACTGTGTCTAGTCTTGTAGTCCACAATTGATAATACTCCAATACACAATATCTACACAGGATTACACTCACACAATGAACAATAATACAGTTGATGTTACCTGCCAGATAAGTGACAACAAGAGGAGATAACGTATCAGCCAGTGAGGTAGAAAACTCTTTTGTCTGTTCACAAAAGGATTACACAGTTCAACAAAAGAATTTTACGGAGTTGAAATTTTTACCCTTAGTTTGGCACAAATTCAGTGGCCTAGCTTGCATGGTTGCAGAATCACCTAACAGTGCCTGTGTGCTGCACCCCCCCCCCCCCCTTGTTGTGATCATGTTAGAAGAACTAGCATATGCTAAATTTGTATTACATATCCCTTTGGAACCAAGAGGCAAGCTAGGAGCTAGCTATAGACTGCTAGAACACTCTACTAGTGAACACTCCCACCATGAGTGGGTAGAGAGTCTATATGCTCCCACTTAAAGTTAAATCTGATAGACACATTCATAACTGTTTAACATAATATTTATAGGGGGAGCCTGCACAAACACACTGCTGCAAGTTCACTTTTGATCATATGTACATCTCTAGCCTGATTCTACTGATGACAAAGAACTGTTAATAGGTGATGATTAGTGTTGATAAGGTCAAGTAAGAGAAGTCTGAGGTGTTACTTACAGCAGTGTGTTAATTTGCTGAATGTACTCCAGATAGGCACTCTCCACCATTCAAATATTATGAACTCTTGGTTTAACTTACTGCACGTTTTCGCCGGCTTGGTCTTTAAGGAGAGTTTGTGCCCTGCCCAACATTGTAAGTAGTTCGTCCACCTCGGACATCTGCAACGACACCTCCTGGCTGTCCATCATGCTGAATGTTGCCGCAGTGTTGTAAGAAGGTTCCGGCGTGTTCTGATCTCTTAGTAAAAACGATGTTTCATTCGTCCTCGGTCTGTGATCAGCCATATGCTGATATGGCAGGTATGGTGAGTTGGTTAGCGCTGTGAATTCACTTAATTCGGAGATAATTGTACAATAATAGAGGCGCCTCTAAACAATTCTTTGTAAGGCGCGCGAGGGCGCGTGATATGGCAAGGCACTGTACTCGGCAAGGCAGGTGTCTCCTCGGGTGGACTCATGTACGAGATCATGGCCGACTCCTGTGGTATACTGACTGAATGTCTGAATCTCGGAACGGGACTGTATCATCACCTATTGCAAATTTCCGGCGCAGAGGTATTAAAAACTGGTACCGCACTGTACCGTGTGTCAATTAAGTAGATCAACCACTCATGCATCTACGGGTGATAATCATTAACCCTGTTTGTGGTTGCATGTGACTGAGGAGTGAGGACTAATTTAATTTAATGGCAACAATACCATCATCCCAGGACCTGGCAGAGTTCCTCTTTGCCCACTGTTTAAGTTATTATCTTTTTATTAACCTAAAAAAAATTGCCTCATTGTTTCAATAATGATGGTTCTGTTCTCACGTATGTAATGATTAAGAAAATTCCTTGTTTCCCATTTCATTGGCCTTAAAAATACATGCGGGCGGGCGGTTCATTATTCATTATAGATATTTCCACAAATTTTCAAAATTCATAACTAACTTACAGGTAAGAATACAGTAGAAATATTTAAACTAAGAACTTTAACAGTGGAAAGCTAGCTAAATGGGCTTTTTGAATGCTAAACTAGTTACTGCTATGCAGTCACAGGATAAATAATGAATATTGACAGCAATAATGAATGACCATGCGAGAAGAGAATCTGCATACAGGCGGGAAATGGGAAACAATGAATTTTCTAGGAGTAGCCTAATTGGTAAAACTGCATTTCATAGTGCATTGACGTTAACTATAAACAGTAGGTAGCTAGCTAGCCACAACTGACCCCAAATTTTCTTTTAAACTATAAATATGTACATCCACCATTCACCTTTCTGTTCACATCTCCATGGGACCACTCTTATAAAGGCAAGTTTAACCTTCATTTTACCTAACCAAAAGCCAAACTGTCATGAAAGACTAGTGAGGCCGGTTTTATCTCTAATAGGCAACAGTGTTCGCCTTGCTGTTGCATCACAAAATGCAAATTATGAGGAATCCAATTGGTTCTTTTTCTTTTCTGCAAGCCAAGGGCTAGGTGGGTGGCCAGAGATCATGCAGTACTGTTAATTTCCTTGTACCATGATGGACCTCGATGTGCATGTTCAGCAACATACCAAAATAATTTTTCATGCCTGTACCTGTTACCAACACATGAGAGATAAGTTGACAAGTCGAGTCATATATTAACTGTCACCAAACATTTGTTTCAGTAAAAAAATATTGCAAATGCTTGTGGTGATGCTAAAGCATGCTAGCCTTTGGTGCACTAAGGTTCTTCGGAAGTGGATATAGTGCCGGCACCGGTTATGAATGTGAATGGCTATTTTACCGGCACAAGTCCATCATTTAACTGGACTATCAAACACACCAGTTGTATCGAGGCGAGCTAGGGTTGGTATGTGTTCAATATGCCCCAAGCATTCGACTTTAGGCACATGACCAGTAGTTTGCCTCGGGTCTTATACTTTAGGGCATGTGAAAAGTAGTTATTAGCATTAGGGTTAGGTCGGGTTCAGCTTTGGTTTCTTCTTCACCCTTGTTATAATTGTATAGAAGTAACTTCAGCTGGACGTTTATATAAGTAGAAACTAAGGGAGGTGGCTAGCTGTAGCACCGGTGGTACAGTGGTTAGAGTATGGACTGTAAGTACAGAGGCCCAGGTTCAAGCCCCATGGTAGCTTAGTAAACTTTTTTTTCACTTTCTTAGGTTTTTTGTCTAAGCTTTTCATGCACATAACTTCCGGCACTATATCACTATATCACCGATACCCAACCAATAATTATTCATAGCCTGCATTAATAAATTTGCTCAAAATAATGCTGACATGCATGTCTCTTAACAAACTCTCCAAATTAAGGACATGGTAGAAAAAACCTCTGTAATAAGAACAAAGATTTTAGTCTGGCCTCTATTACAGTAAAAAGTACCAAAAATTTTGGGTCATAAAGTGTCCATTATAGAGAGACTCCATATATACTGTGCACATTTAATTTGCCTGCCCATGAATTCTCTGTACTGATAAAAACACATTTCCAAAGTATTAATTCAGTATAGAAAAATTTGTTGACTCACATCATTCATATACATTTACCAGTCATGGTTAAAAAAAAACTATGGCTTGAGTTGTTTACCAAAATTTACACACACATACACACACACTGAGCTTATAGCAAGACAAGGTTATCGGCCATTTTATGATCCAATTTTATGATCCAATTTTATAGTAAAATTTCTTAAGAGCTCTTAACAGTTTACCTGTTGTAAACATCATTTTAGAACATTTGCATATAGTCAACAAACTCACTAGAATCCCAAACAGAGGCATGTGTCTCTCTGTGATTATATGATTGTGTTAAGATGGAGGTGAAGTAGAGAAAACTGAGTAACATCTATAACATGGTAAATGACATCACTAAACAAAGCTGGGTAGTGTACTAACCTGAAGTGCCACTAACAATTCAGTGTACCATTTGTTGGGCAGAAGATCGGTAATGCCTGGAAAAGTGATAAAGTATAAACATCTCTTAACAAAAACTCCCCGAATTAAGGACACAATAGAAAAAAAACCTACACATTATAAATTATTATTTAAGTAGATTACATTCATTTACCATTGGCACACAGGGTTACATGTGGTTACCAGTGGAAGTGCTAGTACAATTACATGTGAATACACAGGGTTACCTCTGGATACACAGGGTTACCTCTGGATACACAGGGTTACGTGTGGATACACAGGGTTACGTGTGGATACACAGGGTTACGTGCGGATACACAGGGTTACGTGCGGATACACAGGGTTACGTGCGGATACACAGGGTTACGTGTGGATACGCAGTGGATACACAGGGTTACGTGTGGATACACCAGGGTTACGTGTGGATACACACGGTTTCGAGTTACAGGTTGATACACACCATTAGTAAGGACAAAAATTCTACATTTTACCTCTGAAAGAGGAAAACCTCTAAATTGCAGCAAATATTGACCTAAAATTCTGGGTTGCCTGTAATAAAACAGTCCCATGCACTGTATCACAATGGTTGGCTGAATTAACACAAGACAAATCTGTATTAATATATCTTACCACACAGTGTTGAATTGGAGACAGAGAGGTATAGAAACCTTATGAACAGTTCTATTAGTAATTTTTCTTTTGCGGAACTGCAGTAGTCTACTCCCTCTTGGTCAACATGCCTAAAAGACCCACACTAAAAGAGACAGCAGAACAAATGACACTATATGTTATGTTTTGTAACAGAATTAATATATCAGACACCATACACTTCTCCATTTGGTGATACTCAGTATGACATAACTCAGTGTATGTCATCCTGTCAGTTTACTTACTTCAAACTTTGTAGTTAGTGTGAACAGTCCAGCAAAGAGTAGGACAGTTGACAAGTAGGACTGGATGAGGAAGCTAAATGTCACTGTGTGTGATGCTACCTTCCTGGCAACTCTCACTATGGTGGGAACACCATGTATATATATAGAGTATAAAGTGTGTATAACCATGCAGTGCATGTGCGTATAGTACATGCACAATTATATCTGTGTATATCTCATACTGGTACACACCATATGTATATACAATGCATGCACTCACACACCAATACACACAAACATAAACACTCTACAGATACTATGACACACATCATACAATACCTGTCATTAAGATCACCACTATGAGATGCACTGCCGTAAACACAGTCAAGACAATATTACTCTATAGAAATCATCACCAGATATGTACAAACAACTAAATGGTTCGGGTACACATACTGCAATTTTGGTGTTATGCCGTGAACCATTTGAATTGTGCTGTGTTTTGTAGTCTACAACTGATAGAATACCAATGCACAACACCTGCAGAGTGATGTGTGTATCATATAATATGTTCAGATCATGTGGTAATACCTGCCAAGTAAGTGAGAGTAGTAGTAGATAACGAATCAACCATTTAGGAAGGAAACTGTAACTACCATACCTATATATGATTACAGGATATTACTTAACAATGTACATCACATGGCTATATTAGCATGTGATGCAAGTATGGTATAAGTATCCATATATGGGAAGCATTCAACCAACAATTGTCTAAGCATTTCTGGAATCTGACTAACATCATGAGAGGTCAAAGAAACTTTTTTTTTTTCTTTTTCTAGCATGTTTTTGATTATATATACTATAGCTGCTATAGCTAGCTGACCAGCTGTATGGCCCTGGCCTATATAGTACTTACAACACAACTTATCAGATATTGCTATAATAATTGCAGGACTCTATAAGAGTATAGCTACGTGCAATATTATACAGTAGGTATAAAAATTAAGTGTATAGTTAAGTAAAAATTAAGTACAATTAATTGAGTTAGTTGTTGATTACACAATCATTAACAGAGTTACGAAATCTTCCAATGGCTTCTAATTTAACAATTATTGTAACTGTATGCATATCAACTCTTATAAAGTAATGTTGTATACTGATTCTCTCTCAACTACTCAGTTCGGAGTCATCATATAGCTATATAGCTTTTCACACAAAAATAATAACGTTATGGCTATCTTGAGGGGTCAGCTACTGGCTTGAAATCTTGGTCTGGGGTGAAATCTTCACTGGTGTTTCCGGTTATGCCCGTAAATTTTCGGGTAAATAAATTTTTTTCTGAAAATCCGGCTGAGTGATTTTGCTCATGCCCAGGTTACTTTGATTTCGATTTCATGAGTTGGGCATATCTTACTGTAGGCAGTGCTAACTGTCTAGCTCGGTCTAGATAGCTACCACTTGTCTCGCCGCCCCAGACCGGCTATACACTCAGTACTCACTTTTGACTTTCATGTCGGCCGGGATGACTGCATCAGCAGTTAGCCACGAACGTAACATCCAGTACTACATACCTTGTGTCCTCCTCTTTCTGGAGCTTAAGAAGTTCCTGCGCTCTCTGCAGAATGCGTACTAGCTCATCGACCTCGGAACCTTGCAGCGACAATTCGCGATTAAGGCTGACAGTATTAGCCTCCTGCGAGTTTTCCATTTCTGATTGCATTGTTGTGTTACTCAGTAAGGGTGTTTTCTCTTCCATCTTATACACAGTAACCTTTTGAAGTCTCTGTTGCGCACTAAATAGAAGCTAGCCCCGCCTCCGTTATTTGCTTGTAGTGCGCCTTTTCGCGCCTTCTTCTTGATTTACTAAATCTGTAAGAAACCAATTTTAAAAGATGGCAGATGATGTACCAGGCCTGAAGAGGGATTCGACCATGGCGGTAACTGCCCAGGTACTACTAGAATTAATGAATTCGTTTAGTGCGCGTTTATTAGAATTATAGTATACTGTGATTTTTCACCCCATTATTTTGAGCTGTTCGCCATGACAATTTAGGAAGGTCAAGAGTATTTGAAGTCTCAGGGAATGTCACAAAGCGATGATGACGCTAAGACTAGAGGACAAAAGGAGAAGCTTGATGAAATCACCACAGAAAGTCAACCCAAGCTTGTACGGGACTCAACCATGGCCGTGACCGCAAAGGTAGCGTAAAGAACTAAAAGTTTTAAAATGAGGTGCAAACATCAATACTTTTCACATGTTGCATTCATTTCCCCACTCTCCTAAATACACACCATGTGGCTGTACACGTGTAGGCTGATGGTTTTAAATATATGACTAGATAACTTGTCTTGTTTTCTTTGTTTCAGGAAGGTACTGCTCTACTTGGAGAAGATGACAGAGGCAAGACCAGGGGACAAACACAAACTCAACAGGAAGAAGAGCAGCAAGAGACAATAAAGACCCCAGAGAAACCAAAGCTGCCACGTGACTCTACAATGGTAGTTACTGCTAAGGTAAGTAGGCAAAAAATTCAACATGCTTTGTGAGGTGGTAATTTGACTTTGGTTGGATTTCATTTGCTGTTTTGTCAAGGAGTGTTTGGGTGTGTTCTTGCAGGAGGGAGCACAGATAGTTGGTGACAAAGAGCTAGAGAAGACACGAGCAAAGACTGATGAAAAGGTCACAACTCCAGTTTCACCTAAAGTCAAACGCCAGACAACAGTTGGTGCCACTGTTGAGGTAAAGAAAGCATGTTGTTTGGCTTATAATTTTTAGAAGTATTATTTCAGGCTAGTGGCACAGTTCTTCAAGATGGGAAACTAGGGCGTACAAGGGCCCAAACCCGTAAACTGAGCACCTCTGAAGATAAGCCAAGCATGAAGCGTGCTGGTACCATGGCTGTCACTGCAAAGGTACTACATACAGTATTATACACAAAGGGTGGTAAATATTTTGTGCTTCAGGAAGGGGAGGAGTTTTTGAAGAGACAAAAGCTAGATCCAGCTGCTGATGAGGCTAGCAAAGAGAAGGATGAAGCTGCTGAATCTTAGGAAACTTCCCATTCACCATTAGAGCTTATAACTGTAGCTAATAATATAATACATGATTGGTTGCTTTTGTAGATCCTTGTGAAATGACCACTTGTACCCTTGTTCTATTTTTTGAGACACGCCCGTACCACATCCGATCGTAATTTTGGTACTTACTCGACATCCGAGGATTTTTATAGTGGTAGACATTTTTCTGCAGCGCAAGGAGTGAAGGAACAACTTTTTGTTACTGCCGTTTACCAGTTTGATTTGTCTTAACATTACTACGCGTTAACTCAACTAGCTGTAACCATGGGAGGAGACGTCGAACAATTGAGGACCGAGGCAGAAGCTCTAAGGAGAAAAATCAAGGTGTTGATGAATGATTAAAACAATACATGTACCCTTGAGCGAAGTGTACAATCGCTTGTGCTGTTTTAGAAGGATAACGTTTGCGTTTTTAGTTGTGTTTCTTTTTGTCTTGCAGGATGCGCGGATGGCGGCTGCGGATACGTCGCTACAGCAGGTATGAAGACTTGAACGTAGTATGTATTGTGTATGTATAAGGAAGAGAGGACGATAGTTCGCGCTATTGCATGGAAGCCGTGCGCTATATTGTTACTATTTTTATCACTTTCATGAGATACCCATCCCACCCGACAAGTTGCCATCCCATTTAACAACAATGGCGCAAATTTAGCATAGTACAGTAAAACGATTAGAGGCAATGTTTGTAGGGTCCAAAAAAATTCCAGAAATATGTAGAAGGAAAGTGATCAAAAGTTGATATTGCTTCTGCTTTGAAAGGTCAGACAGAGTGCATACCAGCTAGATGAGATTTTGAAACCTCAAATAGACAATAGCCATGAGGTTGTCAACAGTGTGTGTTCTCTCGGAACAAAGTGCTAACTGGTGTTAACTGATATGCTATTAAGTATAATTGATTGAATAGTTGTATGGCTGGGATGCTTGATCCTGTCTTTTAACAAACAGTCCATTTTTGTGATACTAGTTTTATGTGATAATTGATTAAACTTGTAAATTGTTCTGTTTTAGGTTGCCCAGGATGTCGAGCCAATCAACCGTCTCTCACTCCGTCCACGTAAAGTTCTACGAGGGCATCTGGCTAAAATCTATGCAATGCACTGGGCAACCGACTCAAGGTAGTAACAATTACTATATTTATAACATTGCTACCAATTGTGTGTCATTAGAAATCTGGTCAGTGCTTCTCAAGATGGTAAACTAATAGTGTGGGATGCCTATACTACCAACAAGGTATAATTATTTAGCATTTGTACATGTATACATTTTAGTTTGCTGTTGCAGATTCATGCTATCCCTCTAAGAAGTAGCTGGGTTATGACATGTGCTTACTCACCCAGTGGCAACTTTGTTGCATGTGGTATGTGCCCTAATATGTCCAATATAATGAGTGATCTACACTGTTTTGCGCTTTAGGTGGTCTGGATAATGCTTGCTCCATCTATAGTTTGAAAACTCGTGAAGGAAATGTCCGAGTCAGTCGTGAACTACAGGGACACACAGGTGGGAACCATGACTGGTTTACATCTAGTCAAACTCATGTGTGCACAACAGGCTATTTGTCAAGTTGTCGGTTTTTTGATGATACAAAGATCCTAACCAGTTCTGGTGACATGACTTGGTAAGTAAAAAAGTGCATTAATAGATTGTGGTGTGCTTTAATTAGAGTTGGTATTACTTAAAGTGGAATTTGTAACTTGACACTTTTAATTAACTACATATATAGTCTATTGTAGTGTGCTTTAATTGGGAGGTTGCTCCTTGCTTTTGTTACATACAGTTACTAACTGATACATTTTTATAGTGCACTATGGGACATTGAGAGCAGTCAACAAATCACATCATTTCGTGGACACACTGGAGATGTGATGAGCATTTCCATGGCTTCTGACGAGAACACATTTGTTTCAGGAGCTTGTGATGCTACTGCTAAGGTGTGTGTGTAATGGACCAACAACAAGTAACCACTTGTTGACGTTGATGTTTATCGTTAGTTATGGGATGTACGTGACCGTGACTGCAAACAAACCTTCACTGGACATGAAAGTGATATCAACGCAGTGTCGGTAAGTAATGTCGGTGATGTGTCATGGTTAATACCCAGCTTATTTCAGTTCTTCCCCAATGGAAAAGCATTTGCCACTGGCTCTGATGACTCTTCTTGTCGCTTGTTTGACATTAGGGCAGATCAGGTAAGAAAAAGCAATGCAATTTATCTTGACTGTATATGTCAAGCTGTGTAACAATAGATAGTTATTCAATTACCCAGTACTTCCGTAGTGATACATAGTTTGTTTGTTTTTTTTCACTTATTGAATATAATAATCGTGTTGTCTTTTTAGGAATTGATGTCTTACTCACACGAGATGATTACCTGTGGCATAACTTCAGTGGCATTCTCCAACAGTGGCCGACTGTTGCTAGCTGGTTATGATGACTTCAATGCCTACATCTGGGACACACTGAAGGGAGAACGTGCTGGTATACTAACTGGCCATGACAATCGTGTCAGCTGTTTGGGTGTGACCCAGGATGGGTTAGCTGTTGCTACTGGGTCTTGGGATAGTTTCTTAAAAATTTGGAATTAATAAAAATTTTAACAGTAACAACACCAAAGATAAAGACTTGTATTTGTGTCACAATTTTCGACTTCTTTGCACACTATTATATTATTGTACTCAAGATATTGTGGCTCTATACATCATTTGTGAAAGATCAGAATATGAGCATATTAAATTAACATGTGTAGTTCCCTTTTTGTTGTTTGTAAATACTTTGAAGAGTTTTACTATGTTGAATATACATTTTATAAATAGTTTTAGGGAAAGGTTGAAGTTAATTAATGAGTGGCCAGTTAACAATATGGCTGTTCATTAATTTAGCGGCCATTTTGTTAAACAAATTATGCCTCCCGCTGATATTTCCGGTAACAAGCGCAAATCACGTAGGTGATTACTGAATGTGTTGTGGCTCACGTGTTAGGCCACACGTCCATAAAGCAGCCTTGTGGCCTTAGAGCTTGGTGATCACGAGAACGCTAGTAGAGTGTGATACAGCTACTGTGGATTATGCACTTGTCAATTTCATGCCCCACACCCCAGGTGGGGATTTGACATTGCTTTTTGCCCCCACCCCTGGGGCAATTGACAGTTTCCAATTCACTGACCGATTTTTGGTAGTTGCATTTCTAAACAATAAAATCGCACTCGCTATAATTTTACTAGCTACTGGTGTATACCAGGCTATTACTAGTTGCATGCATGAAGTATACGCTTAGTCAACCTTGAGGTGTTGTCAAATCCCCTACTATGGGGGTGGGGACATAGTGGGGGATTTGACAGCCGCTTTTGCCCCAGTAGTGGGGAATTTGACACCACGATTTGTCAAATCCCCTGTATTTCCCCACCCGGGGGTGGGGCATGAAATTGACAAGTGCATTATTGTTGCCTCACGTAGGCTTGTGTTACAGTATAGAACAGATCGATACTCTCTAATACAACAGTCACCTACAGCATTCATAAGTTTAGCTGTATCAGGGGCGGATCTTTTAGGCTTTACTTGATCAATATGCTGAGAAATTTTGTCTTAGCATAATTATATGATCACTAATAATGCAAATACTCATAAATCCACCTTATAAACATCTTTCCAAAGCATTATTATGCTAAAGGTTATGCAACAAGGACCTGGATCAGCATTGGAGGTGTACAAGATCGAGATACTCTAATAGAGCAGTCACCTAACTACTCTAATAGAACATTCAGTATAAGTATAAAAGTTGGTTCTGTTATGGAATTTTTCCAAATCTGGCTGCGCCTCTATACATACAATGAAGTGCATTGCATGGTCTGTTGAAAAGGCTTGTTCATCTACTTGTGTGGTTATTACCAGTACTGGTATACTTAATTCAGGTACATAATTTTCATTGAAAATGCTCTCAGATTCAATCTCGTATCATTCAAATTCCAGTTTCAACATTATTATTCTATCATGCATGCAATTGTGAGAGGGTGCATCATGTGCTTGGCTGTCTGAACCTACACCCAAACTTTGCCATTACAGCCATATATATCTAAAGGCAGTATATAAAATATCTACATGCAGAAATATGCATTTTATGTGGAAATGCCTCCAAATTGCAGTATTTTAGCATCTATATTTCAAAATTTTCCTGGGGGGGGCATGCCCCCAGACCCCCCTAGTTCTAGCATTGCGAAGCACACCTCCACCCAAGAGACTAGTACCTTGAATTAGCCCCTCCCTTTTATAAATCCTAGATCCACCCCTGTGTATGGCTGCATTTACATGGCAAGAAATATTGCAACCTTGCTTGTTTACTCAGTTGAATACTGTTACTGTGACTACCCATAGATTATAATCTATGGACTAACTTATAGTACTGAACCTAAAAAAAAGCTCTACAATCTACATACCATGCTCTGTAGCTAGCTACCAGATGATCCATGAAACAGGTAGGCTACAATATCAGCAGCAACAGGCCAACCATATTGACTCTACGCCATGTGTAGCTAGGATTCTACATACGCCAGAGATTCTACATTAGAAATATCACATAGACTGTGTGTCATTTTTACACCGGCTAAATCAGTACATGTAGTCAAATAATTACTATTCTAGTAGGACTTGCTCTCAGACTGACTCCTGTTTGTTATTTCCTTATTATAACCCCCTTCATTGATCAAACACTGAAGTGATAGTTTTGGTTAGCCATAGTCTGATACACACTACACTATTGTTAAATACACCCTCATTAACTGAGTGCAATTATTTCTTGGTTATCTCGCACATGAGTCAGCATTATAGTGATCATTTCATGTGAGATCATCAGTTTCATGTATATTTATATGAATGATAGCTAGTTGTGTTGAAATATGCTATATGCTTAAGGTTGGATTGGTAGGGGACAGGCTGCCTGATGTCTAAGGTATATAGCTCAATCTATTAGGATCATGCAGAGACATGCAGGTACCCCCTATAGACTACCCATCCACTGCACAGATACACAAGGCCAGCACACACACACACACACACGCACACACACACACACACGGACACACATACCTGGGTGTGATGCACCTTTGAATTTTGTATGTCAGTACAAGCCCAGAGCCGCCAGAACCCGAGCATCGATAATTTAATCAAGATTTAGATGGCTACTTGAATAGAACAGTATAGCAGTTAGGCAAACATTTAGCAATAGTACCTACTCTAATATTAAAATTAGTCTCACATTCAATTTAATGTTTTATTTAAATTAGGCGATATGTACTTACAAAAGGGCTTGCCATAAAATTTTCTGCTGTGCACTAGTTATTATGACTTGTTGTACCATTGCAGTTGCTGATTGGACCTAGTGGGGTCAAAAGCTGAACCAGGGGCATAAACAGACTTTTGATGATGCCAGGGTCTAGCTACATGACACTGTAGCTAGCAGGTATAGGGAAAGCATTCATTAGTGTGTGAAGCATACTATAACATGCAAAATATACTGACCAATCTAGATGGAGGGTGGGGGGGGGGTTGATACCAATTGAGTGATTTCATTTATCGCAGTATAATTAATTGACTGCTCTATTAGGGTGACTGCTCTATTAGGGTAAATAAGTGTTCATGCATGTACATAAACCACAAAGAAAGTCAGTCTGGAGAGGGGACCACTTGCAGCAATAGAAATCAATTGTGCTACTCAGGTGCTAAGAGTCATGAAGTGCATTGTGCTAGGCAGTGTTTTGTATGACTTGTATCCAAAGAGTAAATAATGGAGAAGGTGGAGGTTCGGTATACATAATAAGTATGCTCTATAACATTTAAAACTGTGCTTGATTTTGCCCTCAACATATGGCTTATAATCATCTATATGTCAGAGACAGAGAAGATCAAATCTGGTCAAGTGATGGATAAAACATGCAACTAATCTATCACCATAGTTACTGCTGAGGCAATTAAGGCAGCTGCCTCTGCAGTAAAAATGAAGAAACTGAGTTTGAATAAAGAGAATTCATAGATATTCTAGAAAACAGATAGGTCACCCAGATATATCTCTAATAGAGCAGTCAGATGTACTTGAATTGCCTTTGATCATATCATTCATAAAACTCAGGAGAGTCTGGACTACTGTACATGCATAACAGTTATACCCATGAAGTCCATTAAACAAAACACTCTATAACAGTCATTTTAGTTGCTAATGGACAATGGTATAGTAAACAGAAAACTTCATTTGTCTGTTACATTACTGTTACTACAGTGGAAAAGCATTTATAATAAATTATGACTGCATGCATATGGAATAGATGATCATCAACAATACATGCACACACACGCAGACACACACACACACACACACACACACACACACACACACACACACACACACACACACACACACACACACACACACACACACACACACCTTTTTTCTTCCTTCCTTCTCCCTTCCTAATTGGAAAGACAGACAGCAGCAAAAGTGGACAGTCATGCCACCAGTACACACCTGGTTTACTGGCAATGGTTATGGTGCAGCCACATGGAAACTAGGGGACCCATTGAACTCCAGCAGCGGCAAGTGCCCTGGCAGTATGACAATGCCCACCAAGCTCTGGCTGTCCTAAGTGCAGACTTCAGTATCCCCTGGGAGGCTTGCAAAACCTCTACAGGGGAATTAGATTGGTGTGTAGTGTATACCAAGTAATACCATCATAACTTGAAACTGTAATCAGCTTAGCCAACTAAAAGCCATTGCCCATGCATGCATGCATACATGCATGGGTCACCTAGTGGAGATGCTGACCAACATAGTGTTAAACACACACACACACACACACACACACACACACACACACACACACACACACACACACACACACACACACACACACACACACACACACACACACACACACAGTGCTTGGACACTAGAGATTGATTCAACTGATAAACTAATTATATATGAATTTACACAATGCATGGCTTATCATAATATAAATATATAGTGCCAATAACTGATCCAATGTGTTTATTTAACAAGTGTCTTGGTTTTTGTGGTCACAGTAATCTGCCAATAGCCTACGTTAAAAACACCGAAACAGCAGTTTATAAAACTGTGCTGATAACTGATTGCTGACTTTTAATTGGTACAGTGTAGCCTTGGGACCAGGGGTAGTCCATAAATCTAAAAAGTCCATATCTCTGAAACTGTGTTTAATCATAGATAATATACCTACTGACTACTGGTATATTATCTATGGTTTAATAACCTCAAAATTAAGAAAAGAATTTAAAATATCAGCTATCCTAATAGAACAGTCACTACTCTAATAGAGCAGGTCCGGTTAGCCGAGAATCAGGACAAGTGGGGTACAGATAAATGAGGTTCCACCGTACATTGCCAACAAATAATAATAATATACTCTATCATAAAAAATCCATAATAGAACACACACAAGACAGCTAATATAAAACCCACCACTTTAATGGATTAGCAATGATTTTGAGTGTGGTCTAATGAGATGATTTGTAGTTGAGTTTGTTGTAGCTATCATGTAATAATTAATTAACAAGATGTGCTCCACCCTATTGCTCCTCACAATTTCAAATGTGGTGAAAAGACCATCTGTACAAAACTAACGGAACCAAAATTTGCCCTGCAGGTGGGGTACAATATATACTAGGTCTATTGGTACATTAATTATATATTATACCAGTCAGTCATGTAATCAAGGCAAAGTTACTGTCCTTTCCTTACAAACTTAATTAGTTTAATACCAGTACCCATCCTCATCTGTGTCACCATTTCCCTTACTGCTTAGTTGAACCATTTGGTGGCTGAGTGCAATTGTGCAAGTCTAAAATGTTAAACAGTATTCTGTCTGAGTCATGTGAGCTAGTAATTCAGTAATATGCAATTAACTTCCAATGTCCATTAGGCCACATATACTTTCTTATTAGTTTCTCATCCACTATATAGCTAGTACTCATGAAAACTTTTTGATTAACTATATGAGTATAACACTGGCATGAATTAAGAAAATTTGCTCATTGCAAATCTTGGTTATTGCCTTTGGCTTAATTCTTCAATGCATGCACACTAAAAACAAGTGTGCTATTATAACATGTCCCCAGTATAAATGTACTCATATAGCACACAGATGTGTTCATTGTGCACAAAATGTGTTGAAATAGCACGCTTAAAATAATTATCACATGTGTTAAAACAGCACACTGCTCAACTTACAAGTGTGCTAAACTAGCACACTACAAAACAGCACACTGCCATGTCAAATTAACACGTCAATGTGTTGTTTTAGAATACTGGTGTGTTGTTTTAGCACACTCTCAATTTTAGCACACGTACTGTGTTATAGTAACACACCTATGTGCTAAATTAGCACAAATGGAGTAACACATGTGCTGAAACGGGGGACATTTTGGTGTGCTGTTTTAACACACCAGTTTTTACTCTCTCTCTGTGTGCTATATGAACACATGTGTAGTGTGCTGAAACTGGGGATGTGTTACAATAGCACACTTATTTTTAGTGTGCAGAGGGGCCAAAACAGTGCCCTAGCCAGGGGCGGATCCAGGAGTTGGCAAGGGGAGGGGCACAAGAAGCCAAGTTGTAAGTGAGCCAGATTCTAATTCAATGTTGCATTTTTGAGGCAACAAATAATCACCTCTTAGTAGTGTTTCACTGTTGATTTTTGCCATTTTTGCCTTTTCAGATGGTTGTGAAGTCTTAAAAGTTGTTTAAAAGGCTCTGGATGTCTTTAACAAATACAACACGATAATTATTTTTAGAGGCGCTTAGTACGTACGAAGGTGCTTGGTGACGATTTCACAGGTAATTTGACTTTGGTTCGCTTTGATTTCAGGTAAATTTGTAACAACTGCTAGTAAAATGTACATATTTTCATGAGTTTCTTGGCCCAACAAAGTTTAGTAGTTATTTTAATCAGAAGTATGACTGCCAGTGGCTCCTCCACAAATTTAGGGGGGGGGGGGGGGGGGGGGGGCATTTGCCCCAAATGCCCCATCCTGGATCCGCCATTGCTAGCTGGGAGTCACACCAGTCACAAAACCACTCTGTTACTATACCGAATAACTGAAAACTTTCCAGTCCAATATTCACCATAGTGATGGACAAAATGCTGTTGGGATACTTCATTGAATGATCATTTTAGCAAAATCATTGATTGCTAGGTTTACATGATCATAATTCTTCATTTTTTTTTTATTATACAGAAAGTTGAGATGAGCGAAAATAAGCAACGTGTTCTCGTGTTCTAAATGTTAGTACAACGTCACATGCACATAATACTTATGTAGCTAGCTATACATGTATACATTGTTACCTTATTAAGTTAAGCTCAACTCCACTCCTTACTATAAATGATATTCTTAGCATTGAGCATATACACAAAAATGCAGTTAGTATATTATGTATGGTCAATTATCTTTCCAATCACTTTGTGATCTTTCCCAGCCACTACTTCCATTAATATTTTGTAAAGAAGTTTTCTGATGTTTACACACACACTGTGTGACATGCAGTTTCTAATCTGATATAAGCAACAGCCTTTCAGAGCTAGTTATACCCGCAAGAAACAATAGGTAATATTCAAACACGCTTGCCCACCAAATTGATTGATCTATATACTTATCAGAAATAATATGCTTTCTCAATGTCACTCAGCATGTATCTATATCAATGTACAAACTCAATAATGAGTAATGCCGTACATGCATGTGTGTGTGCATTGTCAAGTAAAGTAGTTGTCTAAAAGTATCTATATGTCTGCTGTTGCACTTAAATGTACAAGGAGGTGATTTTGAATCTTTATTTTGTCCAGGTAAAATGAATGCATATAACAGTCCACTTTAGTAGGTAATTTAGTTGGGTTGCATGCCTCTTGTAAGTTGAGTGGTCAGAGTTAAGATATTTGTTACAGTAGCATTTACGTCAATCAGGTTATGGATAATTTGCATAAAACGTTATTAATTCTGAGTTCTTTTTGTCTGTTTTTCTCAAAGGAGGGCCAGCCCAGGTTATCCGGCATGGAAGTAACACATCTGTTGTAGTTATTTTGTGCATGGTAGTGATGGCACATCTTTGTACCTATTTGTGTTATCTGTAGAATGGACAAAAGATTTGTAACAGTCACTTTTTACTTGTGCTGTACATGACCTAAGATTCTGTTATAAGAAGCCTCCAACTATATTTGCTCAGTCTGTTCGGTCCAGTTTAATTTACTGTCTATTATAACTCTCAGGTATTTAGCAGTATGTTCGCGTTGAGCTGAATCCTCTAAAACGTTTAACAACTCATGGATGCAATTACGAATGATCTTGAAATTTGGCTCATTTGTGGTACTGCTTGACCCGCTAAAAATATTTCAAAAATGTTTGACATAATATTTATGGTCAATCAAAATTTTCACAATACATTTCCTATGGAGAAGCCATATAAGTACAGTGTCCATTACAGCCCTTTCCCGAACTTGTAATGGAGCCAAACCGTATGTGTCTGTTGTTGACACCTTTGCTGTTACCAATAATCATCTGGTTGGCAGAAATGTTAACTCTGTTGAGAAAAAATCCACTTTTAATTTTTAGCTGTTTTTAAGGGTTCAGCTCAACGTGAACTTACTATAGTTGAGGTATTCATGCGGTACTTTGATGGAGCTTTTAGTGTAACCTTTATGAATTCAAAATGTAATGTGCTCCAGTATTTTGTAAGCAATGCAAGTGAAAGGTATTGGACAATAAATTACAGGTTGTCTCCTATTTTGTACACAGGAATGACAAGAGCTTTATTCCAGTTGTCTCAGTACAGGGCCCACTCAGCAATGAATTTCCTGAAAAACAAGGATGAGCAGAAAATTTGATCCTGTACATACTACAAAATTTCCTGATCAGGAAATTTTATTCTGCAAGGGTAACCCACATCGTCGTCACCATCATGCATTTTTAATTTTATTACTGATGCATCCAGGGGGACCAGCCCCAAGAAAAATCAATTACACTCATACATTATGATTAGCTTCAGTTCAGTTCAAAAGTGTCATTATCTACAAATTCAAAATCATCTTTGCTATTCTCAGTCAGCTATTTTTTCAGGAACTCTTCACTTCTCCAGCAGAGGGGCATTCTTGCACCAGTTGAACTATATCTTCTAAGTACGATTTCACCATTAAGCATTGTTACATTTTTCTCACCCCCTTGTCTCCTTTGCTTCAACTCTTGCACCAACTCCCTGTGCTTCTGACATTGAAATTTTGTCATGTCTTTATGTTCTTGTACTGGGAGTGACGTTGGAGATAGTAGGAATGGAAAACAATAAATTCTTTCTGAGACAAATCATCTATTACAATTAGAAGTAGTCTAGCTTTTTACAGCAGGTTTGCCCAGTCGTAAAACTTTGGTGGCTTTTACACTAATATTAAAGACACTTTTACAGAGATCAGAAAACCAATTCTCATCTTGCGATGAACTAGACTCATAAATTATCAAAATATTATTCTTTCTGCGCTATCTATCTTCTAACTCTTGAGCAATAGTTAAAAACGTTGATGCAGGAGACTTGGTTGGTATGATAGGATGGCTGTCTGTACTGATTAATTCTGAAGCGGCCTGGACTTCACTGCGCAGCTCATCATTCCGGGAGTTTAAGTTGTCAACTTTATTGGATATTTCAGAAATTAATCGATGTAGATTTGTTTGCTTAGCTTGTAAAGATTGTAAAAGGAAGGAAGGTCAGTTATTTGGTCAAGATTCACATAGTGAGAATGTACAAGTTGCTTTATGTGGCTGTTGCAATGATAGACCTCACAATAATAAGATACATTATTGACATAGTGCACACACAACATTGAATTTATCATACAATCCACTGGACATGCCCTCACAGATAGCATGAGTTCATAATCCATATAAGTCGCATTGAACAGCTTTGCTTTCAGGGAGACAAACCTCATTGCAGTGTGGACATTGGTCACCAGGTAGGGATGCAAAGGCTGCAAGGCATCACACGAATGGAACCTCTTGCATGCAGTAACTTTGCTACTACAAATCAATGTGGAAACTAATAGCTACATGAATTGTACTTCAGCATTTTTGTTTGTAAAATGTGAATTGTCCGTTATTAATTAACCTTAATAATTTCATCACTATATCATAATATGCATGATCTTGTGAAAATCAAAGGGGAGCTAGGTCTCTCATAGCCAGTTTAACGTCTGTAGAAATTGTGTAATTGATTGTAGCTGTATATGGAAAACTGAATCATCATGCAGTGGCGTAGCTACCATTGAGGCAATCCGAGGCAGCTAAAAATGCTCAAAAATTTAGGCTAAGCAGGAGTTGAAAAAGATCGAGATACTCTAATAGAGCAGTCACCATAATATACTCTAATAGAGCATTCAGTACAGATCATAGCCACTGATCTCATTACACTGCTTGGTCTATTAATCATTTACATTTATGTTAATTGTCTGTAAATTACTTAAAAAAAAAAAAAAAAAAAACTTTTCAAAAGTTCCAATGAGTCATCTGCATTATTAAATATTATTGAGCTAACTAATTGATCATGTAAGTCATGCATTAGCAGTTACAATCAAGAAAATAGCCTCCACATGCCATTTCAAAGCATATATTTTCAAAATTTTCCTTTAGGAAGCATGCTCCCAGACTTCCTAGCTTAACATGCTTATAGCACATACAGTTGAGCATCACATGAAAGAGATAATGTCTGACTTAAACATCACATCAGATCAATAAAAACTGAATGGTGCATGTGCATCACTTCACTAATGACCTCCGTTGCAGTCCATGGATGGCCTGACCACTCAAACTATCTCCGGAGTAAATCATTTTTTTTTGTGTTGAGTGGAACTAAACCAGTCCAATAATTGAAGCATGGTAGTCTGTCAGCATTTACTAAGCTGGAGCATTACTTATCAGTATGACATGTAGAAAAATGCTCAGAGTTATCTGAAACAGTTTCTTTCATCCAACTATAGAGAGTCAAACTGTGCCACCCTTGCTTGAAAGTGTTTGTGAATCAGTTGAGTCCGAAGTAGACTCTCAATTAGGCAAAACATAAACTTTGCCTCGGTAAAATTTTTTCCTGGCTACGTCACTGTCATGTTCTTGTTGACTGACAAGAATTCGTATAAATTACATGCTAAACTGTTTAAGTAAAAAACCATTAAATGATTTATTTAGACCAACAGCAGTAGCAACAACAACAACAACACATGATGATACAACAGATATTAAAAGTGATGGATTAAACTTGGCATAGCTATAGCCATATAATAGCAAACTAAAAAGAAACAAAAAAAAAAAAAGCTAAAGTGTTTAGCTGAAATGTGTAGTTCATCCTTATTTCTTGACAGAGTCCTCCTCATTTTCTCTTGGTGCCTCAGCTTTCAGCCGCATGCACCTCCTTTATTTTCGCTTGGTGCCTCAGCTTTCAGCCGCATGCACCTCCTTTTTGGGGGACCAGTGCCCTCTTTTGCAGGGGCTGCTGCTAGCATTTCAGCTGGCGTTTTCAGTAGCAGCCCCCGCCCACCAGGGCCTCTTGGCTACAACTGGCCTTCTCCTTCAGTCAGTATAGGTTGCCGGCCAGCTTGATGCGAGCCAGAAACCCCGATATCTTATCCTAGTGCGTATAGCTACAAGACTTCTGGCTTGCAGTATCTTCGAGGCAAACATCAATCTCGACATCGATGGCGCCAACCGTACTTCAGGATTCGGCTGTGAAATGTCGCCTCATTCTTGTGAAAGGTATCTTTGTTCTTGGGGGAGATTATCATTGTCGACTCAAATCAGATTTATCCACACAGCTCACTGCTTTTATAGTTAGTGGGGACGCTTGCCGGATGAGTGCGTACACACCGGTTCACGTGATGGGATCAAACCGGTATTCGCTGTTGCTAAGGAGCAGCTGTGTCTTCTCTCCAAGTATAAACAGTCCTGCTTCTTATGAAATGCAGTGTTTCAGTGATTTAGTTAGTTGAGATGATTGATAATAGTCTTGTTTAATTGAAGCTCTCTTGCTGATACAAGAAAGCAGTAGTTTGATTGTGGTGTGGTCGAATTTGTCAAAAAATTACATCTGTTTGCATCAAAGCGTCCAACGAAAATGCCTTAATCTCCTGTTTGCGTATTTCGAGTGTCACGTTGCTTTGCATGCAAATAAAGTAACTGCACACTTACAAGATGTGCAAGTTTCAGAGCCATAGAGGTTTTGTTTTCGACGAAAAATTGGATGATAAATTTGTCTATGAACACAGCAGTAATGGAGATAGTACATGTGTTATCTACATGCAGCTACAGTGACACTTCTTGGTAAATGATTTTTGGTGAGTGTTCTATTAGAATGTATCATTTAAACTTGCATAATGCAAAGAGAGTAACTCTCATTCATTCAGTGTACAAATGTACAAAGCGCAGTTTTTTTGTTTTTACCATTGTACCATGCACCCACTGACCTAAAATAGATAGCCCTTAGGCCACTTCAACTGGATTTCTTGTTTCTCAGGTCAAACTGAGCTTAGTACAGGGTCGGTAGGTCAGTAATAAAAATATTAATTTTTGTGGCTGAAGAGTGGTTTTTCGTGTCAAATGAGGGCTACATCATTATCGCTGCATGTGCTGCTTCCAGCATATGCTAAATTACAGAGTGTTCCTCAGTTTGTGATGAGTTACAAGGTAACTTGCAACCTTATTGTGGCATAATTTCTACTTGCAAGGTGATCCCGTGATGGACGTAACTATTTTGTACTGAAAAATATAGAGTCAGTCGGGCCCAAGAAACAAGAAATTTAGTTGAAGTGGCCTTATAGTGAAATTGTTAGGGATCACCTATGTTTTTTGCCAGAATCCTAACAGAACACGCACCTAAATACCACCTTAGGAAGCTCCCCAACCACAAAAGGAGCCTTTAAAGTTACTTTGGAAGAAGTATATGTCTACTGGAATATGAAGTCAAAAGGAACCAATAAAGTACTATTGAAATATGCCATTTTGTTCATATCTTATTATTTTTTTCCATGCTGGGTAGGGATGCGGCAATTATGCCGGCATAATTTCGGGCATACTAGGTATGTGTGGGAAACAGGAATTATGCTAGCATTTTGAGATTATAAAGCTTTAGCAGTAGGCAGATTGCACAATTCCATTTTAAATAATCGAGATACTCTAATAGAGCAGTCAAAAACTCTAATAGAACAGTCACTGAATATTATTTACTCACATTGAAACGAAATACTCTAATACAGCAACCAGCTAAAGAATTCAAGACTATTTGAAGCTTAAACATCAATGAAATTGGCAATAAAAACTGGCATTATGAGCCAATTATGGGAGCATAATTTTGGGAATAATAGGCAATTCTCAAAAGCATAATGGGTAATTTTTTGAGCACTGCTCAAAAGCATAATGCTCAATTTTGGAGCATAATAGCCTCATGCTTAATGCTGGGCTGGCCCTCCTTTGAGAAAAGACAGAGAGGTCCTGGTCAATATCTGAACTCCGACCATAAAAGAGCAACCCAACTAAATTACCTTCTAGACTACTAGAGTGGACTGTTATCTGCATGGACACAGTAAAATAAAATCACCTCCCAGAGCAATTAAGTATGACAGCAGACATAGACAGGACATAACTAATAGTAGAGTGGCTACGCAACAAATTTGATGAAATCATTCACTTTGTGATAAAAGCACCAAATTTTCTGTGGAAGTTGAGTGAGATATACTAAATCATTTGAGATACGGTATGTCAAAATCATTAGGGCATGTTTTGAAACTTTTAAACTAGGTTATAAGGCCCAGATTTCTAGCTGGTAAAGGAACCATACAAGTGCATACAAGTCTTTGGTTTTGTTTAAATCGCATGAAATTTACAGGTGCAATCAGAAAATCTTTCAAAATGCAGCAAAATAACCAGTTTTTAAACACTTCTAGTGGAGCCAATATTTCAGTGTCAAAGTACAGGCACAATTCAATCTAAAAACTATATATATATATATATTGCATGTATATGGCTTCATATACTCGTGCTTCCTAACATGGCAAACTAATGACCTGGATGGACACCTCCTTTGATCAGCTTTTGGATGACCATCCCTTTCTCGTCTATTGAGTATTTTATGGCTTCCCAATACATTTTCTATTGATTTTAGTTTTCAGGTCCTTTGAGTGTGATATGATTTGTAATTTTAATGGCATGCACTGTAAATATTATGAATTAAGCAAATGTTGTGCACCATGTTTGGCGCTTTTATCAAAAAGTGAATGATTTTTCACTTAGCCGTTCTACTATATATACATAACTGCTTTACTTTGACAACGCACACACATGTATAGCATTACTCATTATTGAGTTTGTACATTGAAAAAGGTACATGCTGAGTGACATTGAGAAAGCATATATAGCATTGAGACGATCTTGATAAGTATATAGACCAAGTGGGCAAGCATGTTTCTTGCGGGCTAGCTAGCTGTTGAAAGGCTGTTGCTTGGTACCAGGTGTGAAAGCTTCTCTACAAAATGTTAATGAAGTAGTGGTTAGGAAAGGAGAATTAAATCACAAAGTGACTGGAACTAGCTATCTATTTTAGTCAGTGGATGCATGGTAGTTCATGGCACGATGGTAACAACAAACTGCTTTGTACATTTGTACACTGAATGAGAATCAATTAGAATTACTCTCTTTTCATTGTATTAAATTGGCAGATTTAAATGACAGCTGGAGTGAGACTTAAAGCATTCTAATAGAACACTCACCAAAAATCATTTACCAAGAAGTGTCACTGTAGCTGCATGTAGATAACACATGTACTATCTCCATTACTGCTGTGTTCATAGACAAATTTATCATCCAATTTTTCGTCGAAAACAAAACCTCTATGGCTCTGAAACTTGCACATCTTGTAAGTGTGCAGTTACTTTATTTGCATGCAAAGCAACGTGACACTCGAAATACGCAAACAGGAGATTAAGGCATTTTCGTTGGACGCTTTGATGCAAACAGATGTAATTTTTTGACAAATTCGACCACACCACAATCAAACTGCTGCTTTCTTGTATCAGCAAGAGAGCTTCAATTAAACAAGACTATTATCAATCATCTCAACTAACTAAATCACTGAAACACTGCATTTCACAAGAAGCAGGACTGTTTATACTTGGAGAGAAGACACAGCTGCTCCTTAGCAACAGCGAATACCGGTTTGATCCCATCACGTGAACCGGTGTGTACGCACTCATCCGGCAAGCGTCCCCACTAACTATAAAAGCAGTGAGCTGTGTGGATAAATCTGATTTGAGTCGACAATGATAATCTCCCCCAAGAACAAAGATACCTTTCACAAGAGTGAGGCGACATTTCACAGCCGAATCCTGAAGTATGTTGGCGCCAGCTATAGCTACTGCATGTGAAACCGGATTGATGTCGAGATTGATGTTTGCCTCGAAGATACTGCAAGCCAGAAGTCTTGTAGCTATACGCACTAGGATAAAATATCGGGGCCTCTGGCTCGCATCAAGCTGGCCGGCAACCTATACTGACTGAAGGAGAAGGCCAGTTGTAGCCAAGAGGCCCTGGTGGGCGGGGGCTACTACTGAAAACGCCAGCTGAAAGGCTAGCAGCAGCCCCTGCAAAAGAGGGCACTGGTCCCCCCAAAAAGAGGTGCATGCGGCTGAAAGCTGAAGCACCAAGCGAAAATGAAGGAGGTGCATGCGGCTGAAAGCTGAGGCACCAAGCGAAAATGAAGGAGGTGCATGCGGCTGAAAGCTGAGGCACCAAGAGAAAATGAGGAGGACTCTGTCAAGAAATAAGGATGAACTACAAATTTCAACTAAACACTTTAGCTTTTTTTGTTTGTTTCTTTTTAGTTTGCTATTATATGGCTAGTTATGCCAAGTTTAATCCATCACTTTCAATATCTGTTGTATCATCATGTGTTGTTGTTGTTGTTGTTGTTGCTACTGCTGTTGGTCTAAATAAATCATTTAATGGTTTTTTACTTAAACAGTTTAGCATGTAATTTATACGAATTCTCGTCAGTCAACAATTCAAGAACATGATTCAGTTTTCCATATACAACTACAATCAATTACACAATTTCTACAGATGTTAAACTGGCTATGAGAGACCTCCCCTTTGATTTTCACAGATCATATTGCAACAAAAGGTTAATTAATAATGGACAACTCACATTTTACTGACAAAAATGCTGAAATACAAATATAGCTATTTTCACATTGATTCGTAGTAGCATTCAAGGGATCGTTCCATTCATGTAATATAATACCTCTACTTGCATTGCTTGCAAAATACTGGAGTATATTTTGCAAACATGCTGGCATGGTTTTGCAAAAGATCTTGTGAATCACAATGATTAATAACTTTGCCACTGCGCCATGAGGTTTGATATGTCCAAAGCTTTTGATAGACTGTCATACCTCATGCAGGATATGCAACACTGAGTATTCTGAATTGGATATAGAACATATAGCTAACATGTTATACTGAATGGAGTGGTCACACCAGCAATGTTTGCCAGGTGTACCATGCAGCCACAGGTTGGGTCTGGTATTATTTCTGTGCTACATATTGATGCTGATGATGCATTGTAACAGTATACATTCTACTTCAGATAAAGACATTCTACAAAGAGACCTATATAGGTTCTATAATACATTGCAGGGCTTGCATATGGCCATGTCATTTAACTGGACCAAATGAAGCAAATACAGTTAGAGGCTTTTTACAATAGAATCTTAGGTAATGTACATGCAGCACAAGTAAAGTGACTGTTACAAATCTTTTGTCCGCTCTTCTCTATATATATAGAGTATGCCTGTTTCGTGTGGTCATGCTGTACTGCATATACCAGATATAACACAAATAGGTACAAAAACATGCCACATGCAAGGTTTGTTGTAACTACAACAGATGTGTTACTTCCATGCCAGATAACCTAGCTGGGCTGGCCCTCCTTTGAGAACAAACAAAAAGAACTTAGAGTAATAACGTTTTATACAAATTGTCCATAACCGGATCAACGTAAATGCTATACAAGTATTTTAACTCCGATCACTCAACTTACAAGAGGCAACCCAACTAAATTATCTATAAAGTGGACTGTTATCTGCATTCATTTTACCTGGACAAAGTATAAAGATTTATAATCACCTCCCTGAACATTAAAGTACGATAGCAGACAGAGATACTTTTAGACAGGACAACTACTTTACTTGAAAATGCACACACATGTACTGCATTATAATTATTCTACATGCATACTGATCTTGATAAGTATATAGACCAATCAATTTGGTGGGCAAGCATGTCTGAATGTCTGTTGTTTCTTGCAGGTTAGCTAGCTGTATAACTTGTCTGAAAGGCTGTCACTAGGTATCAGATTAGAAATTGAGTGTAAACATCAGAAAACCTCTCCACAAAATGTTAATGGAAGTAGTGGTTAGGAAAGCAGAATTAAATCACAAAGTGACTGCAAAGATAATTGAAGACCATATGTCATTGCTGCTCAGTTGACCTTCAACATGCTGATTATTAGTTGATCTTGTGACAATTGAAGTTGGCTGTCTAGGCCATTTCATGCCAGCGACTGTTACAAAGCTAAGCAAATGTATACCATCTACCAAAGAGTACAATACATTGCATACTTCAGCAGGCAGCTCGTGTTGCCATCTCTTGTTCATACAGGATATTTAACTCTTAAGCTTCTGGATGTAGTTGATTTGTTGAACTGTTGATATGCCATGTATAATTGTTTAGTTTTATAAGTAGCTACAATATTTGTCTTGCCGGGGCTCTAGCTATTATTGCTTTTTTAGTAACTTGGTAACCCTGGGACTATAGACTCCTGACCCCTTGTAATTATATTGTTCATGTAATTGTCAAATTATTATGATGTTTATCTCTCACAGGGATGGGGGCATATCTAAGTACAACTTCATGTACACTAACAATTTCACTATAAGGGTTATCTGTTTTAGTCAGTGGGTGCATGGTACGATGGTATAACAACAAACTGCGTTGTACAATTGTACACTGAAAGAGAATCAAGAGTTAAATCTTTTTCCATTGTAATTGACAGATTTAAAATTTATTTTATTTATTTATTTTCCAAAAATGTGCAGCCTCAGTTTGAGGATTATTATTAAACGCACATATGAAACATGTATACAATATGTTTTACAATATATTCTAATAGAACACTCACCAAAAATCATTTATGACTGCATGTATACTAGATCACAATGCAAATAAAATAACTGCGAATCACATGTACTATCTCGATTTGGAAGAATAACTGCTGTGTTTATAGACAAATTTATCATCCAATTTTTCGTCGAAAACAAAACCTCTATGGCTCTAAAATTTGCACATCTTGTAAGTGTGCAGTTATTTTATTTGCATGCAAAGCAACGTGACACTCGAAATACGCAAACAGGAGATAAAGGCATTTTCGTTGGATGCTTTGATGCAAACAGATGTAATTTTTTGACAAATACGACCACACTACAATCAAACTGCTGCTTTCTTGTATCAGCAAGAGAGCTTCAATTAAACAAGACTATTATCAACCATCTCAACTAACTAAATCACTGAAACACTGCATTTCCTATGAAGCAGGACTGTTTACACTTGGAGAGAAGACACAGCTGCTCCTTAGCAACAACGATTCCCGGTTTGATCCCATCACGTGAACCGGTGTGTACGCACTCATCCGGCAAGCGTCCCCACTAACTATAAAAGCAGTGAGCTGTGTGGATAAATCTGATTTGAGTCGACAATGATAATCTCCCCCAAGAACAAAGATGCCTTTCACAAGCTAGAGTGAGGCGACATTTCACAGCCGAATCCTGAAGTACGTAGCTAGCTAGCTACATTGGCGCGAGCTAGCTATACTCAGAGCATGGGAAACCGGACTGATGTTTGCACTGAAGATACTACAAGCCAGTAGCTAGACGCACTAGGCTAAAAAAATCGGGGCCTCTGGCTCGCATCAAGCTGGCCGGCAACCTATACTGACTGAAGGAGAAGGCCAGTTGTAGCCAAGGGGCCCTGGTGGGCGGGGGCTGCTACTGAAGACGCCAGTTGGGGCTTGCAGCGAGGGCACTGACCCCCCCCCCCCCCCCTAAAAAAAAGAGGTGCATGCGGCTGAAAGCTGAGGCACTAAGAGAAAATGAGGAGGACTCTGTAGTGACAAGAAATAAGCCGGATGAACTACAAATTTCAACTAAAGACTTTAGCTTTTTGTTTGTTTGTTTATTTCTTTTTTAGTTTTGCTATATATATGGCTATAGTTATGCCAAGTTTAATCCATCACTTTCAATATCTGCTGTATCATCATGTGTTGTTGCTGTTGTTGTTGCTGCTGCTGTTGTTGTTGGTCTAAATGAATCATTCAATGGTCTTATAACATGTAATATAATTCTCATCAAGGGATTTGAACATGATTCAGTTTTCCATATACAGCTACCATCAATTGCACGGCAACCTCTCACTTACATTGCTTGCAAAGTACTGGAGCACATTAGCTATATCAAGTACATTTTGCATGACGTTAACAAAAGATCTTGTGAATCACAACTGATTAATACAGTTAATGACTTTGCAACTGCGTTGATGCTATATACTTTCCTCGATATGTCCAAAGCTTTGATGCTGTCCACAAAGCTACCAAATTGTCAGGATATACGCAACAGTATTCTTAATATTATTGTTTTCTTACCAATCAATGAATGGAATGGTCACACCAACAATGTTTGCCAGGTTTTATCAGGTACATATACCACATGCTGGTATTATGTGCTACACATTGTACATAAAAATTAATGATCTCCCTATATTATCAAACATTAAACTATTGTTATGCTGATTGTGCATTGTATATTATGTGACAGGGCCTGCAAAAAACAGGGCATGCATGTGGGCACAAACTACACCCCATCATTCTACAGGTCATATCTCAGTATTGGAACAGAATATTTGTATTCTGTAACTTGCATTGTAAAGCCAAATAAATGTTTACTAAGAGCTGAAAATTGCATTTCCATTGCATATAATGGTACAAAAAGTTATAAGTGATGATGAGAGTTTGAAAAAGTAGGCAAAAATCATGTGCCCTATTTTCGCAGGCCCATGTCACATATACAAAGTTATACTTTCTACTTCAGATAAGACATCCTATACAGCTAATGCATTGCATGCATGCAGGGCAGGCTTGTATGGCCATGTCATTTAATCAAATGTGAGTTCATGAAGATTATGCTAAAACATCTACCTATTCCATCAAAGTACTGCATGAGAATACCTCAACCAATGAGAGTTATAATAGACTGACAGTACATTAAACTGGACCAAACTATATTATTATAGTGAGTCACTGGCAGCACTTGCCATGCAGTGGCTTTCAGTATAATTTTATATAGCTAATGAAAAACAAAAATAAATAAAATAAAAATAGAGCAAATAGCTACAACAAAATCTTAGGTCATTTACAGAGTGACTGTTACAAATCTCTTGTCTCGAGAGTATGCCTATTTTGTGTGGTCAGTACTGGTCGCCATGCATGCATATACCAGATATAACACTAATTGGTACAAAGACGTGTCACAAGGTTTGTTACAAATAACTACCAACAGATGTGTTATTTCCATGTATTTGGATAACCTGGGCTGGGCCTCCTTTGAGAAGAACAGACAAAAGAACTGAGTAATAGCATTTTATGCAAATTGTCCATAACCTGATTGACACTAAAAATGCTGCAAATATTTCAACTCCAACCACTCACAAGAGGTAACCCTACCTACTAAAGTCTGCATTCATTTTACCTGGACACAGTAAAGATTTAAAATCACTTCCCTGAACATTTAAGTATGACAGCAGACATAGATACTTTTAGACAAGGCATAACTATATGCATGTACGGCTTACTCATTATTGAGTTTGTATTGTACACTGATATAGATACATGCTGAGTGACATCATGTTGAGAAAGCATTATATTGATATCTTGATAAGTATATTATAGATCATTCAATTTGGTGAATACCTGTTGTTTCTTGCAGGTTAGCTAGCTGTTTGACATGCTGTTGCTTAGAATTCAAAACTGTGAGTAAACTTCTCCAAATCACAAAGTGACTGGAAAGGTTGTCTGATATATAGTTATGTCCTCTGTATAATATAGCAACAAGTGGGGAGGGGGAGCAGATGCAAGCTAAATAATTTTATGTATACTAACCATTTCACTATATAAGGGCTATATCCATTTTAGGTCAGTGGGTGCATGGTATGATGCATGGTAACAACAAAAAAAATGCTTTGTACATTATTTTATACACTGAATGAGTTGCTCTTTTCAATGTAATAACATTCTAATAGAACACTCAACAAAATTCTAAGAAGTGTGCATGGCTGCATTTTTAAAACACATGTCAAATCTCCCCAGAACAATGACTTCAGTGACTGCACATGCTATTTTTTACCAAAACAAAGCCTCATATATATATATATATGGCTTTGAAGATTGCACATGCATGCAGTTACTGTAATTTCGTTGTAAAATAATTTTCGTATGCAAAACTTGTATGAAAATTTTACACAAAAATTTTTATCATGAAATTTTTTTTGCACGAAAATAAAGTGAATTACAGTATTTAATTTGTGTACAAAACATTTTGCTGCAAATAAGGCAAACAAGAGATGACATTCTTGTTGGACACCAATGCAGACAGATGTAATTTGCTTTACATGCAGTGACCAGCACTGAAGGTCTCAGACTGACAGCAACTTGTGCTGCATGCAGCCTTTGGGTTACCTAACCTAGTAAACAGTTCGATTCCTGGGGTTGGAGGGATTTTTTTCCTTACTTTGGCCCCTTTTCTGTTACACCTTTCCAGCTACTGTATAAGTCATTAAGTCTAAGTCCTTGAAACTAGGTTAGGTAATCCTAAGGCTGCAGCACATGTTGTTGTAGACCTTCAGTGCTGGTCACTGTAAAGTGTTAATAATAAATACCTTAGGATTAAGGAAGAAAATCCATCCCTTTTGGAGGAAGACTGAGTGTGGCCCTGACTAGACATTGGGTGACCTGCAGTTCGATTCCTGGGGTTGGAGGGATTTTTTTCCTTACTTTGGCCCCTTTTCTGTTACACTTTTCCAGCTACTGTATAAGTCATTAAGTCTAAGTCCTTGAAGCTAGGTTAGGTAATCCTAAGGCTGCAGCACATGTTGTTGTAGACCTTCAGTGCTGGTCACTGTAAAGTGTTAATAATAATAATAATAAACAGATATTGGAGACTTGAAGACAACTTTTGACAAATACGACTTTACACTACAACGAAACTGCTGCCTTCCTGTTTCAGCAAGTGGGAAAATTTAAACAATACTACCTCAACTAACTACATTACTTGAAGTTAATTCAGCATACTCATAATGACTACACATATACGCTTGGTATAAAGATATAATATTCCATACTTTGTATCCAAATGCTTTTCATAACGCCTGAATAATATTTGTGTCCATAGGTACACAGTTTTCAGCTTATGTTACTAGACCACTTAGCCAAGCAGCTAAAATCGTAATAAGTGTTTAACAATAATATTTTTGACCAGCTCCACACATAAATGAGACAAAAATACATATATAGAAAATGAATAGAGTTGGCAACTGTATTGTGATTATGAAACAAACTGAATTGATGACTGAGCCTCACGTACTGCTCTCTTTTGCTACAGAGAGAAAACATCATATCAACAAGTACTAAACAATTCAAAATGTTACTCACATTTTGTGACTTCTTGTCCACATGTTAGTTCACCAGATAAACACAGGCATGTCACACATTTTAACTGGTCAATCACCTCTTCCACTTTCACAGTCAGAAATGCTGTCGTGAAAGCTTTGGCCTTATCTCCACCCTCTCGTAGTTGGTTCAGATTCCATGCACCTCCTCCTAACTGGAAAGCCAGTTGAGTGTAGTCCTCATTGGTTGTGACATAACCACTATCAGGTCTTGGTTGACAATCACTGAGAGGCTCTACATTGCCACTAGTAGTTTCAGAATAGCCAGTACCATTGCTGTCTAGCCCCAGTACTTCCTTGTAGTCATAAGGACCTGGGCCATCCTTGCATTCAAATGCTTCAGACACAGCAATGTTCAGACGACCACCAAATTCATTAATGTGGCTATAGATGACTGACCTGTTCAACTCTGCCACTACAACATCTCTCTCTTCATCCGTGACAAGAATAAACTGACGTGCTATGTTGGATGTGAGACATTGCGGATGGCGCATAATTAGCTGGTGAGCAGTTTCTATTCCAGCATAGCCATCCTCGTTCCTTCCTGTCAGCATCAGCTTCTTAATACCATATTCTAGTGTTTTCACATTAGAAATTTCTTCGCCATCTCCTGTCAGTTCAATAACTCTACTGTGCTCATATGACCTAGCACCAAATCCAACTAATCCATATCTGTTGGGCAAATCACCAAGTCCAATACCTGTGTACAAATTGTCATATTTCAATGACTATTTATTTACAAGAAACATAACTAAACTAAACTAACACTTAACTAAATTGAGGAAGTTACCTGCTTTGTTCAGTTCATCTTCCAATATTTGTGAGAACTCCATTAGCCATCTGTGCTCGGACACCATCGAACGAGACTCATCAACAATGAATACTATACAAGCACCTGTTGGGGTTCCTTCAGGTACATCAGCATCACACAGTTGTGTCATTTCTAAATGGGCAACTGTTTCCACTTGTCGCACCACACAATCAACTGAGGAAAGGATAATGTATATATATTACACACACACACACACACACCCACACCCACACACACACACATTATTTACCAAGTATAGTTGCACTGGCTCTTGAACTTCCCCTACTACTGCTACATTCACACACATAACTCCCGGCATCACTTGGTTCAGTGGATGCAATAGTAAGGTCCACAGCACCACTACCAGTTGCAATCACTTCCATGTTCTCATCATCAGCCTTGTAGAAGCTACACTCAGGCTGTGGTGAGCCAGTGGATATACACTGCAGTGTTGCTGGTTGTCCACGTGTGACTGACACATTTGCCTCTATTACTACTGTCACTGGAACAGCTGTAAAAGGAGAACAATTATAAACACTTGGTTATATGACTGCTGTTTATTCATTCAATCATTGACCTACTTATGTACAGACATACAGAGCTGTTAACTATGGATGACATTAAGCATGATGAAATTTTAATAATGGCTATATTTATTAGCATTAACATCATTGCAGCCACTTGTTGGCCGCCACCTTTGATTTCACAACTTTTTTCACCCAGGTTTTTTTAGGCCGCACCTTTTTTCACAGCTTGGCTGTTTTTGTGCGGATCTACTTTACTGTATTTTGTTGGTGGCTAAACTGTTGGCCTACTTTTAGCTCAAAAGGAGTGGAATAAGTGGTAAAAGATGCTATAATTTTCAAGCCAATGTCTGACAAATATTCACTGTACAATGTGAGCACTTACTGCTCACGGTCAGGAAAGCAACATCACTTTCACTGAAGTTGAATATCCTTCCTGTACAAACATATGCTCCAGCATCCTCAGCATTGGTTGCAGGAAAATGTAGTGTAGAGTTTACATGTCCTGTGAACACTCTTGTCATAGTAGGCAGTTCATCCTCATCACGTCTGGTCCACTCAGTTACTAGACCAATACACACAACACTGGTGTCAACACAACGGGATGAACAGGTAAATGAAGCTGGTTCTGTCACTGACACAGTTATGTTTGAATTGTCCAAAATTTTCACCTCCAGAACTGAGTAAGTAAATAATAATCAAACCTAATTATCAGCAGGAAGTTGTTACTCACTATCTGAAGGACTGCTACTTGTTGACATGATGTTCACAATAGCCTGACAGTGGTACACTCCTGCATTCGCTGCTTCAAAATTGGTGATGGTCAGAGATGAGTGTGTGTTATTGCTGGACACCTGTGTGTTATCATAAAATGATCACAATGGATACAGACAAAATTGATCGAATTCAGAAGAATTGTTTACTATGGTGACAGTGAATGAAATTGTAGAAGATTTACTGTGGGCTTAACCTAGTAGGAAAGACCAACTTGTGGAAAGACTTCATTGACATGACGACAAACATTTGTAAGACAGTACAGTCACAACTAAATTGTGTTATGAATGTGTGTGTGTGTGTGTGTGTGTGTGTTTATTATTATTTTTTTATTATGGTGTGTGTGTGTGTGTGTGTGCGCGTGCATGCGCATGTGTGCGTGTTAAATCATATTTGACTGGTACTACTGTTGTTTTCTTGAGTAAGAAACTTTACTCACGTTGCTCTAGCTGTTTAGATGGGCAACCTGGAGTTAACTGGGACAACCATTTCATGAGACAAATACACAAGAAAGACAGAGAGTATTTATTGCAATACACTTCCTTACATCAGCATTGGCTGGAAGATTAACTCCATTCAATGTCCATATAAACTGGTCAACAGGTATTGGCAGGTCAATACTACATGTAAACACTACAGTATCACCAGCTATTACTTCAGGATTGCGAGGAGTAACCAGTGCTGTTATAGGAGGAGCTAAATAAGAAATTTATAATACATAGTATAAGCAAGTCTATACTGTAGCTATTCTCTACACTATACTATTCAACAGTGTATGACTTTTATACTCACTGTACACAAAGAGGGTTGCATTGGCACTTCTTATCACTCCATTCCTAGTCTCAATCTCGCATACATAATGGCCAGAATTGTCTAAATTGACACTCACCAATTCTAAACTGTCATTGGTTGATAACGGTGGTGGTGTGATGTTATCAACAAGAGTGTAGTACCACCGGTACTGTACTATTGGGTCTGACACACTAACTGGATGTGTCAAGCATTGGAACGTGATATTTGAACCAAATGGTCTCTGAGCTGTCTGTGGACTTACAACAACAACTGGATCCACTGCCACTAAAACGGAAACAAAGTTCTAAAAGCACAAGTCACAACTACTATATCAGAAATGTTAAAGGCATAAGTCAGTGCCCAAACATAAGTTTACAAACAGGAATTTCAAAACAATTCTTACCATCAACAATAGGACCTCCACACTGACTGAGTGGAATAATTGTCCTTATACACTGTGAGTTTGATGATCCACAATAACAGCGAAAACAAGCTCTAAATGTTGATACTATCTCCTCGATTTTCACACTGACAAATGCATTGGTAAATGCTGTGGTCACATTTTGATCCGCTCGTAGCAAATTGAGATCCCAAGCTCCACCACCTAGTTGCAAAGCCAGCTCAACATAGTCCTCATTAGTTGATTTAAAACCACTGCTTATGTCTGCACGACCGCCGACCACTTGGGTATAGAGTTTGGAGTCACTGGAGTTATAGAGATATCCCATCCCGGCAGAGTCAATTCCCATGATGTGTCTATCTCCAGCTTCAAATCCTTGATTAACCACTACATTTAACTTGAACCCATCACGTTGTAGCTGCCTAGCTATGGTCTCTCTTGAAAGACGAAAGTTCAACACGCCTCTGTGCTCATCTGTAACCAAAATGAGTTGTTTAGCAGTTCCCGGTCGAGTAGAAATTCCCTGTAGTGCTACATCAATCCCACTATAGCCATCCTCAAATATTCCAGTTAATGTGAGTTGTTCAAGAGCAGAGACTAGTTGTTGAGGAGTTCCCAGATCTTGAATGATCACGCCACCTCTAGCACTGTCCTCGTCCCTTGCAAACCCAACAAGTGCATACATATTGGGATGGGTGGGGCTGCTTCCAACTTCAGCTAATCTTAGTGAGTTTTCCAGCTCAAACACCAACTGTCTTAGCCACTTGTGTTCTCCTATCATGGAACCTGATTCATCCACAACAAATATGATGTCAGCTGCTTCCAGTAAACCCAATCTAGCCGTGGTATCCATAGCAATCAGATACTGTTCACCAACAGAAAACTGGGCTCCACCAGAGTCATTACATCTGATAGTATCATCTAATAAGATATGATGTGTGAAGCATATTACAATAGAAGGTGTTTAAAGTAAAGTAGGGATCATAGAAATAAACAAAGAAAGTTGTCTACATCTGTAGATATACTAGTGGACATTTAATCTCTACTAATTAGACTTAAAATTACTTTTTTGTTGTTTGTTTACTTTTAACATAATATTTGACTGGTGAACATGTGCACACTGCATCAAAAGAAACAATGGCACCACAAATATACATGTACACTCCAGCCATCAATTACTGAAAAACATAGTGGCAATTACAATTTGGTTTTCAGCTATGTTCAGCCTGTCATACAGCATCACAAGTGAAGAACAGTACGATGCTTCTGTAATCAATCCAGTCACTACAGAAATATGAAGTATGGATGATTTCCATTAAATCTAAACACAAGGGCTAAACGTGATGGTCAAGCAGAGGGAAGCCACAGTTACACACTACCAGAAATTGACACCTTGTGCTGTCAGCAAAAAGAAATGGGACACAAAGGAGAATAAAAGTAAGTCCATGATGTGTGTGCATTGTATGTACTATGGTAAGTAAAAGGCACCAGTAAGGTAATCTCGCATGGCCAGATCACTTTTTTCTCTTTGTCATTGGGTAAGGAGAAAAAGGGTTTGAAATAATTAGAATCCCACACACGTTTTGACATGTCACAAGGTATGTTACAAGCACGCATCATGCCTAACTAATACTACCAAGCTGTTGTGAAAGAGCTTTTGGGTAGACAGGAAAGCCCAAACCTTCACGATCCTTACAGTACAGTACTACTGTTCTGCATGCAGCTTTTATGAAGAATAAGAGTACTGTGGCACAGCAATAACCAAGGGTTTAACTTACTTGTTTATCACTAAATGGACCCGTTTTCTCTCTACCAAATGGTCTGGCCAAGCAAGACTACCAGTCAGGCTGAAGTGACATCTAACAGTACAAGCCCACTACCTTTGTATTATTTTCTGAAAGTGTCAATTGGTTGTTAGTAGTTTACCAAGATACTATGAAAGTATTGTGAGGATGGTTTTTGGAGGACTAGTAACCCGCAGGAGGATTGGGTATCATGGAGAAAGGCTACCGAACCCAAAGTTGCACAACAACCCTAACACCACCAAGCGAGACAAGGACAGTTGAGAATTTGCTTCCCCAGTTAACACTAGGTACCCATTAATGTTACAACTGGATGGGCTGTTTACATCAGGCCACCAGTCCCCATTATACAGCTAGGTAGACTGAAGTAAAGTTTCTTTCCTAAAGAAATAACAAAAATACCAACTTGGTGTAACTGGGCTGAACCTTTTGATTCCCAGGCTGACTTACACAGAAGTTTAGAAACTTGGGTAAAAAAACTGCAGCAGTTATCCCTTACTTGTATAATGAACTCTGGGTAAAACATTAGTTCAGTAATGATTTAGCCTGGGAGTGTCCACTCTCCTTATTTGCAAAGGGGCAAGTACTACCAGCTATCAAGTGCTACTCAGCTGTTTATGAGAAAATTGATCCAGAGTCTTGTTAAAACTGATAGTTTGACCTGGCCAAACCACATTGTTTATAAACAAATGAATCGTCATCAGGTCATGTAACAGCACATAACCCAAAAGCATAGTGAAAGCTGAGAAATTTCAACGCTCTGTGTAATAAACTTTTGTAGGATGCTATATATCAACGTTCAGCATGGTGCCATCCATTGTTGTAACTGTTACTATGTTTGCTATGGCAGATAATTTAAGATGGGATGACGTGCGGAAGAGCATTTGCGTTGAACTTGGTTCGTTCCAACAATGCCATACTCTTACAGTGACACTACAGTAATTCTACCTACCAGAGCAACTTTTACTCACAGGAAGAAATTATAATCAATATTGTGTGTGAAGTACAAATTAGGGTGGCTGGGACTTTGAAAATTCCCCAGAGATAACAGTGTGCAAACACCAGATACTACTTTACTGTTTTATTTGGATAATGGCATTTGGGAGACTGAGAGATGGTAAAATTCCACCCGTATTCTTGGCCACTACAAAAACTGACCATTGTGTATTACCAAGAGTTTGGTATTACTATTGTATGTTTTTCCCAAGGGTCAAAGATTTCACAATTTTTGTGGATTGACAGCCATCCCCCCTTGAAATACACAGCTTGGTCAAAATGTAAAGATCGTAAAGAAATGAAAAATTTTCCCCCTTGAAATTTCGAATGATGGTGATGACAAATGATGACAAATGGTGATGACAATTTCGAATAATGGGATTTCGAATGATGGTGACACTTCATCTGGTCCCTGGCTGAGAAAATACATCAGAGAACAAGTAAATCTTTAGAAGCCATTTTTTCTTTACCTTTCTTTTCATACAGTTCACAAGCGTTACAATGCAACTGATCAATATCAAGAAATTTACTTAAACACTGGATATACTTCAAAACAAGCGGACTAATATGATATATACCATTTCTGCAATGGATGAAGCCATAGGCAAAGTTATGTAATCTGCTACAAGAGTTGGGTATTAAGAACAATACACTATTCTGGTTTACTAGTGACAATGGGCCACGTAAATGCGGATCAACAAATGGCTTACATGGAAGGAAATCATCACTGTACGAGGGAGGAGTTCATGTTCCAGGGATAATAGAGTGGCCAGATGCGATCAGTAGTAATAGAGTGTCTCAGTTCCCAGTTGTGTCTAGTGATCTACTACCAACTGTTCAAGATATACTGGATGTTGAGCCTAATGATGATCGTCCAATAGATGGCATCTCTATTCTTATAAGGGAAAATATTATTACAGAAAATCTGCAATGGAAAGCATATTAGAAGAGCTGGCTATTCTAAGCATAAGCAGTGCTGGGCAGTGTTGTGTTAAATATGGTGTGTAGTATCAAGAGTAAATTAACTCTTGGTAGTATTTATAAGCCTAAGAATACTTAAGAAGCATACAGTGTACCCACAAATAAAAAAGTTTCACTGCATTGCTGCCATTGCTAGGTTGCATGCCATCAAAAGAATCAATTTTTTGATTTGTGACTTGGAATGGCTTGGGTTATGTCAACTGTAGCCATCATCACAATAAGAGCCAGAACAATAATCAGAATATTTGCTTTTGAACAATGTCAAGTGTTGAACTAACACACAAATGCCTGTATGATGAAGTAACTCATCAAATTAACTATGGTAGCTTCAGTTCTGAAGCCTGCCATGCATACCACAATATCACACTCTTTCCAAGAAGTATGCAAGTACAAAGTTCTTCATCAATCAAGCCAATGCTATCACTACGTGTACAAGTGTAGTGCAGCTGATTCAGGGCTAGGAGGGCAGGGCTTCATTCCTGCCACACCAAAAACATCGCTGCATGCATAGCTAAGTACTGGAAAGGATTTGAGAGAGATTTAATTTGAGTGCAACAGCTTAAATGCTTTTCAAAAGTTACTGTCAATTAGCAAGTACAAAAATATTGAGAATTACTATTGTATCAAAGCCAGATAAGAAAATTGCTCTGCGACAGTTCAGAAATGAACGGGTACATATATGGCAATCAGGCAGGGACAACAATTTATGAGTTATCTGTATTCCTGTATTTATATGATGGAGCAGGCAGTAATTGCCACAGCTCCAGAGGGATGCCAATAGAAAGTTCCTCCTCAGAGGTAACTCGTGCAGAGTGCTAGCTGGTACCACTTAATCTGAGAAATTGTATTTGAGAGATATTATATACAGTAACAGTAAGTGTCTCATTCTGGATTTCAACAACGGTGGACCACTCTGTTCATCAAAGAAGAAACTTCAATATCTCCAATATGACAGACACACACAAACTAATGGTGGTATGACAGGGTGTGACAGTATGGGGCAGACATATGTACACTGCACACACCTAAAAATAGTCAGTGAATTATCAGTTACTGTGAAGTGAACTAATAATCACTTTTCTTTAGGAAAAATTATACACTATTTACACTCAGACTGTTTGTCAGTCGCACTAGTAAATACAGTGTAATAAGACATATGAAACAGTTCAACTAATGGCATAAATTAAAGTATATCTTTATCTTTTCTTATACTCTTAGAATACATCAACTGCACTACAAGCAACTTACACAGGCCAACCTTCATGTGGTGTGGATGTGTGCATGTATAACAACAAAAATGTGGGCCTGATTGTGAAAATCATGCAACTCTGTATTATTTGTAATACTACAATTCAGTAGAGATTTCCATTGGTTGGAAGAGTGACCTTGCTACACAGCACTGTGTACTATTTTGTTTAGTTTGTGACCTCTTGTTCTTCCTTAGTGACTCCTTGTAATAGTGCTGCATGCGAAACCCTTAAAGTTTACCTGAAAAGCACTTTGATGGGAGCAAGACAAAGTGAGTTATTAGCATAAATAAGGGTCACAAACATGTTTACAACACAAAAATGTGCTTGTTCCAGGGCAAAAACATTGGTAGTGAACAATGTCCACCTCTTTAATACTGGTTTTGGTCAAGGACCAGGTGAACATGAACTAGACTATAAGTATATAGTCATAACTGGTTTAGTTTACACTATGATCTTAAATGGCTTTAGTTGTGTCAACTGCATGTAACCATCACTACTAAAAGTACCAGATCGTTGTAATTAAATTGACAATGTCATTAAACCAATTAGCATTGCGTCATGCATATGATGAAATAGTTTATAGTTATGGTGGACATATGCTGTTATCATAATAGATTTTAGCATGCTTAATATGTTAGTAATCGTTCAAATTCATCTCTATGCAGATTTATAGAAATGCATTGCATTAATTGCCAAGCCTCTTAGGAAGACATTTAGATTGCAAGTGAAGATTTGATATCTTTGGCTTAATAATGTAACTGTGCCTGTGAGCCATGGTCATGCAACATATTCCATTCCAAATAATTGTGCATAAGGCAAAAGCCAACTAACATACTCTATACGTAAAAGTTTCAAGGATAGTAATTTTGCAGATTTCGTGGTTATTTGGATGTCTGTGAAATTTTCACCCTCAAAATGACCTTGTTTCATAATAAGTAGCCTGAGGAGTTCTCAAAAATAAAACCACAAAAATTGTTAATCCACAAAAATTATGTACCTTTAAAAATTGTACGTATACAGTAATTATAAGCTGCCACTGAGTATCAAGGTACGTCCTGCCTCCAACACAGTTTGCCAGTTTATTGTTGTCACTGACTGCAGATTTGAATTCATTTGTTATCTATAGACACATGGTTTGAAAGAGATCCTTCCAGGAAATGTGACTGGTTAAGATGAGGTGGTTTTATAACAGAAAATGATGATGCAAGGCTACAAGCACAGTAATGCATCTTGCTAATATTCATTATCAGAAGGTGATAGACATTTGTCTTGCTCCACTACTTGGAATTGTAATTGGTGTCCACCTGACATAGAACAATCAGTTATGATAACTTTAACTATAGGGTTTGCTTCACCTGAGCCCCACCAAAATCCAAAAACAGTAATATCAAAGAGGTAAACGGGTATGGGTTTTATACTGGAACAAGAACATTTTCATGTTGTTTGCATACTTGTAAAGCCTCAAAATCACTTTATCAAAGGTCTATTTAGATAAACACTCCTAGCATTTAAATGGCTTTACAGTGCTTCAAAATGTGCAAATAGTGAACAGCACTTTGACTATCTCTCATTACAGGTGTACACTGTATGAAATAATAACCACAAAACAATTACTGTACACTTGCATACTTATTTCTACAGTACAAAGCAGAAAACCGGCAACAGCAGTTTATATCAACATCATCGCTGTCTGTATCACTATACGACTGTTAAAGCCTATACAGTAACAGCTGGGCTATGCTAGAACTATGGGCTCCTCCTGACAACACATTCAACTCATAACAATCCAGCCACGCAACTATATACTGTGCATGATGTAGCTCTGCACGACCTTTCATATGTACATATGCACTTTATGCCATACTTCCCATTCCTACTCTTGATCTGCTAGCTATAATTTACCTTTTAGAGTTACAACAGTCAGACCACATTGACTTAATGAATATTATTTTTATCATCCTTATTGCATCAATGATATTTTACCATTGGTGACTGATAGAGCTACAAGGCAACATTCAAGTTAGTAACTGACTAGACCACGTGAGCTATTTATATTTAATTTAACACTAGATACAGTATAGGTTGTTCGTATAGCTATATATATATCAATTAAAAGTGTATTAAGGCAGCTCCATGCAATTAAATCCTGGCAGCACCGAAATAATCTATATTCTTTCATTATACTACTTGTCACAAATTTGCCATGAATGTAGCTACCTATGAAATGTTAGGTTTGTTGATGAATGGGCAATGAAATTGAATTCATGGCATGATTTGTCATGAAGTATCTAGTGCGCTTGAATATAAATTGTAGGACTCAGTGAAATTCCTTCATGGGATATTCACAAGATATTCATTGCTCTATGAAAATTCATAAACCAATGAATATCCCATGAATGGAAACTTTTCATGGGAATTTCATGGAGTCCTACAAATTAAATTAATGTGGGGTAACATGGGTGGGTACTTCATGATGAATTCAATTTCATTGCCAATCACCAACTGAAACATCGATACGTTCATGACAAGATAAGTTAGCTAGTTAGCACACATTCACCTTTATGTTATTCTGTTTGTGATGACGTTTTCGAATAATGCTCACGTGGGCGCCAGTACATAAAACATGCGCGCGTACCACCTGCTTTATAGCTATAACGAAATTGCAGTGAAGCAGTTGGTTATTGTCTTAATGTGGGTTATTGTGTGCCTTTTACTGAGCACGGTGGCGTTCACCGTTTCAACACCGACTCCTAATGTAATATTTGCTATGGCGGATGACTTAGGGTGGGGTGACGTGCAGTACAACGGTGGAAAAGCATTCACTCCGAACCTGAACGAGATGGCTCGTTCCGACAACGCCATACTCTTACAGCGACACTACAGCGGCTCTCCCGTATGTTCACCCACCAGAGCAACTTTACTCACAGGAAGAAATCATAATCGATATTGTGTATGGAGTGTAAACAGTGCCAGGGGAGATAAAAGTGATTTTAGTACAGCTCAAACTATGCCACTTCCCCTTTCAGAAATTACAGTAGCAGAAATTATGCGAAACGCGGGATACTCTACTGCTTTTTTCGGGAAATGGCATTTGGGAGATTTTAAACCACTGAGAGGTGGTAACAGTAAGTGGCCAGTGTCTCATCCAGGACTACATGGATTTGAACAATGGTGGGCCACTGGTAGATCTGCTCCAACAACTACCACTAACTGTGGATGTTTCCAAAATTCTGTCTGTACTCTTGGCCACTACACAAACCGACCAGTGTGTACCAATTACTATACTAACACTTCTGATGATACTGTGGGATGGTCACAACCTATTCCTGGTGATGACTCACACTTCATATGGTCCCTGGCTGAGAAATACATCAGAGAACAAGTGAATTTTCACAAGCCATTTTTTCTCTACCTTCCTTTTCACAGTGTACATTCACGGTTTGTTGCAACAGATCAATACAGAAATTTCTATCTTAAAGCTAGGGGTCATGTTCATTCTAAACACGTTACTAAAGAAACACTGAGCAAAGCAGACTATTACGGTGCCATTTCTGCAATGGACAACGTCATTGGAAAGTTACGTAATTTGTTACAAGAGTTGGGTATTAAGAACAATACACTATTCTGGTTTACTAGTGACAATGGACCAACAAAAGATGGATCAACAAACGGTTTGCGTGGACTTAAAACATCACTGTACGAGGGAGGAGTTCGTGTTCCAGGGATAATAGAGTGGCCAGATGTGATCAGTAGTAATAGAGTGTCTCAGTTCCCAGTTGTGTCTAGTGATCTACTACCAACTGTTCAAGATATACTGGATGTTAAGCCTAGTGATGATCGTCCAATAGATGGCATCTCTATTCTTCCATTTCTACAAGGAAAAGAGGAAAAACGAAACCAATCTATCTTCTGGGCTTTTAACATTAGGAAAGGTGATTTCAGCAGCAGTTACAACATATCAACAATGAAAGACAAATACAAACTAATAGTAACTTATCACCACAACACAATACAACACTACGAATTATACGACTTGAAAAAAGACATAAGGGAGTCAAGAAATTTAAAAGACATCCACCCAAATATAGCTAGTAGACTGCTCAACCAAATTAAAACATGGAGAAACTCTGTGATACAAAGCACAAATGACGTCGGATGTGTTCTTAATACTTAGTAACGTACAAAATGCCATTATGTATAGATTATAGTTTATATAGCAATATTAAGTGTGGTGTACCTTGTAACGTGTTTTTCAGTATTGTTGACTGTTTGTTCAAACCACAAAATACTTAACCACTAGTTACCCAATTGGGTTTAGCTACAAGATCATTTGAAGTGTGCTATAATTATAGTACATGGTCACCATATCATGTAGACGTGGTTTGGTGATGAATTTCTACCACCATATCATGTAGAGGTGGTTTGGTGATGAATTTCTACATGAATAGTTCACAAAACAATGAATAACACGCTGTCTAATAGTGTATTTCTACGAAGACTTCAAAGAAACTATAGGGATAGCACAAGCATTCAGTCATTTTCATCACTTATGGAGCCATCCTTATACAGTCAGTATGTTTTTGAAAGTCACAGGTGAGAAATCAGTATCTGAAATCGCTGCACATGTATACATACATACATGAGAATTACACCATTTCACCACCTTAGTTACACCCTAACGGTTTTCATGACACTCCCAGAGATAATATCCATGACATTATTTCTTCCTTATAGTTACAGTCTAGACACCACCTTAACACTTAGTGATGACTACGCCACACTTAGTGATGACTACGTATTTCAATATCCTATACATAAGAGTACTCGTCTGTGCTTCCTGCTACATCATACAATGACAGATGGGGAGTACAAAAGTTCCCACACAACCAATCACTATAAACAAGGTCAACATCATGGCCCCAACATAGTATACTTCTTACAACATTTCACAGGTGGCACAGATCAAGACTTGTTGCCCACTCCAAGATGATAGTGGTAAAGCCTGTATAAATAAAAGCTAAAACAGTTGACGATTTCCGTCCTTTCCACAAAGCAGGAGGTACACCAGTAACCACTACATATTCACCTTTACTATATGAGTACATAGTCTATTATTAAAGCTAAACCACATGCAACTTGAACTGATATTACTATTCTTAACTACACACACATAGCTACACATGTTTTTCTGATGTGGTCTATATATTTTGAAACCTTGCACTGTATTTTTATATCACCTTGGAGACCCCCCCTAATATTTATTACTATAAGTGGTTATAGTTTGTTGTTCTACCTCCACATTAAACATTTCACTGACACACTATCTACAATACACAGTTTGGTCTGTTGATCTTTGTTTATCGTATTTTAACAGTATATTGACATCACAGTACATGGCAGGAGACAACAAGTAAGGCTTCTGATTAAGGAAACAAGCTGTATTCAACCAAGCAGAAAGAATTATCAGACACCTTCTGCCAAAAGTGAAGGTTTATCAGTAAATTTATTGAATGGGTACCAGACACCAAGGTATTTAATTCCAATTCTTTGACACTTGAAGAAGTGCATTTCACTAGTCTGACTGCTACACAGTTAACTTAGAAGGTTACCAATATATATTTCTTGATAGCATATATTAAAGTACGTAGTTATTTCTGTGACAATAAAATGTTATCATCTGAATACATGCAGAGCACAGGAAAAACAAACTATCATTCATTAACATCAGGAGTTTAGTAAACCCTTAACAGTACAATTATAGACTATTTGCTTGTTATTCAGATTCACTCTTGGTCCCAGTCTTGTAAATACACACATGACCACACACTGTTTAATAATAACATAATTGTATAACAGGCCATGCACCGACATGTCCAGTCCAAGAAACTGGTCTTACAGCATTTCCATGGAGTTAGATAACTCATAACTTCCCTTGTCTCTAATGAGTCTATACTTGACACTTTGCCACAATAGCTTTAAGCTGACAAATTGCTACCTTATTCACAAGACAGGTTATGAATAGTCATGTCATGCCAAGTGGAAAGGCTATAAGACTGGTTTTCTCAAACCAAGTTGCAGCAACCAATAACCATGATACGTGCATGTAGAGTCTGTACATGTGGGTGGAAAAGGGTCGGTCATTACATGTAAGCATGCACAAAGAATTATTGTTACATGCGAGTGTTGTTCATCCATTAAAATATTTACCTATATATACAATAAAATTCATGCAGACTGCTTTTATGCTTTCAGTATGGATGTTTTGAATTGGGAATGGCTGCATGGCTGTTCCCAAAACAAGTCATCTATAGAGGGTTACCTGCAGTGACAACCAGCCTTGAATCTGGTTGTATGAGCTCCGTCCCAAAGCTTGACACTATCACACAAGTGTATCGACCTGTGTCCTGCATTGTGGTATTGTTGATTGTCAGGTTTCCTTGGCCATTCACAGATGTGACAATAAACCGATTGTCTGGCTCCAATGGTAACAGGTCTTTTAGCCATGTGATAAAAGGGTGAGGGGATCCCCCCAAGGCTGCACAGGACAAAGTAGCAGTGGCACCAACAGAAACAGTAATTGTAGCAGCTTCAGTCTCTACTTGACTAGGAGGAGCTACAAGAAGAAAAAAATTAATATTATTTTGTGGCACACATGGAGTGACAACAAATTCTTCATCTCAGTAATTCAAAGACAACGATGGTCTGGTATACACACGTAGAATGCAAGCAGTTCATGCTTACTGTTGATGTTATAATCAATGCTGCTGTTTGAACACAGATTTCTCTAAACTTTTTAGTGGTACAATAGAAGCCCAAGGTAGAACAGTGTTATTTGTATAAGGACACTACTTTATACTACACACAATTTCAGAATATAAATTTGCAGGTAAAAAAATTTAATGGAGCTGATCTGAAGTCTGTTAACACACCAAACAGAAACAACTAGAGAAGCAGTTACGACAATGTAAGCAGGAGAGAAATACTTACCACAGTTCCGTTCATCTTCACTGTTGCTACAGTCATCATTTCTGTCACAAACAACCGCCAATGCTACACACCCATCAGTACAAGGGAACTGGTTGGCTAGGCATGGTGACTGAGAAGGCATGAAATCCACTATAGTGTGACACAAACACCACAACATGTAGTTACAAAAAGTGCAGCGGAACCTGTTATTAAAAATGAGGGCACCTGTATAACCAGTTGAAGTCCTAATAGTGTGGAAACTAGAGATAAAAAAATAATGAGGTCATACCCATACTAAGTACACAGGTTTCACTATATAGCAGACAGAAAGTGTGTTTGCAACATCTTATAAAAACCACCAGAAAAATTTAGCTGTATTTTTTTGTGATCTTGTTGTCCAGAAAGATTACAGTATAATAGTCAAACTATATCCCACAATCAATTGTGGGAAGGTTTGCTATAAAACAACCAGGAAATGCATCCTTGAAATATAGATTGCGTTTTAATTGATACGAGCATTTTTGGAAGACTCTTTCACTTTTGTAAAGGATCTGATTAAATTACATTTCCAGATAACTAACAGTCATCTCCATGTATGACTGCAATCTCATATTACAATGTTTCAGCCCCTTTATTGTTTATTTAGTTGAGAAGAGTACGGTAGTACTGTGTATTAGGGATCATGGAGGTTTGTGGTTTCTCACAAAAAAAAAACAAGCTTCACCATACCTTCATGGTGTCTTGACAGTTGTACAATCAAGTATCTTCAAAGTGACTTGAAATGCTTCCAATAAGTTGCTATAGCAGTGGAATTTTCTGCTGACTGACTAACAAGGTCTTCAGACCAGTGTAACTCAACAACAGCAAAGGCTACGATCTTCACTCCAACCTGACAGGTGCCTTTTGGCATATCATAGTACATACAATGCAGGTGTCATGGACTTAACTATACTGACAGAACAATGTGTCAATTTGTGGTAAGGCATTATAGCTTCCCTGTGCTGATTGTTATCATGCATAAATTGCCCATATTTTCTGTAGAGGTGTTCTCACACTGTTCTTCACTTGTAACGCTGTGTAATAGCTAAAAAACAAAGTCTAGATATTATAGCATACAAAACGGGATTCGATACTGATAATAAACGTGCGTATGAAATGGGTAGACAGGGTGTGTTACTTTTGAACCACACAAGGAGAGCATAACTGTCTGTGTGTAGATGCTTTTCCCCAACAGGCACTTTATTACCAGTGTAGCACACCCTGTGGAAAAGTAAGCCATGGCAATTTCTTACATATAGCAGTGTGCAACAGAAATGTACTGAGTTATACAGTGGCACTACTACCACTGGAAGATGTTATTGCAATACTAGCACCTGAAGATGATATTACAGATATAACAGTACCACTGGAAGCTGCCACTAGAAGATGACATTACAGATGTAACAGTGGGAGTAGAAGGTGTTCCCACATAGCTATACCGCAATAGCTACCATCATTTACATCACTTGTTTTCGCTACTTTTACCAGTTGTTGTGTTCATAGAAATCATTTGTGACCATTGTGTCTGTACAACAGATGCAATTTGCTGGTAGTTTATGTCATGATTTCCATTACATGCTACACCTACGGAAGTTAACATTAGTGTTTTAGCATTAAGCAATAAGGAGATGTAGTCATGTTGAAAGTTATGAATTAAGAAAACTTGTAGTACTTCTACCATGTTTTCAGGACATTTCCCCTCAATGTATTATAGCTGACAAGGTAGCTGAAACCTTGAAGTGTGAGGATCAGTGTCAGCTCTTGTGACCACTGCGTCTGTAATGTATATCATGAATTATATTACATGTTACACCTACAGAAGCATGTAATATAACATGTAATAGTAGCACTTCTGCTCTTGTTCCTTTCATATGGTTCCTTCGTAAACTGTAAGGTTGAGTTTTTCATGTTTACATTTTAGGAATACCTCTAAAATGAAAGTTTGTACCATTCAGTTTGTTATGAAGCACAGCCAATGAATCATCCTTAACATTGTCATCCAATTAACAATGAAGCAGCTCCTGAGTTACTCCTGGGAGTTTGTCATGACGATGATTTAATGTAATAGTAGTGTGCAGTGTGTGTGTGTGTGTGTGTGTGTGTGTGTGTGTGATGTTGACTTTGTTTCACAGCCTGTTTACCACAGTGTTTTGACCTGTGAACTACTTTGTACCATTGTACGAAAGTGACTAGCAATGTGTTATAAACATGGAAACACTGCGGTGACTGAGTAATGTGCAAAAGCTTTTCCTGGGCAGCTTATATACCACCAAATAAATAAATAAACTGCTTGCCTTCTGAGGCTCACCGATACTTGATGAGGCTTTCAAGATACATACCACTGAAGTCCCCATGTAATTTGAATTTGTCACTGCTCTCAGTTGACTATATGTACTACACAGAGAGTAGCTGCACACATAAAACCTTGGCAGCAGGTCAGCTGAAATATGCATTGATAACACCTGGAGCAACTATACAAGTCTGAGTCACATGCTTAGTGTTTTCACTAACAATAATTAAGGACAGGTGCTTTCAAATACTCTTTAATAATGGTTACTAACCAGTTGCCTGTAATGTGATGTCATCAGTTCCTATCCCATTTTGTAAGCTATAATGTCTATGATAATGGTCACTTCACTTTTCAGTAATTGATAGTGTATGTTCAGACGTAAAATTAATTTTATGATATGTCTGTTGTCGTTCTTTCCTTTGATGTGGTATGCAAGGATTCACCAGTCAAAATTATGTTTTAAAAAGTAAAAAAAAACTAGTACAAGAAAAAAAAAAGTTCAATTAGGGTCATATAATGGAACAAGGGAGGTCACCTACACCTGCAGTTATACTAGTGAACATTGCACAGTAGGGATATAACACTTCTTACTGTTTTACTGTGATTTAATATCGTACACTATTCCAGCTTGTTTCAATACTTTATATTAATGTGCTATGGTCCCTACTCTAGTTGAAAAATCCAATTTTTTTGAGTACTTGTTTGTTAACTTTTTTCGTAAAATAAAATTATTATGTCTGGTGAGCCCACGCACACTGCATCAACACATCCCAGCTATCAATTATTATCTGAAAAGTGAAGTATCCATTATGCTTTATTGTCAGCTATGTTCAACCCATTATGAATCAAGGAATCAAAAACTGTTTGAAAAGCACCTCTGCAATCAAAGTAGCCACTATGAAAAATACTGACAATTTCCATTACAAAGGGAAGCCATCATGTGCTACCACCAAATCAACACTTTTCACTGTCAGCAAAGATGAATGGGACACAAAGGAGGACACTGGTAAGTCCATGAAGAATGCATTGCACGTACTTCAGTATGCCAAAAGGCACGTGTCCAGCTGAAGCAACATCAAACTGTGAAAAAATCAAGCCCGTAACCTTAGCTATTATTGAGTTATGCTTGTCTGAAGGCATTAGTCAGTCAGTTACTAGAAAATTCCATTTAATAATTCATAGCAACTTGTTGAAAGTGTTTTGGGTCGATCTGAAGGCTTAGTTTTACTTAACCAATACTGCTTCATCGTCATCAGAGACAAGTAAGGATGGTTTTTGGGTGATGTTTTTCATGGGCCACGCCCATACCTTTATGGTCCCTACTATACAGTACTATTGTACTGTATGATTAAACAATGCTATTATTTTGTTTTATTGTAATGCTACATACAGAAGAGTTATTGTAATTTGTATTTTGTAATTCATGAAACATTTTGTAATTCTGTAATTACATTGCTATGTACTGCTAGGGAAGTGCACCTTGAAAAAAACCACTAATAATACATAGAAATATATTCTTAACTGTTTTGTAGTTAGTGTATAGCATTTTTTAATGCAAATTCTCCCTTAAAGCTACTCATAATTTTCATTCACATCTTGAAGGACATGGTTACCTTTCAACTCGAAGTACATTGTTTTTCGGCTGTTTGACACCAGTAGAACCCACTGGAAAAGGCTTTCACAACGTCCTCATCAACTCACTTCACCCATATTTCAAACCAACATAACTTAACCTACCAGGAAGTTTAATGCAGGTTCTATGTGGCCTTCGTTTTTCACATACAGGCTGCTTTCAACATACAAAGTTTTGTTCACATGGATGTGGACAGACGTAGACACAGAAACAAACAAACATAAACACACACGTTTTTTTCTTCTTCAGAAAACCATTTCAGTAAACCAGGCATGTGCCCACAACAGGCCAAATGTGACATGTGCCTGGTCTAACTTTGTTAACTTTTCATCATCTATGCAAGGCATACAGATATTCATTGGACAATTCTTCCCCTTGCAGCACTTGAAACTCCTAATCAAGGACTTTGTTGGTTAGAGGTAAATGTTCTGACATCTCTCTTTGAAGAGGGTTTCAGAGAAATAGCCATTAAATGTGGTGTTATTAGCTTGGGGTGGAGAAATGGAGGGGGCAACTGCCCCCCCCCCACTTTGAAAAGTGGAACCCCTTATTTCTTCTAATGCCCAGTTGCTAAAGTAAAACAACTACTGTAGTCATTAGCCATTGCCTTGATTTACTGGGATTTGTGCTAGAGGTTATGCAAGAATGGAATATTGCATGAATCAGTGCTGGGAGTGCACGAGATCGAAATACTCTAATAGAGCAGTCACCCAACTACTCCAACAGAGCATTCAACAGAAGTTGGAATTCAATATTTATGATGGACTTGTCTGGATTACTTTATTAAATCTGTAGCTGGCTGGATAAAGCTGCTAAAAGACACACAGGCCATGGATGGAGGCTACTTTCCTTTTACTTGAAATGTCTGATAACTCCCAGCCAAGGCATGCTTCCCAGAGTCAGGCACTGTAGAAAAGGAAAGAAAACCTTAAGCACTTAAACTGCCAATTAAAGTATCTGATTACAAAATGAAGAATTTGCGGATGTCATGGCACTTATTTGGAGAAATAGTCCAGAAGTGGTGATAAAAAATGACACAACTTTCAGAAACTAAATCCCACTATCAATTAATTGTAGTAAGGTCTACTGTATAAGGAAAAATAGAAACTACATTTGAGTAGGATCATAAGAAAAGGGAGGTCATCTATACCAGCAGCTATACTAGTGGACATTTAATCTCTACTTCGGTCCCTTTGTTTCCTCACCTTCTATTCCTATGGTCCCTTGGCTAGTCAAATATAAAATTTCTAATACTTGTTTGTTGTAACAATCACTGGTAAACAACACATAGCACACCAAAAGAAAGAATGGTACATGCAACATGTACCCCAACTATCAATTACCGGAAAGCATTGTTGCCATTTTTTACTTCATTTTCAACCTTGGTCCACCTGTTATACAGCGCTACAAACAAAGAACAGTACAAGAAGGGCCTCTGCAATCAATCCAATCGCGATGGAAATTACGGACAATTCTTGATGTAAGAACCAGTTTGCATTGATGCCACTGCGTGCTACTGCAGAATCAACACCTTCGAGGCAGTAGGAGAAAGGTGAATCCATAATGCACACACTGTAGCTAATGCAGTTGCAAAAAGGCACATCTTGGGCCAAAGTGATGTCAAACAGTCAAGAAGTGAAGCACGCAACATAACCATAGTCGAATTATGCTTGGCTGAAGGCATCAGTCAGTCAGTTGAAAATTCATTGAAATTTTTTTTAAATTTCATAGAAACTTGTCGGAAGGGTTTGGTGTTGCTCTGAAGGAATTTTTGGGCTTGATTATGCTTAACCAATATCACCAAGCTGTTGTGAAGGAAAAGTGAAGCTATTTTTTTTTGGGTGATATTGAACAGCAAGAAAACCCAAACCTCCATGATCCCTACTACATAGTACTACCGTACTGTAGAGGAGAGTGATTATGCAATAATACGTGCATTTTTTGGAAGACTCTTTCGCTTTCATAGAGGAACTGAATAAATGTGACCCTCTCTCTCACATTGTTATTCCTATAAAGAATTTAAAATATGTGCATGTTTTAATTGAGTAGGGAAGCAAGTTTCAAATCAATTAAATCTATATACCACTTTATTTCCCTGCTCATGGAGAGTTCAGATATCTTTGTGCTGTTCCTGTAACTACAAGGGTTTGGTGTCAAATGCTTGTTTACGATGCGGTAGACATAAACAAGATTGTAGTTAATTCTTTGCTTGAAACACCACGAATTCATGCTTGTGTGCACAGGTAAAAATAGGGATAAAATTATACCTTAGTGGATTTGCTAACTCATGGTAGGAATCTAAGTCCAAAAGATTTATAGAGATGGAATAAGATACTCATTATTCAACCTAGCTATAATAGAAATGTAATAAAGCTGTGGAGGCCATGGCTGAAGGCTACTTCCCTTGAGTTGCCTTTGCTGGAGATGTCGGACAATTTCTTACTGAGCCTTATTGATGTAGAGCGTGGTATGTACACTGTGTAATGAGCAATGCTTCCCAGCATCAAGGAGGAAAGAAATTCTTCATCACTTGAACCTCCAATTAAAGTCTTATTTAAAAGGAAGACTTGTCAATGCCATAGTTAGTTTCTTATAAATAAACTAGAGGGATAGAGGTAGCGGCTCTTTCAAGCATCATCTTTAAACTTAGCAACAGTACTGGCTACTCATCAAGAGAAGAAAAGGAGCCACATGAGGGACTTCAAAGTCAACAATCCTTCATGTCAAGAAAATGTTTGGGGATCATAACTGATAATTATACTGAATTGATAATTACACACACACACACACACACACACAACACACACACACACACACACACACACACACACACACACACACACACACACGTACACACAACATGCACGTACGCACACACACTCACACATGCACTCACACATGCACTCACACACGCATGCACTCACGCACGCATGCACTCACGCACGCATGCACTCAAGCACGCATGCACTCACGCACGCACACACAACACTCACCACAGTCTTCTTCATCAATTCCATTATGACAATCTTCCAGTCCATTACACACGTCACCCAAGAAGACACAGCCACCACTAACACCCCCACACTCCATCTCGTCAGGACGACAAAGCTGCTCTAATGGAGGACAGTCTTCCTCATCACTCCCATCCATACAGTCAACATGACCATCACATTTCACAACAGCTGGTAAACAAGTGGTGTTATCCACACAGCTATACTGTAGTGGTATGGCACACTTTTTGATAGCTGTATTGAATACACAATAAGATGTAAGCACTACCAAGAGTTCATGTTATTATGAAACCTGCTACTACACATCCATTACTGCATGACTATTTGCCATGAAAACTCAAGTGACAAAATTTCATTATGTGCTCATGTTTAATGAATATAAAATGTATCACAATATACCTGACTGCTCTATTAGAGTATCTTATACCCAAATGTGAACTATGAAATATGTAATATAACAAAACTTCCTTAAACTGTTACATAAGTTAGTTCACTCATCCTAACCTGTTAAGGAGATGTGAGTTTCTGCTGACCCCAACATACTTGTAGCCACACAAGTGTAGTCACCAGTGTTATCTGCAGAGAATTCCTTGATGTACAATATGCCATTCTTATCTAGTGCATTGCCCATTAATTGTGCCCCATCTTTCAACCACAATACAGTAGGAATGGGGTTACCACTAGCAACGCAAGTTAGTACAACAGTTTCTCCTAATAAAACATCACTGGTGGCATTACCAAACAAGGAAATACTGGGGAAGATCCCTAAAAAACACACTTACGGAATAATGCAACATTATTACTATGGATACCTGCTAATGACACATTATCTGGTGTCATTGATAGTTGCAGGATACGAGGATCACCCACTGTGAACTGGATGAGTTGCATGGCTTCAGGAGATGGTAGAGCCTCCATAGCTTCCACCACAGCAACAGTGAGAACAATGCTATAACTGTGGTAAATGCACAATACAGTTGACCCTCGGTTAGGTTATCCCAACGTTCCCAGGCAATGGTAAAAAGTGTTCAGATAAATGAATTACTCGGATAACTGAAGCCCATACATTTACAGTGGAACCTCTCTTATCCGGGTGGTCTGGTACATACTACTGTCCATATCTCAGAAATGTCCATAACTAAGAATAACATGCTATTATGTTAAAATGACTAACTTAAATACAAGTAATGTTGTTATTGCTATCAGTTAGTGGTATGCAGTTTAGTGGGCAGAGGGGGAAGTCACTACAGAGCATTCATGGTCACTCCCCTGGGTTGTAAAAATCCATTATCACCTAGCAACCAAGTGGTGGTTATTATTAAGTCACCAAACAGGTAAACAGCAACCTTTAGGCTCCCTCCTTGTGCTTTCATCTAAACCAAGCTCCATTATGGTCAATAAACTACAAGCCACATGACCAATTTGGGCTGTCCAGATAATGGAGGTGCCCAGATAATGGAGGTGCCCAGATAATAGAGGTTCCACTGTATATATATATTCGAGCGTTAATCGGATGGCTGCAGGTTCGAGGCTGCCCAGGTCCAGTCATGGATTTTTTTCTCCTTTCTCCACCTTTTCAAACACACTTTCTGTAACAACTTTAGACAGGTTGTAGGACCAGGTGTCCTACAGACCTTCATCACTTGTGCTGTAAAGCCTTAATAAAAATACAGAGCACTGTTTAAATACTCTAATAGAACATTCACTTATACTTAAACTACTCTAATAGAACAGTCATTTCCAATTTCAGGTAAGCAAGGCTATGAATAAACAAGTATTGGACAACTGAGGGTCTACTATATATCTACTCATAAAACCAACCCAAATATATCAATTACCCAACAACATGATATTAGAGTATTTTAAGATACTATTGGACAGAGTCCTTTACTTATATGAACACTGACTAAATTGACATGTTAGTTGAAGGTTCCACTGTAATGCAAAACCTTTACAACTATAATGAAGCATCTTTGATTGTCCAAACAGAAGTGATTGTTCTATTAGAGTATTTTGAATAGAGCCTGGTATATAATGAAGTTGTCCGAACAAAATAATTCACTTATACTTTTGTGACTGAATTGGCACAACAAGTATTTGGATAATGGAATTGGTCCCACTGTACACACAGTAATATGTATATTTTATACAACTGAAAAGAGTTTCTATTTCATGCATTCATAATATATTTTCAGAGTCCGATATAAGTTGCAATTTCAGTGCATGTTTAAGGGTAACCACTTTATTCATTCTTCCAGTGGTGTCAGACTATACAGTATGTATGGAAAAGTGAACACTAAACTATAGCAGTGGGACTGGGTGACCAGAAAAAATCCTGTATGAAAGTGAAGTAGCCTGGGGAGTAGCTAGTACTGTAGCTGAGAAGTCTGACTCTGAAATATATGGTTGTTGTATTAGAACATTCAACAATTGCATGATTGCTTCAATCCGTCTTGTGAATGGGTCATGCCATGCTGTTCGAAAAAAAATCTACCCAGGACAAACTGCCTTGGTTGCCTCGGTAAATTATAAAAAGAAACAATTCACACAAACACTACCAACCAATACACCAGGTAACCAAACCTGTTGTTTTGCTGATTTTGTGGTGGGTCAGTTTGCCACAACAGGCAGGTGACATCTGGGTTCACCATGGTAACGAATTGAAAGAATTTGCCAATGAAATCATCAATAGAAAGGTAGTCCTTCAACAGTTCTTGTTCTGATACATTACTGAATATTATGTTGACACCATGAGAAGAAAATGAAGGCACTACACAAAAAAGTAGCATCAACAACTATTGCAAAAATCATAGCATGTCTTACAGTTAACAAACTATATGCAACATTTATATGACTGAAATATTATTTCTAAATCTTTGATGCCGTGAGACCACTATTCTAGTCCACTACTTTAGTGCTTATTAAGGTAAACAAGATGCAGTAGAGGCACATGGAAACCTTCTTTATATGTGGTATTTTTAGTGTATAGTGTAAAATCTCTATGGTAAAGAGAACAACCACAGCTGATTATCAGATTTCTATATAGAATTGTTACATACAATTATTTTGTGTAATTAAATTGACATGTGGAAAAAAGCCCAATTTCCTATACAACATTTATAAAAGCTTTTTTTCTGTTGCTACAATCCATAACACAGGCCGAAATCGTTACAGTGTGCCAATCATCTTTCATGGGATTTCCATATACCGGTACTAGAATTATGCGTATGGTGATATAGCAACTTTCTGATGTAATGGAATACTCCATCTATTTGCTCACGTACACCCAACACCAACAACAAAAAACAGTTGGAGAAGCCACACTTTCCTTTCTATACTATTCTTAATCAACAGTCATAATTTGTAACTACTCTATTGATCTTCTGTTTTACACACTCTATCAGTAAAACTGACACAAAATATAATTTTCATGAAATCATTTCAGCAGCTGTTGACTGTTATATTAGAGTATATGACTGCTCTATTAGAGTAGCTAACATTACAATATTATTTAAAACCTCCAGCAGTACGGAATACCCTATTGTTCCCCAGTGAGGGGCTAATTACCCTTAAGTGTTAAGCCCTTGGGTAGTGTCCATCCTAGCCTCCCTGGGGGCTACACCTTAAACTACATACACAAGTCTACAGCCACCTTAGCACTTTTCACAGGTGGTTTGACCCACCATATTATTAATTTGGTATGGTCCAATGGTTACTGTAACAACAACAAAAATACAGCTGACAGCAAACCTGCAGCTCCTGATCCAGAGAATTCATCAGTGGTTGAGGCTAATATACACAATGATAAGACAACTATGCGACAATAAAATGATCTACTAACCGAACATCGCTGACATACACGGGTTCCTCGCATCCTCGGGCTAGTAAAATTGTAAACCCACAATCAATAATTCATCGATAGCTATGTAACTATTATGTGTTATAAATCCCATTCTGTGCTTTTAACTTAATCATGCACTTATATCTTGGGCACCGTGCTACGTGGGTTTTTAAAATCCTGCTTACCAACTAAGAGTGTTTTATTACAATGAAACACCATCGATTACGGCATGTACGGTAACACCCTAGAGCTGTAAATAATTAATTTAGCAAACAGTTAACTCACATGAACTAGAGCTGCTAGACAAGATAGAGTTGCTAACGCTAGCAACCACATCATTGTTAATGTTCGCCTTCAACAGATGTTTAAACTTCGAACGCCCACGCTTGTTATAACAAACCACACTTGTTATTACGGCGCGCTTAGAAGCCACATAATACACACTACACTGTACTACCTTCAACAGACCAAGCCCTAGTTCTATAATGATAGACATTTCACCGTTGTATAATATATATTTTAAAATTCTGGGAAAATTGGTGTCCAGTCTGTGACAAGTTTGTGTCTTCGTCAGTGAACGTCGTGAACACTTTGGATTTCCCCCGCATTAGGTCTCTCTGCAGCATTAACGCTGAACCCTAGGATAGATGCTGGGTCGACTTTCTGCATCTTTCCTTTTTTCTTTTTCTTTCCTCCTCCATTTGCTCCAGCTGCTGTGGCTGCCGATGCTACACTGGTAGCTGTTTTGTTAGCGATATTGTCTTGCCTGCTGGGCTGTTTAGGTACCATGGTAGATGAGGGAGGGGGGAATGCCTGTTGTTGTGGTGTTGGTTTGGGTTTCGCCACCTGTAAGAGTAAGAGGAACATGACAGCATGCACGCACACACACGCACGCACGCACACACACACTACACACGCTTATTCATCCTTACCTGTGACGTACTGCTTGGTTGTGCTGAGCTAGTTGGTTGCTTCTGCTGCTTACACTGTTTTGCCTTTTCAAGAAATTGTCTGGTAAACTCTTGGGTAGTTGGGGAATCCCCCATATGCAGTTTGATGTAGTCATGCACCTCATAAGGAGACTCAAATTGAAGTAGAAAGTTCACAAATGTAGCAGCTGACAAGGGAAAAACCAGTACATAACAATCAAAGCCATGTATGTACAAGACTGAATAAACTTCCTATTAGGGGAGAAGAGCCTATGACTCCTAAATATTTTTATTTTCATATCTGTAAAACAGTCAGTCAGTCAGTCAGTCAGTCAGTCAGTCAGTCAGTCAGTCAGTCAGTCAGTCAGTCAGTCAGTCAGTCAGTCAGTCAGTCAGTCAGTCAGTCAGTCAGTCAGTCAGTCAGTCAGTCATAGTCAAAGATGGTCATTCCAGTATATATATATGTACTGCATTTTATACAGATTCAAAATTGCTATTTAAAGCCTCCCCTAATGGCCCTAAACAAGCACCAGTATTGTGTTTAAACAAAGTCAATAGTATGAATAAATGTTTATACTTTAAACAACAGTAATTACCATCTAGCTCTGTCTGGATGGTAGTGAACTGTTGCTCACACCACTCCACTAAAGCATCACTGGCTATCGCTAATGGCGTTGAGAAGATGTTGCGAATTCTCTCCTAAGAGTAGCCACATGTGCTGTTTAGCTATTGACCTGTAAGCATAGCTGTACCTCATGTTTTTCCATCTTTTTGGCTTTGGAAACAGAGGTCCTTGTTTGTGATTGCGGCAAGGCAGATGGACGGTGTGCTGCTGGAATATCCTTCATGCACAGGTCCCAAAAGTCGTCATCCATTTCATTCATTTTCGGTAGCCTCTGAGGAGTGCCTGGCTGAATTTGCCATCCTGTCGTTGTTCCACTGCTACTGTTGTGTCTTGCTGGTGGCGGATGACTACTGGTGCTGCTAGTCCCAGGGTTGCTCCACACTGATCCAAACCCAGGTGCTGAAACCTGTCGTTGGACAGGGGGAGGATTTGATTCAACCGTCTTTTGCTGTTCCAATTGGATCTCAAGAAATGATTTTCCAGTTGTTGGTGAAGTCGCTACTCTATAACACAATAATGTAGAAATATTACATGAATTTTAGTTTAACATCATATTTTATGATCAATTAGAGAGTTTGCATGGTGGTAAAGCTGATTATGTCAGTTTGTGAAATAAAATGCTTTATGTGTTTCAATGGATTAATGCCTCTAACAGCTACACACTAACCCTTGGCCTACTCCTGTCCATCCCCCTGACGCAGCTTGCATCTGAGCTGCGGCAGCAGCCATTTGCTGAGCTCTCAACTGTTGCTCTCGCAGCAGCTGTAAATTAAACAACAACAAATCCATTAAACCTGAGTTTTGTATACATTAATGCAATAGTTATTGTACAAGACAACAATACCATTACTGGTTAAATAAGTATCTACTCTACACAAAATAGTTAAAACATACATACTCCCTATTCAACTTTATGTGCACTGTAAAGAATGTTTCATATGTATGTACAATGAAAGGTTCCCTAGCTTGTTAGACAGACAATCCAGGTTTGTATGTGCCAGAAATGTTTGTACACATCTGCTTACAGATAAATAAAACCATTTTTCTTCCAATTGTGCAAGATAGTGTAAATGAAGTGCACTGCCAAAAAGAAACAACCCTATTTAACTTTGTGCTCTGTAAAGCAATGCTATATATTATCTACTATAGGATTCCTAGTAGACAGACAATCCAGGTTTGTACATGCCAGAAATGTGTCAACACATTACAAATGATTTCTTTACCTGTTGCTTTTTAACTCTAGCTTCTTCTTGTTGCTGTATCTGCAACAGTGAGGCTCCTCCGGTGACTTGAGAAGGGTTAGAATATGGTCCTACCATAGACCAGGCTGGCTGTTGTTGTTGTTGAAGCTGATGCTGCTGCAGCTGTAGCTGCTGTTGGTTTTTCCTGTGTTGTGCTTCCAGTGATGCTTGCTGCTGTTCCTTTAGCCTTCTCTCCTCTTCTTCTCTTTGCTGTAACCTCTTAGTCTCCTCAATTCTCCTTTGTTCAGTGGCTGCTGCTGCAGCTAATCTCTCCTGCCGTTGCCGTAGTCTTTCTCTCTCCAGTTCTGCTTCCTGTTCTTCTTTACGTCTTCTCTCCTCTTCTATAAGCCTGAGTTGTTCTCGTTCTTTTTTCTCTTGCACCTCCCTCAAAACCTTTGCTTCCAACTCCTGCTGTTGCCTTATTCTTAGCTCCTCTTCCATTCTACAATGACAAGAAAAGACATGAATACTAATGAAAGCAACGGTATTGAACGTGCACATATGTCTGTAGAAACTGTACCACATTCATCTTACATACTCACTAGTGAGTACCAGAAATAAGTCAGCCATTGGTCAATTTCAAAATTGAGCTAAATATCTTTTGGTCATTATGTTTTACTCAGACTTACTAAAGTCCATTTTTTAAAGCCGACATTGGCTTCCCTATTAAAATGACAGACATGCTTGGTCCTTCCTTTTCATCAGGGCAAATTATGTGAAAGTTGTTTACTGTCTATGTTAACCAGTTCAATGTGTTGAACTAGCTGTTGTTTGAATAATGATTCAAACATTTGAATAACACCCAATGATTCAAATAACATCAATGATTCAAAACTCCCATAGCTATTCAATAGTGATGTCATCTTAGGATAATCCTTATTCCTGCTTCTAAAAGATTCCTTTCATTTTTTAATTGTCACCTTCTTTGTGCTTCCTCTTTCTTTCTGTGTTCCTCTTCTGCTTTCTTCTGCCTTTCTCGCTCCTTCTTCTTCTCCATTCTCCTGGACTGTTCTTCTTGCTGTTGTTTTAGTCTGATCAGTTCCTCTTGAGAGCTAAAGAGAAGGTAACACAACAATAAAGTAATCAGTACCAACTAACAAAGGCCCCCCATGACTTTGAACTAGTACAAACTGAGAAAGGCCAGAATTAAGAGTATATGCAACTTGGTAACAGTATAAACATTTATAGTTAAACCTTAATTTGCTTCCCAAATGTTTGCTGTACCATGGAGAGAGGATGGAAAAGAGAATAGCAAAAACTATTACAAGAGAATTCTGTGTGCTGCATGCGTGTGTGTGGGTGCCTGTCTGTGGTGTACGCATCACATACTTTGAATTTGACTGTTCCCACACAGTTTCAATATTGGGCCATTGTGAGGATGTGGGAGCTTTCTCCTGTATAGGACTGCGGCCCCAGATTGACTCAGCAGTGGCTGTGAGATCATTGGCGGTGGATGAGTGTTGAGTTGTGGTCTGAAGTGATAAATGTTGCGGTTGTGGATGCTGTCTTTGTTGAAACAACATCTAAATGAGACAACAAGACAGAAGATGAGATAACTGCAAATAACCATACAACAGACACAAACACAGACATACATACCTGCATGGTAGAGATACAGATAAAGAACACACACAACACACAACACTATACATGCGTGCACACGCACACACACACGCACACACACACGCACACACACAACCAATGTATTTCAAACACAAAGACACAGACAAACACAAATTCACTTACTGGTTGTCTTTGTATTAATGTCTGCCAGAATGGCTCGGTTATCTGTGCCAATATAATATTTTAAAACACCAAAACAGCTAGTAACATACATTAACAGGAGGAGGTTGTTTCCCTTCTGTGACAAAAGGAATCCTCTTCCACATTTGAATAACTTGACCTAATCAAGGAAAACAGTGCATGCACGTATGGATAGACACATGCTGAAAGTTTGCCATTGAATTATATGTGTATTACAATAAAACTAAGTTTAAATAACAAAAGTCCTTTGATATACTGTACAATTCACCAAGTTAACATATAAAAAACTTCCCACTATGAACCAATTAACGTAGACACTAAGACAAACCTAATGGTAACATGTGATTGTCACATGCTCTCCGCACCATCAAGTCCATTGTAAAGTAACCTGCATCAAACCACTCCTTCATCTCACCACTGGTGAACGGTCCCTGAACCATTCCATCAGGGTCCTGGTAATACCAGGTGAAAAGTTCCTCTAGTGCAATCACACCACGGTCCGGTGTGGGCAAACTGACTGGTTTACTTGCATTATGTTGCAAGATGGTAGATGCAACAGAAGGGATGGCATTGGTTAAGGGATGTGAAGAGTTGATGTGGTTATTTGTGAAGGTGAGAGCACTGCTTGCTGTGGAAGGGTAGGCTGTTGAGATGGTGTGTCCCGGAGGGTTGCTGCTGCTGAAGACTGTTGGACTGGAAGATGGAGTCTCCTCCTCCTAAAAGTTAGAGCTGTAAGTAGCAGTAACAGGCTCCAACTTAACTCACCTCAGTTAAAAGTAAGTCTTCAGCTGCCTGTAAAACAGTAAAATAGACTTGAAACACAGATGTAATAAGTAAGGGGAAAGGTAATATGGAAAAGGATTGCACAAAAAAAAGGTGAATTAAAAAGGTGTAAAAAAAAGAAAAAAAAAAAAAGTCGCACCTGGGTGGGCTCGAACCACCAACCTTTCGGTTAACAGCCGAACGCGCTAACCGATTGCGCCACAAGTGCTCACACTCTCAACATGCATTGACATGCTATTTATACTGCACAACGCTACATACCTTTTCAAAGTGAGTAAATCCATCAGGTGAAATAGGTTCTTCACTGAGACTTCTTTTTGTTCTACTGTTAGACTCTGCTACCCTTTTCGGCGCGGAATGTTTCATACTGTTAACAACAGGTTCCAGAGGAGTTACCCTCTTTTCTGTAAAAGTTCTAGCAGATTCAATGTCCTCTGCTTTGTTGATTGGTGCTTCCTGTGCCCCAACATTACTGTTAACAACTGGAGGTGCTGTGTTAGCATCTTTTGGTACAGTTGTTGACACAGGATGACGTTCTTCTAATTTAACCTCAGTTCTTGTAACAGGGTGTTTATCAGTCACTTCATCCTTAACAACAACAGTTTCATCAGGTGGTTTCTCTTTCATTTCACTACTATTTTCCTACACATGTGCAATAGTGTATTCCAGTATTATTATGACAGGTACTGTACGGAGGGAAACTTTGGAGGAAAAATTTGGCGAATCAAGCAAAATATCACTGTTGGCGAAATAAAATTTGGCGAATTGTTAGCAAAGCGCACGTCCTGTTTAATTAATTAGATTATTAATTGCTGTGTCTGAAGCAAGAACTGGGAGTGCCATGCCTCTTTGACGCCTGGAGTCAGCTATCAACTAACAGTAGATCTACACCCTCTGGAATAGTGAATATTGTACAGTATGGTAGGATTCGCTAGTTGTCACACCCGTTTCAAGGTGCATGAGTTTGAGGATACCACGTTTACAGTAGCTGAGTAGCTAGCTACCTAGTGAGGGAGGCTGGGCTCTAGCGTGATGCCCTTGGTCGAGTTAAAAATTGATTAGTTCGAGGCTTGGTTTGCTATTTTCTTCACCAGCAAAATATTTGGATGGGGAAAATTTGGCGAATTCATGGTCATTCGCCAAATTTTAACGGCGCCAAAGTTTCCCTCCATACAGTATAACTACATACCTTTTGGGTGGATTTATTTTCTGTATTGTGGGTGCCATCTTGCTGGGCCCACTCTGGCAAGAGACTGTCCTTTTTCGACTCGTCCCTACTCCTCCATCCACTGTCAGATCTTCCTGGATGTTGGTTGCCTGATATATGACAGTGACAATAAAGCATGGTAACCTGAGAACACACATGCAACACCACACACGCACCACTACACCACAAAATTAATTACACCACACACACTACATTACACACTCACCAGAATTAGGGGGCGGCCATCGATTGCTAGTGCCACTACTCCAGCGTTCACTCTCTTCAGAACTATTAATATTACCCCTCCAACTGTTATTACTCCAACCAGAACGATTCCCGCCACTGCCTCCCCCACCACGACCACGTCCATACTCATAGCCACCACGGTTACCATCTGACTGCCAATTAAAATGATCACCATTTCCACCACCTGGATGTTCTTCATAAGAATAGCTTCTGTGGTAATAGCCTCCATCGTTGGTTCCTCTTCCCCGACCTATGTAAATGACAAAAAAAAACTTTTGAACAAAGCAAACTTGATGATAAAAATTGGCATGTAAAATTGGGATATCACTTGCTGTCCACTTACAGTCCAAACTATGTATATGTTAAAGCATTGCTGTGAGTGCGAAAAATAAAGCATGAGGCGCACAGCCGAGATGCTAATAAAGCACAAGGCCAAGCCGAGTGCTTTAGTTGCATCGAGGCCAAGCGCCAAGTGCTTTATTTTTCATATAGCACGAGCAAGGCAATGCTTTAAATCATTTATGGAACTTTCTAGTCGTGTAGCTTCACCATACACTAGGACTTGTAATTAACATGTGTTGCATGAATTATTAGCAGTCTAAATGCACACAAACTAGTTTAACAAAGTAACTCATGCGTAGTTCACCATAGTTTGGCATAGTAGACGTTCATTGCATATTTTGGCAGATTTTGGTCACAACCCACAATCGATTCTATTGTGAGTCACATGGTGAAGTATTTCCGTGATATCTCCAGGACTTGTCCATTTACATTAACAAACATAACAGCAACATTACCTTCTCCCACCCATCATCAAAGCATTTAGGTATGTCTATAAAAACAATCCAGTGGTAGAACTCATATTGGCTAGGGTGATTGACCACTCAGCATGGCAAGAGCTATCAGCCTTCACCGACTTGGATGATTAGTCATACAGGTGTGAGTGCCGTGGGCTATTAGCCTGCACTAAAGCACGTGGGCAACTGTGCTTTATTGCCCACAAAGAGTACTTTATTGTACAATTAAAGCACTCTTTGTGGTGCAATAAAGCACTGTTTGCCCTAAAGTGTACCTTATGAACTTTAAAGTACACTTTTCCCTTTGATCTCGCCCACACAAATTTCTATAAGAAAGTAAAAAGTATTGTGGAACCTCTGAAGGAACAAACACTCTATTTTACTGATGCTGTGATTAGACTTAAGACCAGCTATTGTGACAGCTGTGGTGATCACTGGCTTACGCTATAATAGCACTGATGGGTACAAACTAAGAACAGTCCAAGAGACTACTGCTTGTGGAGTGGCTAATAAGGGTGCTATCAAGCTATATGTACATACGTAGCCCAACATTTCCAGTAATGGGTCAAAATTGTGTAAAGATATACCTGTACGTTGAAATGTCTCCAACTACCAAACTGTTTGTGCAGAAGGCAGTTCTGGGCATGGTACCATCTATGACAATTTGCAGGTTAAAAGCTGTTGACTCCAAGCACCTATTGTAGGATTTTTAAAAGGATTTCTTTCAAGGTGGAGAAAGACAACACAATTCAGTGAAACCACAACACCCATGTCAGGTATGCCCCAACACAGCAAAAGTTTACAAAATTTGCACATTACTACAAATCATGAGAATCAACTCTACTAATTTTTCAATCTTATGGGTGGCCTAGTATTGGAGTTCTTAAAATTATATACGTGTCTGACTTTCATGTCATTTTCAACACCACAAAGTTTATTATTTTGTGAATTGGAGACTGTACCCCTTATAAAGACCATTTTTTGTAGAGTTGTAAACTTACCCAGTTAGGGAAATAAGAAAAATCATGTGCAGTGTAACTATAATAGTACAGAGATTCAAGTATCAACTTTCACCAGTGAATGTAGCTAATTACTATCTACAGTACTGTAGTTGATACCTATTTTTTAGTGATTTTATGCATGAGTGCTCTCACAAAAGAGGTGAGGATAACATCTGGAGCACTGCAGAGGAGCTGGTGAAGCTCCAACCTCAAAATTCAGCCCCAACTACAAATAAAGGGAGTACAAATAGAGTCATTCTTCTCAACAATTTTTAGGCCTGTGCTAATCCACAACTGCATTAGTTTCTTGTGGCTGGGAAAAATAAGAGTCAGTGGAAAGCATGACATGGTCATAAACACTGCAAATGGATATTGTATTGACTTGAGGTGGCTCTGCCCATTTAAGGGGGCAGTGTACTGTAGTTGCAAAATTTGACTCCTTGAGCACAAAGTGTATGGCTATTGCACGATATTGGATTTGAAACGAAGACGTTGTTATGCCTGCCATATTTGTACAAGTGCAAAATCTATGCACATACGTATACACAACTGCAAGGGATTTGCTGATACATACAACAAAAGCCCGAGAGCCGTAGGCCCGAAGGCTGAGGATCAGTGAATCATACATGAATATGTCCACATCTTGTATGTGGTGAATATACATCAGTGTACAAGTATGACAGAGTGTCTACTCAAGCAATACTTATTCATTCGGATAACACAAACCCATTATAAGTCAACATTACTTTAAACAGAGTCTGAACATGAATAGCATGTGACACTACTACTACTACTACAAACGTTAATAATTTTTTCATTTTACATTTACAGTGCAATGTTACAGTTGTGATGGTACACAAGACAACTGTCTATCAAAAGCCATCCATATAAGGATCAACAGGCTGCATGTCCACAAAGACATACACCACAATTGAATGAAACCTTTCCCTGACAACTACAAACAGCAAAGCAAGTACTAGGTATAAGCTAGGAATACTTGGAAACTAATTTGGCAAAGAATAAGATTCTCCTACAAAACTTTCATGCTATACAAATTTGTAGTTTTCCCCCCCTCAAATTCTAATCTCTTAATAAAACTTCCAGGTATATGGCAATGTATTGAGCATTTAGAGAGAAGAAACAAAACATACACTTTGAAGTTAGTGTCATAACAAAATTTTTGTCCAGAGAAAATGTTGCCATCCCATGTAAAAGTTTTAAGATCGACTGGCACTTAAAATGTTCAGATATGGGTTTTGTACTTGTGCCAAAATAACAAAAACAAAATATTGCTCACCTCGTCCTCTACCACCGCGACCACCTCTTGCTGGGGGCCCACCCCCTCTTCCAGCAAGCCGTAAACTGTTGCTACTGTTCACACAGCCAGCAAACAATAACTACACCACAAATAACATCAACTAGATGTATACCAAATTGTATCTCTACCTGCTCTTCTTCAGTGAACGGCAGAAAAGCCATCGGCATAACAACTTCTGAAGTTATTAGGGACACTGATCGAACTACATCATTGGAGAGCTTTAAATTATCGGGGGCATACAAAGTCAACATATCTTCCTTCCCATAACGGAATTCAGCAAGAGCAAACTTTCTGAAGCCCACAGAGTTTGGAGTGGTAGGTGTGGTGGGGGTCTTCTGAGTTGACGCACCCATTTGATTGGCGCCTGGTGAATTTTTCATCCTGTCAAAACACACATGCTGACAAGGTGACAAAAAACGTCACCCCTTAATCACTCTAAATCATGCACAGCCTATATGTACCCAACTACGTTCGATAAACGGTTAAGTTACGCTGCTTTCTCAGGCAGCACGAGACTGGATTTGCCTCAATGTGCACGAAGCCATTGAACGACTCCCAACTCTCAACACAAAAAGGAAAATTAACAATCCTCACCATTCAGGTCCGAAATTCATAGTTTCCGTCATTTCTAACTTCTTCACTGGTAAAAACAAAGAAGACACAAATAAAGAATAAAAATCAATGAAGTAGGCACTAGAGCTTGTAAATAGAAATCTTCTCTAATTAATCGCACGAAAGTTTCTTCCACTATTGAAAGCCCTATGTTGTTTTGTCGAGTCTTGTTTTTGTACTCCAGTAAAGATGTCGATGGTCGCAGAAAATCTTCCTGGCGTTGGAGAAGGTGATCATAATATCGTACAGTGTATCTGAAGTGCTTTAGTCTTTGTGATTTAGTCAAGAAAGATTTTCAACAGAAAGAAGATGGGGCACTAGCTTATCGGTTGCAAGAACAAGAGTGTAAGTAATCAGATATCGTTACTGTAAAGCATGTTTCGTATCGCCAAACCATGTGCAGATGAAGATCACTTTAATGCTAACGTGCAGCTGAGGCGAACAGCCAGGCATGATTCCAGCGTGGCCACGGTGCTGCAGAAAGAAGAAAATCAGATTTACCAAGAGGAAATAAAACAAAAACGCTTAAAGTAAGTGCTAGGCTGGTAGGATGTTTCATGTTGTTTCTATGTACCTGATGTAGACTGGCTATCCCATGTATGGGGTATATGGGCGTGGTGATAATTATGGTACAGCAGTTTCTTGCAATTTTTGTATGAAAGGTGTAGTGTGATTGCACATGTTTGTGTGCTATAATTGACTGTTCTTGGAGTGGGCTGACAATGAAATTGTCGTGTATACAGAAAGAAGCCTGAGGCCTGATTTGAGTACCCACCACCGTTATAGTGCCAGATGCATTAACTATAAAAATGCGTATGCAACCACTCGTTTGAATTGCAAGATGTGCTGAAACCGCTGTATTGTACTGTGTGTGCGTGCGTGCGTGCGTGCGTGCGTGCGTGCGTGCGTGCGTGCGTGTTACAGCATAGATACAATATAACACATCATATAGGGAGGAACATGACAGAAGGGTTGCTCAGCAGATTCATGAAGAAGTTAGCAAAGAAGAGCAACGACAAAGAGAAATGGAGGTAAGCCTTTAATGCACCATATAAGCTTTTATAAAGGTTTCTGTTCAGCATACCATATACAGTTACAATTAAACACTTTACCCATAATTTCTATAGTCCTTTTGTGGTATTGGTATATGACGTACTGTATAATGGTTTCAGTGTTCATATGTAGTCGCCTACTATGGGTGTGTATTCAACAGAGTGAATGTGTTAGTTGGTGCATGCTGTGCCATACATTGGATGTATGGAGATAGAAAAGTGTGTATACGACTTTCCAAAACGATCATGGGAGGCAAAGGTGTGAAGTAGCAATGATCATGGCACAGCTACATGGAAACCAGAGGACCTCCAGTAGCATGTACCATTGTATAAAGCCTGCTGGGATGTAAACCTCTGTAGGGGTACCAGTTCACACACAGATGCAAACACATACTCCTACTCATGGGTAATTGTATTACTTTTCACTGCACACACACACACCACAACACACACACGCAGCGCACTTCAGTGAGATGGTAAGGAACCTTTCATTAATAATTCACACAATGAAATAATTTTTTCGTATTTGGCTTTCTGTATCTTGTATTTGTGGGTAAACATTCATATTGTACACATCCTGGCAATGTTTGCATACAGTCTTATGCCAATGATTGACCACAAAGTTTAGTTAGCTATTTGTGCTGTAATCATATAAGGTACATGTGTTATGTCTGGGTTGTGTGTGGGTGTGTGTGTGGGGGGGGGGGGGGGGGGGGTTGATGGGATGGAGGGGAGTGTGGGGGTTTCTACCTCTTAGTTTAAAAGCAAGGTATTATTTGTACAAGGGTATAAAAGTGTTTAATTAACCCTTAAACTGACATAATCCAGAAAACTGGATTTAATTTTTTTTTTAAAGAATTGGAAACGCACAATTGTTGTCAGTAATATGTGTACAATTTGATGAATTGTGTGCGATGTTTTACAAATGAAATGAATAAATGTACACCCTATATGCAATTGAAATAGCACATAATATTTCACTGGCTTCACCCTATTCAGGCATAATTCACCATCTTTTGGGTCACAACAGGTGCACTCTCACTCGAATCCCGTCACACTGCGAGCAGCATGGACAATGATGCGCTGTCCTGTCGGAGACGACTCTCACCTCAGCACGACAAACATGCTTTCACTTTCATTACGCTTTCTGGTTTGCTCTCTAAAGGGCTCACACACATGGTGCACTCCTTGGTTATCATGTACAGTTTCAGTTAGTAGTCCTACATGCCACATCATTTATAACATTGTGGTAGTTATATTTATTCACCTAGCTATTGCTAGCTAAAGTTTCTCTTGTGAATTGCAATAGATTGAAACTTACTGTATGCAGAACACTTGGGCATCTTTTGTTCCACTCTCAATGGCATTTGCACATTCCAATCACGAAACAGACACAATATCATATCTCCACTTAGGGTACTTCTTTTCCTGTGGGAGCACTGCTTATGTGGTGCCCACTTCTTTACAAAATAACCCATAATTTATTAAAAGTTGAGGACTCAATGCTCTAGCTTATGCATGTACATCAAGTCAATCCTTCAACTGGAAGACTTTACTCAGCGATTGATAGGGTTGATAATGAAAGATAACAATGTGATAAGACATGTTATAAAGCTAGTAATTAAAATTGTAGTTACGAAAATGTATTGTTTAATTGTGGGTTTTCAATCATCATGGTAGGAAGAAGGAGAACGAGTGGCAATGAGTCTTCATGATGAGGAAGTAGCTCGTACCATACAAGAGAAGGAAGACAAGAAATATTTTAAGCAGAAACGACGAGAAGAAATGGATGCCAAAATAGGTATGCAGCTACAATCCAGGCCCTTCTTTCTTCATGTCTTCATGACACTGTAGCTCGTCAGGTATCACTGGAAGAAGAACGTCGTATGATAGAGCAGAAGGAGCGTGAACAGCAGATGTCAGAGCAATTGATCAGACAGATGAAGCTGGAGGAAAACACTCATCCCAGTGAAGATTCCATCGCAGATGATGAGGTAAACTGGAATGTGTAATTGTGGGTTTGCGAATTGACAGATAATGTTAAACTGAACAATGTCATTTCTTTATATTGTGCATGGCCAGTGGTGTGAATTGTAAACTTTATCTATTTAGTAACTCATCGAGTCACCTGCAGATAATTTAGATAATAAGGAATTATGCTGATAGTTTGAAGCAGTTATCAAGACACACAGTAGTGTGTCGTGCGGCCAAGAAAGCTGGCACACCACATCGTGAGTATATTTACAGGGAGAAAGTACAATTTTCATGCATACATAGCTCCGTGCTCCCTTATCAAATTGGAATGTTTTTGTACTGGAAACACCCTTCACCTTCAGCACCCCACAATATGAGCCCTCAAAGTTTGGCTTAATATCTTGTTTTTTTCTTTCTTTGGGGGGGGGGGGGGGCTTAGATTATTCTTTTGCACACTTTACAAAAACCATTATAAAATGCAAATGCGTAGCTCCATTGTCTTGAGCTTTGGTACAGTTTCAGAACGTATTACAACAAATCACGTACCAAGTTTGGTGCAAATCTGATAAATAGTCGTAGAGGTATGGATGGACTAGGGGGTGGGCAATATCTTCAAAAAAACAAATATTGATAATATTATCTCAATAACTACTAATATTGCAATATGTCTCTTAAATAACTCATAACTAGTCCATACCAACTGACCTGCCTGTCCAATTTATTTTCAAATCCCAAGAATGCTGATTTATTGCATAGTAGCTGGTTGTCAATACCTAGTATTGTATGCCTGAACTGTACCCATGATGTTTTTTTGTACAAGATGTTGCATCATACTTACCAAGGATAACACATTGTGCTCATTACAGTGTATCTCGATATCATTTTTGCATATCAATATCAGTGATTTTCTCGATATTATTGAAATATCGCCCACCCCTAGTATGGACAGTTATTTGCATTTTAAAAAAAGCCAACTTGTTGTCATGCCTACAGAGTAAACCGCTTATAGCAACATCTTAATGGTATGTGTATAGTTATCCATCATAGTTCAAACCTTTTGTAGTTCAAAATTGCATACAGAGTTACAAGGCATAAACTAAACAACTGTAAATTGCAGGGGTCTAAATACCCTAATAGAACAGTCACCGTGGGATAAAGAAATGTGCATGAAAAATGTCAGGGGGGAAACTTACCAGCGTTCGAACCATACTGAACACCCAAATCCTAAACCACTGTGCCTATCATGGCTGTTCACCTCACTTAATTTCTACCTTAAAATGAAAATTCTAGCTAAAATTTACCAATAGTAAAAAGTTCATAATTTTATAGATCTACCAATGGAAAATCTAGATCATTCTATGTGTGTTCTATTAGAAATCCTCGAAAAATGTGCATTCTATTAGAGTATAACAAAAGTAATCAGCAGTACTATACTATTGTAATTTCTTTAGTATTCCATCAAATCAGAGCTGATATTATATCCATTTTGGTACCGATCAGTGGGATAGGATTAAGACCCACTCATGCCATTCGTCATCATAACAAGTGCTATGCTAGCAGAAGTTGTGACACCAGGCTGGAAATTATATTCTAGCATAAAATGTGCAGGATTTGGATTTGCTGCTTTGGCAAATGCAACTTGTATGAAAAATCAAGATACTCTAATAGAACAGTCACTGCAGAATAAAGATCCTAATAGACAAATAGTACAGTCATGCATATCTACGTAACTTGGAAGGAATTTGTTTTGTTTTTGCAAACACTATAATACAGCCATAGCCATGAATAAGCAAGCACAAAATTATCAGGATTAGGGTTATTGCATTACTAGATCCTTTGGTCTTGGTATTGGATCGGTAGGTATTTTTCTGTATTGGTAGGTCTTATATCAATATCTGCAGATAAGAAGAACGATGATGTGTGTAAAAACAAACCTCAAAGCCAGTTTATGGTTGGCTTTGGGATATTTAAAAATATGAAAAGAAGTGAAATCCATGCAAACAGTCAAGCTGTATAAAAAGGGTGCGGCCTTCAAAAGTCCGGTTTAAATGAAATGTGTTATCATTAACATCATTGCAGCCATTTCATGGCCACCACCTTTGATTTCACAACTTTTTTTACCCAAAGCCACACCTTTTTATACAACTTGGCATGGATAAAGCTTTACTAGTAAGAAAACCTGCAGTTTCATAAAAAAATAAGATTCTAGTTATAGCACACTTAGGAGAAATATATGTGTGACTTCCCAAGGGAGAGAGCGTGTATTTCAGTCATATCCTGACTAATCTTGAGATTATTTGACAGTAACTAAATTCTAAGACTGATGATCTGTAAAACGATCACTTGGGTGATGCATGGATGTGTATTTCTACTTGTCAGCCATTGAGTAGACCACGAAACAAGAAGAATATGACAACTAGGTGAGCAGCAAGTACTTAACTTAATGTAGTAACTTACTGCCACAATAGCGAAGATTTGATGTAGTATAAAATCATAGATCCTTTATACCCCAAAACCAATCCCACAATCGAAAGTTCCTTGACATGTGTTGAAACATATTGACGTAGGAATAACGTAATCCCACAATCAAAATTTGTGTTGAAACATAGTTACGTAGGAATAACGTTCTGAGAGTTATTTTCCCATGCTATTGAAACCACAATTGATCATCAGATAAACCAAATAGGGTGCGTGCTCTGTAACTATCAGGTGAGTGTGCCCTGAGTGATATATATCACTTATACCATGACTGCATCGGGATTTTGCTGATATATACACCCTTACCTCTTGGGGTTTGGGTGTATATATCAGCAAAATCCCTCACAGCCGTGGTATAACAATTACATATATGATATATGCTACCCTAATAAAGCAGTCAAATAGAGTGATGCATGACAAGCGGTGCACATTGAATGCTTTATTAGAGTAGTAAAGTTGCCATAGCTACTCTTATCATAATATTATGAGTAACATTAAAATAGGGTGGGGGGGATTGGGGTCTCTACATCTTAGTTTAAAAGTAATGGTAAGGCCACATAAACTTAATTATTAGTTTCTCATCCTACATTCAATATACCAGTGCAGGAGAGCAGATTTTTATTTTATTTTTTACTAACTAGATAGCTGAATTAGCTAGCTAAAATAACTCAGAATGTAGTTTTCTTAGACTGGTCTAGCAAGGTACTAACTTTAGAAGGTACTGGATGGCTGCACTAAGCCACCAGTGGTGCAAAAAAATCCTTGATGAGGTAAGAAAAACAGCGATGCTAGGAAACTAACAATTAAGTTTATGTGGCATAATATAAACACATTTGAATATCTATTTAGTAACTCATCAAATCACCTGCAGATAATTTCGACAATGATAATAGTCAGGAATTATGTTGACATTTTGAAGCAATCATAAAGCTTTACCAGTTGCAATTCCATTAAAAATTGAGATAGTCTAATAGAGCAGTCAGAAATTCTAATAGAACAGTCACATGATATTTATATGCTAGGAGATGAAAATACTCTAATATAGCAACCAACCACAAAAAGAAAAAATCTGAAACGTGCAAAGATGGTAAGGATTTTTGTGCAGTAGAGAGTGTGCGCGATCAGCGCCATCATCCAATGAACCATGGCGGCGTACGATGATAGTTATGGACCACAACTGTACATCCCTGCTAGTTGTAGTGGTGAAGTGGGCAGTGCATTATAATTCATTTCTTGGCTCTTCAGATACAGTCTATAGTGTGATTTGTTGTGCCACACTGTCACTGAGTCATATACTTGTTTAGCAGAATGAGACTCAGATGAGAGATCAAGTAGATATGACCCTAACACCAAACTAGTGAAAAACACATGATCAAAATATCCTAATAGAACAGTATTGATGTCTTGCATTTGCGTCATTTAAATCAAACCTATTGAAATTAATCAATTTAAGGTAGCCAGGTGGTTTTTTGTGTCATCCAAAACTCAACCCCAACACACACTGATCAAGTTATACACTATCTCCCCAAGTCCCAGGATACTTTTCAATACACCAAATCATCAGTGTATTGGTGGCTGGAAAATGGCTTGCTTATAAAGCCATAGCTACCAACATACTCTGTACCATGCATCTTCACTCCTCTTTGGTATAAAAGAGATTAAGATTAGGTTCTGGGCAGTCAGCTCAGCATTTGTCCAAGAAGAGAAACTCCCAAACGGTAGTTATATTCATACAATTTGCTAACTAGTTACAATAATGTGGTTAAGCAAGAGTTCATAATATATATACTGAGGAGAGTGTCCTACTCTCATATACGCCTGTAGAAGGGCGTATCATGAAGTTATGACGTAACAATAAGATGTTGTGGTTTGTGACATATGAACAGCTGTAAAAGTGCAAGAATCGTAAGCACCATTTCACACTCGCCACACTCAGGATAGCCGTATTTGTGAATGGCCCAGCAAGAAATGCCTACGAAGCGGTCTTAACCCATGAAGGAACGATTGTAGTTCGGTGAGAAACACTTAGAGCTGGAGTTAATTTGGTTGCTACCAACATTGTTAGGCACGCGTTCAATCAATACCATGTTCAACTAATTACATCATTAATTATATAAAGAAAAATGGACAAACTCAGAAGTGCTACGTCATAACTTCACGATACGCCCTTCTACAGGGGTATATGAGAGTAGGATACTCTCCTCAGTATATATATATTATGAACTCATGGGTTAAGCAAGGGACACTGAGAGTAAAATGCTAAATTTTGTGAAGCCGTAATTGCCTGCTTCAAAATGGAGTTCCAAAATTTTTACATTAGCAGCCACAGAAAACCCTACTTTGACATTGAAATGATGTTCAACTTATCTTGAGCTTTATTTACATGCATACTCCAGAATACCGTATAGAGGAAAACTTTGGTGGGAGGGGGGGGGGAACTGTGGCGAATTTGGCGATTCACTACAATTCACCAAAGTTTAACCCGCCAATTACTCGTAGCGCCTGAGATTAGCATCTTTATAGCTATAGATTGAGCTTGAATTTGCCAAAGTTTATGTAGCCAAATACGATTTAGCTTGCCATTTGCCAAAGTTTACCCCCACCAAAGTTTCCCTCTATACGGTATTCTAGCTGCATAATGTACATCTTCGTGCTGCATTCAAAACTGTTTTTTTTTGTACCATGGAGCAAATATTACAGTTGACAGTGTGCAACAGAGTTAATAAACTTGACATTATGTAGTTGACCTACAATCTTGCCTTTCATCATACAATATGGTAGTACTGTATATTAGGGTTCATGGAGGTTAGCACTTTCTCTTCATGGTGCCTTGGTAGTGTTAGTGAGTAAGGTATAACCAGGTCCAAAAGTGTGCCTTCAGCAGGGGCTTCCCTAAACCACTCTACTTTACTCAAAATTCTTTTGATGTGGTAAAAGGAATGTATATAATTAAATTGACTTTGATGTTGGTAGCAAACTGATAGTTTTACTCCTCTACTTTACTGTATAGAGGGAAACTTTGGCGATTCGCTACAAATTCGCCAAAGTTTAACCCGCCAAATGCAATTTAGCTTGCTATTTGCCAAAGTTTGAGTTTACCCCCGCCAAAGTTTCCCTCTATATGGTATTTTGCTGGGGAAAGCTCTGCATCCTGAAATGCTCCCAATAGGTTACTATGATTTTTTTATTCAATGGAATTTTCTACAGTCTGACTAACTAAACTAACCCACTGCTATTAAGGATTTCTTACCTGTGACAGTGCTGTTAGTGCTAAACTGATGAATAAGAGATAACAATAATGGAGCTTCTTGACCTGCAGACTGGTTGGTCTGGGGGATCCCATAGTTGGGTTGCAGTAAGTGTCTCCATAGCCACTCTCATCTCTAGACAAAGTACCACTTCTGTGTAGACCAATTAGGAGTTGATGTCACTGAATCAGGGAGTGATAAAATCATTTTCTTACTAACAGCACCCGTGTTTGCAGTTTATACTACCAAAGTTGTGAGCATTCAAAATCCATGATCCTTTACAACAAGGTGTTCACATGCTTGCTGTAAATGATGTATAGTAGAGTGCTACAGCCAAGCATGTCTACTTTAGTTTGATTGTTTCGCTCTGTAGGAAATGGCTAGAAGATTTCATGAAGAAGAAATGAGAAGGATGGAAATGGAGAGAAACAGAATTGCTGCAGAGGTATGCAGTCTATTTTCACTAACTTAAATGTATATTTGTTTTATAGCGAAGAAAACGAGAGATGGAAGATGAGGTTGGTACCTGTTTATACGTAATTTGGTGTAGAGTGTGCAAGAGACATCAAGTCAGTGTCACTGTATTGTGCTGCATGTGTAGGCTACATCCCTCCCTATACCATAAAAAAGAAAGATGATTGGACAAACCCTGACCTTAAAAGCCAGTATAGTAATATCTGTGTTATGGTTTTAAAATTTACATGTGGTTTATCTTTAGTACCAGAGTTCATGATAATAGTTTTCTTAGCCTGTTGTTAATAGTTATAGTTGTAATCCTGAACTTTTTATTTGAAAAAACATATACTTTGGTTAGTTCAAAGGTGAGGTAATTACTGTACTAAAGTATTTTAAATGGTATAACCTTGCTCATTGTTGTTATATTTGTACTTTATAGAGAATTGCTAGACAGCTACATGAGCAAGGATCACGTTCTTCTAGAGAGCCTAGTGCTGTCACACAGTCGCTCCCACCAAAGAGCATGCATTCGCAACCCACAGCTGGGCCTCCACCTACTCGATCATTGGGCGCACAGTCACCACCACCGCCACAAGATCACCCTTTCAATCCGTCACGGGGCTCAATGGTAGGCCAATGATGTGATGAGCTGTGAATGATATTTCTGTGTTGTATTTCAACAGCAGCAACAACAAGCAGTAAATGTGGAACAGAGCCTACCATCACGAGCCATGCCGGACACTGGACCACCCAAACAAGTACTTAACTACAAGAGAGCGCCAGCCAGCGGTAGCACCAAGCAAAAAACAAAACCAAAGAAAAAGTAACATGCATTTGACGATTTTTGTAATTTTGTGGCCATATAAAAATTTGATTGTAAGTGCATGATAAATATATTTTTGAACTGTACATGAAGCCTGTTGGTTTATGCATATATATATGTGGTGGTATACCAAACCCGCTAAAGGAAGTGCAAGGTCCAAATTTTTGCTAAGCAATTTCTCCACACATCAGTTTGAATACTATATTTTGACCACAATTTAACTTTAGAAATCAAGATAGTTTAGGCATCAGCAAATAATTTAGTTGAGCCAGTTTGGATCTTGCACACATTAATGATCATGAACATTTGATTATTTGATAATCTTCACACATGAGGGAACAGTACAGCTACAACAGTACACAATGATTTGATAGTTAAACTACAAAATCAAAATAGTAAAATGTTCAGCAGTTGAGTTGAGCAGCAGTGTCTATTCCATCTTGGTTGCTTCTTCAGTTTGCTTATCTTCTGCAGGTTTCTCCTCTTCAGTTGTCTCATTGTCATGATGACCATAATGTACCCTGTATCCTACTGGTCCGTATGTTGTGATCACGTAGTTGTCTCCCTTCTCCACTTTAGGTTCCCATGATCCAAAATGTTGGTAGACCACCTTTGGCTTCTTTTCTGCCATCTCTCCTGATTTGGCTTCTGCTACTTCTCCTGATTTTGCTTGTACCTCATCAGCAGCACGTTGGGCATCAACACTTGCTTGTCTCATGGCACTACGACGAGCCATCTCTGCTTTCTTTTTCTGTTCGTTCAACAGTCTCCTCTGGTGCTGCCATAACTGATCAACTCCAAAGGGATCATCATCCCACAAGCTCTGTCCAAACAGGCTGTCCATCAGACCTCCTCGGAATGGATCGCGAACGCTGTGATGTACATGAAAGGGGTTCCAGTCCCACCATGAAGTAGCTGGTTGATAGGCCGGTTGCATGTGGTGGTGATGATGGTGTGGATGTGGATGATGTTTGTGAGTCACTGTGATCTGCATCTTCCACGTGTCATCTTCACCGAGATGCTTCATGGCAGTCTGCAGCTCTCCGTCACTTGATAGTCTGACAACGTCTCCATCTCTATCACAGTAGTTAATGGAAACCGTGTCATCTTCGGTGAATCCAAAAAGCTTGCAGACCATGTCGTTTAGCTGGGCAAATGTCGTGCCAGGGTCAATCTCAAAACGGCGGATTTCGGAGCCCTTGTACGCCTTGATGTGTACCATCGTTAATGACTTGAACGAGTCTCACAGGAATGAAGAATTGATCACTTTCTTCGAATAAGTGAGCACGATTAACTTAAAGCTAGTGATGCTAACTGCTCCTTTTTATACTGCTCGCAGCAACCAGTTTGACCTGTGAACTTGAACTGTCACCTGAACTCGACCGTTCTCGAAAATTCCAGAGGGTGATTTTTTTTGTTTTTGTACTTTACCCTCCGTAATTTATTTTATTGAAAAAATAATTTTTTGCAAGCAAATATCCGGAGCATCAACAATGTGAACGGTGGGTGCTCCGTTATGGGAGACTGTGTGTTATATTAAAAAGTACGATGAGGTATATTTACTGATACAAATCAAGTTATTTGTCTCCCTTACCTCTTATCCCCTCGCCTTGCTCATTCCGTTGCCGGACTAACTAGCTATATGTTTAAAATACTCCCCGGCAGCTGATCTGCTAGCTGTTCCCTCTTTGTAACTAAATACCGTATACTCATAAACTACAAACTACACCATATCATCCCGACATTGTCGTCAAGAGAAACAACTTCCTGACCATGTTAGAGTATGAGTCTGCCAACAATTACAATGGAATTGCATCCGACTACCCAAGTGTTTAGCAAGGTGTTAGTGCCGGTACTGTCAATTCAGAAGTATGGAGTTCATACCTAATGGTATGCTACCTGCGGTCACTTACATATTATGATACTTCTATGTAAATCGTACTAAGCTACCTAACAGCATGAGCTATATTACCAGAGTTTGGAATTCCCTGCGTGTTACCATGCACAAAATGAGTGTAATAGGTTTCTGGAAATTGGTTGTCTTGGTCACTATTTATATTGATATTGTACTGGACAGCCAGAAATTACTGATGCGTCCAGGGGGACCAGCTCCAAGAAAATTCAAATACACATGTACATTGTGACTGATCATAGCTAACTACTTACATACATACATGTAAATACATTAACTATAAATAAATCAACTAACTCTATGGCTAACTCGATTCAGGTGGGGTATAAGTGATTCCAATCTTCAATTGTTCTAGGCCGGAGAAATAACACTAAATTTAGTGTTTATAAATGGTGTTGAGAAATGTAAGGGATCAAAAGGTCCGGTTGATTGCACTAAGGTTTCTTGATTATAATAATCCAGAATTTTTATGAATGATGAACTGCAATTTAAGTCTTGATGTCTGCCTTCTCTGTGAAAGTGATCAGTTGCCACTGAAGATTTTCTATGTAGTAGATGAAATGCTTATTCCACTTTGGCAGTAATAATTCGATGTGCATGTGACCCATCGTACTGCTTTTCTTTGCACCATTTCTAAAGCATTAATATCCTTGACAGGCTCGTTGACAGGATATAAGACACGATGCATAGGTCTCACATGTAAGGTGGGCATATACCATGTATTTGACTTCTTGACTACATGTATATAAGTTTCTGCAGAGAAAATTTATCATTCTTGTTGCTTTATTGGTAATTTCTACATGGACATAGTACTTTCCAATAAAACTCCTAAGTAAGGATGTTTAGTAACTATAATTGTCCTATCTTAGTGAGTTATGAAGAAGATCATGAGCTAACTGGCCATTAGTTTGCACTATAAAAGAGTGCTTGACAAGGTAGTACTAGCAGCCATTCCTATCAGCTCATGTGATAACTATAGTTGTGTATATTTTTTTGTCTGTTTGCCATGCCTACACTGCATGGCTTTGGCCTTGTAGCTAGTCGCATGTGACTGACCGAGGACTTAAAAGGACTGTGCTAACATCCCTTATGTGCTAGCTGTATTACATGACCAAATCTAATATTGTAGGAACATATATTGCTACAGTATCTCTAGATAATGAGTCATAATTACAAGCTGGTATGAAGATGAAAGGGAAGGTATCCATGCAGAGTACTAGTGGATGTGAGTGTGGTCATTTTAATTGCTTGGAGGCTGGAAATCATTAATACTATATACTCCTACCTGTGAATGAGATAGTCTGCATGTAAATGTATGTGTCCATGTATATAGTGTTTTGTTTGTAGTGTTTGTGATGATCTCCTTATCAGTCTTGGCAAGAAACTGCATGCATGCCCAGCTAAATATCCTAAATAACCATGCATGCATACTTTTGTAAATAACCATGTTTTTGTAAATAACCATGCTTTTGTAAATAACCATGCTTTTGTAAATAACCATGCTTTTAACAAAAAAATACATCAGTAAATGTGACCGAATTTTGGAAAATCACTCTTATTGCCACACCTAAAACAATTGGAATTTTTGAAATGAGCAAATGCTGTTAATAGCAGAAAACACTTTTCAAATAACTAAAATTTTTCTTGTAATTCAAGGTATCTATGGTTTATTCTACCCTTAGTTAAATGGATAGGAATTTAACTTATACTGAATGCTGTGTTTCAGAACTAAATATTTGTGTTGAATGTGCCCATAAGGGTGATTTTCCAAAATTCATGCAGTCACAAACTGAATAGCCATGTTTTTTGACATACATGCATGCTCATGCTTTCTTTATTATAAGCTTTTTGTACATAACCATCATGTTTTGTAGCTATATAGTAGTTTGTAACAGCTATTAGTCCATTGAAAACAACATGTACATGTGTTAAAAAAGTGGAGTCCTACATAGTTGCATGCATGGCTACAAACTGAACGTGGAAAAGAAAACACACGCATGACTCAATCCTCTCTGCCAAACATGCATATGTATACAATCTAGGAACACGCCAAAGGAGCTGCAACACACTTACAATTAATGAACTAAATCTCAGTACTAAAAACACCCAGAGTCTGGTTGGATTTTACAATTACCAACTGCACACCTTGTTGCTGCTATACTATAATTCAATTGCAAATTAAATTTTGAGATGAAGATCCAACCAGACCCTGTATATGTTAAATGTTGCACAGCTAAATGTGCAGTAATATTTAAATTATAATTTTCATAATTATAACTTGGCAACACACCCTGTATAGCATATTTCTGCAGGGTGTGTTATAACTACTACACATTTAGCTCATTAATTGTATCCTTGCAATATCTATATATAGAGAGCTATATATATATATATATATAGGTCAGTGATTCGGTGGTTTGAAGAATAGCTTAAAGGAATGGGATATTGATGCATGTCTAGCCCAGGTTGGATATTGTATACTTCTTAATCTATGACAGATCAGATTCACAAATGTGTTGCAGCTCCTTTAGCATGTTCCTATAGACTGTATATGTTGCCAGAGAGGATTGAGTTATTTTGTTTCTGATTCATTCAGTTTATAGTTAACTATGTAGAACACATGAACATTTACAATAATTTCAGAAATTGCAAAGTACAATGTTATGTGTTGAATAAATTACAAATGTAGGGACAAGTGCATGTGCATATATGGTTGGTACACTACTACAGCCACCATTGTAAACCAAACAGTGTCCAGGATGCACTGTACAGAGTAGTTAGTGAAGTTATTCCAGTGGCGGTGGTGTTTATATATCGAAAAGAGGAGAGCAGTCATTGTATATTCATTCCTGCATGCATGGCAGTAAACCAATGGCGGATCCAGGATGGGGCATTTGGGGCAAATACCCCCCCCCCTCCCCCCCCTTCAAGAAATTGCATACAAGATCGAGATACTCTAATAGAGCAGTCAATTACTCTAATAAAGCAGTCACAATGTTCATGAGGCAGTGTAGCTTACTTATGAAGCTATAAACTATATAGGATTTTATTTTACATAACATACGTGATATAATATATTTGGTAAAGGATAACTAGCTATTATTGTTGTGACCCTTCTTTTTTTCTTTTTTTTTTTTGCTCTTCAACTTTTTTTCAGCCAGGTGCCCCCCCTCTTTCCAGACTCTGGATCCGCCCCTGTAAACTATTAGCAACTGTCCTATTAGCTTGTTGTTGAAGACCCTGGAGGTGTGATAACATTATCTAGCCAATCAATAACTACCTGAACTTGGGGCTGATATATAGGAATGCACTGAACAGTTGATTAAACTAGCAAATAAGGTCACATGAAATCAGAGTTACTGGTTAACTATAGGTGTAACCTCAGGAGGTACTAAAGTGACCCAATCGATCTTTGTGCCACCATTTGCTCAACAGCAGTAGAAATGGCCTTGTCAATCACCTATAAAGTAGTGGCCAGTCCTCTTTTCTCTTTCACAGAAAGTTAGGAGCCAGCGGTGGGGAATAGTTTGCTATGTCAAATTTGACAGAGGCTTGTGGATTTCTCTACAGCCAATTAACAAAGAAACAGCTAGGCTCTGCAAAACAAATAATCATGCCAGAAGCAATGAAAGAAAAATGTAATAGAGATTATGCAATGGAATGTGTGGGCATATCTATAGCTTAGAATTTCACAATACTTCTTTGATTTTCCATACTTCTGTATATATAGCATTTTCATACTCAGTAAGAATTCACTAAACTGTCTTGTGCCTTGATAAACTCAGCATCATTTTTTCACAGTATGCTTAGATTGATAAAAGCAGCATAATATTACTTGTAGTTAATTTTCCCATCACAACTGACCAAATTAAGACAAACAATTGCCCAAATATTCCCAGCAACCTCGGAACAACATTGTATTAGTCATAATGCAATGGAGAGTAGTAGCATTGCTACAAACATACCCATGGAATCAAGAGCAGAAATATGTTTTGTGAGTATCCATCCACAGATAATTATGCATGCATGTGGAAGCCATGTTTTGTTTTATGTGATACATTGTGACCCTTCTTCCTGATCCAATACCATTTTACAGTCTATGGAGAATAGCTATAAAGCATTCTGTAGTAACTTCTTCCTGCCCACTTACCTAATTGATAGCAATTTCAAAACATATTATGGTTATTTTTAGCACGTTATAGCATATAGGAAAACCTAAAGGGGTCCGCTCAGGGTCTTGAGAGTCGAAACTTCTCCGTCAGGTTGAACCCCAAATGGTAATGAGGTAACAAGTGTGACATCATTGTTTTGTTAGAATATTTGCACCTGGCTAGAGCTAAATCACTATGCATGCCGGATGAAATGTTGTTTTGTTGGTTTTTGAGTTGGAAGGTCTAATAGAGCAACCAGACTAATATAAAAGATGCGATTACAAGTACAGTACAATGTACAGAACATGATGTTTCTAGTTCTTGATATTATTGTATAGGTACACATCTGGTTAGTATACTGGTTAGTAATGTAAGTAGTTTGAATGGTCTGATGTACAAAGCTTCAGAACTTGTGGAGGTTTTGTAGTTATCTTCAAAAGTTGTTTTATCTCTCCAAAGCTTCATAAGCATTAATTTGATACTGACATGTCTAATCAGTCAAAGAGCCATGTGCTTTGGAAGCATGCGACTACGTGTGTCATTGACAAATTTGTAGTCTAATGCCCCACTACTATGGTAGGCCATTTGTTTATTTGATATGTTCAATGAATTATTTGGTATATTAAAATGTGCCAATTTGAACAAGTTCTGACTTGTGGCATGTACAGCTCAAATTCCATCTTATCTTCATTTCATAGGTGTGGAGATTTGACCTAATAATTTATCACCAGGTTGGAGAATTTGACTTTCTACCAGGTTAAATCTCCACTATATCCCACCCTCCCCATGTTGTACTGGGGGAGTGGGCTTAACACTGATCGGTGCATGTAGTTAGTGCCTGTCCTACAGCTGCAACAAAGTGTGAGACCACATGGGTGTACACCAGCGTTGAAACCGGGTCGGGTCATCCGGGTCATCCGGGTCACATTTTCTCCGGGTCATCCGGGTCTGACCCGGTTTACAAATTATCCGGGTCTGACCAGACCCGGATTGGATCACGTGAGAAACTAAACTGATCGTTTAACGACGTGGAACCTATAAACGCTAGTCACGTAGCTCTTTCGTGAGCCACGCCCACTTATCGCGTTACAAACACACGGCGTTACAAACACACGCTCAGCCACGCCCATTTATTAGTAAGTGCAGTCTGTAGCATGTAACTGTGTCTGTTCCTGTGTGCAAGCTTATGTGGAGCCACGCCCACTAATCGATTATTGTATGAGTTGTATATAGTCTAGGTCTAGTCTTGCAGCAGGATAAGTACTTTGTGAGCCACACCCATTTTATTATATTGGGAAAATGCAATACGGGTATGTACGAAGCCACACCCAATTGCTGTCTGTAAACTCACAGTAACTACGTGGAACCAAACCCACTGACTGATTTTAAATTATAAACTTACCGGCGTAGTTATCACATAACTACTCGTTTACTCAACATGAATCGAACGCTAAAAACGTAGTCTCGCTCGCTAAAGAATACCCGAAACATAGCTCTTATCGCGCGCCTCGGCTTAATTTAATCCGGGTCAATCCGGGTCACATCCGGGTCAAATCCGGATTGCTATCCGGGTCAGTGGGTCATCCGGGTCAGCAGTAGTGACCCGGTTTCAACGCTGGTGTACACCAAGCGGCTAGTTACTAATATGATACAATCAACAAAATTTCTTATCTTCAGAAGCTAAAGTTTGACCTTTGTTCCAGCTTACTATATGAATCAAGCAGGCTACAGTACTCGCTTGATAACACAATAGATCTATTCTCACTATAGTATTAGATGTTAAGGGTACATCATTCAAGTAACTTTTTGATACTTGAGTACGAAGCCCAAAATGGAGCTGAGTATGAAGATACAAATTTTGAAAATGAATATGCTGACCTTTGATTACATAATACACTGTTAAAAATGAAGTTTGAAGGTTATACCAAGGAGTATGACGGTTATCCCTACCTTGTTGGTATAAAAAACACTTGGTATGAAGGTTATACTATATGGGATGAAGGTTATCCCTACAAGTTGGTATAAAACTTCACAGGTATAACGCTTATACCTTCGTGATGCCCTTATTCCGTTTTCTTCCGTGCATTTACTACGTATTTCAATCTAAAGCGCAGCGCGTCATCTTTATGCGGCGCTTATTATATGATTCGTTACTATGCTGCCGCATGGGTGCTTTGGCAGACCAGTGTCACAATTTATCTACTCAATGATCTGGAATGGATTCAAGTACAGAGAGATAAGGTGGAACACCAACAAATACGGGACACCTAAGTGGTTTGTCAGCTGCCCGGGTACCCAGCTGCCCATAGATCGCCTCGGGTCACTGGGAACAGATGTAAGAGGATTAATAGCGGTAGAAACATGGTCCTTCACAATTGTACATTATATTACTCCTGGAGATTTACATCTGTGAAATTTTGTGGCATCTATAAAATGGAGTAATATTTTGATTAATGTAAAAGTGAGTGGGACAACTATTAAAACTTTGCATACATGTACATACACATTGTACAAGGAGGTGCCACAGCCTGCTCCTTCGCAAAAAGTGAAATACAGATACTAAATGATTCTACCACTCAGATTTAGTAGTGTGTGCCAATCACGTTCACACACAAATCACCTTGGCAACGCAATGCTTTTGAAGGGTAATCATCTGACATAACTAGCAATTACATACACTTACTGTCTAATTGAATTCCTTTTGAGATTATTTAGTATCTGTTTTACTTTTGCAAAGGGGTGGATGGCACGAGACTAACTTGCTGCACGGTCTACCAAAGTCAATATACAATCAAGACGAGACTTGAGACTACACAATATAATTGTTACTAGTAACAGTCAAAATCTCGAGGCATATGAAGGGTTCAAATGTAGTGTGCAACACAGGCCAGCATGATACTCCCTTGCATATACATGTATGATCGCCGGTTTAAAAGTGAAATAAAGCTAAGCAGTTCAGAGTGACTAGTGCATACTTTTAATTTCTTACAAACAATCTTGTATGCAACAGAAAATATCTACTAGGTTACATGAGTTTTGTACTTCCAAGGCAAGGGCAAGTTTCAGGAACCCCTTTTACATAACTTCAAACCGCAGGTATACAGAAATCATGGGATCTTTCATGAAACAGGAGCCTTCACCTTGTAAATAGTGTTTGTCATGCAATAGCAATGCTTGTTCTGAAGAATAGTTTTTGGTGAGATACTCTAATAAAGCAGTCAGGTAATTATAATACTCTAATATAACAGTCACTTAGCTGTAGAGAAAACTTTTCAAAATTACTGTGTACGTCCTGCAAGGTGACATGATAAAAAGGAAGCATTGTTTGTACAAAATACAAACAATGTCAAACATTACTAAAAGCATATCATTTATATTATCTTCCTCACTATCTGTGAAAGCCAATATTTGTGTACTTGTATACTTAGTAGTGTTGCAGGGTGAACTGTTTATAATTGTTACAGGGTAAATGAGGCATGAATCCCAATGACCAGCTTGTTACTACCAACTGGATTGAACATACCTGACTCTAGAGTCTGATCAAAGTTTGTAACTCATCAGCTACGTGTCAAGCAGTTGTGAAAACTATTCACAAGCAAGGAACTCAACTGAAATATTATTGCACAATTCAATGAACAACATTACTTGTGATCACAATGTTATAGCATAACTAGTGTTTGTGTTACTTGTACTTGATTTGAGTTTGTATTTCAACAACCAAGGGCTATTTGGTATACTAGCAATACCTTTCGTAAATACAATTCCTAAAGGGAACTAGTGGTGATCTACGAACAACTTGAGAGTTCCACACTTTGTGTATGTAAATAATTCATCAGATGTTGCTTGACAATGTACTGTAATATAACATGCATGTTCGGTCAGTTATAGTCTACACATCCATCTGCCTTGCAGATGATAAGCACATACATTATCACAACTTTTGTCCAACCACGGACACATTATGGAGTATTATTATCATCTAGTGACAGTTGGATATTACTTAAATGTTCTCTTCCTTCACAGTTCTTATGCACCCCTCAGCCCCTGGCCCAATATCTTGATTTCAGTTTCTCAGAATGCCTGTGAATAAGAAAATATACATTTTAATTCAATCAAAAAATATACAAAATAGTCCACATACCTCTCTCAGTGCTATTACATTGGCTGAACATAATTTGATGCTAAACAAACAAGAAAGTAAATCATGAAATTTAATGATAAAATAATACTCATATTTTACCTAATGGTGCACTACGACCAGTCCCATATAATTATATCATACACACTGTAGTTGCTAGATATGGTATAGAGTCGTACAACAGAAATAAATGCCTGGTTTCACAGGAACTCCTAGTACAAAACAGTGAAGCAAAAGCATTTTACAGCATTCCTTTAAACTTGAAATCTATGCGGAATATCTCAAGTTGATCCCAAGGAATATGATTTTTGGTTTTGTAAATTATAGTCACCAGTTTTGTGGCTAGGGTAAACACTTGCCTGAGTGTCTGGGCCATAATTGACGATACAGTACTTGAAATCAGGACATGTACCTTGACACCATCAATGGTTTCATTTGTAGTTTAGACCTCTAAAATTAGGATACTTTGGGCATACTAGGATCACTAAAGTGCTAGTTTCGTCCCTGATTAGGAACAGTGTATGACACATAATCAACAAATGTTTTGGAAATTATTGGCTCAGTTCTACATACTACACACATGCACACACGCATGCACAGCACATACACACATGGTTGAAATAAGGTCATCTACGTCACATTTTGTCTGGGCTCAGTGGGTCACTTGAGCAGGTAATCAAGATCTGACCTGTTTTATGGACTGACCTGGATTGAGAGCTGGGTAAAAGTTCATGAAATTTTTGCCTGTTATGCTCTTCAGTGTTCCCAATGTGCTCAAAAACATTTCTTACAATTATCTTTGAAAGTTTTAATCAGTGAAGGCTCAATTAGAGTAATTGACTACAAAGTGACTGTTCTATAAGACAGTATTGATCTAAGGAGCTTTGGACAATGCATTGGAGCACTCTATTGCAGTTTCCACTGACTGCTCTATTAGAAAGTATCAGTAGTATTCATAACATCCACCTAATATGCTAGCATTATGCTGGTGCAGCACTCCAGCCTATCAGTAGTGAACCACACATGCACGCATGCACGCAGTTTAATAGTTACCAATGTGTTAATGAGCATGCAGTATAGCTACAGTTTAATAGGAATCTTACAATTAGTCCTCGAACGTGGATTAAGGCTATGTATTGAAAAACCTTTAGAGAAAATTGAGATACTCTAATAGAAAAGTCTGACGTACTCTAATAGAGCAGTCAAACGTACTCTAATACAACATTCATAACAGAATACAATATTTAAAAAGGGTGTTATAAATGTTGAAATTTAAATTACCTAAATCATTTTAATTGGAAATGTATTTGGTCACTACAATATATACACCTGACCAGCCACAAATCATGAGGAACCAAGTACAAATTGAAATAGTTACTATTCATTAAATCAAAAAGCTAGTAAATTTGAAGCACTTTCTAAATCTGTCAGTGGCTGGGAGCACAGCCCCAGACCTCTGTAGCTAAATCTGGAAGCCACTTTGGAAATATCCTGGATACACCCCTGGAATTGATGAACTTAAAATAAGCAACTATATGTAATTACTTTGTTTGTGGTTACAAATTGTAGCAAGCACTGTGACAACACTGTCAGAACAGACTCCAGTACACACTCAGGTAGTACTAACACAGTTGATTTTAGATTGCTTTTGAACAATTTACACACGACTTGCAAACGTGATAATGTGAATGTCTACTTGCAGTATTTACATGTACACTCCTGGCATTGTTTGACAGTAAAGGGGTGAGTATCTATTGTGCTAGTACTAGTATTTAGTTATACAAGTAAAGGAGCTAGGTTGCAAACAATTAGCTCATATGTTCGAACAATCACATTGTAAATTGTTCAATTGCATGCAGAAAGTAATCTGAAATCGACTGTACATGATCACAAAACACTAATATAGTATTTGTGTCTTACTTTTAGTTTTACTGTATTAGTCACAGTAGATTACTAATGGAGTAGGAGAAGAAGTTGAGGAACGGTAGCTTGACTACCCATATACTCGACTGAACATTTTCGACGATTCTGATCTACAAAAGTACAGGATGAGATAATGCTCTAGAGTATTTATAACTTTACTTTGCTTAGAGTCTCCCGCTGGCAGCATGCAACCACTGATGCAACGAGATAATCTCATTTTTCCAATTAATAGACTCTACTCACTCCCCGTGACGTAGCATTTACGTACGTTACTTAACGACGAAAGTAACTTAACGACGAAAGTTACCGTGGTAACGAATATTACTGAAAAGTCCTCTGAAAGTTGGTGGGGACTATTCTACGGAACGGAACGGAACGGAACGGAACGGAATGATGGACTAAACCACGGAACGGAACGCTTTCTCAAATTGAAGCTTGCAACTTACCATTGTTGAAACTTCCCTTATAAGTTAGCAGTGGCATCTCCAGTGGGTGATTAAACATAAGATAAAAAGAATTAACGGATCGATTGTGGGTTTTTGTTGGTTGTCATTAGTAACGAAGTATTATTGTGGGATGAGCTGTATCAGAGATGTTCGTCCATACGGAAGGGAACTTTATGTGAGCTGTTTTTCTTATTTAGACTTTAGAAAACAGTCTGGGCCGGTCTTTCAAGTCATAAGTCAGTGTATAAATAAAGCAAGCAGGAAGATACTGGTAACAGGAAAGAGCCAGCTGAATTAAAACTTGAAGAATTTTGTGCAGTGTGTGAGGAGCAAATATTTTGGCAGACCGTAAGGAGGGTATATTCTGCAAACATCACTGAAGTATATGCATGGAGTTATTTATATATTAACAGCTGGTGCAATGGACTAATGCCGTATTCAATAGTGAGCTGATTTTATCTGTTGCACAATTCAAGGATGTGTCTGACTGCTAGCCTTGAATCAGGCTAAATGCCAAAACTCCAAGATCAGCCAAATCTCTATTATAAGCTGCATGTGAAACCATGCCCATAGCCACCAGGCAAACGTGATTTGGACCAGGATGTGTGTGTAATTTCAATGTATCTAGTCAGACCTGAAATGGAACACTCACATTAATTACATGCCACCTAAGAATCCTAGGATTTCTTAAGTGTAACGTTTCACATGCTTCACTTCAAACAAAACAGGTTAAATTTGTTCGTCTATTTTCAAGTGATTCCCAGTCCAGCTGGTCCATGAAATTACAATGGGATCACATGTATTTGTTACAGTGCGGGCTGTCCTGTGTTGGATCTACACTAGAGTTGAGATTTCAAGGTAGACTCACTGCCAATGTACTGACACTAGTACTGTTGTAGCATGTTGAAGTGGAGGACAAATGAAATAGTAATGCTAGATTATTTATGTATACAAATTTTTCATAATGAAATTGATATCCCATTTTGATTTGTACTTCCACTTTGCAACGTATTCAAGAACAAGAAGCTACCACACTTAATCTCCAACCACTGTCATTAATTAACCAAGATCTCACTAGTCTGTAATTCACCTTACTGTAGTGATTTTATTGATTCATCTGTATGTTTTCTTCATTTTCCTTTGAAGTTGTACCAAGAGTTCATAATAAGGTGGAGAGTGTCTAACTTGAACGCATTCACCAAACACCCTGCTTAAAGTAACACCTTGGCCTTATTTCAGAACAAAGGCTTTACCTTCTTCAGCAACGCTAATCAACAGTTTTCTATCCCCCAGTAAAGGTGTTGATTTGATGAAAGGTGAACTTTACGCAGGGTGTTTGTACAGGCCATACTGAGAGTTAGACACTCTCCCTCATACAAATCAGTATTACGAACTCTTGGTTGTACAGTATAGGTAAACAAAGATAAGTTTCTCTCCCATCTTATTCTAGGATTTCTATTGACAAGGAAAATTCAATTATTTGCATACAGGCTCAAAATTGAGAAAATATAAAGAAAGTGAATTAATATTAATATTATACAGTCAGTTTGCTTTTGGATATTTAATGCCTCCAACCACAACAAAAATTCGATGAATCCATGCATCTCATCACTGGTCGTCTGAACATTCTGAAAGTGATACCTCACTCAATCAACCATATATTATGTTTATTAGACTGAATAAAGTCATGATTACCTAAACAATCACTTAATTAATGTTTTATAATTATCCTATTCCATTTTCCTGGAGGTTCCACTGATAAAATGCAATTTCAGCAATGATAGCAGCTAGTCAAGCTGCAAGTTGATTCAGAAAGCACTCCATTCTGTAAAATAGACCCCATCCAGAATTCAACTCAGTACTCAGGCTGAGATATCTGACAATAGTCCACTACTCTGTTAATGAATCATTGATGTTCACACAATATAGCCTCCTTGAGGTATCTGAATGTTTGCTCCTCACACACTGCACAAAATTCCTTTAGATTCTGCTTAGACTGAGTTGATTCAGCTTGTCACCATACTTGTTTCCTTTGTAGTGTAGCTATACACATACTGATTTATGCCGATTAGAAAGGCTGGGCCTCAGACTGTACATTCTAAAGTCAAGTAAGTAAAAATAACTCACATACTAGCAAAAGCAAGTCATGCATTAAGTTCCCTACTTGATATATCCGAAGATGAACACACTGAGTCAGCTATTCCCACAATTAGTACTTCGTTACTAATGACAACCAACAAGAACCCACAATCGATCCTTAAATTCGTTTTATCTTTCTTGGGGTACGTTTGATCATAGTTTGATTACCTGCTGGAAGTGCCACTGATAACTTGTACAGCAATGGTAAGCTGCAAGCTTCAATCTGAGAAAGCATTCCGTTCCGCAGTTTAGTCCATCATTCCGTTCCGTTCCGTTCCGTTCCGTTCCGTAGAATAGTCCCCACCCTGAAAGTTCGTTCAGTTTGTTCATAAAATAAACTGGTTTTGGCAAAGAAGATATTTGAAAAATTGTGAGTTATTGTGTCTACAAGAACAGGCAGCTTGACTAAGCGGGAGGGTTTTGCAATGCGTTAAACAGGAAGGCCGTTCGCAACTGACTGAAACAGCTGACCTACTGAAGAATACGAAGGTGACTTTTCTACTAGCAATATTCAACTTGGTGTACAGTACTAGATATAGAAAGTGCAGTAAACAGTTTATCTACAGTGCTGTGGGACCATGCACTGGCTGACGGACTGGCAAGACGGTGCTAAAGTTGCAGTCTCATGGCTGCTTCAAAATGACTGGTACATCGAATTGTGAAATTTCAGACAGTTGAATCTCTAATGCCGAGTTTAATGCCCAACTCAGCCAGGTGACAAAGCTACGTATCTAACCTCAGTTTGCCAGCTGTTACAACAAAGTGTGAGTGTTTACAGTGGATAGCTGCCATTATGTACCCTTTACAGAACAGCTGACATCATGCCAATCCTACCCACTGAGTGTAGTGTGCATGCTGATATGGTTACGTTCTGCTATATGCACAGTGGCAGCCAAGTAACCTAGGAGACAGCCTGGCAGGTTAGTTACACATTCCTATTATCAGTTACATACATGCAGGTACACCATGCAGGTATTGTGTCTGGTAATTGATTAATGACTGGCTTGTTGTAACACCAACATGCTTTCTGCACTGAGTCTTGACAATTAGCCAAGGTATGGACGTGGTAGATAGTTGAATAAGAGGTCACCTAGCAACCTTAATACTAAGAATCTATGAATATAATTAGTGGTATTTCCCTGAATATGGCATGTCATTTGTCGGGTTATAGGTTATGGATTGTTGTTGCACATAATACGTGTTAATAAGGAATGCAGTGAATATATAAAAGGTACTTTATGGTTGATATATAATAACTTTCTCAAGCACAAGTCAGCAGTTTCTAGAATAGTTGAATAAGAATTGCCGTCATTTAACATGTTATTATTACAGGTTGTAGTGTGTATGCTTCTGATATTTCATCTCCATCATGTTGTATACAAAATGTAAGTATTACAGCAATTGTGATACTAATAATACGACTTGACATTCTAGTGGTGTTGCCTTTTTATAACACACTGTGATGGATATTGATTGCCCGGCAACTATTCCTGTTACTTGAAAATTATAGTAGCATCTGTCTTGCTGTTAACACCCCTACTGTCAGGTGGAATTCTCTGCTGCAGTGCAGATTGACAACAAATTGTAAGCATAGAGTGTACCAGATTGTTATGTAAATATAACGTTTTGGCAGGTTCTGTGGACTGCGTATGAAGTGTTGTTAGCTGTTTACAATATTAAGGTATGGTGTATGCTTGAATAAGAACTGTAACTATATTGCTTGTCAATGCTGCAGATCGTGCTGGTCCTAACATCTCACGAGCACTTCAGAAGTTGGAGTTGACTATTTGAACAGCATTTAATTTCTGTAATTGAAATACATTAATAATTATTTAAATACTAAATAACAATTGGGGATAACCTTTATACCAGCATAGGGATAACCTTCATCCTACCTATACGGGATAAAGGTCATACTATTGAGAGTTGGGATAACCGTTATCCCTGGATTTGGTATGCTATATGTGTCAGCCACTTTATCCCTGTTTTGGGATGACCTTCCAACCAACTGTTTTAACAGTGTAGGCACCGCCGGCCCCTTTACATTATGGAGGAATAGTCTAGTGAGTATACAGTGCAGTTCTGACTTCAAATTACACGTGTTGTAATCTGCAATTGCTGTAACAAAGCAAGAGCCTTCATTGTGCATGCACTACATCTCCTAACCTGTTTCAAGAGCAGAAAATATATCTAGCTATGTACCGGTCCAACCTTGGGCACCACAACTAATAAGGTACAGTGCTAATGATGCAAACATGTGCAGTAGTAGCCGCAATCTGATTGGTCCTACCACTATAGTAGACACAAGTGCCATTATATTATGTTTACCAGACCTTTCCTCTGTAATGCAAAAGGGCATGCAAGCAGCAATAAATTAAAGGCCAACACATTTTTAGTGATCATTTTTCACATTTTTTAGTGTGGCTAATGATGTCTGTGCCCTGTACTTGCTTCTTATAGTATACCATGCATACGGTATGCATATATCTCATAAAGATCTGGACCATTGAAGGTTGAGGGAGAATTTGCCCCAGATGACTCATGCGGATGGCTTCATTATTGACCATACCAGTACTGCAGAGCTATAGGGAATATACCATAAACGACGAAAGTTTGGAATGAGTGAAGTTTGGTCAATTTGAGGAAATTTGCCAAACTTTATTTGCCAATTAGATATTCAATATATTGTTCTAGCTGAATGGCTGCCAAACTTTTGTCTGCCAACCTGCTTCGCATGCTGTTTCATCACACCAAACTTTTGTCATTTACAGTATAACAATGATAACATTATAGCAAAACATAATTACAGTATTACACTTGATAATCACAGAATGTTACAGCCAATTTTTTTAATACTTTGCCTCACAGATTCTTTCCACTGTTCAATTTGCTCTATTAACTGACTTGTAATGTCTGGGTAATCATTTATCAAGTTGCTACTCTCCCTTGCATCCTTCTCTAAATCAAACAGTTCATATTGTACTGTGTTGTTTCGAACAGTTTCCATGAGTTTGTATTTGTCAGTAGTGATGGAAACTCTGTATTGTTCCTGGAAAACTCTTCTTTTTTTAAGTTTAAAAGCTGAAAATATTGGCTGGTTTCTTTTATTCTCTTTTCCTTGTAGAAATGGAAGAATAGAGATGCCATCTATTGGACGATCATCACTAGGCTTAACACCCAGTATATCTTGAACAGTTGGTAGTAGATCACTAGACACAACTGGGAACTGAGACACTCTATTACTACTGATCACATCTGGCCACTCTATTATCCCTGGAACACGAACTCCTCCCTCGTACAGTGATGATTTCCTTCCTCGTAAACCATTTGTTGACCTAGGTTTAAGTGGTCCATTGTCACTAGTAAACCAGAATAGTGTGTTGTTCTTAATACCCAACTCTTGTAACAGATTACGTAACTTTCCTAAGGCTTCATCCATTGCAGAAATGGCACCATAATAATCTGCTTCTTTAGAAGTATATTTCATTTTAGCTTTTAAATAAATTTCTCGATATTGATCAGTTGCAATGTAAGGCTTGTGAACACTGTGAAAAGGAAGGTAGAGAAAAAATGGCTTCTGAAGGTTCACTTGTTCTCTGATGTATTTCTCAGCCAGGGACCAAATGAAGTGCGAGTCATCACCAGGAATAGGTTGTGGCCATCCTACAATACCATCAGAAGTGTTAGTATAGTAATTGGTACACATTGGTCGGTCTGTGTAATGGCCAAGAATACAGGTGGAATTTTGGAAACATCCACAGTTAGTGGTAGCTGTTGGAGCAGATCTCCCAGTGGCCCACCATTGTTCAAATCCATGTAGTCCAGGATGAGATAATGTATTATTACCTCGGCGCCTCAGTGGTTTAAAATCTCCCAAATGCCATTTCCCAAAAAAAGCAGTAGAGTATCCGGCGTTCCGCATGACCTCCGCTACTGTTATTTCTGAAAGAGGGAGGGGCATTTTTTGAGGCCGTATAAAATCTTTCAAGGATCCACCTGCATTATTTGAATTCCACACACAATATCGATTATGATTTCTACCTGTGAGTAAAGTTGCTCTGGTAGGTGAACATACGGGAGAGCCGCTGTAGTGTCGCTGTAAGAGTATGGCGTTGTCGGAACGAGCCATCTCGTTCAAGCTCGGAGTGAATGCACTTCCATTGTTGTACTCTACATCACCCCATCCTAAATCATCCGCCATAGCAAATATTACATTTGGAGTAGCAGTTGAAGCGATGCCGCGGACGACGGATGGTACCATGCTGTACGCTAAAATAATCCATACGAAGCGAACCAGATCGAGGAGATAATGCATCATCAGCCCTGGTATACCTTTGATCAGTATGGATGCTATCACCAGCACATAGCTTTGGCTTTAATGGAAAGCTTCTGGTGTTGAACCTGTTTGGGCAGTGTAGCCTTTTGTTGTTAGGAACAAAGCGGTCTAGCTGGCTGAGTAGCGCCCGCCCCTTAGACTTATATTTGAATATATATATATTTTTTTTACAAATACAGCACTTTACAAGAAACAGCAGAGAAAGTCTTTGCCTTGCTCAAACTGTGCACAGAGAAGCAAACTCTGTTCAATCCTGCCATTACCTGGGCGTAATTATATTGTGCGTACTGTGGACTGGTTATTGACATTGCACAACATTCATGCACAGTCAGTGGCATATGTATAAAAACTAATATTTACCTAGCCCATGGTTTATAGATCTCAGGGAAGTTATTTATTGGTGGTGTCCATTTCTCCTTTGGACCGCTGAGGCTGGGACAAAATCAAGGCTGAATCAATAATTTGACCATACTGATACTTATTGCACCAAATTTTAATTTATTTACGGTCAGTTCCCTGTTGAGGCATGAATTAGCTAGTTGCCACCTTTCCTTTAAGAGAAGTGTTTGAACTGATTTGATTCTTATATTTCTAGACAATGTGCTCGCGTTGTGTGGCAAATTATGCAGTTATTAAAAGGATTTTTATGTACTTTATGACAGTTTTTGTGGAGAGCTGCCATTGTGGCCGAATACAGGCTAGCTCAAGATCCTACATTGTCTCTACACCTACAGGACTCATAAGACGAAATAGACAACATTTGAATCAAAGGACAGATGAAAGAGATGGGCCCCTACCAGAGCCTGTGTCAACTGCAGTTCCTCCAAATGAATTTACTGAAAGTCACAGAATGCAGACATGGCTACAAACAGGAACGGAAATCAGGCCACCTGATTGCCTGCAGTTCTAATGAGCTTAAGGGGGCTGGGCGGGACATGGCTTAAGACTATTATGCATACACAATCTGTAATACTAGGCAATGCATGCTATCAAGAGTTCATAATAGAGAGTTCACTTTCATAATTAGATAATGACTGTATATTCACGTGTGCTTTAATGATAATCACATGATAACGCCACAAGACATAGCAAAGCGGGTGACATAAAACATGTAATCAACAATAGGTGGTCCCATACTGGCCTTATAGTAGCTAGTGACACTGTTGTATGTTGAAAAGTCTGAGACAACAAAACTTGCTGTTTTTACCGTGACATTTACTGTATAAATTTAGGTGTAGAAAATTTTTGTGTGTTAAAATTTTGACTCAAAATATTTTCATCAATGAAAATTTTTGACAGAATAACTCTATGTTAATTCATTGTTTTAATTTTCTATTGATACTGACAATGAAAATTTTTTGACAACAAATTTTTCCTGATTTACAGTAGCTTCTTTAGAGCCAAGCTGTCACCAAGTTTAATAAGCATCTGATTGACCATTAACAATGATATTGATTACAGCTAAGAAAATGATAAAGCACTATAATTTACAAGTCATGTCAACATGTTTATTAAATGAAAGCTCAATGATTTTATTTATGTAATTATATTATTTGATTTACAGCATACACATACAACATGATATATAATACTGTAACAACTATATAGGTGATTGTCTAACGTATGCTGAAGGTCCACTGCATGGCATCCATTGCCAGTGGCCAGGAGTAAGCTAGCTATCAGTACAAAATACTGTAAGCACAGGAATTGTCTATATGTACACATGCAGAAGTAACTTGGAATGACAAATTGTATACATGCATGTACACCAATCCATGCACAATGTCTTTTAGATTTATGCAGTCACACATTCTAATGTATAGCATGTACAGCTACTTTGAATCTTTATATCTTTTATTGGTGCCCAACATGTTCTGAACAGTTGGTATGAACGGTTGGTAGAAAATTTGCTGTTTATGAAAAATTTTAACCCAATTTTTTACATGACCAGCTACTATAGGTAGTTATGACTTGTATTTGAGATTCCAGTTTTCTTCACTTTTCATTACCACATATCTTAAAGGTCAACCATTTCACTGTATTGCTTGATGTGCCTTGTCTGAATCAGAAACAAGTTAGGTCAAAAGCTGAAGTGAATACCAGTATCATCAAAATCTTTCTTATTGTAATGAATGTATATTTACAAGATTTTTAAATATGTAGTGTTTATTTTATTTTTATTTGTTAAGGCTTTACAGCATAGGTGCTGAGGGTCTGTAGGGCACCTCAGGGCTCAACCCAGAATATTAAGCTGGGGGGGGGCAGGGTAGGTGCATGAACTCGCTCACATGGTACATCATACAATGCATGTACGGTGAAACATTCTTCGATAAATATATATCAACAAATGGTCGACAAAGACTTTTGATTTAGTTTCAAAATCAGCAATGGTTTCTAGTGTCAAGTCCTCGGCCCTTGATGAAAATAGTTGGTGTACAAAAAGAAATTCCTTCCATAGAACATGTACTTGTTCTTTGTGTGGAAGGTTGGGAAACACTTCTGGAATGTTAATGGTAGTAAAGAGATTCAGTAATTCTGGCCCAGTTAATGAACGCCATCTTAACTTACTGGACTGCTTCCCAATCCAAAATGAAAACCCTGAAATCCCTATGTGTTTAACATATTCCTCATAATTATTTCTTCAGCTGAGTTAATCCATCAAGACTCGGTACCCGTAAGCTCTGGCTAACCTTGTCCATTACTCTTAGTGATCCTATCAGTAGGTCAACCAAGGTATCCCCTACCCTCAGAAACATATGGAGATTGTCTACTACAACACGTGTCAGTGGTATCATGGGGAATAATGGACGATGAGAAACGTTAAACTGTTTTGCAGCTCTGGAGGATGAAGCTATTGTGATGTTTTCTTCAATCGACCGTGCACCATGTGAAGGGTCAGATATTGACCAGCTCTCGTCAGTAATGTGCCTGTCTAAAGCTGGACACTTGCACCAGATGCATGCATATTCACATGATGCACTATCAATTCCGGTTGCCATTGCAAGAAACTTCCAATCCCCTCCCATATAATATTCGATAGAAAATGTGATTCCATTGATTGTCAGTTTTGTTGTTGTCCTGACTTCTTCTATGGTATCTTGCAGTGCTGGTTTCAAGGATCATAGGTTTCTTGTTCTTTAATTATCGCAATGCAGTGATTCCTTGTAGCAGAATAAGCTGCTTCTCCCTCTTCTAGAATTGTAAAACCAAAGTTAACAACATTTAATCTCTTTCCTATTCTGGTGCCATCTCCAGTTATTTTCACCCTTATCTTCTTCTTCTGTACAAACTCAGCATCTGATGGACTTCTTTCAATCTATTAAGTGAAAGGCATAATTGTATGTTAGTATTAATTCAAAATATACATTTTTATTGTATCATGTGCCAATATGTTTATAGTAACCTTCAAAGTGGTGCACTCACCTCAATCGAGTTGTACTATAAATCAGAAAATTTCGCTGTCAAAACAATTTTTGTTGCTAGCTGGTGTGCCAACAAATTATTTTTACATTTATAGTTCAGGCAGGTCTTCAACACTATAACTAGCTTTATATCACCAGCTTGGGCTTTGCTAGCAAAATAGCAATCGCTTTACAATGTTAACTCTTGCATACCTGCTAGGATTTTTATACAGTTATAACTAGGTATAGACCAAGGAGCTATCTCTTTTCAACCCATCTGCTTTCCCTCTGACATTATCCAGCTGGTTATACCGTTTTAAAGGTGCTGTGATAAATATTTGTCATTTAACAAATTGATGGAAATACATGTGAAATAATGAATATTTTTGATGTTTACATGCATTTTTCTGATTTACAGTTTGATTGCTTTGGGACCTAGACAAATATAGACAGTGTGAATAGCAGTGTTGTGTATAAACATACCAGGTTTTCTATGCAACTTTTTAACCGTTGTTTTAACGACTGTTGTACACCACAGGTACCGTTTGGTGTGGGATGGATGTCCCAAAGGTGGTTCAACTCAGCAATTCTCTCCTTAAGCTTGTAGTGACGAGGCATTTTATCACACAACTGTGCCATTTCATGATAGGCACTTCCAGAGACATTGTATCTATCCTTGATGTACAGCATCATGTTAATCGTGTCCATCTCAGTGTCTTCTGCTGGAGCATGTTGTGGACCAAGTAAGTTTGCAGTTGGCAAATCTAGTGTTGACATTTCACCAGTGCTGTCATTCTGTATGGTTAGTTTTGTTGCAGAAAACCCTTCTATGCTAAGCCAAGCAAGTGAAGAGGAACATTTTTCAGTTCTCTGGCGTTTTAAAGTTCGCTGATGACGGTCAGAGTAGCCAGTTGGCAACTTGTTTCTGCCATATCCCCGTGTTGGAGTAAATCCATCTGATTGAGCCTTTTGTAGTTGGTGAGAAAGGTAGCTCGCTTGTTTCTGTAGATGTTGGTTTTTTTTCTTTAGTTCATCAATCTCTTTCTGCTTTGAATGAAGGGCTTCCTGGTAAGTTAAATTATTATGTGCATATAGATAAATGTTAGGCCAAGTCACTTGTTTAGTTGTTTCACGGGTCTGACTAACCCACCTTTTTCATAGATTGAAAACTTAAAAACATTTATAAGTGGAAAATGAAGCTAAAATGCTATCGAGATATTCTGAGCACAAGCCTTGTATTAACTACTTTTACTTCCAAATGCCTAGACACCGTAGCTGCCATTTCATTTTTTTGCCCTGATTTCTGTTAATATGTTTATTTGTATGTTAACCTACCAGCTCTATGTTGTTGAGATTTTTACCCATGAAACAACTAAGTGATCAAACCACATAGGTTCCATCAACCTAACCAGGAACACAAGCGTATGATCTGTGGCCACCAAGCAAAGTAGCCGTAGTTTAAAGTTGTGTACGTACTTGAATACTGTTGTGAGGCAATAGATGGGACATAAACAAACTTATGCTTTTAGCATAGTACAGTGGCACCTGTGTATAATGGTCACCTTGGACCTGCAAGTGTTGGTCTTTATATTTTACCTGACTGTTACTTCATTGTCCCAGATTATTCGGTGAACAAGCCACCAACTGTTTTTTATAAGCACAGTATAAGGCAATGAGAGTTGAAGTTAAGTATGTAGTCGTCCATTTGTGAATTCTTGGCTAACCATTATACGCATTATACAGGTGACCACTTAGTACAAACTACAATGCATAGAGTACATTTGTATGACAAAGGCCTCATGGCAATGGCCATTATAAAGAGGTACCTTCAGTGTTGGGCAAGTTACTTTGTAAAAGTAACTAGTTACATATTACTTGCAACTGAACTATTTAGTTACAGTTACATATTACCCATAAAATAAAGTAACTGTAATAATATTACATATTATATTACTTTGTGTTCACAGCCTTAAGCTGTCACGTATGAAACTACAGTACCACCTTATCATGTGACATGACTGTGTTGCTGGACAATGTGCAAATCTTGGTTATAAGTAAGAAGCTGGTGAATAAGCTTCATTCAGTAGGCCTCGTTACTTCGTTGTGGCTAGGCGTTACTCAGAGGATAACTAACAAGATTGGTAACTTCGTTACTTGTAGTAATAATATTACGTAATATTAGGCTCGTTACAGTAACTATATTACTTAGGTAACGCGTTACATTCGTAAGTAAAGTAACTTGCGTTATATTACCTGTTTTTATAGCGTATTTCGTTATATTACTTTGTTACCACAAAAGTAATAATATTACGTAACGCGTTACATAAGTAACGCGTTACTCCCAACACTGAGGTTCCACTGTACCTGTCAGACCTTCATCTAGGAAATGACTTAAGGAGGTGAAGGGGCAGCAATAGTTTAAAGGTATGTACACAACATCTGGGGGCATGCCCCCAAGAAATTTTTTAGACTGTTTTACCTGAGATTGACATGCTAGGAAAAATTTTCATATTTTGGACTCTCAGATTGCTTCTGATGCATTTTGAGGTGCTTTCATTTAACTAACTTATTGCTTAAAATTTAGGGGAGGGGTAAACACCCCCTTCCCCCACCCCCTATATGATACTGGAGTTGAAATAAATGTGCTTATAAGACTGTTGTTTGTTCTTTGTGGGTACTACAACCTGTACAGTCTCAAATAGGTCACTATTTGACAATAGTCCTATACAACTTGTTTGTGAGTAACATCATATTTATTTTACAAGACAAGGTTAAAAGACTGCCAGGCTGTACTTACTTCAGTAATCTGTGTCCTATCTGAGTCTGTTATCTGTAATTGCCACTCCTTATCTAAGAAGCTTTGTTTCTGTCAGCCACTCTTGCGTAGTTTTTTTTACAGCTGTTGCCACCCTACTGCACTGCTTATATGCTTTTTTCAGCAGACCGATTGAGAAACGGAGATTGACACCAGCTTCTTGGCTAAGTTTGGAAAGCCATTCACAAGATTTTACAGTATCATGGAGTGGTGGAAGACCATCGGCTTCATAAAGATTGTAGAGTAATTGGCTATTAAACAAGAGGATTACTTGTTGAAGATTCATACATGACATTTGTACTTACTTACTGATGGTTGCCACTTGCTGTGTCATGTTTGTGTAACATGTGTACCTGTGATCAGGGCCGCCCAGAGAAATTAAGGGGCCCAGGGCAAAGAGTTAAAGTGGGGCCCTTCACCCAAGTTGTAAGGTGAAGACCAAAAAAAAAAAGGTCACAACCTGCTGGCAATGACAATAACTACCCATCACCAACCATATCTCCTTATCTATAAGCTTGCTACACTGCTCCTCTGAAGAATACTGTGACTGCTCTATTAGAGTATTTAGATCTGACTGCTCTATTAGAGTATATCTATCTTTTAAACAGGTATTCAGGGGGCCTCCTGGGGCCCCTTTCAGGCTGGGGCCCGGGGCAAAATGCCCCAGTTGCCCCCCCTGTGGGCGGCCCTGCCTGTGATATTGTAGTCCAGCACAACACTAGTACTTGTAATGTAATCCAAGCCATATATTTACTTACCACAATAATTGACGGTAGTTTTAAAACCCAAATTGACGACGCATATCCGGCCAATTTGCGGAAGCTAGAGCTCATTGGAAGCGCCAGAGCATGATGTACTGGAGTCCAGCTGCGAATCCGCGCCATCTATCACGTGTTGGGAGATATGGCGCGTAAAAGAGGGAGCCTTAGAAATCTCCATAGGCGCTCCATTGATTTGCACACGTTTTGACGAGCGTGATTTTAGCGCTTGGTACATGTCTTGGTGGCATTCGATTCAGGAAGAAACGCTCTTTCTCGTGGTATCAGCGAATCTGGAATAATGCAATTGTACAGGTACAAAAATACAATTAAGTAGAATAGTGTACAGCAATTCTGTAGAAAACAATTCAGAAGTAATGATTAGGCGTGTTTGATCGTGTTCGTAGCTCCAAGAAACTCCTCTTGATTCTTCGAGTGATCTTCGGTCCTGGTATTCGCTTCCTGGCTCTGGGCACGGCGCTAAGTAGGTTGAGTTTACCATTTGTTACCGTGTTATTCTCTCGCTCTGCTTCTTGAGTTCTGATCCTTTGATGCGCACTTATTGGAATGCCAGGACGGCGTAAGAAGAGCCGCCGAAAACAACCAGTTGATCTATGGAATAGTGATGGGATGGCTGAGATGTAAATTGAGCTTCTCTTTGTTGAGGTCTGCAATTATGTGCATTCGCGGTGCCAGGTCCAGTTTGCGCTGTCCCATTGCTGAGGCACCGATTGCTGTGCAGGTCGCTGAGGCCCATTTTTTCCTTACCTGTTAGACTGGGTGGTCTTGGTATCTGTGATCCCAAATCTCATTCTGATGCTGAGTTTGATTCTTCTGTGAAGATTACCTCTGCGCTTGTTGCTTTGATTGTTCAGCAGGAGCTAACATTTAGCATTGACACCTTGGAGGCCCAACGCTCGGCTAAGTGTGAAGTTGTGCGAATGAAGCATCGAGCGCATGATGAGGTCGCTGCCACTTTGTGTCAATCATTACCAGTTGGTCTGCAGAGGATTGTGGCACTGTCTAGCGAGAAAGGGGCCTCCTCTTGGCTTTCCGCTTTGCCTGTAGAGGAGCATGGTTTTGCTCTGCATAAGGGTGCCTTCCGTGATGCTCTCTGCTTACGCTATGGGTGGCTCCCATCTGGATTGCCAACCCAGTGTGTTTGTGGTCAAGGATTCTCTGTGGACCACTCCATGAACTGCCCTACAGGTGGCTACCCCACCCTTCCAGAGATGCCAACCTCTGAACAATTTTAGGAGTGAGACCTCAAACACTACCAGCAATGTGGACCAGACTCAAGTGCAGCTCCAGGATTTTTGGTAATGAAGACCAAAAAAAAAAAAAAAAAGGTCGTCGCATGTTCTAAGTACAAAAATAAGCACAGGTCTGCCCAATTTTAAGCACAGGGCTAATTACGAAGCAGATCAGGCGTGAGAACTAAGCTGAAAGAGTGAGAAACAGAGGGTTAGGCGTGAGAGCGTGAGATTACTAGCCAAAGAGTGAGACTCACGCCTAATGCGTGAGAGTTGGCATGTCTGCCCTTCGGCACAACGAACTTAGGGATTTTACTGCTGCCATCCTGTCAGAAGTCTGTATTGATGTGTGTGTTGAGCCCCCTTTACAGTCTCTCTCTGGTGAAACACTCACATACGCTATTGCAAATCGTGAGGATGGAGCACGATTGGATGTTTCAGCTGTTGGGTTCTGGGGTGGTCACCACCAACGGGCTTTCTTTGATGTTAAGGTGTTTAATCCAACTGCTTCGTCATACCGTGCTACACCAGTGGCTTCATTGTATCGGAGATTTGAAAAGGAGAAACGTAGGAAATATGAGCAGAGGATTAGGGAGGTTGAGATGGGTTCATTTGCCCCATTAGTCTTTTCAACGTTTGGTGGAATCAGTGGATGTACCAGCATCTTTTACAAACGTCTAGCCTACTTACTGTCCCTGAAGAGAGAAGTTCCCTACAGCAACGTGATGTCTTGGCTACGTTGTCGCATCAGCTTCTCGTTGCTCCGCTCAGCGATTGCGTGCCTTAGGGGGGCGCGCTCCCACAGTGGTCCCATCAGCCATAGGGCACTTGACCTTGTACTATCAGAGGGTCGGGTGCCTTCCCCCTAATTATTTAAATTGCTCCTTTTAATCTCAGTCCAATTTTTGTCTAGCACTTCAACATCTAGTGCTAGGGGTGGTGGCAAGGGGTGCTGGTTACCCCGGGGAAAAAAAAAAATGTAAGATAATTTGTTTTTGTTTATTTTATCTTATGTCATTAATTTGTAAAAAAACAAAAAAAGTAATGTTAACAAATCGGTTCCAGGTGCTGATGCAGCATCAATTCTCCGCAAACTTCTTGATATGGTTCAAGTTAGGAGTGAATGCTCTTCCACCGTTGTACTGCACGTCACTCCATCCTAAGTCATCCGCCATACTGAGCAAATATTACATTCGGAGTTGAAACAATGCCGCGGGTTGGTACTATGCTGAATGCTAAAATAATCCATACGAAGCAAACTAGATGAAGGAGATTATGCATCGTCAGCTCTAGTATCTATGGTCTGTATGGATACTATCACCACTATACATGCTATAGCACAAAGCTATGGCTTTTATGGACAAGTCAGTGTTTCTGTATTGCTTTTTGTACTGTGTATGTGTTTTGGGGACCACCTTGTACAGGCTATAAGCCTTTTGTCAGGGGCGGATCCAGGGGGGGGGGGGGGGGGGGGGCTTTGGGGGCCCCTTCATATTTAGGCTTTACTTGATCAATATGCTGAGTATTATAATGAAATTTTGTCTTAGCATAATTATATAATCACTAATAATACAAATACTCATAAAACCACCTTATAACTTTCCAAGGTATTATCAGTGGATTTATGCTAAAGTTTATGCAACAAGGACCCGGATCAGCATTGGAGGTGTACAAGATCGAGATACTCTAATAGAGCAGTCAGCTAACTACTCTAATAGAACATTCACTGGAAACATGTAGTTGGTTCTGTTATGGAATTTTTCCAAATCTGCCTGCACCTATACATACAATGAAGTGCATTGGTCTGTTTAAAGGGCTTCATTCATCTACTTGTGTAGCTAATATGTATGGCAATACTTAATTCAGGTACACAATTACCATTGAAAATGCTCTCAAATTCAACTGATCTTGTATTGTTCAAATTTCAAAATTTTCCACTTTCAACATTATTATTCTAACATGCACCTATTCTTGGTTGTCTGTACCCACCCAAACTTTTCCATTAGCAAAATGCTTCAGAGAGCCATACCTATAATCTAAAGGCAGTATATAAAATATCTACAGGCAGAAAATATTAGGGATTTTATGTGGAAATGTCTCCAAATTGCAGTATTTTAGCATCAAATTTTCAAAAATTTCCTGGGGGGGGGGCATGCCCCCAGACCCCCCTAGTTCCAGCATGCTTCACACACCTCTCTACCCAAGAGATTAGTACCTTGACTTAGCCCCCCCCCCCCCCTTTTATAAATCCTAGATCCGCCTCTGTTTGTGTACCCTTTCTTTAGATAAAATTGATAATAATACTGAATAATGACAGTTTCTGTACATCGGGACGTGGCTGCCCTGTTGAACAAGTTTGGTCAAGTCTTTTGTCGTTAGGAACAAAGACTACCAAGGGCGCCAGCCCCTTTGTAGTTCGTAATTATATTCTGTACCGGCGAGGTTGAAACCGGGTAGGGTCATCCGGCTTAACCGGTCATTGTCCAGGTTTGACCCGCTGTGTGTATCCTGATCACGTAAAGTTCGATGTGGAGTTCGAATGGACAGTCTCTTCTCTATATTATATAATTGCAGCCGCGCCCATTTATCAGTAGTGCTGGTATGCACGAATCCAGGAGCTACGCCCACCAATGTGTGAGTATCGTGACGTGTGCAAGACGGGTGATGTGAGGGTGGTCTGGCACGCGAGACTAGTCTTGCAATAGCCAGCTTCTTTCATCAGCCACGCCCACCTAAAACAAATTCAGATCAATGTGATGTGTTGGCAAATATAACATAGGCGGTGGAGACAGGGGGGCCATGGCCCCCCTACTTTTTTGGGACACTGCAAGAAAAGATCGAGATACTCTATAATAGAACAGTCAGGATCTGGATACTCTAATAGAGCAGTCACAGTATTCACAGAAGCAGTGTAGAAAATTACTTAGCTACATATGTGTAGTTATAAATAAGGAGATATAATTGGTGGAGAGCAGCTATTGTCAGCAGACTGTGATCTTTTTTTTTTTTAGTCTTCAACTTACAGTTGGTCTGGCCCCTCACTCTTTGGCCTGCTCCACCGCCCCTGAAATATATATATAGTATATATTAGTAGGGAATATATAATCTATGCTAGTATTCTTTTGGACTTCTTGTAGCTATGGCCAAATTTCCAGATGCCCTCTGAAGAGCTATAGTGACCATGAAAACAGAATGACAACAGTTGAAAACAAACAGCTTATGTATAGTCACAACAATCTTTTAAATCTCAATTAAGGACATAACTACCACAAGGCTGTAACAGACATGACCTCTGAGCAACCAATGAATTATTATTATTATTATTATTTGGGAGGGAAAGGGCAGAAAGCAAAGCTGATTAAGCCCAAACAATTACAAATTATAAGTGCCACGTCTGAAAATGTAGCTAAAGTGTTCAGTTCAATTAATTGCGGTGGCAGTGAATTCCATTCCTGGATGGTCCTTGGTGACATAATCAAGTGAAACGGATGATGATGTCTGGTGGTGAATGAATGTATATTCTGGTAAGGATAAGCTGATTTCTCCATAAACAAATTAAGCCTCTGTTGCTTGAAACTTGTTCCTACTCTTCACTAGGGGTAACCAGTTGAGCTGTTCCAGCATGGCACTAACACTACTGTGGTAGCCAGACAGATAGAACCCATCTAGCTGCACGCCACTGAACCTTTTCTAAAATTGATATCTGAGTCTGATAGTGGGAGTCCCAGACAACACTTGCATACTCCATTACTGGTCAAACCATTAGCAGATAAGCAGATGCCTAGCTTGACATGTGATGGACACTCGCTAAGATGACATTAAGAAAGTTCAACATCTTTGTAACCTTGTTAGCAACGTTTGAAACATGGGTGGACTGTGAGAAGTGATCATCTAGCATAACTCCAAGGTATAAATGATTATGTGTTAGGGATAAAATGGATCCATGAAGGGAGTGATTTGTAATTATAGGACCTTGCAAATCTCACAACAGTGTATTTACTAAGGTTGAACCTCATCTGTCAGATACTGCCCATTGAGACAGAGTGTCTAAATGAATATCAGTGATCGTGCAAGTACTCCAACTGGTTACCCAATTTCTGTAGAGTCAGTCCAACACATTGCATCTTCCCTATAGCTACTGCATGAACAAAGGAAAAAGGAAAGAAGGTAACTAAACATCATAGTTTACAACCTTAAAGAATCTGCTTCCCCTGACAGCAGGATGATATTAATGAATGCTAATCTTTGCTTGTGTATCTCAATCACTGGTGCATTCTGTTAGGGAAAAAAATCTGAAAAGCCTTGTCTACTGAAACCGTCCTTAAGCACTATTCAAGAGAAAGCCTTAGTGTTAAAAAATCTACAGTCAATCCTGCAGGTTGTTCATTACTCCTGACCTAACTCCATTTGAGCAAAAACAAGGCTCTATGCCAGCAACTTGCGGACATGAACATAGTGGAGAATGTGTATGCATGTGGCAACATAGTGCATGTGGAGGTCATAGACAACCCCTGCACTGATATTTTTAAGCCCCTTTACTTAGTAGTTATCCTCCACCACAATCTAATTACTACCAATCTCCTCCCCCTCCCTCTTCCCCTCAAACAACCACCCCTGGTAATGGCTCTGTTGACTATCACTCCTAATCTGCAAAGTAATGTATTACCAGTATAAAGAGTCTAAAGGTCATCACCATTAATTGTCAGTCAGTAGTAAACAAAGTGCCTTCTTTTTTCAATAAGCTATAGCACAATCCTGTTAGGGTGTGAATCATAGCTAACAGCCAACATTGAATCTAGTGAAATATTTCCACATGAATACAATGTGTTTTGGAAGGACAGGCAAACTAGGACAGGTGGAGGAATATTTATAGCATGTAGAAACACAACTATACTTGTGAAGAGCTAAACAACTGTGAAGTTACCATAGATAAGGTTACCTCATTGAACATGAAGTTCAACGAACTATGTAATGTATTTCAGAAATATCTAACACCTACAAAACTCACTTGTATGGCTTGCTGGGATCTCATTTCACATGTAGCTGGTGTTGATTGGAACTTCTACACAGTAGCATCAAGTAGTTCATCTTTGTCTATAGTATTTTCTTGGAGTTTCTTTCCAGGCTTAGCCCTTTCATTAAGATATTCTAATAGAGCAGTCATGTACTCCATACCTAAGTAGCTAAGATGGACCATGGTGAAGTTTGTGTATACACAACCCACAATGATACTAATCCACTGCTGTGCATGCAGGTAGGCATGAGGCTATTATGCTCCAAAAATTGAGCATTATGCTTTTGAGCAGTCCAGGGGCGGATCCAGGAGCTGGCTAGGGGAGGGGCACAAACAGGGTAAGTTGTAGGTGGTTGCATGCATGGGGAGAACCATATTTTCTATAGTTCAGTGCTGCTTTTTTAAAGCAGAAAATAATCACCTCTTAGTGGTTTCTCACTGTTGATATTTGCCATTTTGGCCTTTTCAGATGGTTGTGAAGTCTTAAAACTGTTTTAAAGGTTCTGAATGTCTTAAACAACAGCAACACGATAATTATTTTTAGAGGCGCTTAGTACGCACGAAGGTGCAGGGTGACTATTTTACAGTTAGTTTGACTTCGGTTCTCTTTGGTCTCAGGTGAATTTGTAATAAATGCTAGTAAAATGTGCATATTTTCGTAAGTTTTAAACTGATCTTGGTTGGCCTGACATAAAATTTACTAGCTGTTTTAATCAGAAGCATGGCTGGCTCCTCCACAAGGTGGAGAGGGGGGGGGGGGGGCATTTGCCCCAAATGCCCCATCCTGGATCCGCCATTGGCAGTGCTAAAAAAATCACCTATTATGCTTTTGAGAATTGCCCATTATTCCCAAAATTATGCCACCATAATTGGCTAATAATGCCAGTTCATTGCTGTATCAGGCCATTTTCATTGATGTTTAAGCTTCAAATAGTCTTTAATTCTTTAGCTGGTTGCTGTATTAGAGTATTTTATTTCAATGTGACTGCTTTATTAGAGTAAATAATCTTCAGTGACTGTTCTATTAGAGTTTCTGACTGCTCTATTAGAGTATCTCGATCTTTTTTAACAGAATTGTGCAATCTACAGATATTCCTACTGTTAAAGCTTTATAATCACCTCAAAATGCTAGCATAATTCCTGATTCTCACACATACCTATTATTCCCGAAATTATGCCGGCATAATCGCCGCATCCCTACATGCAGGTGGCAGAGTAGCTACTATGGATTGTCCCAACCAAACATTGCTAGATATCACCCATATGCACTGTAACCTCAGCTCATTGTCACCTCTTATTGGTCATGTACACCTAGCTAACAGTTTATCAGATAGACTGTCCAGGATGTATGTTTACAAAAGGCAGACTCTGTACAAGGTGTTTATTGTGCACACACCACCATATATCACAAAGTCCTGTAAGCACAGGGATTGTTTGCACATACAGAAATAACTTAAGCTACAGATGGTATCATGGAATGAAAAATGCATGAACGATATGCTTTATACAATCCACAATTTCTTTTTATAACCACATGCTGCTTAACCAAGTGCCAATTGCACCAATACTTGGTGGATTTTATCTATACATGTAGCTACCCTAAAATTCATTACTTCTCTATACTGTGGTGGAGCTTGTATGATACATTGCCATCCAAACAATTACTCAACTTTCTATAGACTTTGTTAAATATCAAAGTTACCACTTTTTAATCAATACTAGTCGCATACATGTACATCACTCCATGCACAATGTCTTTTAAAGTTATGCATAAAATGCATACAGTTAGCAGTACAGCTGTATCTACTTTGAATCTTTAAATTTTTTATCAGCGTCCAACATGTCCGGAACAGTTGGTAGGAATACGATCTTTTTTGTTGTAATTACGTCCTCAAAGCTTTGTTGTATATGAAAAAAATTAACCCAATTTTTTACATGACCAGCTACTACAGGTAGCTATGTCTTTGCTGTTCATTTTGAGGTTCCAGTTATCATATTCATTTCAGCTTTTGACCTAAGATGAGGAGCAATGCAGTGAAACAATCATGTATTGACTTTTCAGTCCTGCAGCAATGAAAAGTGACTAGAAAACTGTCTAAACGTATTATTTACAAGATTTTTAAAAGTGTAGTGTGGTGTATGTAGCTGTACATCTGTTTTGCTGTAAATTGATGAATTGCTGAGGGTTACTCAGTGTACAGGCTACAATTCTGTCCCCTTTGTAAATATGTGTTGGGCTGTAGAAAGGACAAATCTAGTGGTGACGGAAAACTTACATTGAGGTACACGATTTATGGGTAAGCACTGATCAAACTTGACAGCCCCACATATAGTATAGCTGCTGTTAAAATTATTTCATCTGAATCGCTATTTTCACTCACCAATCACCTGATTTTTTCATTTGTCATGCTTTGTTTGTACAAACTGTGTGTTTAATCTGTGGAAAGTTTCAATGGTGGTTTCCAAACAAGGTCTGAGGTTGTAGTTACTGAAGCCAATTGTAAACTGACCCTGTAGGGTTCAGACAATATACAATACTGTTTGCTTTGCCCTACCTTTGGTCTTTGGAAGTAGTCTAGTCCTCGACCCATCTTGATGATCCATCCATTGCTAAACCTGAAATTGTTTGAAAGAGACCATCAAAGCCAGTAAGAAAATGTGTAGCTAATTATACGAACAAGATGCCATGAAACTTTTAATAATGGATGTACAAAGCAAAATACATTGGATCTATATATAAGCTATCTATAGAATATATTGCTGTATACATACATTTGGAGGGCTGAAGCCACCTCTTAGTCCACAAAGGAGGGGAGAAGGGGGCTTTCACCCCTTTCCCCTGTCAGAATGAGATCTTGTCAAAATTACACTGGAGCTGAATCTTGAAAAAAGATCAATATACTCTAATAGAACATTCTACTCTATAAGGGCAGTCAAAGTGCTTAAACAGTTCTTAAAAGTGTAAAAAAAAGTCCCCTTAGACTACTCCAACTTAATTTCCAGTTTTGCTGTCCTCTGCTTACATGGTATAATTTTTAGCAAGCTGTTGTAAAGTAACTATATTCTAAAAATCATGTGAGCTTTAGTCTGGATTATTTGAAACAATGTGTTTGTGCTAGAAACTGTACAAAGAGTATATTCTGACTATACATCCAATAATTTAAACAGGTTATCCCTTTGCAGCTATTTTAAGGTGTTTGACTCAAATAAATGGCTATAAATATACTTATACAAAGGAGTGTAGTTCATAGTGGATTATGATGTTTACTGCCTGCTTGCATACCAAAATTTGTGTGATCAGGACAAGAAACATGATGGAGTGGCCTTAGCATAGTCTCACATGGCAGGGCTGCTTTTTTCACCAACCAAATGAAAAAAAAGATGATGTAGTTTGTATACATGCGAGACTAGCCTTGGCGGGAACTGAACCACTTATTTATCTCTCAATTGCAAAATTATGTACCTTCCCACTGTACCAAGTGTTTCAAAACTGTTTGTACTCCTTATAAATGCTGTATAGTTATAGAGATGTAGTAACACTAAACACTTTGACTGCAAATAGCCTGTTTTAAGTAGATAATGGTGTTTTAGTTCTATCCATAAATTAATTGAGACATCATGATGAAAGCTAATATGGCTACAGTTTAATGACAGCATTTATCAGTAGCTTAGTGGCAGCATTAATGTTCCCATTCATTCCATGATGTCACTCTTGCATCAGAAAGTAAGGTAGGGCTATTGGCCAAGTAGATTTCAATGACCACAAGCAAACACGTGATGCTAATGGCGACAAATGCCTGGTACTTGCAAGTCCAAATTTATTGCACCAGTCAACCACTCTAATATAACAGTGACCTATAAATATCATGATAAATAGTAATATCATGATACTTTCTATCGTGCAGTAAAGTTTCAATATTGCCCATACCTAGCTAGCAGTGGGGCTACTTGCATGGTTTTTCCAAAGTTTTTACTATTTGATCAACACAGTAAATGACCACAGGTTACTAACTAGCTATCTATTTCCTTAATTAAGCCCCCAGACAACAGTTTCTAAACTGAGGTTAAGTTTGTGTTTTTATATTTGGCAACTGCTCTATTAGAGATACTGAGTACCTCAAAGTTGCACTACTTTACCTCAAAGTTGCTACTTTACTAGCTTTGCTTCCTTCATATCCCATAAACTATTTGGCCAGGTGAATGACCCGTTCTATTAAATAAAATCACACTCGGTTGGTTTGAATTTTGAGTGCCTTGCATATATAACGAAGTCACTTCCTATACCACATACCTCACTTCTCTGTCATGTAGTGATGTGGAGTACTGGATATCCAGGGAGACATTCCTTTCCTTTAAGTTCTCCTTCAGCTCATCTAACCATTGACCTTGCTCTCTCTCAGTGATTATAACACTCAATACATACTTGATGTTCAGTAATAAGAACTCATGCAAAATTGTGGACCTACAAATGTACACAAAGCTGCCATAAGCAACTTTAAGAAAAGAAGGGGGAACAGACCCTCTTAGATTGACCAATCAAGTGAAATGCACAAGAACACACATTACAAGGTCTGAAAAACTCCTTGTACATACAGTAACTATTTTTTGACTCCCTATTAAAACTTTTTATTAAGGAACAGTTTGCAAGCCCTCATGATACAATGTACCGTATCTATAGCCAGACGGGAGGAAACTTTGATGGCGAACTTGTCATGATAGGTGCACCACTGGTGGCTTAGTGCAGCCATCCAGCACCTTTTAAAAGTTAAGTACCTAGTCTAAGAAAACTACATTCTGAGTCATTTTAACTAGCTAATTCAGCCCTACATCTAGTTAGTGAAAAATAAAATTAAAGTTAATGGCCAACACATTTTTAATGATCATTTCCACATTTTTTAGTGTGGCTAATGATGTCTGTGCCCTGTACTTGCTTCTTATAGTACACCATGCATACGGTATGCATATATCTCATAAAGATCTGGACCATTGAAAGTTGACTCTTAGTTGAGGGAGAATTTGCCCCAGATGCCTCATGCGGCTGGCTTCATTATTGATCATACCAGTACTGCAGAGCTATAGGGAATATACCATAAACAACGAAAGTTTGGAATGAGTGAAGTTTGGTGAATTTGAGGAAATTTGCCAAACTTTGCCAATTAGATATTCAATATATTGTTCTAGCTGAATGGTTGCCAAACTTGTGTCTGCCAACCTGCTTCGCATGCTGTTTCATCACACCAAACTTTTGCCATTTATAGTATAACAATGATAACATTATAGCAAAACATAATTACAGTATTACACTTGATAATCACAGAATGTTACAGCCAACTTTTTTAATACTTTGCCTCACAGATTCTTTCCACTGTTCAATTTGCTCTATTAACTGACTTGTAATATCTGGGTAATCATTTATCAAGTTGCTACTCTCCCTTGCATCCTCCTCTAAATCAAACAGTTCATATTGCACTGTGCTATTTTGAACAGTTTCCATGAGTTTGTATTTGTTAGTAGTGATGGAAACTCTGTATTTTCCCTGGAAAACTCTTTTTTTTTAAGTTTAAAAGCTGAAAATATTGGCTGGTTTCTTTTATCCTCTTTTCCTTGTAGAAATGGAAGAATAGAGATGCCATCTATTGGACGATCATCATTAGGCTTAACATCCAGTATATCTTGAACAGTTGGTAGTAGATCACTAGACACAACTGGGAACTGAGACACTCTATTACTACTGATCACATCTGGCCACTCTATTATCCCTGGAACACGAACTCCTCCCTCGTACAGTGATGATTTCCTTCCTCGTAAACCATTTGTTGATCCAGGTTTACGTGGTCCATTGTCACTAGTAAACCAGAATAGTGTATTGTTCTTAATACCCAACTCTTGTAGCAAATTACGTAACTTGCCTATGACATCATCCATTAAAGAAATGGCACCATAATAATCTGCTTCTTTAGAGGTATATTTCATTTTGGCTTCTAAATAAATATCCCAATATTGATCAGTTGCAAAGTAACGCTTGTGAACAGCATGAAAAGGAAGGTAGAGAAAAAATGGCTTCTGAAGATTCACTTGCTCTCTGATGTATTTCTCAGCCAGGGACCAAATGAAGTGCGAGTCATCACCAGAAATAGGTTGTGGCCATCCTACAATACCATCAGAAGTGTTAGTATAGTAATTGGTACACACTGGTCTGTCTGTGTAGTGGCCAAGAATACAGGTGGAATTTTGGAAACATCCACAGTTAGTGGTAGCTGTTGGAGCAGATCTCCCAGTGGCCCACCATTGTTCAAATCCATGTAGTCCTGGATGAGATAATGTATTATTACCTCGGCGCCTCAGTGGTTTAAAATCTCCCAAATGCCATTTCCCAAAAAAAGCAGTAGAGTATCCGGCGTTCCGCATGACCTCCGCTACTGTTATTTCTGAAAGAGGGAGGGACATTTTTTGAGGCCGTCTAAAATCTTTCAAGGATCCACCTGCCCGATTTGAATCCCACACACAATATCGATTATGATTTCTACCTGTGAGTAAAGTTGCTCTTGTAGGTGAACATACGGGAGAGCCGCTGTAGTGTCGCTGTAAGAGTATGGCGTTGTCGGAACGAGCCATCTCGTTCAAGCTCGGAGTGAATGCACTTCCATTGTTGTACTCTACATCACCCCATCCTAAATCATCCGCCATAGCAAATATTACATTTGGAGTAGCAGTTGAAACGATGCCGCGGACGACGGATGGTACCATGCTGAACGCTAAAATAATCCATACGAAGCGAACCAGATCGAGGAGATAATACATCATCAGCCCTGGTATACCTTTGGTCAGTATGGATGCTATCACCAGCACATAGCTTTGGCTTTAATGGACAGCTTCTGGTGTGGCTGCCCTGTTGCACCAGTTTGGTGTAGCGGCCTTTTGTTGTTAGGAACAAAGCGGTCTAGCTAGCTGAGTAGCGCCCGCCCCTTAGGCTTATATTTTATAATTTTACATATATTTTACAAATACAGCGGCATTTTACAAGAAAAAGCGGAGAAAGTCTTTGCCTTGCTCAAACTGTGCACAGAGAAGCACTTATTCTAACTACAGTACAGTTACCTTCCTGGATTACAGAGGCCTTACCTAACTGTACTACATCGCTATTTAATGAAACACCTATTACTCTTAAATGCTCTATGAAGTCCGCTCCTGGTTGGGATGGTATTACTTACTCTCACCTTAACCATCTACCATCGTCTCAATACTTTATGGCTACTTTGTTTAATAAGTTATTAGAGAAAGGTGTTTCTCCAGCTTGCTGGGGCTCAGCTCGTATTAAATTGATATACAAAACAGGAGACCCAGGCGATCCAACCAATTTTCGCCCTATTGCCCTTACCTCTGTAATTGGCAAGGTCTTTCATAAGATCATTAGTTTTCGTCTTGAAGAATACCTTATAGAGAACAACGTAATTGATACAAGTGTCCAAAAAGGTTTCATCACAGGTTTACCTGGCGTTTTTGAACATGTTTACACTTTATCAGCTATTTTGCAGGATGCCACCTCTGCTAAGAAACCCTTGATGGTCACTTTTCTCGATTTGAAGAATGCATTTGGCTCTGTTCCTCATCAGTTGGTATTTGACATGTTACGAGCAGTTAAAGTGCCATCAAGAATTCAGGATTACGTCCAATCATTTTATTCCCAGTTATTTGTTTCCGTTGCTAACCAAACCTGGGAGACTCCTCCAATTCCCTTTTGTCGAGGGGTATTTCAAGGGGACACCTTGTCCCCAATTATCTTTCTATTAGCATTTAATCCTTTATTGAAGTTGGCTGCTGACTTGAACCAAGGCCATGGTTACTCCATTGAATTACCTCTACAGGGCTCAGAAGAACTCCCCCCTTTGGATTCGAGTGTTTACGTAAAGTGGACAGAGGAGGGTGAGGAGCCCCCAGGATGGTATCGGGCAAGAGTTGATGAGTATTTTGGTGGCTGCTCTTGTAGGATTATATATGACGATTCCTTAGAAGTCACTGTTGCAGAAATAGTCAATTTTGTATCTGTTGAATGGTTGCCTTGTTCACAGAGAGCTAAGAAATTTGTTCCTTTAGCCTCCACCCCTTCTACTCTCAAGTCTAAATGGAAGCCTTCTCTGAAGCACTACCGTTCCTTGGAGCACTCGATCAAGGCTTATGCCGATGATGCTACACTTATCTCTGACTGTTTGGAGACTCACACAAGGGTGCTACAAACAATAGATCAGAGAGCCAAGGATTTAGATCTCTCTTTCAAACCAGTGTCACATTTGTTTGATGGCCGTCATCACATGCAACAGGGAATTCAGTTATCTGGGGGCAGTACAAGATTAATAACTGGGGGGCGGCACCATGTTTCTGGGGAAGTCCCTTGAAGTGTCCTTAAGTGCCACCAAGAGGGCTGCTAGTAAGAAAATGTGTGATGTGCTATTTCGTCTCTTGTCCACTACCGATTTATTACCTATTCGAGGAGAGTACAAGTTGTGGCTTTATCGTAACTACATTGTCTCCCTGCTACGTTTCCACCTCTCTGTAGACTTGTCACTACTGGTGCCATTACTAAAATGGCCACTCGGCACCTCAAGAAATGGCTAAACCTCCCAAGAAGTACCACCCGCGCTGTGCTATATTATCCAGGGGTGTGCTGTCCAAGCATCTCTCAGGTTTCTAAACAGGCGAAATTGAGCCTTTTGTCCTGCATTAGTGCATCTTCTGATGATCAAATTCAGGAATTGGGTCTGCAATTACATTTGGGAGATGAATATTTGCAGACACAAAGCTCGGACTACTCCATCCTATCTAAGGCCCCTATTTGGTGATTATTAGTTTCTCATCCACCGCCCGCATCCTTCTTAAGCTACCGCATGGTAAGCCATTATTTACTCTGCGCATGCTCAGAAGAACACGTGATACCAAACTGTTATAATTTTTGTTGATGAACGCTACAATGCGCTATATATCACCAGGAGAACTGTTGTTTCCTTAGCAAATTGCTGCAGTGCCAGTTGCAATCGTGCTCTATCGACTTCATCAAAGCAGGCTTTCAGTTGACTGTCGAAAAACAGTTGGCGATCACGAAAAGTGGTGAAGGAAATGTTTGTAGTAAGAAAGAAAGACAATTTGGACAAGGTCTGTACATCAGTGTGTTAATATTATAAAATAATGGCATAATGGTAATACCCTCCCGCCCGCATCATAATAATTAGAAAGGCTGGATGAGAAACTAATAATCACCGAATAGGGGCCTAAAGCCCGCTCTCAGCCGGCTGTCATCCATCCCAATGGCTCGTCACCTTTACTTGCAGTCTAAGAAGCTGGCTGCTGTTGATGAGCGCTCACGCTATGATAAACACCTAGACACACTAACTGTCCAATGTAAGAGGACTCAGTGTCTCTTGAATCTTGTTGTGGTACCTGGAACAGATTGTTACTGGGATGCAATCCAGGCCAGCTTTCCTTTATTCTTCGGGCTGCCTCCGACACTCTCCCCACACCGGTCAATCTGCAACGATGGAACATCCAATGCAGCGCAAAGTGCATACTGTGTGGCGGTACTCAACCAACTACTGCGCGTGCGCATATTTTGGGCGGCTGCCCCAGTGCATTGACACAGGGTCGCTATACATATAGGCATAACCAAGTTCTGGACTGTTTGTTCACTGAGCTTTCTAAAGTTTTGACTGATCAGTGCATCGTTTATGCTGACCTACCTGGAAGGCAAGCAAGTGATTCCCCTCAGGCAACAATACCTCCCGCTCTTCTCATTACGCCGTATCGCCCTGATATTGTGATTCACAATAAAGAAAGTAATTCAGTAGCCTTATTGGAGCTTACTTGTCCCCTGGACTTTGTCCGTCACCTTGAACTTGCAAGAGACCGTAAACTTAAAAAGGAAGAATATCAACTACTTTTGTCTGAGCTAGATCGCCTTGGCATTGTTAACTTTTATGGCACAATTGAGATGAGTGTATTGGGTCACTATCTGCCAAGTCCATTATCTTCTTTTCGGAACTGTGTGAACTTCATTCAAAAATCTCAATGTAAGAGAATCTTTGATTTAGCAGCGGCAATTTCAATATCCTCTTCTAGGAGAATATTTATGGCGAAGAGCTGCCAAGAATGGTGTGTGGACTTTTGAACATTATGTTGGCAAGACATTTTTCATTATTAATTGTGTGTGTTTTGTTTTTTGTTAATTGTACTCCTTGCCATGCCCACCTGTGGGGCTTTTTATGCCCTATTTTTGTGGTAGCATGTGTCCGAGGACATTTGATTGTAATTGTTTGTGTCATCAATAATACTGATGGTTCTTCTCAAATCTGACCTTACCGTAGTTATACTGTGTGTACTGTGGAGTTATTGACATTGCACAACATTTCACAGTCAGTGCATGGCGTATGTATTTACCTAGCCTGGATATATGTGGTTTATAGATCTTGGGAAGTTAATTATTGGTGGTGTCCATTTCTCCTTTGGATCGCTGAGGCTGGGACAAAATCAAGGCTGAATCAATAATTTGACCATACTGTTTAATTTATTTACGGTCAGTTCCCTGTTGAGGCATGAATTAGCTAGTTGCCACCTTTCCTTTAAGAGAAGTGATTGAACTGGTTTGATTCTTATATTTTTAGACAATGTGCTGCCAAGAATGGTGTGTGGCAAACTACGCAGTTATTAAAAGGATTTTTATGTACTTTATGACATAGTTTTTGTGGAGGGCTGCCATTGTGGCTGAATACAGGCTAGCTCAAGAGTCCTACATTGTTTCTACACCTACAGGACTCATAAGACGAAATAGATAACATTTGAATCAAAGGACAGATGAAAGAGATCGGCCCCTACCAGAGCCTGTGTCAACTGCAGTTCCTCCAAATGAATTTACTGAAGGTCACAGAATGCAGACATGGTTACAAACAGGAACGGAAATCAGGCCACCTGACCGCCTGCAGCTCTAATGAGCTTAAGGGGGCCGGGACATGGCTTAAGACTATTATGCATACACCATCTGGAATACTAGGCAATGCATGCTATGTAATAGGTTCACTTTCATAATTAGATAATGACTGTATATGGTACATGTGCTTTAATGATAATCACGTGATATAATGCCACAAGACATAGCAAAGTGGGTGGGGGATCTGAAACGTAAAACATATAATCAACAATAGGTGGTCCCATACTGGCCTTATATAGTAGCTAGTGACGTACTGGCCTTATATAGTAGCTAGTGACGCTGTTGTATGTTGAAAAGTCTGACACAACAAAACTTGCTGTTTGACCATGACATTAATTGTATACTATAAATCAGGAAAATTTTGGTGTAGAAAATTTTCGTGTGTTAAAATTTTGACCCAAAATATTTTCGTCACTGGCATAATCAATGAAAAATTTTTGACAGAATAACTCTACATTAATTCATCATTTTAATTTTCATTGATACAGCCAGCAATGAAAATTTTTGACAACGAATTTTTCCTGATTTACACTCACAGTAGCTTCTTTAGAGCCCAAATTGTTACTTTAATAAGCATCTGATTGACTTTCCATTAACAATGATATTGATTGCAACTAAGAAAATGATAAAGCACTATAATTTACAAGTCATGTCAACATGTTTATTAATTAAAAGCTCAATGATTTTATTTATGTAATTATATTATTTGCTTTACAGCATACACATACAACATGATATATAATACTGTAACAACTATATAGGTGATTGTCTAATGTATGCTGAAGGTCCACTGCATGGCATCCATTACCAGTGGCCAGGAGTAAACTAGCTATCAGTACAAAATACAGTAAGCACAGGAATTGTCTATATGTACACATGCAGAAGTAACTTGGAATGACAAATGCATGTAACAATATATGCTTTAGATATACTCATAACTGCATGCAAGCACTGACTACATACACCAATACTTGATCAGATTTTTATACCTACGTACGTAGTTACCCTATTTCTCTATACTGTGGTGGCAGACATGATGCGTTGCCATCCACACAACAACTTTGAAAGTTCTGCTAAATAATTACATTCTGCTAGACTTTGTTAAATAAATTATATACATAGCTATCACTATAAGTAAGCTATCACTATAAGTAAGCTATCACTATAAAGTTACCACATAACTATATACCTACTTTTCTTACCAATACTAATTGTATACATGCACGTACACCAATCCATGCACAATGTCTTTTTTTAGATTTATGCAGTCACACATTCTAATGTATAGCATGTACAGCTACTTTGAATCTTTATATTTTTTATCGGTGCCCAACATGTTCTTAACAGTTGGTATGAACAGTTGGTAGAAAATACTATCTTTTTTGTTGTAATTACACTTGCAAAGTTTTGCTGTTTATGAAAAATTTTAACCCAATCTTTTCACACGACCAGCTACTATAAGTAGCCATGACTTCAATTTGACATTCCAGTTTTCTTCACTTTTCATTACCACAGATCTTAAAGGTCGACCATTTCACTGCATTGCTTGATGTGCCTTGTTAGGTCAAAAGCTGAAGTGAATACCAGTATCATCTAATTGTAATGAATGTATATTTACAAGATTTTTAAAATGTAGTGTGGTGTTTGTACATATAATTATTGATGAACTACTGAGAGTTACTGTCCCTTTGTTAAATACCCATTGGGATGTAGACAGGACAAATCTAGTGGTGACAAAAATTTAGATGATCTATGGACAGCCCCCGTGTCCAGCTATATATTGTTTTATCTGAATCGTTATTGTCACTCACCAATCACCTGAAAATTTTCATTTGTCATGCTTTGTTTGTACAAATTGTGTGTTTAGTCTGTGGAAAGTTTCAATGGTGGTTTCCAAACAAGGTCTGAGGTTGTAGTTACTGAATCCAATTGTAAACTGACCCTGTAGGGTAAACACTCACAATACAGAATACTATTTTTATTATCTGGCTTTCTCCTACCTTTGGTCTCTGGAAATAGTCTAGTCCTCGACCCATCTTAACAATCCATCCATTGCTAAACCTGAAGAGACCATCAAAGTCAGTAAGAAAATATGTAGCTAATATATGAACAAGATGCCATGAAATTTTAATAACAGATGTTTAAAGCAAAAACATGTTTTACTACTAGCAAGAGTACATAATAATAGAAGAGGGAGGAGAGTGTCTAACTCTCAATATAATCCACACAAACACACTGTGCTCAAACCTTCCTACTTCAATCCATAAAACTTCTAGTAATAAATCAATACCTTTAAGTGAACAGAAGAATTCAGGTGAACCTTAAAATATCGGGAAAGCTAATATGGCTACAGCTTAGTGGCAGAGTGAATGTTCTTATCCATTTCATATGCTAATGATGTTAGTCTTGTATCAGAAAGTAAAGCAGCAGTAAGGTGTACCTGCATGGTTTCTTTTGATTTTGAGCTTTCAGCAAACAACCACAGGTGAGATTACTAGCTATCTTAAATAGTATGTATCCTCATTAAGCCTCCAGAAATTTAAGTTTCTAAACTGACGTTAAGTCTGGTTTACTATTGCTCTATTAAAATAGCAGTGATGGAGATTGCCACTAACCAGCAGGTTACTACTATGGTGGAACCTGGACACCACTTGCCCAGAATTTTGTTTAACTGCATGCCAAATGCATACTCTGTTAAGAGTAGTCATTATTTGTGTATGAAGTGTCCTGCCCCTGACCAAAAGGAGGTGAGTGGCTTATTATTAGAGCTGCTCAAAGTTGCACCAGGGACTATTTTACTAGCCTTGCTTTCTTTCATCCCCACAAACTATGTAATTCAGAGATATGGACTATTCTTAACAGGACCACCAACCCACTGATAACAACTGTTCTATTAGATAAAGTCACACTCAGCACAAATTACAGTTGGGCACCTTACATATTATTCAAAATGATTTATAATAAAATCACTCCTAAACCACTGACATACCTCACTTCTCTGTCATGTAGTGATGTGGAGTACTGGATATCCAGGGAGATTTTCCTTTTCTTTAAGCTCTCCTTCAGTTCACCTAACCATTGACTTTGCTCTCTCTGAGTGATTATAACACTAAACACATACTTGATGTGCAGTAATAAGAACTCACAAAATCTGCTTGGATTGTCACAAGCGTTACTGACTGAAGCTTGGAACACTCTTGTACTAATAATTCACAGAATCTTACAAAATTGTGAACCTACAAAAAGTACACAAAACTGATCGACATAAGAATGGAAGGGAGAACAGACCCTCTTAGATTGATTAGTCAAGTGAAAACGCACAAGAACACATTAATATTACAAGATATGAAAATCTTCTTGCATATGGTAACCAATTGATTACCCATTTGAATGCTTAATTGAAGAACAGCTAGCGTGTCGTCGTGATACAATATACTAGGCTGCCCCTTTGCAAAATGTGTCTGGTAAAATACAGACACTAAATCATTTCTAATGTTCAAATTCAGCAGTAGCCAATTAATGCGTGTCAATGATGTTCACTCACAAATCACCTTAGCAACGCAATGCTTTTGTTCGAATTGAAAGGACAATCATCTGACGTAACCAGCAGTTATGTATGCTATCTTTGAAATGATATGGGATCTGTATTTCACCAGACCCTTACTTTTTATGAAGGGGTGGGTGGCACCAGACTAACAATATACCTGATGTTTAGCCTTAATGTAAGGATCTTGTACAGTCACATCAGTTATATTGTTATCAAGACAAGGTCCAAATACACTAGCATAGCTGAACCCTGTATCTCCCTCCTTTATCTGAATGCACTTCACTCGTTGATGAGAGTCTGAAACAAGATAGCGCAAATGTCTTAATTCCATATATGTAGGTACAGTACCTTGTTCACTAGATTTTACAATTTTCTTAATTTCTTCAGCTCTAGCAAGATATTGCTCCACTTTAGAATGAAAACTCTTCTTTTCAGTATCATTTTTGGCTTCTACAAAACCATTGCTGATATTTATAATAGTTGATTTTATCCATTCATGTGCATGCAATTACGTACATTAGAGAGAACTTTGTGAACAAAACACTTTGAGTGAAGCCTGTAATACAGGGAGTCAGATAATCAATACAAGAAAACATCCTAGACCAGCAGTGACTCAATCCACTGGTACTCTGCCGTCTTGGCAATGCTAAAGGAGCCACAACAATTGGGATCTACAATTTTTTGTATACTGTTAACACTGACTTCTCACCAGCTGAAAGGAATATTGCCCGGCAAATGATTATAGAATCAGTCTTGCTAGAATTGTGGATCATAATATATCCACATGACTGCGTGTGCTGTGTTAGTATGTACTGCATGTCCAGCCAGCTTTTATGCACCTATCAATATTATAGTCTGGCGCCGCTGACCCTATTTCGCTTGTATAAGCACCTAAATAGGGTCGGCTGCGCCAGACTACTGTACGCAAGGAAATTTTGACATAAGAAAAATTTGATGAATTCAGACTTCAGCAGATTTGACGAATAAAATGTTGATGAAAATCAAGAAATTGTAGGCAAAACCTGTACTTTTAAGGGCGCTTATAAATATTTGACAAATTTAAATTTGACGAATTAAACCGATTCGTCAATTTTTTTTGACGTCAAAATTTCCTTGCATGCGGTATCAATATTAAGCCCCACTACCCCCCTCCCGGACGTACGTACATGGGGGAATAGTAGGGGATTTGATTCAATTTGACCTTAAAAATCGCCCCACTATAGGGGAATTTGACTGTTCAATACTTTTTAATCGTTTGCTTGACTTTACAGGCTATGCACCTACTGCAAGAATAACCTATTTTGGTCGCCATGCACGCCCCATTGCATGGTGGGGAATTCTGGAATTTGATTTTGAAAAAGTTAAATCCCCACCTTCCCCCCACCCTTGCCCGGGATGGGGATAATATTGATAGGTGCATTACAACAAGGATAACATACTCTTCGTACACTTCTACGATTGGCTGAACGTTCTATTAGAGTGTTTTGATCAACTCACCTCGCATCAATCTGATCAATACTTGTATGCCTTCTTCATAGCATACCAGTGACTCGGAGTACTTCATCGCCGTATCTAATTCTATGGCTCGCTTTAGTAAGTCTCCAGCAGACTGTAACGCCATGATGCATTGATTAAGGCGTAATCGCGATTGGAAAAATTTCGTATATCGTTTAGAATTTATAAATACACTATAAATCTTAAGCAGGCCTGCCCGAATTCTTTCCCGGTGCAAAGTACACGGTCGTGAAGGTTTTCTGCAAAGATGTCAGTGCGGGAAAGGAAGTTCTTCGTTGGCGGCAACTGGAAGATGAACGGCTCATACGAGTCCATAGAAGCAATTCTGAAGTTCTTAACGGAAGGGAATATTTCCCACGACACAGGTTAGAATTTTTCGGTACATTACATTATGTGGAGCTGTTTTCAGCAGATATAAATATTTCCTTCGTTTTTAGAGGTAGTGGTTGCTCCTCCTTCGGCATATCTAGCTCACGTGAGGCAGAAACTGCCAAACAACATTTCAGTGGCTGCCCAGAATTGCTACAAATGCAACAAAGGGGCGTTTACTGGGGAAATCAGGTGAGATAATGTGAGCTACGTAACTCCATTTACTGCCCACCACAGTCCCAGTATGGTGAAGGACGTTGGAGCTGAATGGGTGATACTGGGACACTCCGAGAGAAGAAATGTGTTCGGGGAAAGCAATGAAGTAAGAATTCTTATTGTTTTAAAATGTAATTTTATAGTACTTTTCATTTCATCTTGTGTCTTTGTAATTGTGCTAAGCTTCCTTACTTTATAGGCATTTGTCAGTGATCGCAATTTGTTCCTCAGATTTTCTTTATTCATTACTTATACCGTCTGAAAATGGTATCCATTAAGCAATGAAAATAAAATAAATTCACAATTTGATGACCAGTCTATCATTGAAGCTGCCATAAATAATGCTTTAACACCACAGTCTGCAAGATTCAAGTTTGAAGTTCAGTCTAGTCCCTTCATTGTATGTGGTATGCAGATTTAGTCTTGAGTTGGTTTTAACACTTGTGGTATGCTAGTCCATGCATCTTCCGTAGCTGATAGGTGAGAAGGTTGGTGCAGCATTGGAAGAAGGTTTGAAGGTGATAGCCTGTATTGGTGAGAAGCTGTCAGAAAGGGAGTCTGGTCAGACCAACTCGGTCGTCCAGGAACAGCTAGCAGCCATGGCAGGTAAAATGAGACACCACTCACTGCAGTTAGAGTTGAACAATACAAAATGTTACTACTCAATTGTTAGTAACTTATATATCACGATAGCAATAGTATCATGATATTACTAGCAGTTATCAAAAACACTCAACCTCACATTACAACACATGTGTGGTGCATGTTCTATTGGACTTTCAGTTACCTTACCTCAGCTTTAACAATATCATGTCTGCTTCTTTTTTTTGACTAAACACAGATATGCATAATTTATCACAATTGTATACTATCATTATCACAATTGTTATTTACTATCACAATAATCGATAGTCGCTCAGTACCTCTAGTTGCAGTGCCAGAAATAAGCATCATAAATGCAAAAATTGCCTTTAGATTACTTCTACCGTTTTTGAAAGAGACTTCTGTCATCTACTTTACCAGTTAGGCACTGGAGGGTGAATACAGAATGTAGAGCTTGTACAAGATGTTTTACCATTAGCCAACTTCTGTATGCCTCATTTCTTATATCAAATAGAAAATTTGATCTACCAAGTGACTGATGCTGTGTGTAACTTGCACTAAATTGTGTAAAATAGAATATTTGATCTGCCAAATGAATTGATCTGAGTTGGATGCTAAACTATCACTTTTACTACTCACACAGCACACATCAAAGATTGGAGCAGGGTGGTGATTGCCTATGAACCTGTATGGGCTATTGGCACAGGACGCACTGCAACACCTGAACAGGTTTGACTGGTTTCTGATACACTTGTAAAACTGTCATGCTCTTTTTTTGGCATTGTTTAGGCTCAAGAGGTACATGCGTTCCTTCGCAAGTGGCTCTCTGACAATGTCTCGCTATCAATCTCTCAACAGACAAGGATCATTTATGGTGGTAAGTTGACATACATACTGTGTAGACTGTACCCCAAATAAAGAATGATATATAACTAAGACTGAAACGAATAGTACAAATATCACCTTAAAAGGCTGAAAGCTGTCATGTTTAAAGTAAATGCATGTGAATTCATTGTGTAACATACACATTGCAGTAATCAGTGTGAATTTGTCCCTTTCACATACAGAAAGTTTCTATAAGAATAATTAGGAATGTGTATTTGATATTTGTTTCATCCCTGGTCTCCATAGTTTGGTCTGATCATAGATAAATATCCCATACTGGGTTGGTACGAGGGGTTGCCAATGCCCATGTAAACTTCTAAATTGTGTACGAGAGTCCCAATATTTAAGTATTTCAATAAATATTTCATGTATTTATAATTGGATTTCTCGGATAGTGTATGAGTCCCAAGACGTTAGCTACCTCTCGGGTGGTAACTTCTTAAATATCACATTTCATGCCGTTGTACTGGACAGTATTGTGATAAATGTTATGCTTACTGGCCAGTATTAGACATACCACTACCAAGATGAGAGGCAGGAATTACACACTTGACTAAACTGGAGTGGACACATGAACTACTACTACTTACACCATTACTGGTGTACCAGTTAGTAGTTAATTAATAACCATTAAACTTGGTTACAAATATGTGTGTATGTATGGAGGGCACCTGAAATTAATGGAACAATCTTGTAGGTAATGCATTCAGAGCTGTAGGCAGTAAACCAACATGTTTGAATAAACGAGTTATAAAACTTCAACAAGGAAGTGCAGATAGTAACATACTTTTATAAGTTTTAAGTGGTGTCCCTAGTTCATTTCTCTTTGTATATATGAACAAATAGTCTGTGTATTATTCTCCATGGTTACTCTTTTTAGGTTCAGTCAATGCTGCCAATTGTCGTGACCTGGCAGCTCAGGGCGATGTAGATGGATCACTGGTGGGTGGTGCCTCGCTGAAGCCTGACTTTGTAACAATAGCAAATGCTTGTCAGTAGCAGGAAAACATTGCACATATTACATGTAGCTGCTTGAACAATCATCATAGACATTTGTGTATTAAAAGTACGTTGTTCACAAGAGAGGTAAAGAAAATGTTCACATAAACACACAAAAATAAAGCAATGTTAAAGTAGTTGTTTCTATGTTTCAAACATAGTTGATAAAGCAGCGTGATGCCTCAGTGTTACTTCCAATCGAGATATTGTTCCAAAACGAACACTAACAATATGGCTAAGAAATACAGTGCTCCGACAATGAATCCTACAAATAACTACAGGAAAGAAACAATAACAACATATGCTTAAGCATACTCTAAACAGTTAAAATCAGCTGTAGATATTTTTTGTTAATGCTAGACTGTACATCAAATGACTTACGAAGTAGGTGTTCTTGAATCCAAACCCAGATATTATGGCTATCAACCCCACAAGTACTTCTATGAAGATGATGACTGTGACTTCTGCAAAGAGAAATGGTAATCAGCCCTGCCCACTATTGACCACACCCACCTGCACTATACTCCCAGTCTAGGTCACGCATGTACACTAACAAAGCAAATATGCCCAGACATAGTGTGTTGTTCATTGTAGCTGCTCCATATAGCTAAAGATAATGGACCTCATGATGACAGTAACACTACATGTAGGTTTTGTGTGTTGTCTGTATACATATGCATGGTTGAGTGTATTTCTCCTACAAAAAGACTATACATTCCCAATGACTGTCCCACTAACTTGAGAGTAAGTCATTGAGCTGTTGACTTTCGTCTTCTTAGAAGCAAACACCAAAGAGGAGACCAATTCTGATGCATTCGAACACAATGGTGTGACAACAAATGATATGTAGAAAGCTAAAAAAAAAAGATATGCATATGAACAGGAGACTATAATACTTGTATATAAACACATGGTGAACCTTGATATGAGTGACATTAATGGGAGACATAAAGTTGTCTTACTTCCAATAGGAATGTGTGAGCCATAGTCAATCACTGCGTAGGGACTGTGAGTTTTGGATGGATGGAAATGGTGTTTCTTGTGAGTATCATCGGTAAGGTCAGTTAGTGCATCCACCATTGGATCAGAGAACAACGTGACCATGCCAACCCCAAGGATCAACTGTATTGCACACTTGATGGCCACCTTCCATCTTGGCTCCTACGTCAACAGCAATGACAGTGTGTTTAGTACTGTGCAAATTTGTGTATTTGACTACCACAGGCATGCATGCGCACACGTATGCACACACACAACAAAGCCTTTAGCTGCCAACCATCAATTGTCTATTTGTTAACACCAGGTACCCATTTAAGACAGTACTGTACTTTAAAACGTTTAAGACAGCAATGCGAGAATAGTTTCTCACTTAAATATGACAACAGTAACTAGGTGTTAAGCTGGGGCCTTTCCAAGCACGTACACAGATAACACACCTCGCTTTCTTCTTCTTCAGGCTCTGCGGGCTTCTTCTCCTCTTTTTCTTCTTCCTTCTTCCCTTCTGGAGCTCCTTTACCCTTGGACATCCGCCAGGCTCCAAAGTATTTCTTCTGCAGATTACCTACAAGTAATGGTTGTATACAATCACTGGACTGGACTAAAGTTTTTTTCTTTTTTCTGTCTTAAGCACATATTTGGGCAATTGGTTGTAGCAAGAGTAAATAATGGAAGAGAGAGTATCTGACTGCCATATACTGCATCAAAAATGAGCAAGTCAAGTAGAGAAGCCATCCTGTAGTGCTTTCAAAGGCAGTGTTGAATGAAGTAATAAACACCTTCTAGCTCAGACTGTTTGACTTCAAATCATGCCTGGACACTTCAAACAGTCTGAGCTAGCAGGTGTTTATTACTTCATTCAACACTGCCTTTGAAAGCACTACAGATTGGCTTCTCTACTTGACCGTGCTCATTTTTGATGCAGTATATGGCAGTTGGATACTCTCTCTTCCATTATTTACTCTTGGTTGTAGTTATTGCTACACTGTTGTAGTTATTACTACACTTAATGTAGAATATACAGGTAGACCTGTCTACCTTTTTAGCACAATTAACACAATGAGCAGGTATCAATTGCTATTCAATCTTGAAAGAGACAGCAGTGTGCTTAAAACGTAAATGTAAAGTATATACTCATCTGTTTCACAGTCAAACATTTCTTTCAAGGCATGATCTCCAGAGAGTCATGCATGCCTACCATTCTTCTTATCATGCAGTATAAATCGTACGGAACATTTTAGCTATACAATAACCATGCATCCTAATACAAGTAATGGTCTTCCTGAGTCAGCAAAATTAAGTGACTGTCTTGCTATTCCATCCATTGGTAGACGATACATACACCCTGTATAACTGCAGCCGGGCAAGGCTGACATGGCTACACTATTTTCTTTTGTATGTGGAGGTGGGAGTGGTCTAACTGCATAAGATTAGCATATTCTATATAACAAACAAACAATAGCCAGTTGACCAATATTTGGTGGAAAAGAAAAAAACCTTAGTCCAGTCCAGTGATTGTATACAACCACAAGTATACACCTTACACAATAATACATGGTAACTGACCAAAAAAAAATTGCTACATACAGTCTACTGCAAGCCTTACATATTCGGCATGGTCATTGCTAATTTTGTGGGAAACTTTACTGGAGGCTAGCTTATGTCATGTACAAATGGACAATTGAGACACTGGATGTCATACAGCATGCATCCCTTTTGTACATCAAAGTGACAAATCAGGACACCTTGATATCAAGACATTCTTACAAAGTATACATGTTACACTGTATCACTGGCAACAAAATAATATTGTTCAGTTTAGCACAATACTTGAAGTTGATTCAAAACTTAATGTAACAATGAGAATACAGTCTATTGCACATTAGCTATACTACTCAGAAACCTGTGTTGTTTCCAGATGGTACCAGGGGCTGGGTCTCCCCAGAGTCACCGTCAATGGGACCTGCTGTAGCTGCTGTTGGCTTCTTGGGGGTCATTCCAAATGCTCCACCTCCCGACCGGCCTATACCCAGTATGAACTGTTTAAGCACTCGCTGAACCAGCCTGAAGGAGTAAGAAATATGTGACTACTGACCACTATCCCACTACAAAGAAAGACTCTGTAGCAGTCAGAAAAAAAATCCTATATCAAGTGATTTTGATCCCTCAGACAATTTCCAATCTAGGCAAGAAATGCTTAAAGGAACCACAGAGGCATGGTGACTGCACTCACCTTGTAAAGTAAAGGGTGTAAACTACGGTCCTCATTACAAACGTAATATGCCACATTTTTGGCCCCTTTTAACAAAGTATTCCTAGAAATTACTTCAGTGCTAGACAATGTAAAGCCATAAGAATAATAAAATTTTGTGCAAAAATTATAAGCTTTCATTGGGTTTCTTTTTGTGATTCAAAACACCCTCTAGATGATCCTCTTGCAATGACTCACTCTTGTTTCCTTTTCTCTTCATTCCTCTTTTCCATTTTCCTCTGAGCATTGACGTTGTCATAAACCTGCACATATGACATGTGTATGAATGTACCATATCTGTGTACACCACAATAAACAAAAAACCATCAGGCAATTCTTGGAAGAAAAAGTGAACTGTTTTGATAGTCATTTCAACTTAAATATGACACCCTTGAATTTATAATTATCCATCATATTTGATTGTCTAGTTTTGCCATTTTCAATCACGTAACAATTACACAATGGATTGCATACATTAATATTACTAGGGGGTCACATGTAAGGGTGATAGGCACAAGCAATGTTGTCATGGTACCCATTTGTTTCTTTATGCATGTGTGTGGTGAGAAACTGGCATGCAAAATCCTCAGAACAATACTAGTACTATCACTTAGTTTGGTAAATTTGTGTTTACAGCTGAATATACCGTGTTTTTGTGTGTGATTTTATAACAATGTTGTGGTTAACACTGAGTAAACAAATTTCAGTCCATGGTATGCTCTGCTGGAAACTCACTTTACTTTTCCTATGCCAAGATTGCAGTTTAGAGAGTAAATCACACATTTTCCATTATTATTTATTCAGAGGAATGCGGAATGCTTTCAAATTAAGTGTCTCATAATTATCACATCTGTTTTAACAGATGATGGGCTATTAGCTTATACTGTATGTCTGATTTCATAAAAATGGAGTGCAGCAACACATCCAGTAAACAAGTGTCACTGTAAAGTAGTGTAACTGTAAAGTCTTCATAAACCAATCACAACTGAAACACAGTTTCAGTTTTGTGTTAAAATCCCCCCCCCCCACACACACACACAGAGTAGAGCAGCTGCCACATTAACAAATTACATCCCTGGAGGTGGTGTTTGATGCACCATCGAAGAAGCAATGTGAGAAACTCCCCCTCAAACAAAACCTTCACACTTTGCATGGTATATAAGTACAATATGTCACGGCTCTTCTTGAAATTATGATCTTCAGGGCTTCAGTGTACATGCTCATGTCAACACAATTATGTGCTACACTACTCAAATACATACTATATCAGTTTCACTACATATTACAGTACACAATACCTGGTAGACCAAGTAGAGCACAAACAGGATAAGAGACAGAATTCCTGTCACCAGGGCAGCATCCTTGATGTACTTCTTTGGGTCAGGATCGCCCGAACTTGGCTTTGTGGGACCATAGTGCCAGTCTGCCCCCTGTACAATACTAACAACAGCACGGCCATTAGTTGATATGGACAAGGATGTGTTTGCACTTACAAGTAGGGAAGCATTGTAATCAACATCACAATGGCACTTCGAGTGACATCTGGCAAAACAGTGATACCCTAATTGGTAAGAAATGAGACTACTTTTTATTGTCCAATGTCTCTTGTGTACCTGTTTCCATAAACTGGAAAGTGTGAATGGAGAGCATTGTTTGTCCCTTCCTTGTCCATTGATGATGTCCACTCGGCCCAGAATAAGACTCCCCAGCCAGGGGATGGTTAGTAGCATGATGGTGCTGCCTGCTAGTGTACTGTGTGGGAGATGACGTACTGTATATTGTATAGTACGTACAGCGACATCAAATGTCATGTGTGGTGTCGTATGTATGGTGTGTAGTGTATGTATTGCATGCAGAGGTAACTGAAATGACAGGGTCATTAGCAGATGTAGTGTTACACAGTAGTACCTCATGGAATTCACGCACAATATGTCAAGTAGCTCACTAAGTACAAATCTAGTTACACTGCCAACACATTTTAATGCTACACAGGAGGTTCTATCAATTTTTATCTTTTTATTCAATGCAGCTATGTCAATTCTACTTTATCCAGACAAACAAATCACTTGTCCAGAATGTGCACTTTGTCAGGTTGTTACTATGCACACTAACAATCACAAGCACTACACAATACACACACATAAGCTATACACACACCCCATTCCAACATCAATCTGCTGTTGAGCTTGTTCCTTGGTTCCTCCCATTCCAGAAAATACAATCATAGCTGAGTCAGGTACCGCACCAAGCAATGGCAGCACTACGCCCCCAATTATTCCAGCTGGTAACCCCAAGTCCAACAAGAGCTCTGCCCCATCTAATGAGCAACACAAAAATCTGTTATATTATAGAACTAATTAAAAGTGAAGTCACACACCACTAAATGACAAAGGTCAATGTTTTTTGCCTCACAATATACACAGACCACAATTACATTTACAGTAATGTGTAGGAAACCACAGTGACCATCTCCATCAGGTATATAGTAGGGGGCAATCCTATGGTAAATTAACACTGTCTTCCTCAACAAATTAAATAACTTATATGGTTACAGGTTGTATGTGGATGTAGGAAGTGACAGTATGAGCTTCCCTATAGCACAGCATACTTATAACATAGTTTTCTAATGCTACAAAGTTTTTATTCCACAAATGTCCATCTGATTACAAAATTTACACACACACACACACACACACACACACACACACACACACACACACACACACACACACACACACACACACACACACACACACACACACACACACACACACACACACACACACACACACACACACACACACACACACACACACACACACACACACACACACACACACACACACACACACACACACACACACACACACATGCTTGCTGATAAAAATACAAAACATTTCAATGCTAATAATGTAATGATATTCTTCCATAAACAATTTTATACCTGAGATGAGCTTGGCAGAGTAGCCCAAGATGATACCATATAAGAATACCAATACCAGGTTACCAAGTATCTAATAAGAAACCATAAACATCAAATATTGCCACGACAATCACATCAAGAACATACTGAATGAGAAACTGGCTTCCAGTGGGTCAAGCTTTTCTATAGTAACAAAAATCATTGCTAATTAACAGCAGCACACACACACTACACAGATAGGCTGAAAGCCGATATACTAGTGCAAGTGTTGCAAAGTAATTTGCACTACAACACTGCTCCAAATTCGGGATAACAAATTCAGTAAACAAAAGCATTTTTGATTATGCAAAATAAAACACGCGAGACAAAAACATTTGATCATACCGGGTATGGCCAAGGGTAAAAGTAACATTCTTTCCCGCCGGTGCAGTTTGTTTTATTTTGCATTAGGCCCTCTAAATCCTCATACTGTTTAGCATCGTCATCGCTGTAACGGTATAGCGAAGCCGCTTCAGACAAGAACAAAGTAGATGCAACTAGCACTCCTCCAAGTAAGAAAATTGCCGTCTTCATGTTCACACTAGTCGAGCACAATGAAGGAGCCACAAGAATACGCGCCTATTTAAGCAGAGCGCGCGCCCAAAAATCTCTTAAATAACGCGCATCACGGGGTTCTTTTATTAGAACGCCACGATGTCAGTTGGACCAATACAGGAAAGAAATCAAGGTAAATTGATGCTATAAATATCTAAATATCTCTTAATATTGCTAGATGCTACAATTTATGTTGGCGGGCTGGATGAAAAGGTTACAGAGGCGCTTCTCTGGGAACTATTTGTCCAAGCAGGCCCAATAGGTGATATATAATGTTTACACAATGCATCTGTCTTCATACGAGTGTGTGTTACAGTAAACGTACACGTACCTAAGGACCGCATCACCATGACTCACCAGGGATATGGTTTTGTGGAGTTTGCTAGTGAAGAGGACGCTGATTATGCCATTAAGATTATGAACATGATAAAATTGTATGGAAAGCCAATAAGAGTGAACAAGGTAATGTAATAAAATAACTTTGTGCTCTTAACTGTCTGCAATATACAGTATGTTCTGCAACCAGTGCATCTACACGTACCTTTTAGAACTATGCCATATTACACTATTTTTGTTTGAACATGGCAGGCAGCATCCAATACAAAGAACTTGGATGTTGGAGCAAATGCGTTCATTGGCAACTTGGATCCAGAAATTGACGAGAAGTTACTTTACGACACATTCAGTGCATTTGGTGTCATCTTACAAACCCCAAAGGTCTGATCCACAAACAGCTAATAGACTAATACTCATTTTCCCTGTCCTAGATTATGAGGGATCCTGAAACAGGGAACTCCAAGGGATTTGCTTTCATTAACTTTGCTAGTTTTGAAGCATCAGATGCTGCTATTGAAGCTATGAATGGACAGCATTTGTGTAATAGACCCATCTCAGTGTCGTATGCATTCAAGAAAGAAGCACGAGGAGAGAGGCATGGAACAGGAGAAGGTTGTTTTAATATTGTGTGGTTTTTTGCATGTTTTAATTCTTTATTGGTGCTATTTACTTTGTGATCTTGTAGAGCGTATGCTGGCTTCGCAGAATCCACTGTCACTTACGGATCGTCCTCATCAGCTGTTTGCAGATGCCCCGCCCATGTTAGCTCCACCTCTAAACTTTGCCAACCCACCACCCATGGGAGCACCGCCTCTGATGAGTAAGTTTCAGCCTGTTCAAATACAAGTTGTTGAAGAAAGTATTCCCCTTGTAGATGTTCCTCCACCGATGGGATTTCCTCCACCCCCAATGGGTATGAGACCTCCTCCCCCACCTCCAGTCATGGGAAATATAATTCCTCCACCACCAAGTAAGTTGTTGTAGTGCATTACTGCATGGCTATTCAAAAATCAGTCACCTTTTCTAAATGCACTTACATAAACATTATTTACTTTTGTGTTATTTCATAAAAGCAGCACAAGTTTTGATGTCTAGCTTTTTTGGAAGTGATTATAGGGGTGTGTGTGTATGTTACTATGTACTGTTGTTTTTATTTACTTTTAAAATTGTAAAAAAATTTTTGCAGTACAATGCATCTCTTGTTGTTGTTTTTTTAGATATGCCTCCTCCACCATTACTACAACGTCCTCCACCTCCCATGCCTCCTCCCTCCCAACCTCCTCCTTCTGTCATGAATATTGCACCACCACCAGCTAAGCAAACCAGCCAGCCAATGGAGGAAGGTTCTTCTGAGGCAGAAAAGCTACCATCTCTAATGCCAGAGGAGACAAGTGGAGAGGAGCAGAATACATCCGCTGACAAGAAATCTGCAGAGCCACGCCCACTGATGGACATACCCACAGGAATTCCACCAACTTCTGGTACACCAGTTCCACCTCGAGCCCCACCTCTTCCACCTCCTGGAGCCCCTCCTCCAGGCATGCCACCTCCACCAGTAGGGCCGCCCCCTCATCTACGACCCCCTCCACCAGGGGCTGTCCCACCCCCTCCTCCACCTGGTATGCGGCCTCCACCTCCAGGTCCACCCCCAGCAGGGATGCCACCACCTCCACCACATTTGATGGGATCACTACCTCCTGGAATGAGGCCACCCCTCCCTCCTCCACCTCCCCCGGGTATGAGACCACCTCCACCGCCTCCTGGAATGAGACCGCCACCTCCAGGCTTGCGGCCACCCATGCCTCCACCACCTGGTGAGTACTTACACATACTCAGAAGAACCTCTTCTTAACAGAATATCCCCTGCATGCTAAAGGCACTGTTTCTGCATTGAAATGTCACCTTTATATAGCAAAACTGTTCCATAGATATATAGACTTCAATATGATTTATCATCCAAGTAGCCTTGTTACTAGTGATGCCACGATAATTATATCGTATACCGCGATAATCGTGATAGAAACATTTCATGATAATCATAATAGAGGAAAAGGCTATATCATGATATAACAAACACAAATTGTTTAGTGAAAAGTGACTTGATATTTGCAAAATGTGAGGATATTTCTCTGGCAACATGTGGTGATGCATAAAGAACAAGTGTCAACTTTGTCACATCATTGTTATAAGTGTCATAGATTGACTGAATAAAACTTATTCAGTGAAAATATTAACATAGTTCATTCATTTATAAGTCCCACGATATCGTGATTATTGTGATATTAAAATTTTTATATCGTGGCATCAGTACTCGTTACCCTTCCTCAAGTGTTCTTATCAAGATTGGTACTTGCCACTGGTGAACAGGGTATAAAGGTAGTATTGTTAATAAGGAGCCACTATATATAATACATAGCTAGACCATTGTAGGAGTTATATACTGCATAATTTTTCTTTACCACACATTTTTTAAAGCTATAAATGACCACTTTATTAAATAGCTAGATCAATTACCTTATAGCAACCATTTGATGGGAGGAAATTCACTTGCAGTTTGTCTAAAAATTATGATTTTACATGTCTGGTATTCTGTAATACAGTTATTGAAGCATTTCATTTATATGACACGTGTGTGCAGTGAAACCTCCCTTTAAGGACCGTCATTAAATACACTGTACATTGTGTAATTGTCTACTTATAAAATAAATATTCAACCACCTGCAATTTTGTATGTTGGATGTGATAATAACCTCATGTGTTACGTGTTGATATAAAATTTGATGTTGTTCTGTAGGTATGTCAGCACCCCCACCTCCACCTCAATGATACTCTATATCATGCACACCACATTGCATTTCTCTTATATATTTCATGTGTATTTTACAAATTTTTGCCATCTTACAATTGTAATTTAAACCCACAATCGATTTTGCTTATAACTTGCGTGCAGCTGTAGTTTTAAGACCCACAATCGATTTAGTGATAATCAATGAATGCCTCCTCGTCGAAGAAGGTAGCAGGATGAACGGTTGTTTGTTTAAAGTTACTCATTATATTCCCCTCAGAAAGCTTAACAAGAAGGATGGAATCGGCCATCCAAAGACAGCTCGTGATAATGACATCAATCCGGTACAATTGCATATACCACGTGTTCGTGTGGTACGTTGTTTAACACGTGTAGGAAGCAGAGGATTTTTATCAGGACGAAGTAGAACAATTCCACACTAAGCGTAGTGAACAACGAGCAAAGACAATCCGACCTCTTGAGCCAGTAGTGACAAGTGATGATGATGAAGTTGACTACAGTGAAGAGGTGTGTGTCAACCTCTTCCCAACTGTACACATATACTCACACAGTCCTTATTTTCTGGGCTGCCTTTTCTACCACCCCCAAAGCTTGTTGGACCACTGTTTTCAGGGGCGGATTTACAGAGATGCCAACGTCTCAACAACTTTAGGAGTGAGACCTCAAACACTCCCAGCAATGTGGACCAGATTCAAGTGCAGCTCCAGGATTTTTGGTAGTGAAGGCCAAAAAAAAAAAGAAATCGCTGCATGCTCAAAGTAGCTACATTAATAAGCACAGGGCTAATTATGAAGCAGATCAGGTGTGAGAAATGCGTGAGAATTAAGCTGAAAGAGTGAGAAACAGAGGGTTAGGTGCGTGAGATTACTAGCCAAAGAGTGAGACTCACGCCTAATGCATGAGAGTTGGCATGTCTGGGTTTAGGATTTTGCTAAGGGGGAGCACAGATAGAGCACACTCCGTGAAATGTGAAACATGAGCTTTCTAGGGGGTCTAGGGGCATCCCCCCCCCAGGAAATTTTGAAACTTTAACTTTCTGAGATAGAATTTGGTGACAATTTTGACTGAAATTTGTTGATGGTTCAACACTGGAAGTATATGAATGCTAATGGTATAAATTATAGCTACTGATCTAGTATAGTGTAATATAAAGTCTAGCTATAGGCTGCTCCCCAAGGAAATGTTGAAAAAAACTTTCTGAGATTGCAAATTTGCTGACTTCAACACTGAAAGTATGAATGCTAACAGAATTAGCTAGTAGTTTTTGAGATTGATTTTGGTGGCAATTTTGGCTGAAACTAAATTGAAAATTTTTTTTAATGTTCAAATATTACCGAGCTACAAACAGATTTAGCATAATGTATAGGCTATACTAAACTTAGATATTAAGGCTGAAACGAATAGTACGAATATTCATTATTATATTCGTTAAGAAATATCCGTTAATCGTTAAATATTCGTTAATTGGATAATGTACACATTTAACCTTGAAACCATTTTGACAACTAAAAGCTGTCATTTTAACTCTTAATAATGCATGTAAAGGACTTTTCTTTTTTAACATTTAAAGTTTTAGTAGTAATCAAAGTGATTTTATCCCTTTCAAGCACCTAATTATACAGAAAATTCTTAAAGAATAATTCGTTATTTCGTTCATTAATTTGAAGAATATTCGGATGCCTAAAATTTAATATTTGTTTTACTCCTAATAGATATTGCTGGCATGTGATGTGATGTGCAGGTGCATGATTTTTCATCTTCAGAGAATTTCTGGTCACATTAGCTATAGTATGTTCACGTTGAGCTGAATCCTCAAAAACTTTTAATAACTCATGGGTGGCTTATTTGTAGTACTGCTTGACCCGCTAAAAATATTTCAAAATATTTTTGTTCAAATGTCTGACATAATATTTACGGCCAATCAAAATTTTCACAATACATTTCCTATGGGGAAGCCATATAAGTATAGTGTCCATTACAGCCCTTTCCCGAACTTGTAATGGAGCCAAACTGTACGTGTCTGTTGTTGACACCTTTGCTGTTACCAATAATCATCTGGTTGGCTGAAATGTTAACTCTGTTGAGAAAAAATCCACTTTTAATTTTTAGCTGTTTTTCAGGATTCAGCTCAATGTGAACATACTATAGGGTGTGGATAGAGTCAATAACTCAATTTAGAACAGGTGTTGTGGTTGTTTAACCGACAAACTGTGTTTTATAATTATGCTACTTTGACTGTTTTATTATAGTATATGACTTCTATTAGAGTATCTTGATCACTGTAGAAAGCACTCTAACCCACCTAGTTCCCCTTGTGCTATGCCTATATGGGTAGCAATTTGTTATAGATGTATTATATTATGCACAGTCATAAACTACATCAAAAATGTTTGAATTATGTCTAAGGTGCCTAGCTATGTTCAATGAGCTACACTGAAAAATTTCTGAAGGAGAAGGAAGTCTGCCACCTCCCCCCCCCCCCCCCCTTAAATCCGCCCCTGGTTTCACATTTAAATAGTAATGACCAGGCCTTGGCCTAGCACCTTCTGTACCTGTCATGATATGCTTTTGAGGTTGCTGCCAGTCTCCATCCACAATAAAGTCGTCTGGTCACTAGGCCAAAGGTAACAATTCTACTGGGGATCAAGTTACCACTGGGTCTAAGGTTTTCTTCTGCGTTCCACAAAGTTTTAGTTCATTATTTTGACTCCCTGTATCAACAGGTGTTGTGTTTCTCACATGAGATAGCATTTACAGACAGAATTACTGGTAAGATACATTGATCACCCAGTTTGGGAGACCTACCACAATTACACGTGAGAGTGCTGTGTATTATGAATGAAGCATGTATCCACACTATTGAGTGGTTGTGTGATGTTGATATGTGTTACCTGTTAGGAGGATGTACTTGGCATTGGAGTATCTGATAGTGATGAAGAGTATGATGAAGAATATGAAGGGGTATAGTATATGTGTTTGTATGTACTATGTGTGGTGCATACTAGTGAACATTGTCACTGCGTACATTCTTTCTTTACTATATTTACACAAAGGAAATAACACAGAAAGTTGGCCACCAAGTTGCCAGTAGCGAATCTAGCGATGAGGAGTCATCTGAAGCTACAGCAAGAGGACCATCAGAGAAAGCTTGGGGAAAGAAGAAGTCAATATTTTACAATACTGACTTTATTGATGATGAGCTGGGAGGTATGCTAAATAATACATAGTGCGACATCCTTAGGTACTACCTGTAGGACATAGTAAGACATAAATTCTAGTATATTACCTGCACTACTATTTCCTTGGTTTCTATGTTGTACACACTGGTAGCACCATTGCCTGCATGGGCTTATTGTGTGCAACAACTGTACAGAGTAACACACTTCTGCTGTCATTATTCAAACAATGTTTTGTTTATCCCATCAAACTCAGACATGACCATCAGTGACTACACCATCACGATTTACCACCTGGCCTATGAAATGGAAATCAGTATATACACTAAGTGAATTTTCGCTGTACCTTACCAAGCAAGCACAAAGCTTACAAAATATTGACCACCTCATCGTAATTTTGGATCCATAGATGACCCTAGTAATGACATTTCACTGTAAGCTCTTCAGGTTTTATCTCTTTATGGTAATGCTAGTTTCTTCCTTAGTTTTCTAGAAAAGTTTGTTAACTCCTGGTTAGTGTTGAGCAGTATACCGATTTTTTAGTTAAATCGCATTGTCTGTTTTGATACCGTCTAATCACCCCTTCAGGTTCCAGTAATGAAGAGGCTGCTGAAGAGGAAGAACTACAAGCTATAGCACTGCAGAAAAGGATGGCAGCAACTTTGCAAGAAGAAGACTTTGAAGTGACTCAAATTATTGACAGTAAATCTACCGCAGCTGTAAAACCAGTCAAAAAGACAACCAGTGATCCTGTAAGTAGAGAAAGGAATAGAGAGTAAGGATTATTTTTCCCACAGGAAATAGTTGCACAGGATCTTTCCAAGCTGTCTCAAGATGAAAAACTTGAGGTGTGTTGTGTCTAAATTGTGCATTATCAGCTTTTGTGATATGCTCGTCAATGTAGATTCTTGCTAAGGATTCTCCTGAGTTATTTGAGTTACTGGAGGACTATAGGGAGAAGTTAACTGGTGTTATTGAGCTCCAGCCATTATTGGAGATGTCCCGTTCTCACGATGGTCTACTGTCCACCAGGGTAGGGTGTTTGTTGTATTAGATTATTTTCTAGTGTGACTGATTTGTGCTATATTGCAGACAAAAGAGTGGCTTGAATTAAAGACACATCTTACCCTGTGGTAAGTCACAACTAGCTAGTTATTATTATATAATTCTACCTCCTGTTACTTAGCCTAGTACTATCATGAAAAGTGCAGTTTGTATTTCAACTTTTCTTTTCCAGCTACTGCACTAATATTGTGTTCTATTTGTTGCTCAAGTCTCAGCAGTGTCCAGTGAAAACGCATCCAGTGATTGGTCAACTTGTAGAGTACAGAAAGGTACTGATAACACTTCAGATGGTGTATCTAGGGTAATACCCTAAAAGATCTTGTTGTATACATTTCTAACTCATAAATAAGCATCTGTTTTGCTGTAGTAGCATATTTGTCAATTTCCTAACCTTGCCTGTGGGACTATTAGTAATACCAATAGTTCATAATATGAACTCTTTGCAATATAAAGGAGGCATGTTACACTTGTGACCTGCTTGACATGGCCACTATATCGACACAGACATACTTGTTGACAGGTTATCTTAATATTGCTGTACGTGAAGAAAGCGTATTATGTAGTTGCTGTCCCAGCTGGAGTCAATGAGTGAAGAAATAAATGATGAGGTTACAAAAGGAAAAGAAATTCTGTCTGAAGAGGATGGAGAACAGCAACTTCTAGCATTACTGAATGAAGCCAGGAAAAGCACAACTATGACAAGCCATCAAGGAAGCAGCAAGAGTAAAAACAAAGTCTGTTTGTCTCTGTGTGTTCTTAGTCCTCAAGTATGATATTCTTTAGGCCAAAAAGAAAGTGAAAATAGTTAAACCTTCAAAACGAAGACAAGAAGAAGATCCCTTAGACTATTATTACAAGGTGAAGAAAGCCAAGAAAGAAAAGAAAGACACAGCTACCAAAAGGTTAGTTGTACATGTGTGACAACCCAATGATGTAGTGTATATTGAGTAGTGTGGTAATGGAGGAAGATGGTGATATGGGTGATGAAGAGTCAAATAATAAGAGAGCCATCACTTATCAGATATCACGCAATAAAGGGCTGACACCTAAGAGGAAGAAAGAGCAGAGAAATCCTCGTGTGAAACACCGCAAAAAGTTCCGTAAAGCTGTCATCAAACGAAGAAGCCAGGTAAGCTGCTTAGTGTTGACTCAAGAGTTAAAGAAAAACCTGTAACTTAGACACTATTACTATTGTTTAGTGTGCAAATTGAATGCCATGTGTTAAAAATTGTGAGGCTATCAACAAAGAATATTTAGCTGAATAATTTACTAGTCTTTATGCTCATCCAGTTTTTCACATAGCCAGTGACTAGTACAGTTTCACTGACATTAACAGCCACTTCAGTGAAGTGGCCATGACCTAAATATTCGCTAAAGTGCTCTACACAACCTTAGTATGACTACCCTGTTATAATAAAAGACATAAATTTTGATGGCCAAATTAATGAGGTTTTCACCGTACACAGTTTATGTACTTCCTCTTCCAGTATACCAGTTGTATTTGCATTGTGTTTCTTTCATAGGTTCCTGATGTGGTCAATGAGCAAGTACGATATGGAGGTGAGTTGAGTGGGATAAGGGCCAACCTCAGTCGCAGCGTCAAAATAAAATGATAACAATGATTGCACTGTAACAGTTATAATGTTGTTCAACTACATAGCAACTGCCTGTAAATACAGTATGGTTTATTACAATGAAGATACATACAAGCAAGAGTCCATATACATATATTAGTGATTGATAGTGTGTGTATTGTCCTTGTCATGTTTGGAGTCCTGTCATCTCACCTAATCATATGGGTTTAAGGAGGAGTCTGATTCTTTGTCAGATTCTTGCACATCGAATTTGACGCTTTTACTGCCACCACTGACTGGACGCGAGTTCGGTTTGCTGCTGATTTTCTCTGGTTGTATTGGTGTGTATGTTTCTGTCTTTGGTGGAGAAGATTCTTCTGCATTCACCAAAGAGTTTTTGCGTGATCTTCCTGCAGGTTAACCACACATTCTCATTACATAAACTTTGTGCTGTAGTGATCCTTGTTATATAGAACACACGTATGTGTGCATGCATGCACACATACACTACCTACACACCTCGTGATACTTGAGACAATCGTCTCATCAGTAATGGGTTCATTAGTCCAGGCCCACTTGGGAGATCTTCTGGATCATCTTCCATCTCATCATCTCCTTCATTCACTAGGTTCACATCGTCATATGCAGCAACTAATCGATCTGTTATTGCTGGCCTTTCACTCTGTTGTACACAAAAGTTCTAGAAGGTGGTGTGAACAGCTATAAAACAACTGACTACCTTTTTCTTCTTCTGTTTCATTCTTCGCTGCTCTTTCAGACTCAGTCCCATGTAGCGTGGATGAGCAGCATTTCCTCCTATTTGATCACCAATTCGTTCCACAATTCTGAAACAATTACCTCTTATACACATACAGCCATCAACGTTCTAGACACTCACAGTTCTCTTGGGGAGTACATATACATGTACGCAACAATGATGATTGTAACAGCAACTAACAATGCAATCAACAAGAGTAGTACTCCACCAATGATCAATGAGGTCTGTTCCACACTGGATAATCCGGAATCATCAGTTGATTCCAACACTCCTAGTTAACAATGGTCTTAGCTGTCTGGCTTATTTGATAATTGTGATTACCTGCTCTCATTCGGCACTCCCTCGATGACGCATTGCAGCACTCATATGACCCCATGACATTGACACACAATTCCACGTTCATTGTACAGTTGTTAGTATTAGTGTTGTCACACTCATTGATGTCTGTAATTCACAGCTAATCATGGTACATAACACAATGTGTAGACCACATACCATTACACTCTGGTGGTGTGACTACCCACATTCCACGTTCATTACAGATAAGTTGATTGTTGTTGTTATCAATCCTGTATCCAGGTAAACATCTGTAAATAGCTGTTGCTCCTACTCCTGTTGTAACATATTCTGGATCATATCCATTTTCTATAGCAGGCGGTGGTCCGCAATCAGTTCCTAGTGATAGAAACAATTTTATTGTGCCCAACAACTCTTATGTTTGTACCATTGCACATTGGTGGATCTGGAGACCACACTCCACTGGGAAGACAATTTATAACTGATGATCCAATCAAGTCATATCCTCTGACACAGGAGTATGTCACTTGTTGGCCACTATGTATGTTTGAAGAACGGTCAACCTGTGGTGCTGGCCCACAGTTTCCACCAACTATAAAATGATATAGTACATGCACAAGTGTGCCGTCACACTTTTTAAAGTAGACTTACCTTGGTTTAATCTTCCTAATACATTGGGATAAAGGAAAGAAAGACTTAATATAATTCACTGTTACTGTAAATGCAGCCAAGCCACTACATTTTTTTGTGTGTGTGGGACACACACAAAGAAAAGGTAGTGGATTGCTGAATAATGCTGCTATACCTTCACATTCAATGTGTAAATCGGTAGAATGGGTACACTGATTAACTCCCCAGCCAGCAAAATGACATTGATCCAATGATGTGTCTGTACTAGAACACATAACATTTGACATCCAGATGGGACCTTTAGCTGATGGTGTAACTACAGCACTTGGAGCTCCTATGTACCTACATAAAACATTTTACACAATTGAAAGTTACGGATAAGTGGGGGTGATTATTGACTGACCTTTCGTAACCCAGTTGTTTGCAGGCTACCTCACCACTTTGGACAGTGAAGCCATCACTACACACTGTACCCCAGTGACCAATGTAGAACACTTCTAGTCTACCATTAGCTGTAACTGTTGATGTGGTGGTACTTGGGAGTGTTACTATTCCATTAGCATCAATTAGCTGTAACTGAAATTCCATCAATGGGTTAGATGTGGCTGGGGAAACAGTACATAAGCTATGAATGTTACAGACTAATATTCACAAACCGCAGACCTTGTGTACAACTGATGCCTACTGCATCACTGCTAGTGCAGGTGTCCGTCATAACACTCCACCGACACTCCCCAATATTGAACTCTAGTCCTGTGCAGTCTACTGATGTGAAATGGATGGGTTTCTCTAAATCTACACCAAAACTTGGAGGAGAGTTTGGTTCAAACATGACCGCACTGTTTGAATGAATAAAATAAGATTAACACAGTAACAATAGCAATACCTGGAATATCCCAGTTGCCTGCATGTCACTAAGGCATTGCTGTACTTCCAACCAGATTTACACACATTTCCCCATTGAGAATTATACCATACTTCCAGTCGTCCACTAGAACCATCAGATGCACCATCAACTACTCTTGCCCCAATGTATTGTGGAATTGTTATTCTTTCAGTATCTGAATAGTAATAAAACTCATTGAAACTGTATAATACTGTATAATACTGTATAATACTGTATAATACTGTATAATACTGTATAATACTGTATAATACAGGTTAGTTTTACTTACAGCAAGTAACTCCAGCATAACGATTATCAGGACAATTTTGTCTTAAGAAGCCACCAATACAGTAAGACAGAGCAGTCTCATCTCCATTACACCTAATACCATCATGTAGCCATGCTAGAGTAACTGTCCCTGGTACTGGGGTTATAATAAAGTTAGTCCTAGCTCCAATAAAACCTAGTTGTCTACATGTGACATTTGCTGCCACCTCGTCCCAACCATTTTCACAGATTGGCAAGCTCTCATTACTGTAGCTTATCATCACAAAGTCATCAATTAATGTCACAGGTGCTTTAACTGTTCCTGTGAAGGAAACAAACTGAATGCACAAATTTGTATTATCAAAAACAAATATTGCATGCATGCTATCAACCAATGTACAAGTGTCTATTTTATGGACCAGGCAGTCAGACAACCTCTTTCTTGCTTTAAAATTACTTTGCACTGCAAGATACATAAGCTGCATAATTCATTATTGAATTATTGATTAAACAAACTTTGTGGTGTTGTCAGTACAGCTACAGACAAATCAAAAATCAATAAATGGAGCTAACTGTTATTCAATTATTTTAGAAATTAAGGCTGTCAAATAATCTGATCCGCTGGTATGGTCCAGTCCATAAAATAGACAAACCTTTGATGTGCATTATAATAGTTTAGTGGCAGCTGTTGAGGCTGATGCCACTTTGGTTTAGGGGATCACTGAAATACGTACCGTTGTATAGCTATACTGAAACTCACCAAAACAGTAAACCCCAGCATCTTCCATGTGGTTGCAGTTTACTGTGATGTCTGATCTTGCTGATCGTGGGCAACTTAATATCATTGACTCGTTACCAAGACAGTTTACATCACTTAGTAATATTCTACCCTCCCCCATCCCAAAGACATTGCTATCACTAACTGCAGCTATTGCTCTGGGGTAGCCAAGCTGTCTGCACACCACATCAGCATCCCTGATATCCCAGCCATCGTTGCAGATGGTTGACCACTGATTATCAGCTCCAAAGTAAACCTCCACACGTCCTCCACTAGTCACTGTGCCTCCTCCAACTATCCTTACTTCTCCATCTTGTTGTGCTCTGATTGCTGTAATACAAATAACATGCAGCTAGCTAGCTGGCATTAAATCCACTTTAAACTGAATGAGCTATCCATACAAGCTATCATCACAAACCAGCTTTAGACTATTAAGAAATAGCTTAACATATTAAAGCAAGGTAACTAGCTATCGGGGTATGAAGTTACTGAGGAGCAACTTAAAATTTTTTTAAAGCCAACAGTAGAGTCTACGTCGGCAAAAAAAAAACGTCTTCCCGCTTACCAGTTACAACCAGGAGAATAGTGATAGCGAATACTCGCGGAATAGCGCACACACTGTCGATCATCACAGCTTAGCGAATACCTTTGAACGAAAACGGACACGCCTACCTCAAAATAGGGGCTACGCCCATCTTTCTCCAATTGATGCGAATCAGAAATGTCTGAGATCTCAAACGACGAAGTGAAGAAAGAATTACGTAAGTTCGAGAAAGCTTGGGAGGGAACTTACGAAAGAAGAGCTTGCAAAGGCGAGTTTTGTAAAATGAGGAGTTCCGTGTAATATCCCCATAGCAATTTTAAATTTTGCAATTGTATGCGCACAAATGTACTATCTTCCTTTTTTTGGCAGGTCAGGTCAAAGCAAGATGTTCAAAAGGAATTAGACAAGCTTCGTGCACAATCAAGAATTTTACGTGACAACTCTTCCAGTGAAATTGTAGTAGCTGGCAATGTTTCTGCCTGCTCATATGAAATGGACCGACTAGTGTGCAGATTGATGGGAGAACAGGACAGTCTAGTAGTAGTGTCATGGATGATAACACTGATGTTGAAACATCTGTGAATATTCAGTAGCTGAAAACAATGCCACATCATCTAAAGTGACTCCAAAGACCTCTACACCATTAAAAGGCAAGAGACCCAAGCATGTGGCAGAATTGCCATCACCCAGAATGCAGAACAGCACAAATCTAACAGAGTCTGGTCCGGAAATTCCTGTCGTTCATTTCTGAGGAATTAACAGAGCCAGAAAATAAGAAAAGTAGGAGTCTTCAACAAACATGGTACAGTTTGTTGTTAGCAAGCTGGAGGGTCACAACGATGTCATCTGCTGACATTAAAAAAATTTAATTAAAAAAAAGCAACAACAACAAAGAGTTATGAAGTCACAAAGTATACCTCAGCTGTGTATGGGACCTAGTTGAGGTGGCCACTAATAATGAGGTGGTTTCACTGTATCAACTAACCTCCCAGTCGCTGTATCAACTAACCTCCCAGTTAGCAGCACTTCCTGGTTACAGTACAGGACAGGAAGCTGGCCCTATTAACGGTTTCAGTGTATTACTGAGGTCACTCATTTCCCCTCATCTTATAGTCGAGACACTTTGGTGAAACTGTGGAGCCTCACAACATTTTGAGATTTTACATCACATGGGTGGACATACCAGTGTGGTGACTTCAGTCCGACTAGTATCAGAACAAGTTCACCTCAGCTCTACCAACCATAGTGGCACACAATCTCACAGATATTTAACTGTGATCCTTAAGTTGTTTCTTGGATATTTTTTGAGCATCATGCTGTTAGGCCACTGCTTGTCAGTCACTATCATCACCTGTAGTTTACTGTAGTATCACTATTTGATCTCAAGATATTGACTGCATATTATATGAGAGCCACTCCACATTGTACTAACTGAGGTGAATGCTCTATTAGAGTATTTGAGTGTTCTCGCAGAGTACATTTTTGTGATTGCATTGTGCATACAGTTCCAGATGTACATACTTTCATACTAAGTGAACTCCATACCCTCATGTGTAATGTGTATGATGTGTATACAGGGAATTCATAGGCCCTTGTTGTTAATCTATCTCTTGTATACAGTTGCAGTGGACTCTAGTAAGGTGGAAATGATGTTGGTAGGACTTAGTGGATCTTTAGACTGCAGCATCAAAGCTTGGAATCTGGATTCTGGTTTGTATTTGTGGTCATTAATTAGACTTCCTGGAGACTACATACTTCATTTTGTGTAGGTGGGCTAGTTCGTAGCATCTGCATCTTCTCACCAATAACCTGTATGGATTATTGTGATAATAAAATTGTAATTGGCACAGGTTTGTCCTGTCCCAATGTCTATAGTCAGGTGCAAGTTCTTTATAGCAATGACTTTATACAGTGGAACCTGTCTAAGCTGGTCATCTGAACCTTCAGGCCAAAATTTTGTAGCCTCAGACAGGTAAATTGTATAAACTTCTCACTGGGAAATTTATAGAGAGGTGGCCTTTCCATACAGATGGCAAGTTCCACTATACACTTACTTTGTACTTACTTTACTGTCTCTAACAAGTAGTATTTCAACTACTAAGTGCTTACAAAACAGTGGACCTATATTCATTAGATATAAAAAAAATTTGTATGAGTAAGATTGATTCTTGGCCGCTCCAGATATCAGCTCTTTAAGTTACCAGTTATTTTTACTTTTATGAAGTCTTTCCCTACAACTGGGCTGTTTTTAATTACATTGGATTACAAGTACTTGTAGTTTCTTGGACGCGTCTTTTTTTACAGCGAAGGTGTTTTTGAGGTGGATTCATTAGATACAAAACTTTAATTGTGAGTTTTGTTTATAAGTCAAAAGTATCAATACATTTGAATCTTCAATTCTAATGTTTGTTTATGTATATAAATTATTCGGATTGACTATATATAGCAACTGGAAACTCTCTGTTACTGCATTTTCAATTTTTATAGTATCCTCATTAGTAGAGCGGTATAGGGGGTATCACCTTTTTATGTGCTTAGTAAATGTATGACAAAAGTCCAATACCACAATATCAAAATTGCATTTTATGTTGCTCTACCATGCATGTGGACAGCAAATTCACCAAAGTAAAACAATTGTTTATCATTAGGCATTAACATACTAGAAGGACGATAGTGTAGCTATTCTAGTATCTGATATCCCCCATAGACTGCCCCATCTTTTTAAAATTAAATGTCTGGAGTCAATCTAATAGTTATATAGTGTTGGGGCAGTTACTTTTTAAAAATAACTCATTACATATTACTATTACTTGCAACTAAAACTATTTAGATACAGTTACATATTAGTGATATTACCCAACACTGACTACAAGATTCATAAGCTGCTTAGGGTCATAGTTCATCATGTATGTTATACAGCTATAGACAAATCAAAGATCATGTCATATTAATAAATGGAGCTAAGTGTTATTCAATTATTTGTAGTCAAATAACCATCTGTAAGCTATTAGGCAAAACAAGCTATTAGACAATTGCTTAAACTACACACAAATGAAGGGTCATAGCCTCAGCCATGCACCCATGTCGAGACCTCAAATGTTTTAACAGAACAGATTGTTGTGTATTAGTGCGTTACTAATTGGAATGACTTATAAACAACTAGTATATTAAAACTTAAATGAAGTAGGGATCCAAGCAATAAAAAGTAGTGAAACAAAAGATGAATGATGTATTACAGCATAGCTCGGTGGGAAAATCCCATGGCATGTTATAACGATCATTTTATTCAATGCTAAAGTAGAGATTCTTCCACCGAGCTAACATCATTCATCTCTTGTTTCACTACTTTTTATTGCTTGGATCCTTGTCTCATTTTAAATATACTAGTTTGTTTGGTTTTTTGTTATAGCAATACACATGTGATGTTCTATTAGGGTGATTGCTGTATTAGAGTATCTCAAATCAGCCAGTGTGTGTGTCACTATTTCATTTTTCATTGTGCTAGCATTATGAATACAACTAAACCAATAATAATGGAGTGTGTCATCATGATCAAGTAAATAGATTATGGTCTCAGTGCTCAATCATTATTAATCAACCAAGATTGCATTAATAGGCATGGTAACTAACCTATCATGAAGTTACAGGTATCTACTGATTAAATAAGTTTGCAGTGTCTAAATATGCTGCTCAAGGAAAGTGTTGATAAAGAAAATTAATGCCTCAATATGGTTTCGATGAAGAACAGCCCGATTGAAGATTAAAGGAAAGACAAGGCACAGAGGGAACACACTTGTCAGAACCCCAAAAGCACATCCCACTTGTTATTGTGGCGTAAAATGATGGTTGTGCGCTGCTTCAGCCTTGCAAGGTAGGCTGGCAGTCAGATGAAAATTTGAGTTTCGGTGATTTTTTAAAATTCTATATCCGACCGCCTGTAAGTGTTTTCTTGTTTTTATAGCAGACAGGCAAATCTGAGCTACTGTTAAAATTAGCTTCACATTCTATTCCCTACATCTGTTAAAGTCTGTGCCCAATGGCAGTAATGAGTTCGAGACTATTGTATATTTACCATTCAGTGAGGCAGTATTCCAAAATGCATATATGCATGGTATATGGCAAGAAATACAAAGAAGTTTTCCCATCTGTGCTCCCATTTAAAGTCTTATTGTGGTGTTGAACCCACAAATCAGGCTATCCTTCAGTTATCATTTTGTTGCACTTCATAAATGGAATTTGTTTCTTTAACGGAATTTTATTTGTAAATTGTCCTATTAAATATGCAACATACATAAGTACCAGTCATGAAAATGCATAAAGAACTCTAGCTACAAGCACATGTGCAAAATCAAAAGCCAGGAAAAACGTAAACATTTTAATAGTGTATTATATATGTTATCAGCTCCATGTGAGTTTATCAGTAGTTATAGTGTGTTGTTTCCAATGCCAGGATAGTGCAACAGTTTCACTTGAAAAGCTGCTGGTCCAATTAAATTGACACACAGAGCTAAATAGCTAGATTATCTAGTACATAGTCACATAGTCAGGATCATCCATTGTCACATATTCATCATTCATAGTTGCAATGAAATTGTCATCAATTGTCATATATAAATCATTCATCAAGTAGGCATTGTTAGTGACAGAGGCATCTTCCATTGTTATGTAGGTAGGATTACGTTGCATAGTAATGTCTTTATGTCCTCTGCTTTGATTATCTCTTTTGCTTTGATTTTCCTTTCGGCTAGCTCTAAATTATTAATAATATTAATTTTGTGCTTGACTATCTTACTATGCATATAAGATGACATACCGTTTTGCCGGAGAGCACTTGTTAACAATAACTATTATGAAAGCAGCAACCACTACTGTGATCAACAACAGTATGATTCCACAAATAATCACTACAGTTTGTTGTGTACTAGATAGCCCACTATCATCATTTAGAGGTGGAGTGAGAACCCCTAATAAATGGACATGCAGCTAATAATGTTATTCAGAAAGGCAGCAGCCAAGCAAAATACTTATACCTGCTCTTATTTGGCAGTCCCTCAACAATGCGTTGCAGCACTCATATGACCCCATGCCATTGACACACAATTCCACGTTCATTGTACAATTGTTAGTAGTAGTGTTGCCACACTCATTGATGTCTGTAATTCACATGCAATATAACTACACACTGCAACAGACCACATACCATTACACTCTGGTGGTGTGACTACCCACATTCGACGTTCATTACAGATAAGATGATTGTTGTTTTCAATCCTGTATCCAGGTAAGCATCTATAAATAGCTGTTGCTCCTACTCCTGTTGTCAAATATTCTGGATCATATCCATTTTCTATAGCAGGTGGTGGTCCACAGTCAGTTCCTAGTGATAAAAAACAGTATTATTGTATCCAAAAACTATTGTGTTTGTACCATTGCACATCGGTGGGTCTGGAGACCACACTCCACTGGGAAGACAATTTATAACTGATGATCCAATCAAGTCATATCCTCTGACACAGGAGTATGTCACTTGTTGGCCACTATGTATGTTTGAAGAATGGTCAACCTGTGGTGCTGGTCCACAGTTTCCCCCAACTATAAAATGATATAATACTTGCACAAGTGTGCCGTCATGTTTTTTAAAGTGGACTTACCTTGGTTTAATCTTCCTAAAAAAATAGGATAAAGGAAAGGAAAAAAAGAACTGTTAATATATTTCAATGTATATGCAACCAAGCCACTACATTTTCTTTGTGTGTGTGTGTGTGTGTGTGGGCTGGTACACACACACACAACACACACCTTGCTGAATGCCACTATACCTTCACATTCAATATGCACATCGGTAGAATGGTTACACCGATTAACTCCCCAGCCAGCAAAAGGACATTGATCCAATGATGTGTCTGTACTAGAACACATAACATTTGACATCCAGATGGGACCTTTAGCTGATGGTGTAACTATAGCACTTGGAGCTCCTATGTACCTATATAAAACATTTTACACAACTGAATGTTACAGACAAGTGGGGTGATTGTTGACTGACCTTTCGTAACCCAGTTGTTTGCAGGCTACCTCACCACTTTGGACAGTGAAACCATCACTACACACTGTACCCCAATGACCATTGTAGAACACTTCTAGTCTACCATTAGCTGTAACTGTTGATGTGGTGGTAATTGGGAGTGTTACTATTCCATTAGCATCAATTAGTTGTAACTGAAATTCCATCAATGGATTAGATGTGGCTTGGGAAACAGTAGATAAGCTATGAATGTTACAGACTAATATTCACAAACTGCAGACCTTGTGTACAACTGATGCCTACTGCATTACTGCTAGTGCAGGTGTCAGTCATAACACTCCACTGACACTCCCCAATATTGAACTCTAGTCCTGTGCAGTCTACTGATGTGAAATGGATGGGTTTATTCTCTAAATCTACACCAAAACTTGGAGGAGAGTTTGGTTCTAACATGACCGCACTGTTTGAATAAATAAAATAAGATTAACACAGTAACAAGAGCAATACCTGGAATATCCCAGTTGCCTACATGTCACTAAAGCATTGCTGTACTTCCAACCAGATTTACACACATTTCCCCATTGAGAATTATACCATACTTCCAGTCGTCCACTAGAACCATCAGATGCACCATTAACTACTCTTGCCCCAATGTGTTGTGGGGTTGTTATTCTTTCAGTATCTGAATAGTAATAAAACTCATTGAAACTGTATAATACTGTATAATACTGTATAATACTGTATAATACTGTATAATACTGTATAATACTGTATAATACTGTATAATACAGGTTAGTTTTACTTACAGCAAGTAACTCCAGCATAACGATTATCAGGACAATTTTGTCTGAAGAAGCCATCAATACAGTAAGACAGAGCAGTCTCATCTCCATTACACCTAATACCATCATGTAGCCATGCTAGAGTAACTGTCCCTACTACTGGGGTTATAATAAAGTGAGTCCTAGCTCCAATAAAACCCAGTTGTCTACATGTGACATTTGCTGCCACCTCATCCCAACCATTTTCACAGATTGGAAAGCTCTCACCACCATAGCTTATATTCACAAATCTACCATTTAATGTCACAGGTGCTTTAACTGTCCCTGTGAGGGAGACAAATTGAATGCACAATTACACAAATTCTCATTAACATTGCATACTATCAGCCCATATGCAGGTATCTATTTTATTGGGCTACCGGATGTTATTTGACCACAAATCCCTTTTCTTGCTGGCCACTTCTAATTTCTGCTTCATTCATAAATGTCTGGAGTCAATCATCCTCTCTAATATTTGTGCACTGCAAGATACATAAGCTGCTCAGGGTTGAAAACCAACTGAACATGTACGTTAAACAGCTATAGACAAATCAAAGATCATGGCGTATTTAATAAATGGAGCTAATTAAGCATTACTCAATATTTAGTCAAATAGAAATGAAGGCTGTCAAATAATCTGATCTGCTGGTCTGGTCCTGTCCATAAAATAGACAAACACTTTGATGTACATTATGGTCCCATGATGATTTTAGTGGCAGCTGTTGAGGCTGATGCCACTTTAGTTTAGGAGATCACTGAAGTATCATATACTTATACTGAACTTACCAAAGCAGTAGACCCCAACATCTTCCATGTGGTTGCAGTTTACTGTGATGTCTGATGATTGGCGTGGGCAGCTTAATATCGTCAACTCGATACCAGAACAGTTTACATCACTTAGTAATATTCTACCCTCCCCCATCCCAAAGATATTGCTATCACTGACTGCAGCTATTGCTCTGGGGTAACCAAGCTGTCTGCACACCACATCAGCATCCCTGATATCCCAGTGGTCATCGTCACAGATGGTTGACCACTGACTGTCAGCTCCAATGTAAACCTCCACACGTCCTCCACTAGTCACTGTGCCTCCTCCAACTATCCTTACTTCTCCATCTTGTTGTGCGCTGATTGCTGTAACTAGTAAATAACATGCAGCTAGCTAGCTGGCATTAAATCCACTTTAAACTGAATGAGCTATCCATACAAGCTATCATCACAAACCAGCTTTAGACTATTAAGAAATAGCTTAACATATTAAAGCAAGGTAACTAGCTATCGGGGTATGAAGTTACTGAGGAGCAACTTAAAAATTTTTTAAAGCCAACAGTAGAGTCTACGTCGGCACAAAAACGTCTTCCCGCTTACCAGTTGCAACCAGGAGAACAGTGATTGCGAATACTCGTGGGATGGTGCACACACTGTCGATCATCACAAACTAGACACGCCTACCTCAAAATAGGGGCTACGCCCATTTTTCTCCAATTGATGCGAATCAAAAATGTCTGAGATCTCCAACGACGAAGTGAAGAAAGAATTGCGTAAATTCGAGAAGAGACTGCGACAGATAATACACTTGGAAGAGCCTGGGAGGGAACTTACGAAAGAAGAGCTTGCAAAGGCGAGTTTTGTAAAATGAGGGGTTCCGTGTAATATCCCCATGGCAATTTTAAAATTTGTATGTCTGTGCACAAATTACTATGTTCCTTTTTTTGACAGGTCAGGTCAAAGCAAGATGTTCAAAAGGAATTAGACAAGCTTCGTGCAAAATCAGGAATTTTACTTGACAACTCATCCAGTGAAACTGTACTAGCTGGCAATGTTTCTGCCTGCTCATATGAAATGGACACTAGTGTGCAGGTTGATGGGAGAACAGGACAGTCCAGTAGTAGTGTCATGGATGATAACACTGATGTTGAAACATCTGTAAATAATTCAGTAGCTGAAAACAATGTCACATCATCTAAAATGACCCCAAAGACCTCTACACCATCAAAAGGCAAGAGACCCAAGCACGTGGCAGAATTGCCATCACCCAGAATGCAGAACAGCACAAATCTAACAGAGTCTGGTCCGGAAATTTCTGTTGTCATTTCTGAGGAATTAACAGAGCCAGAAAATAAGAAAAGAAGGAGTCTTCAACAAACATGGTGCAACCAGCAATTTGTTGTTAGCAAGCTGGAGGGTCACAATGATGTTGTCTGCTGCCTGGACTGTAACCAGCAAATGTTGCTAACTGGGAGGTTAGTTGATATAGTGAAACCACCTCATTATTAGTGGCCACCTCAAGTAGGTCCCATACACAGCTGAGGTATACTTTGTGACTTCATAAGGCCACCACCTCTTTGTTTTTTTGTTTTTTTGTCTCTCCGATAGTAAAATGGCCTTTTAATGGTTTCACTTTATTACTGATATCACCCATTTCCCCTCATCTTATAGTCGAGACACTTCAGTGAAGCTGTGGAGCCTGACGACGTTTGAGATGCTACATCACATGGGTGGGCATACTGGTGTGGTGACTTCAGTCCGACTAGTATCAGAACAAGTTCACCTCAGCTCTACCAGCCATAGTGATGGTATGTGGCACACGATTTCACAGATATTTAACTGTGATCCTTGGGTTTTGGAGTTGTTTCTTGCTCTGAGATATATATTTTTTAATTTAAGCGTCAAAGTCATTATCACCACCTGTAGTTTACAGTAGTGTCCAAAAATTTACCATTTGGCTGCATGTTATATGAAAGCCACTCCACATTGTACTGAGGTGAATGCTCTATTAGAGTATTTGAGTGTTCTTTGCAGAGAACACAAAATGTTTATTATTTACATTTTTTTGTGATTGCATTGTGTACACAGTTCCAGATGTACTTGCTTTTCATACTAAGTGAGCTCCATACCCTCATGTGTAATGTGTATACAGGGAATTCATAGGCCCTTGGTGTTAATCTATCTCTTGTATACAGTTGTAGCGGACTCTAGTAAGGTGGAAATGATGTTGGTAGGACTTAGCGGATCTTTAGACTGCAGCATCAAAGTTTGGAATCTGGATTCTGGTTCGTATTTGTGGTCATTAATTAGACTTCCTGGAGACTACATACTCCATTTTGTGTAGGTGGGCTAGTTCGTAGCATCTACGTCTTCTCACCAATAACCTGTATGGATTATTGTGATAATAAAATTGTAATTGGCACAGGTTTGTGTGTGTGTGTGTGTGTGTGTACATTTATATGTACAGGTAGCGTAGTGAGTAGAAATCCACATGTAATGTCGCTATATACCTATGAAGTAACAGATTGTACATACGTATTTAGTAATTACATGTTATTGTTTTGGTTTAACAGAAGGAGGCAAGGTAGATGTATGGGATTTGTCTGCAGGAAGACACCTCTATACTGCACGTAATCCAGATCGGGCAGTCACTTGTGTAAAAGTGAGTGTTATATTAGAGTATTTCATTACTTCATAACAATATTCCAAAGGTACATAATGGTAATATTTTCTGTGCTGATAAATCTGTCCAAAAACTGAGAATGGACCCACATAGCCCCACCTCTCCTCTCTTGAATACAGCTCACATGATCCCTCATAAATATTTTAACACCATCAGATGTATGTGTATCCATGGCAACAATATCTATTGGGGAGATAATGGTGTTGATTTGAAGGTTTTTAACTCCATCACAGGTGTGATATGTGTTGTGTGTGCTGCTCATGTCTTAAGGTATGCATGTACAGGTGAATTAATAAAGTATCGCACTCATCCTGGAAAGAATGTCTGTACTGGAGCAGTGGACATAGTTGATGATATTATAATGTGTGCAGGTTATGATGTGGACCAGGGAGTGGCCTATATAAATAGTATGATATCACACGTGAATGTTGTGTGTGTAGTGTTGTGTGTGTGCACTCGCGTGTGTGCATGTACTAACACTAACAGCAAAGCTTACATCTCCATTTCAGTTAGTACATGAACAAATGTAACTGAAGTGATTTTTCATTCATTAAAAGTATTCAAATGTAAAACCAAAGCATTCAAATCCTGTCCCATTGTCTATGATCAGGTGCACATGGAAGTGCTACATGTTCATAGTGTCAAGCAATAAACTTATGTACAGTGGAACTTGTCTAAGCTGGTCGTCTGAACCTTCAGGCCAAAATTTTGTAGCCTTAATCACATCAGATAGGTAAATTTGTATAAACTTCTCATTGAGAAATTTATATTTGGCCCTTATAGAGAGGCGGCCTTTCTATACAGGTGGCTGCTAAGACAGTTTTCACTATATACATACTTTGCTCTTACTTTCTGTCTGTAACAAGTAGTATTGTAACTATTGAATACTTACAAAACAGTGAACCTCTATTCCTTAGATACATAGCTTTAATTGTGGGTTTTATTTGTACTTCAAAGTATCAAAACATTGGAATCTTCAATTCTAATATATTTTTATGTAGTTATATCACATGATATTGACTATATATGGAAACTGAAATCTCTGTTACTGCATTTTCAAGCTTTACAGTATCCTCATTAGTAGAGCGGTATCACTGTTTTACGTACTTAGTAAATGTGTGACAAAGTCCCTTGGTGCATAAAATTTGTGACAAATGCAATGTTGTATTGTGATATCTTAAGATATATATTAAGGTAGACAAGCTGCGGTATGTTTCATACCAGTGATCACCTTACTGTAGTTGTGTGGATGTCCATGTTTAGCACTCCGCCTGTACAAACACCACAATTTTTGCCTCACATTTCAGTTAAACAGTGCACCCTGTGACATCACTTAAAACTGCTCTATCTACAATATGAGTGCCATTATTCCAAATTTTGATTGAGGATGTGCAGTTAACTGGTCTATTATTATTATTTTTTTTATAAATGACGCTCATGCAGAACTTTTTTCAAGAAGTCACACAGTACATTGCCAAGAGTTCATAATATATATTAGTACCAAATGCAAACACTGAACTTTTGACTATTTGTGCTGACAAATCACCTCAACAAGTTAAAGTTCAAACACTCGATATAGTGCACACCTGGTGATAAATACTCTAATTGAACAACCATTTAAACATTTGGATATTTGAAGTGTTTGAATAATTGAAGTCTTACTTGATTTTGTAAATAGACCATTGTCTGTATAGTAAGTTCAGTTGACTTTTCTTTTTTTTTAGTTCATTCTCTACAAGACAACAGCTATGTGTGTACACTTAGTGACAATTCCAGTGAATATATCACTTGTATGGCTTGTTTGGAGGGAGTTGTGACACCAGACAGCTACACAACCTCACTGGTGGGTGTGACTAGGATTATCACTGGAGGAAACAATGCTGAACTGAAAGTTTGGGACCTGGCGTCTGTGGATGATCAGACAAGGTAGGTCTTGCAAGAGTCAACTCTTAAAGTAGGATCTTGGGTGAAAGTGTAGCTCCATGGACTACAAATCTGCTGAGATATGCTGTTCTGTACTCAGACTGCAAACACCTAATCAGGGCCACCAAGAGGATTTAGGGGGCCTAGGGCAAATTTAGAATGTGGGGCCCCTATAACCCATAATTTTCAATAAAGAAAAAACTGACACAAGGACATTACAAGAACAAGGTTAACTAAGTAGCTACTAGACTACAACTAACAGCAAACTAGCTACTAACTGATAAGCTTATTAATAGTTTTGGCATGCAAACCAAGCTAGAGGGCATGCCCCCCCCCCCCCCCCCCAGGAAAATTTTTGAAAATTAGACTCTCTTAGATTGAATATGAGAGTGATTTTACAAGAACAAGCTGAGGCAACTGCTAGCTACTAACTGATAAACGTGTTGATAGATGTGAAGCATGCTAAACCAGGGGGTCTGGGAAGTTTTGAAAATTAGACTCTCTGAGATTAAATATGAGTGATATAAATATGAGAGTGATATAAATATGAGAGTGATTTTAATAATTTATCACAGTATAATTATAATTTATTGGTTTGTTGTATTAGGGGAATTGCTAGCTGTATTAGGACATCTTAAGTTTGAATCTTTCTGCCAAATGCATACCACATAGGAAATTTTTGTACCCTAGCTATGGCAGACTGATTTATTAACAGGTACTACTACTGAATATTTGCCTGACTGCTGTAATAGGGTGACTGTTCTATTAGAGTATCTCGATCAAATGTAGAAGCCACACTGTCTATATAGGCGTCTTATAAGATATATTACGTGGTTTGCTACCACTGCTGCACTGGATTGCTATGGATCTCATTGAGCAGGTATCTCTTATACTGAGGCTTCTTATGTATCTTCGAGTCTACAGGGAAGATTTACACTGTTGTAAGTTTGTTTTATTGTAGCTATGGGACAGCTACTACTGTATGAGGCCCCCTTGGGGCCCAAGGCAAAATGCTCCAGTTGCCCCCCCCCCCCCTCCCATTGGTGGCCCTGCTCCTAATAAACCACTAGATGCATGGCTTCATTGGTACAGTGATTCTCTTGGTTGACTGGTATATAATTTTTTATAAGGTCTTTTATTCAAAAATTTGCTTGCAATGGATCAAAAGGATACTCATAGAATTTTTTTTTCTTTCCATTTGTAGTCTCAAGTCATATCAGCAGCTTGTTACACCATCACCTTCATTCTCACCAGCATATGGACAGTCATCATGTGATACAGAGAGCAGTGAAGATCATGATGATGGGATACAGGATGATGATATCAATGATGCTGGGTTACACAGTCACCCATTACCCATCCCTCGACCAAAACCAGCTGACCAACCAGAATCCCAAATGTGGCAGTGGTGTTTATTATTTTGACAGATATTTGAATTTGAAATGATGTACAGTATTAAATAAATATATAAATTTATATGTTCCTGTATATATATACTATATTCCCTCATTTATTATGCAGAGGTATGATGCAATGCAATGTATTGTTTTGATATACAATTTGTGATCTGTTTACTAGTCACTGAATACAGAGTTGTTGATCCCTAGTATTGGGGACCTATTTTGTTTTAGAGGGATTCTGCTTCTATAAGAGATAAAAATTAATGCATAGTTATAGCTACCAGTATATTTTCATAAGTGATCTGATCCATGCCACCATCTAATCAATGTTTAAACTGATTGCACACTTACATTATTGGTTATATACTATCTCGTCTTTCAATACAAGCTATAGGGAACCATTGTTACAATGAGTGGAGAGAACAATAATTCAATGAGTGGATTCAATACAGTGGTACCTTCAAGAACTTGTTCTGTGTCAACTTTTTAATGTTCATGGAGTAAGAACCTAATGTTTAACAATCAAATAAAAATGAGTTGGCAATATAGACGCAACACAACCTGTGAAGATGTTGTTCAAAGTTAAGACTCTCACAGGCAAGGAGATAGAGATAGACAGAAGGCTTAACTGCTTATTCTTCTAGAGATTCTTCCATTAAAAACACTCTAGTAAATGGAACAGCCACCCATATCAGCAAAAAAAATCTCCCATTTTAAAAGAACTTGTCTTTCTTATATAACTAAGTGTATAACTATATACTTATGGTTAGGCTGTGACTGTCCTTTGCATGCTTTGATTGGTGTCATTTCATGTACTACAATTCACTAAATTTGACCAAAAAGTATAAAATATAAAATGTCTGCAGACTCTAGAAGGCTGTATGTAACTTCTGTTCCATGTATACACCCACCACTCTATAATTTAAAATCGATAACCATGGATGCTTGAGGTACTGAATAGGATGCCTAGCCTAAGGATGCATTTCCCATCTCTCAACCTAACTACACCACTTATCTTGAGGATCAAGGTAGGATCTTATTGACCTCGTGTCCTATATTATTAAACCTCCATTATGTGACCAAGAGTGCAAAATAAAATCTTTTGCACCCTGCATGCATGTAGTCCGGAAATTATAGCGGCTTCAATATAATTTTAATGATTGATTTTAAAAATACAATCAAAACAGCTAGTTATGAAGTGTATAATCAACACACCTAAACTAACAGAATGCTAAAAGTGGTCAAATGATTAGTTTTGCAGTTTTTACTCTTCTTTTAGCTCAAGCTTCCATCTCTTCGTTTTTCCTCTCATCATTGTCACTGTGACCATAACTGTAGTGTACCCTGTATCCTACTGGTCCATATGTTGTGATCACGTAGTTGTCTCCCTTCTCCACTTTAGGTTCCCATGAACCAAAATGTTGGTAGACCACCTTTGGCTTCTTTTCTGCCACCTCTCCTGGTTTGGCTTCTGCTACTTCTCCTGATTTTGCTTGTACCTCATTAGCAGCACGTTTGGCGTCCACAGTTGCTTGCCTAATGGCATTACGACGAGCCATTTCTGCCCTCCTTCGCTGTTCTTGTAGTCTTCGATGCAGACTGCTATATACAAAAGGATCATCATCGTTGTCATCCCAAAAACTGTGTCCAAACATATCCAGTTCATTGAAACATTGTCTGTGGAATGGTTCACAGATACTATGTACACGGAATGGATTCCAGTTCCACCATGACATAGCTGCTCCAAGAGGAGATCGGTGAACCTGCTGTTTTGGGTCAACAACTATCTGCAGTTTCCACGTGTCTTCTTCATTGAGATGTTTCAGGGCAGTCTGCAACTCCGAGTCACTTGATAGTCTAACAACGTCTCCATCTCTATCACAATAGTTGATGGCGACAGTGTCGTCTTCACTGAGTCCAAACAGCTTGGAAACTAAGTCTTTTAGTTGAGCAAACGTTTGTTTCGTCGTGCCAAAGTCTATGTCAAAACGGTGGATTTCAGAGCCTCTGTACGCCTTGATGTGCACCATCGTTGTCCTCTACTGACTTCGTATTATGCTCTTTGAACTTGCTCTTCTTCTATATAGTGGAGGTCAAAGTTCTAGCTACAGCTAGCATGTTCCAGAGTGATCTCGAAAGTACGGTAACATTCCAGTGTCCGGTGTTTTACTATTACTAAAACAGCCAATGAAACGCAAGCGCGCGGTAAACAAAATTTACACAAGCACAACCTCGAGCACAACGACGATAGAAGACAAGACCTAAGGAGATGGGACGTACTGTCGCTAAGAAATCTGCAACTTCAAAAAAGTCAGTAGCTATTAAACCAGCAAGAAGGAGTGCTCCGGCAGCGAAAGCATCGGTGAAGCTATCAGTAAAGATGAGTTCTTCATCAACTGCCAAAGCAGCACCAAAGAGAAAAGCAGCACCAAAGAGAAAAGCAGCACCAAAGAAGAGCGTTAAGCCAAAAAGTGCCTCAGTCTCAAAGTCAGTAAAGAAAAGCGATTCAACCACCATGGTAGTGAAGAAAACAACCACTGTAACGCGGACTGTCAAGAGTCGGCGTTAAACTTTGACATGATTGTTTTGTTTTTACGGTATAAAAACCTAGATGTACTATTTGTGGTCTACGCCATGAAAATGTTCGGGCATGCAGGTCTGGGTAGCGTAGCGACCTAACTCGGATAGATTGTAGGATCTGTCGTGTATACGCCACAATCGAAAACCCTTAGTGGTATGTATGCCACAATCGATAATCCTCAGTGACACTGCTGGCTAGGTTACTTCAGGGTGAATTATTATTTACAGAATGTGACGTTGTTATAGGCAGTGTGCAGACATGGTGATCTACTTTGAGAGTAATGGTAATTTAGGTGTTGTGACTGTTTAAACCATTTTAATAACGTGATATTCACAGTGGCTACCCCTCCGGCTATGATATACATGGGAGTGGACAAGTATGAAAGTAAGTTAGGGTAGTATAATACTTGTGTGATTATTCACCTCAAAACTCACCAAATCATGAAATAAAGTCTTGCCAGAATCTCCAAACAGTCATTGAATTGATGTGTTATGCAATATTTCCTGACCTTCACAAAGTACTTAGATGGTAACTAAGCTTCCCTTTTATGTATCAACTTGGTCATGCATTGTCCATTTCAAAGAATTGTCAACATTGACAACTCAGATCAATATCAGTGTTTGTTTTAGTATAGCACTTTAAGTTTAGTTGTAGTTTAGTTGAAGTACAAAGTAGAAAATGTGTTTTAGTTTAGTTTTAGTGCCAGCCTTAAATTTTTAATTATAGTATACTGCTAAAAAAAACTTTTGCTTTTAGTTGGCAATTTATATAAAAACATTCTCTGAATGCCATTGCCTAAGACCTCAAAGCCACATATCTTATGGTAAACATGCCCATTATACATTACAAATTGTTGTCAACTAGTTATTAACAACCAGCTGTACTGCAACAGAGAAGGTATGACATACATTAAGTGCTATCAAAAAGAATTCACATTAATTGCTTATTTTGATTGCTAAACTGATGCTTAATCTTACTTTACGCCTAAATTACGGGATTATGGAGACCTTGAATTACAATTTCCAGTGCTATTCTCTTCCATTGTTGGTGTTTGCCTCCATTTCGTGCGATAACCTCTTTGTCACGTGATGACATCTTCAATCACCCTGCATATTAATATCAAACCACTGGGGTTCACCACACCATTACATTATGCATAAGAAAAGCTTTTGATTGGCACCCAGTTTTTAATGAAACCCTCCTAAAGTTGATTTTTAATTGCTCTGTATAAATCCTATTGGCTCATGTGAACGTGTCGTACCTCCTCTGGTACTGCAAGATCAGGCCCATATTGTGATCACTAGGATATAAACACAGTGGGAATGTGGTTTTAGTTGTAGTTTAACATTACGAAATAGCTCAGCAGGAATTTAATTAATGGTTGGATCTTATGTCATGATGACGTAAAAATCATTGCTTTGAAGCTCAAACTGTATGAGCCGACTAGAAGGCCGACTTGGGTAATGAAGCTTCTGCACACAGTCAATAACAGTACACTCCATTCTGCACACAGTCAATAACAGTACACTCCATTCTGCACACAGTCGATAACAGTACACTCCATTCTGCACACAGTTGATAACAGTACACTCTATTCTGCACACAGTCGATAACAGTATGCTCCATCCCAGCAAGAAATAGCCATTTCCACTTATCACGCATGAAACTTGTAATCAAAACCCTTTTTATAACAAGCACAGCCAAATTCATCAAAAAGTCAGTAAGAGTTGGCAGTGCCAGAGCTGCCAGTCTAATGTTCCTTACTAACTTTCTTAGCACAAGTGAGCTACTTTCCTAGCCAATAAATGAGCCTTAGAAATTTAGTTGTACCAGGCTGAGTTATATCAATGACTAAGAAAATTGTATGGCAGTAGTTATAAATGGTCAAAGGTGCACCTGTAGATGTATGAATGGCCAGGTGTTCAACTCACCAGAAGGAATTATTATTGACCTATTAGCAGTTGAAGTATGTTACATACCCACTATGCTACACACTGTACATTTGATATTGTAATTCTTCAGATGAGGAATTACTAAAGTGGGGATTTCCCGAAGATGTATGGTGAGTGGGTGTGGTGAATTACACTGACAATGGTATACTTCCATTGTTCAGGTTCCATGTGGACAAGATGTCATCAGCACATGTCTATCTAAGGATGAGTAAGGTATGATGATGTTGATGAAGTGTTGATCACATGTTGATCATATAGGATATGACGATAGACACAATACCTCCTCTACTGTTGGAGGATTGTGCACAGTTAGTGAAGGCTAACAGCATACAAGGTGTGTGGGCATGACATGTGTGAATGGTTGGGACCTGCTAACACATCATTTGTTGGTGATATGGCTAATGGCAACAATGCTATCTGGTGGAGACCTGGTAGGGTCAGGGGTCCTTTGCATTGGTCTTGTGAGCCAACAAGAGAGCATCCTTCGTGATTTTACACTGAACAGCTACTACTACACTGAACAACAGATCCAGGTTCCTGCTACTGTTCAAGGCCTTTCTACCATCCTGGGAGTTGGCCCACATAATCTAAATTTATAGCTTCTAATTGATTAGTGGCTCAGCATTCCTTGGTCAGGTGGCTAAGGAGTTGCTATGGGGGGTTAGGGAGTAAATGTCCATGCACAGTGTCTGTGTATAGAGTTCTAACAATTTTTTTCTTATCTAGGGAGCAAAGCCAACAATGTACAGGTGGTGTACACAATGTTTGGTAACTTGAAGAAAACTCAAGGAATGGATGTTGGTCAAGTTGGTTTCCATAGTGATAAAGAGGTAAAATCTTGTACCACATTTATTAAATGAGTAGCATGTCCATGGTAACAGGTGCGGACAGTGAAAGTGGAGAGGAAAATCAACGAAACACTAAACAGGTTGAACAAGACACGCCAGGAAAGAACACCAGATCTTCGACTAGAGAGGGAACAAAGAGATCGAGAAGAAAGAGAACTACAAAAACAACTGCTCAGGGAAAAGGTGATGAGAGTGCCACTAAGTGTTATATAGAGGTGGGGGGACTCCACTGTTCTGTTTTTTCTTTATTGCCAAGCTGAAATAATCAGTCTAGTAGGCACACTAATTATTGAAGTCTGATGCACAAAGTGCAGAGAAGGTCATGGTGAGCAGTGCAACATGCGTATGTAGTAAGATTAGGCATATCACATCATCTAAGTTTATAGTTGCAAAAGTGTACATGTAGCAATTACCCCTAAACCTTATGTTCAATAAACACCATGTGCTAATCTAAAGTTAAGAGTTCCATATATTTATATATAACCGCTACAATTTTACTTCTCTCCTGACTTTGCGTGCCCTTGTCGAATAGTTAAAGTCCAATATCCATAAGTATAAGCCATTTCTGTTAGTATGGGGACCTCTCTCTTAAATCATTAGCATGTTTTGTGTGTATGTGTAGCAACGAGAAGAACAAGAAGAGAGAAGGAGGAAGAAAGAGGAGAGTGAACTCAGGTGATCACACCAGCCACACCCAATAATATAATGAGCCACACACCCTTGCAGGTCATACAAGTCACTGATGAAGGACGGTAACATGACCAGCAACCAGGTAGGCTGTAACATCATGTGATTAGTGATCACCATGGTTACAGAGAGATGTGGACTACAAAGAATTTGAGGATGATTTTATGTGACATTTGATAGGTGTGCAGTATTGTTAAATTATTGCTGTTCGAAGTGTATCTTTGTAATGTACATCATAATAACAGTAAGTGATAGTTAGGTAGCTGTAATGTTATCTCAAAGTACTTGATGAAGTGAGTGCATAATATTATTATTATGCAGTACTTTTAGAGAGTTAAAAGTACACAATAAAAATAATGAACTCTGACTGGTTTTATTGCTGTTTGCATATGGGTATATGCTGTCATTTTTTAAAGCTGTTTTTTGCAAGAGACTAGTACAGAATAGCGTATCTAATTTAAAACTTGTACATCTGTGTAGTATATTCCCACTTGTCCTATCTCAAATACTTTGTAAACCCATGCACACATGCAAGTCATGTGAGCTAAGACAGTGACATAAAGTATCGATTATGGGGTCAAGTTGATATGTCCATTAAGGTACTCATACTATAAATGTATCATTGTGTGTCGTGTTCAATACATGCAGGGCTTAAAGTCATGCATTCAAAAAGTTGCTAACAATTTGTAAACATGAGGCCGTGTCAAGGGGATAGAGTATCTATAGTTGTTTCATGGGCCTGACCAATCCATATATTGAAAATGAGCATTAAATTTCCACAAATAAAGTTATTTGCCCATGAAACGAAGTGGCCTATGTCAGTGAGTATAGCTAAGTTCAACACGTACGGTATATTACTCAAAATTTAATGATCGATTTTAAAAATACAATCAATGCACAATTGTTATGGTTTACAAATGAAAATATGAAGTTTAGCTAATTTCGGCAGTTACTGCTATAAACCAGTTAATAGCCAGTTAGTCTGTCTTAGTTGCCTCTTTGGTTTTCTCTTCTTTACAACTTGTATCTTCCTGCTTGCCACTTGTATCCTTGCCCTTTTCAGTTGTCTCGTCATCATGACCATAATGTACCCTGTATCCTACTGGTCCATATGTTGTGATCACGTAGTTGTCTCCCTTCTCCACTTTAGGTTTCCATGAACCAAAATGTTGGTAGACCACCTTTGGCTTCTTTTCTGCTACTTCTCCTGATTTTGCTTGTACCTCATCAGCAGTACGTTGGGCATCAACACTTGCTTGTCTCATAGCATTACGACGAGCCATTTCTGCTTTCTTTTTCTGCTCACTCAACAGTTTCCTTTGGTGCTGCCACAATTTGTCAATCCCGAAAAGATCATCATCCCACAAACTCTGTCCAAACAAGCTGCCTTCAAGAGGTAGGCTAAAGTTGCTGTATGGATCCCAGTCCAGCCACCGGCTGAAGAGAGGACGAACTGGCTGAGCTCGTGGTTGTTGCTGCTGCTGCTGCTGCTTTTGTTCCACAACTATCTGCAGTTTCCATGTGTCTTCTTCACCGAGATGTTTCAAGGCAGTTTGTAACTCTGCGTCACTTGATAGTCTGACAATGTCTCCATCTCTGTCGCAGTAGTTGATGGCCACAATGTCTTTCTCAGTCAATCCAAACAGTTTATTCACCAGCTCTGTTAGCTGAGGAAATGTCCCAGCAGGATCAATTTCGAAGCGGCGAATTTCTGAGCCTTTGTACGCCTTGATGTGCACCATTTTCTCGAGAGGTTTTCTGATCGTCAAACTCTTGCGGAAGCTTTAAGCGTTATTTGATGCTTTGCACAGCTCAAACCTCTCGTTTTTATACCCGCCATAAAACCTACGTGTCCTAAACGAAGCATCAGCAAACGTGGACGATCGAGACCTAGAACTTTCCTGAGTTCTCCAAATCATGCATGTGCGCATTACGTCATAGCATGATTACGCACGCGAGATCCGGGCTTGATGGACGGACTGCCCTTGCACAAACTTCTGGATTTTCGCGTAAAGTTTGAGGTTAGCTACGTTTTGCCAACCACTACAGTGGACTTTTAAAAGGGGGTTTCTGAAAGTTGGTATGATTATAGATATCTATGGTATGATAGCTGAATAAGGAATCTGATAACATTTCCCCAGAAATTTTTTTGAGATTTTAGAAACTCTGAAATTGGATTTTAGGCTACTTGTAGTTAGAAATTACAACAAATCCATTGCTTTAAACTGTAAATACTACAGCTAACCAGGCAAAGATGGTAACTATAAGCTGTAGCTTTGATTGCTCTATTAGAGTAGTTACTTGACTGCTCTATTAGAGTATCTCGATCGTTTTTAATGTGAAAGTGAAGTGTTGCTGAGGGTTTAATAGCTATGAATGGTGTTAGTTAAGTGCAATACAGTGCTATATAGCTGTTTGCTATGACAAAATGTCAGTACAACAATGTTTATGCATTTAGACTGTCACTGAGCTAAATTTAAAAAGGGGTTTCTGTCGAACCCCAGAAACCCATCTGGATCCGCCACTGCACTAGCTTTCAGAGTTTTAACTCTCGTAGGCCACAGTAGAATGTCAAAGAATATTTTGCAATAAGAACCGAGTGGAGAACTTTTGTATGAAATACGGAGAAGTTGCAATCCATTTAGAAATACATGGCAGAACACTGACAAAGGAGGAACTCAACGAGTTCGAAGGCTGACTTCCAGAGGGAGCTGGGTAGAGTTGAGAGCAATGGCTGCTGCAGCAACAAAAATTCAGTCCTTGGAAGTTCTAAGTCCCAGTCAAAATGAACAAGCTGCTCGTTACTGAAACTCTTGTTTCCAACTACAGACACAGCTACCCTGTGTTGTCAGTACTGCCCAAATACTTGTATCCATGCATTGAATTGTATATTTTGTCATGGCAAAACCAGTCACATTGTTTAACTGCACTACAATCATGTGCTCAAGTACTTCAACAATAGCTTCATTTTACATATGTCTGATGGACAGCACCGATATTGACAGAATGATAGTAACAACACGACACCTCTGAAATAAGATAAGACTAACTCCCATATCAGTGTGTGCGTTGGGACTGAGAGGGAGTGAAATGTATAGAATGGTTCTCCGCGCCGCATGCAGTTAGACACATTAATGCAGCTTTGATATGTATTGTGGGGCAACGTGAATGGCAGCTAGTGGAACACATTAGCACACGATGCAGTTATAACAGGACAAGAAGGGAATACACACCAATCAGGATTGTCAGGGGATGCATTCAGTTGAAGCCATTCACCACTCATAAGTCATGTTACAAAAAAGCAAAAGGTGTAAAGAAAAATTTTTTACATTTGAGTAGGGATCACTTCTAAAAATCAGGCACCCAGTTACAAACTCCAGTGGTCTCAGGCAATAGTAAAAATGTTCAAATAAGTGGATAATTGAAGCTCATGCATATGTTGAAATACTCTAATAAAACATACACCTGTACTCAAAATACTCTAATAGATCAGTCTTTCCAATTTCGGATAAACAGGAATAAGAGTTGATAACTGAGGGTCTTGATTAATACAGAATTGAAACAGCACTGATGGTCCACTGGTATTGTGTATACCAGTGGCCAACATTCAAAAAGAATGGCTGCTATGCAAATGCTTTGTTGTTAGAGTCAAAGTTAAACGTGAATATAGCTATGCAGGGTGATATTCGGGATATAAATGACTGAAAATTAATCTGAATTAACAACTTTGCATGCATATGATTACAAAGTATATAATGCAATTAGCTAATGATAGTCTTTGTAATGCATGCAAATATTTAGTTATTGTACTTAAATGTATTTTGGACAATTCTCCAATTATTTTGTAATTACGATCTTTGTGACATCCTGTTCTTTATAGTGAGCATTTCAATATCTGGACTTTCATCAAATTCTGCCACCATTCTACAAGATGATCTTCCATGCAGTAACAAACTTTAACACATTTATACACAAACAAAGCAACTTCTATTTCAACAGAACATTTAACAGCTTGCCCAAATTTCAGTTAACTAAAATTCTATGGCAGAATTTCAAGAATAACTTTGATCCATGCAGACGACCAGTTCGTCCCAAACATCCCAAGCCAACTCACTTTGATGTTCACAGTAGTCAATTGTAAATTAATTATATTATAAGTACTTCAAGTCAAGTAAATTTAATATGTGTAAAGGTCTGGTAGTTGTTGCCAAACATAACCTTATCAGAGAGCTGATAGTAGGGGTGTAACAGATAATTGTATTGGCTATCAATGATCAGCCTGGTTTGTCCATATGAACAGCAGATAAAACATTATATGTTTTAATATATCCTAATGATGCCTGTTTATGCACATGATTGTAGGGGCATACTGAGGGGGGTTTCCATGGTTTTCGGAACCCCTTTGGATTTTACACATTACTATAAGGTTTCCAGAATGTGAAATCTATCATGGAACATGACACATTCAAACTACAGTTAAATAAATAGTTTCTCACATATGATGGCAACACGTTTTGAATTATGATTTCGGTGAAAAGATCAAGATAAAGATACTGTAATAAAGCAGTCAAGCAATATATACTACTCTAATATAACAGTCACTTAGCTGTAGTGGAAACCCCTTTTCAAAATTTCTGCGTACACCCCTGGATTGTAATGTAAACTGTTGATTAAACCGCCACACTCATTTTATAGCCAAGCAAATTGTTAGAGGAAAGGTCTAGCTATGCATCATATCAGATCGGCTGTTTATCAATTTTATATCAGAGTATCGGCACTTCTATAGCTAATCTTGGTCTTAATAAAGCCTCAAGGTGGGAATTTTTATCATAAAGAGTGTATAATATTTTATTCACCGGAAGAATTAAGAGTACATGCACAATAAAAGTAATGAACTCTGACTGATTTTATTGCTCGCTTATATGTCAGCTATAAACCTATATATGTAATGTTTTAAAGATATTCCACTAAAAGTGCCACTACAGCTTTTAACAAGAAAAGAGACTAGTGCAGAATAGCATGGTGTACCTTGTGTTCAGTTTATATTTCCCACTTGTTGATTTTGCTGTAAACCCATATGCAAGTCATGGTAGTTAACTGCTTTTAATAGATATGTCCAGTAGCAGCACATTGCTCAGTATGGCTCTTTCTACCTAATACTATTGCTCTAATTGACAGTGCATGTAGCATCTCACGAAGACCTTGCATGGTATTACATTTTAATAACCACCTAAGGTTTACTGCAAAGGCTGGGTATTATCAAGAAATCTTTTGAATACTTGGAGCCTGACATATTGGTGAAATTGTTTGTAACATATTTTAGTACACCGTCCCTATACACTTGAATATAGCAACCCTGCATGCCATCCATTTATTCTAGACCAGAGAAAAGTTGAGAAAGTTCAATGTAGAGCTACTGTAATCATTTTTAATGACATGCACTTGTTGAAGACACACTGAAACTTTACAATTATTTTATTGCTTTGAGATAGCTAAAGTTCTAACAAATCAAGTTTTGGAGAAAAAAAAGTTCTAACAAATCAAAAAAAAAGTGCTAACAAAAAGTCCAGCAAATGTAAAAAAAAAATTAAAAAAAAAACACTTTAAGTTTTGCAGTGACTTGTTCACAGCTGAGCTCTCTACATTTGACTTTTTGTAGCTGACTGGATCAGACTTTGATACCTGTTTCACTTACCATCTCAAAGGGACATCAGTTTAGGAATTTTCAGGATTAAAGTGTAGATCTATGTTTTTAAACAGTATTTTTACTTAAGTATACAAAGTGCATTGAATTGTGTGTTGTGGTAGTATTTAGTGTTTCTGGATGGAGGAAAACTACTATGTTAATTGCCCTATTTGCTGCATGTATGCCAGTGAAACAACTAATCAAGTTGAAGTGGCTATAGCAAGCAATATAGAGTACAGAAAAGCCAGTCACCAAACCCACTGATATCCACACTCATGCCATACTAATCATGTAATGGTACTCAGATCTTATAGAGCTCGTGATATATAATAATACCAAAATTAAATTTTAATGATCGATTTTAAAAATACAATCAGACATATTTGTGTAATTGTTATAATTTACAAATGAAAATAATGAAATTCAGCAGTTTCTGCTATAAACCAGTTAATCTTCTGTCTTAGTTGCCTCTTCAGCTTTCTCTTCTTTACGATTTGTATCTTCTTGCTTGCCACTTGTATTCTTTCCCTCTTCAGTTGTCTCATTGTCATCATGACCATAATGTACCCTGTATCCTACTGGTCCATATGTTGTGATCACGTAGTTGTCTCCCTTCTCCACTTTAGGTTCCCACGAACCAAAATGTTGGTAGACCACCTTTGGCTTCTTTTCTGCCACCTCTCCTGATTTGGCTTCTGCTACTTCTCCTGATTTTGCTTGTACCTCATCAGCAGCACGTTGGGCATCAACACTTGCTTGTCTCATAGCATTACGACGAGCCATTTCTGCTTTCTTTTTCTGCTCATTCAACAGTCTCCTTTGGTGCTGCCACAATTTGTCAATCCCGAAAAGATCATCATCCCACAAACTCTGTCCAAACAAGCTGTCCAGTAATCCTTCACGAGGTAGGCTAAAGTTGCTGCCGTATGGATCCCAGTTCAGCCACCAGCTGAAAAGAGGACGAACTGGCTGAGCTCGTGGCTGTTGTTGTTGCTGCTTTTGTTCCACAACTATCTGCAGTTTCCATGTGTCTTCTTCACCGAGATGTTTCAAGGCAGTCTGCAACTCTGCGTCACTTGATAGTCTAACAATGTCTCCATCTCTGTCGCAGTAGTTGATGGCCACAGTGTCTTTCTCAGTCAGTCCAAACAGTTTGTTCACCAGCTCTGTTAGCTGAGGAAATGTCCCAGCAGGATCAATTTCGAAGCGGCGAATTTCTGAGCCTTTGTACGCCTTGATGTGTACCATTTTCTCGAGAGGTTTTCTGATCGTCGAACTATTATGGTAGCTTTAAGCGTTTTGGATGCTTTCTACAGCTACAACTTCTCGTTTTTATACCAGTCATAAAGCCTACGTGTCCTACACGAAGCATCAGCGAGCGTGGACGATCGAGAACATTCCTGAGTCCTCCATTATTCAAAGTAAGATAATGCATACCTGCATTACGTCATAACATGACTTCTACGTAGTAAATAGTGAACGCGAGAAACTTCTCCCCAACTTTGCACTTTCAAAAGTTCAAAGTTTGTGAAAAGCGTTTATCTTGCAGTCTTGCTAAGATCGGTGTCCAGTAGTTTCACCGCAGTAGCGAGATGTCGAAGAATGTCTCATAAAGAACTTTTCGATGAAATACGGAAATACGAGGAGAAATTACAAGAGATAATCCATTTAGAAATACAGGGCAGAGCGCTGACGAAGGAGGAGCTCGACTTAGTGAGTTCGAAGACTGACGTGCAGAAAGAGCTGGATAGACTGAGAGCAATGGCTGCAGCAGCAGAAAATTCGGTAGAGCAAACAGCTCAAGTGAAGCATTAATCCAACAGACATAAGTAGTGCTCCAATATGTGTACCCACATTTGACTGCAATCGAGACTGCAATGAAATTGTACATTACATTGTTAAACATGTTGTACTTTAAATCAAAATAACATTTAACACAACTACACTACATGTGTTCAACTGATTCAACAGTTGTACAATAATATTATGATCATTTATACACCACCAACAGGTAGTGTTGGATTCATCTCTGTTTCAGTCATCACTGTCTTCATCTTCCCATTGTTGCAGTCGAGCATAATCTCCCTCGTCCCGGCTGATGATGATCTTGCTGGGTCCATTACGAAGGTAGAGCAGTCCAGTGATCAGATAGTAGACTGCACAGGTGATGGAGAGTGAGAATGACACCCAGCCTAGAGTGTACGACCAGCTGTGGTGAACTTTTTCCTGTTTGAAGCTCTTGCTGTAGATTGATAGCCCAAGGAGCAACCAAAATGCTGTAACAACAGAAATAGCAATAAATAATGTGTAAAATGCAGAAAGGAACAAAACTAATCTTACATTTACTGAATCTGTACACTAGAAATTGTGTCACTACATGTGTCTGGACATGTGGGTAGAAATTACACACCTGATTACACACCTGTTCTGTTCATTACCTCAAACATTATTTGGCATGTGGCTAAAAACTAACTGCAAAAAGGAAACGAAGAAATCTATACATTAACTTCTGCACAATCCATTACAGGACTATGCAGCATTAGATACTCTCCTCTCTATAACTTATTATTAACTTTTGATACCATGAACTCTATACAGTGGAACCTCCTCTCTTAACAAGCTCCCCGGATTAAGGACACAATAGAAAAACCTCTACAAAAAGGATGGTCCCAACAGGTCTGGTCAATACAATTTTTACCTCTGAAAGAGGCAAACCTCTATATTACAGCAAAAAATTCTGGGTCCCAAAATATCCGTAGTAGAGAGGTTCCACTGTATATCATAACGATGTGTAAAAATACAGTTACAGTCTCAAGCTTTTATCGTGATAGCAACGATATAATGTTGTATTGCCCAACCCTATAAATTGCAATAACAGTGCATAGCTTTCACAAATATGTGAAGCCTAATACCTGTCTGTTGAATAGTGTGTGCATGGAAAACAGTTCTCTGGCTACCTGTCAGTTCATAGGAATGCAGGAAAATAAAATAATTCCCATTGAGGGAAAATTATAAATTCCTGTCATTTACATGTGATTCCCATAGCTTTGGGATGTATTTACCTTTATTTACAGCCATATGAATAAATACCATGTTTCCTCGTATAAAAGACGCATTCGATTAAACACCTGTCTCGATTATAGCTGGGGGGTTTCCAGTACCTTTAGAAAATAAATGCCTGGTCTCAAATAGAGGCCTGGGCTATTGCTTGAGTCTACTGTTAATGGCTTTAATTGTTTTCCTTTTCTTCATGCTTGAGTTTAGAGCCTTCTGAGGGACGAAGCTACTAGAGTAATCACGTGAGTAGTCTGGGCGAGTCCGCATGCATACAAATATGTATATTTTCCAGCCTTGACTACACTTGGTTTATATAGTCAACACACTGTATCACTGTTTTCTATGCTTACCATTACAGTAATCCCATTCTACTACCACCCGAATTCAATTAAATGCCAGGCGTCGGTCGGACCAATCGAAAATAAATGCCGGTCTCAAATAAAGGCACTATTCATTTACAGGCCGAGTCAAAAAATTCTGGGAAGGAAATAAAAACCCCGGGCTTACAGTACAAGCAAATAAATGCAACCCACAAAGCTGGCATCTCATTGTGGGAAACACATAAATGACCCATTATGGAAATTGTTCCATTTTCCAACATTCCTATTATAATTCCCACAATGAGAATCATGTTTTTTTTCCCCTGAGGTTCATAATACTATGAATTCTTGTTATGAAAGAGACCACAAAGACTAGACAACAGTTAGTTATCTTCTATTATGCAAGAAAAGAAACCGAGAAGCCTGACAGTGTATAAAAGTGGCTAATCACTTTTGGCACTTATCAGAACAAAATTGATGCAAGTCCAGTCCAGTGAATGGATACACCCCAACTATAATCTGGAACTTGTAATGTACACATTGAATAGTATGGTGATGGTTTAACATGATAAATAGATTAGTTATGAGGGACTTATAAAAGGTTTAAAAAGTAGTATCCACATGCTCGGTTTTCTGTTCCTGGTCAGATTGCCTGATCATATTTTATAACCCATTAAGTCATAATAGCTTCTACTGATGAATGCTCATTCAACTTACATAACAAGGCCAACATTTATAAGTTCCTTGTTCCCGTAACCTGCCCACATACCCTGGTAATTATTATGATAAAAATCGAGATACTTCAATAGAGCAGTCAGCCACTCTAATATAACACTAGGCTATTCTCTACAGCAATCAAAACTAGGGCTGAAACAAACACTGCAAATACTCGATGAATACTTGTAAGGATTTTGGTACTTGGATAGTAAAATTGGTACTCGAGTACTCATTAAGATCATGTGATCCAGCATTTGCCATCAGGGAGTAACACAATGAAGGCTACAGTACAAACATCAACACTTTAATACAGTGTGTGTATCATTGTTGAAAAGCTGTAAACTGCTTAAAGTCAGTATAAAACATGTCAAATGGGTATGACTACTCTGAAGATGTTACTTTTGCTACTTACCTTCTTGGAAAGTGCTGTGTTGTTGTCTGTTACACTTATAAAAAGCTTACAATCATCCTTTGTACCTGGTATGTTGTTGAGTGGTGGACAGAGCATTGTCATTTTCAACCAAAACAATGAAATTTTCAGTTATTAATCAGGGCTGCCCAGAGAAATTAAGGGGCTCAGGGGAAAGAGTTAAAGTGAGGCCCCAAGGGCAAGGAGGATTCCACTCTGAATGCACAACTTCGGCCTAGCTGTAAGCTGAAGACCAACAACAACAAAAAAAAAGGTGACAATAGCTGCCCTCACCAACTATATCTTCTTATTTATAAGCTTGTTACACTGCTCCTCTGAAGAATACTGTAACTGCTCTATTAGAGTATCAAGATCTGACTGCTCTATTAAAGTATATCAATCTTTTAAACAGGTATTCACGGGGCCCCTTTCAGGTTGGGCCCGGGGAAAAATGCCCCAGTTGCTCCCCCCCGCGGCCCTGTTATTAATAAATGCCCACCCCCCACTATCTCATTGTTTGTAAAGTGATGGGAAACAAGGAATCTTATAACAATTAGTACTGGAAAAAAAAGACAATTTGTGACCCACTGAGCAAAAATCCAAATTGTTCGCATGCTTTTTTTTGTATTTTTAGATAAATGCCATTGAAATACATTCAGTAAAAATAAATAATTTTATGTATGTTTATAATTGCTTCAGTAAACAGTGAAGCAAGACTCAAATTGTATACCAATGGATTTGCCTAGTAAGAATATACCATGAATCAGCCATGAGTTGTGTGTGTTTGTTTACATTGTGGTAAAACATAACTTTATTGTTGCTGTTTCTAGCCTTCTTGTTTGGGTATATTTAGGCCAAAAACTATACCTTAATGAATGCCGGTAAATAGAATGACACAAGTACCAAATCCGTAGTCTGTTGCACTCGAGACCTAGCCTGTACTTTTTCTTCTATATAGGCACTGTACAAATCAAATCATTTGTTTTACTGTGTAACTCCAAAAGCTCTTACCAGATAGGGTTAAAATTTTAACAGCCCATTGGTTTTTCCCTCTAGACAACAAAAATGAAGTCCGAGGAAAACGCAAGCAAGTCAGGTTTCGCTCAGTGGGTCATATTTGGTTTCATAGGAGCTCACCTTGACTGGCAAAACACATCATAGCAGCCACTAGTGTGTATTTCCTCCACTTGAACACGGATACCATGGCAACAACACAAGCTGACAGTCCTGAGATAAACGCCAAGCACACCAATATTTGTGTTGCAATCACGTGACCTAAGAAATCACCAATAAACAAAGCGATAGTTTTCGCCTCAGAACACTCACCAGCAATGTCGCAGTTAGCCGGTGTATTTCTGTAACATGTTTGTGTAGTGTCCGTTTCATAACAACACGCCCACAATCCTGCGTGCATCTTTATTCTCTTATCGCTAAAGTCTGACGAGTCCACCAGCCAGTACGGTGTGCCGAAACACATCAGTAAGAATATACCACTGGTAAACACTAGAAATACTTCCCATAACCTTCGTAACTTTTCTGAGTGTTCCTCCCAAGACATTTTAAGCACTATTTAAAACAATTAAACTAAATAAAGCGCATCAATAATTGGGCCCAGCCACCCACGTGCTTGATCACGTGATCTAGAGCGTGGGCGGCTGGGGACGAGACTAGGTTGTCATAGCAATATACAAAGTAGGTATTAATTGGAATCATATGGACTACATACATCTCTTAAGTCTCGATAACGAGGATAGCGAAAGACCTTCCGAAACCGGCTCAGAGTCGGTAAGAACATACTCGGCAGCGTCTTTCCAATATGAGTCGGAAGAGGAACAATTGTCCACCACTGAAGGCTCAAAAGTCGACACAAAGTGAGTGTGCCTTTCATCCAGGTACTTGTATCAGTAGTAACTTATAGCCTTACTTCTTTTGCTGACTTGTTGGATGTCGAGGGAAGAAAGCAAAGTCTTGAAAAGCAGGTGACCCACGTTGTTCAAAGGATTTTCTTGAGTATGTTGTAATATACTTTATATAGGAGACTGTTCGACTTGTATCACTCAAACGACACATTGAGAAAGTGAGAGATGACTTTAATATCAAGGAGCAGGAGATACAGAAAATTAGGTGCACTTATAACAATATGCAAAGGTCGCTTGCGTCAAATTTATATCACAGGGAACAACTGAACCAATGTCGGGCTACCATTAGTAACTTGAGTTATGAAGAAAACAAACTAAATGAAAATATACAACGAGAAAGAGATAACAAAAATATGTACATATATAATTTTAGTTGACTTAATGGTATTAAGTCACTACTCTGTTCTAGTGCATCAGTTGGTTTGCTTGAGGCAAAACTGAGTAAACTACAGACAGAGTTGTCAACTGAACAAAGACTGGAACAAACTCTGATTGAATCACTGAAGCAAGCTGAGTTAGTAACATGAACAGTTGAACCTGGTCACCTATGGGGAAGTAGTTTTTTAATGAATCATTAAGTGCACTTTAGATGTGTTAGGATTGGAACCTATTAGGGTTATGCACTCCTGCTGCCATTTCTCTGGTCGGGTTATGTTGGTGTTTTGATGTGGTACTCAAGCTTCATTGTCCATTTTAAAGCATAATGACTGCCGTTTTTATATATCAGTGGATTGTTGGTTTATTTTGCTATATAGCAGTTTGATCCATTGCTAATTTGTAGCTCCAGTCTAGAGTACTTTAATGGAGTATTCATATGTACTTCTTAATTTCCACCTTGGTTTGAAATTCTCTAATAGAACAGTCAAAGTGTATTATATAGGCAAGTAAAATACTCTAATAGAGTAGTCACCTGTTGTAATGTTAAAATCAGTACTTCTACCCTACACTTCTGAGCCTCATATGAATTAACTGCTATTCTAGGTTGGTTTTGGCTGATGCTCAGTGTAAGCAACGAGAATTTGAAGAGATCAGTCACCAACTGGCCATTGATGAGTTCTTATGGAAGAGAGAGAAGGATGCTAAGGCTAGTGAACGTAACCAGAAGGAGACAAAGTTGTTGCTCAACACCAAGCGTCTTAGGAAAACACAAGAAAAGTCTGAAACAAAGTGGTTGTATCTAGTTCACATGCCTACATAACTTACAGGGAATTATTGGCCACACAACAACAACTAGATGCTCAATCAAAGGAAGCTGCTGAAAAGGCAAGGAAGGCTCATGAAGATGGGATACGATTTCTCAGGGAGTCAATGGACAAGTGAGAAACATCGTATCCCATCATATATGCCACTGTGATTGTACCCACAGGCGTAGAGTGGAAGAAGTTAAAGAAGAGAAAAAGCATCGTGTATTCATGGAGAATAGAATGAATGCTTTATTAGAGTTAAAGGGTGACATAGAGTCAAGTCAGGTATATTATATACATCAATGACATTCAACTAGCATTCCATGAACTTCTTCCAGGGGAGCATTAAAGCATTACAAATGCTTGCTAAACACAAGGAGATGGAAGAGCAGAAGAAAATGAGAACAGAAATGGAAAGAGTGTTAAATGAAGGGGGTAATCCCATTGAGGCAGCTCTCTGGAAGGTTAAGCTTGAACAGCTTGAAAAAGGCAAAGAGTAAGTAAACAACACTGGAGAAGACTATAATACTAAAGTAGTATGCTCTATACAGGTCTTTTGAAAAGCAACAAAAAGAAAGACAATTACAAATAGTAACAAAACTGTTGGACGAAGAGAAGATAGCTCAAAGGCAGGAACAAAAGAAAACTAAATCTCACTGGCACACAAGAATGGGTGTTTCCCATCCACAAACTAGCTATAGGGTAATGTTATGTTGTGTGTATGTTTGGGTGTGAGTGTGTGTGCGTGCATGTGTGTGTGTGCGTGCATGCATATGTGCATGAGTATGTTCAATTGTGTATATTCTGTGTACAGTGTTGGGCAAGTTACTTTGTAAAAGTAACTAGTTACATATTACATATTACTTGCAACTGAACTATTTAGTTACAGTTACATATTACCCATATAATAAAGTAACTATAATAATATTACATAATATATTACTTTGTGTCCACAGCCTTAAGCTGTCACGTGTGAAACTACCACCTTATCACGTGACATAATTGCGTTGTTGGACAATGTGCAAACCTTGGTTATAAGAAGAAGCTGGTGAATAAGCCTCATTCAGTAGGCTTTGTTACTTCGTTGTGGCTAGGTGTTACTCAGAGAACAAGTAACGAGATTAGTAACTTCGTTACTTGTAGTAATAATATTACATAATATTATACTCGTTACAGTAACTATATTACTTAGGTAACGCGTTACACTTGTAGGTAAAGTAACTTGAGTTGTATTACCTGTTTTTATAGCGTATTTCGTTATATTACTTAATTACCACAAAAGTAATAATATTACATAACGCGTTACTCCCAATACTGTCTGTGTATATACATGTGTTGACTGTTGTGCATCTGTGCGCATGTGTGTAATACAAATAAACATATACACTACCACTCCTATTGCAGAGGAACAAGAAATTACCGAGCCAGAAATTGACTATTCAGCCAAAGGGACCAACAGCTGATACTACTCCACCTACTCAGTCAGATGAAGATGACGGACCAGTAGACAATGGAGCACTGCCAGCTACTGACCAGTATGTAATCCAATACATGTGTAAAAGCTTTAAGTGGCAAAAAGTTTATGGTGGGAAAAGTACATGTGCTTTTCTCTTACAGTAATAGTATAGAAAGTAGTTTCCATCAATAATTGGATTCAAAGTTATTTGTATTGTTCAATAATGTAATAAGACAGATAATAATTGCATTTATGCTGATTGTGCTAAGAGGTAGGGCTGTACCAATACCGATATTATATCGGTATCAGTACCGATATTACGAGTATCAGTATCGGTCAATTGCAAGTCTGCAATACAGATATTTCACTTGAGTTATATGTACTATTAAAAGTAGTATAAGTACCATGAAAAATGCATTGTTGTCCAAGTGAAGTAGTTGTTAAATGGTTAAGCTCTTAGCTTACCTAGCATGAGTTGGCTTGGGTTTAAATCCCAGGTTGATCAAATATTTTCTATTTCTGAGGGTTTTTGCACCACTTTTTTTGGTTGTTTTGTTTTGTTCTGTGATTTGCACTGAAAAAACCTTTTGTGATTAGTCATAAGTACCAAATAAGGATTACATTGTTGAAAAGTATATGAATTGTAGTAATTTAGCACAACCATAGTGATCATCCCACATACTCTTTATGTTGTAATGCATATCAGTTTGACTTTGAAGTATCGGCTGTGTATATGGTATCGGTTCATTAGAAAGCCTGTATCAGAAATTAACAATAAATATTGGATATCAGTATCTGATGTAAAATGTGGTATTGGTACAGTCCTACTAAGAGGTATAAATTTGTTGGTAAGCATAACAGGTACAGACTGTCTAGAAAACATTTCCAACAGAAACGTTTTTCCATTAAACACTCTTATAGAGCAGTCACCACATAACAAAATATTCTAATAGAACAATCACACATAACTTACAAATGGAATCTGTATCAGTGAACAGCACTTCTACCTATCACAATTATGTTGATCTTTTACTGTATTTGATAGAACACTAGTAGAACTTGATGTTAGTTTATAAGGTTTAAATAACAGAATTTAAAATCAGTAGTTACTATAATTTATTATACGCATTACTCTGAGACCATATTAAAAATTTTACATGTGAAATGCTTCCAAGCTGAGTCAGCATTTCCAGTTTTATGAGCTCAAGATGCTCTCTGTATTATTTCAAATATGACTAATAAACATGAATGATATCATCACACCAGTTAGTTTTCATTTTAGTATTTCTTAATCAATGACCTTGTTATCCACTTGAATGGGAAAAGAATCCTTTAAGACTTTCAATTTGTAGTTCACAAAATCATAGCATGTAATTGCAGAAAGTGAAACTGAAACCCACATGGGAATCGAGATGTTTCCCTCAGGCTTCTGTGTATATATCAGGAAGTGGTACATGTGTGGTTACGCAAGTGTGAAGCTGGTCACTGATGGCTGGGACAAGATACTCTAACATTATCAGGTAGCTATGTACATCCATCCACTGGCTGTGTTATTATAGGAGTGGAGGAGACAGTGTGTTGGCAGAGCCCGAGTTTAGGGGACTATGGGAAACAGAACAGACATCAAAGGTACAATATATATACACGGTGGAGCCTTATTCACTGAATATCATGTAATTTCTGTAGTCTAAAATCGAAGGAGATCACAAACACAGCAAAATGGAGGATGTATGTTTAAACTAAATTCTTAGTACTGTTGGTACCTGCTACCTTTTTAAAAGGAGATTTTGCAAACAACTTTGGATAAACTGAGACAAAATATAGTACAGAAACAAGTAGCTGCAGGAAGAGAATTCAAAGTACACACATCATACTGTGGTGTCAACACATTACACACTGATTTATTATATACAGGGAATCCCATTCAGAAGCAAACCTGAAGAGATTGTATTTAAGGTAATCATGGGGCACACATCAGTTAGTTCTGTTACTGGGGGTTATTTGCCATCAGGACTTGGATGTGGGGTGTACATATCAGAAGAAAGTTCAACTAACCAATGTGTCTTATACTGTCAACTTTTGTAAGCTGATTGGTATCAGTGAAAATCTACAGGACTTTATCACAGTAGAGTGAGCAAGTAGTGTGTTTATGTTGTTACTGATGATTGACTTTTGTTGTGTGTCTTTTATTAGGTTTAACCCCCCTGGTGCCATGTCTGCTGGTTTAACCTGCCACATGACTGTTATATTCCAACCAAAGGTAGGTCATTGGTGTCACGTCAGTGTGTGTGTTTGTGTGTGTGTGCGCAACAACACACCACACCTTACACAATCTATATACTAGTTAAGTACAAATCACACCAACTAAACATTACACATTCTTTTCTTTAGCTCAATGAAGACTTAGAAGGCACAATAGAATTCTTAGCACAAACCGGACCATTCCACATTCCAGTGAAATGCTATTCAAAGAAGTGTCTGGTCAGTACCAACAACAAATAACAAATGATGTTATGGCTCACCCTCTCATAACAGATATCAGTTGATAAACAGCTGGTGTCATTTGGTTCAGTATGTGTTGGTGAAGTGTCCAGAAAGACGGTCACAATCACAAACAGTGGAGCCCTTCCCACCTCATTCCAACTGCTACCAACAACCATGTCATCCCAGCAGGTATACCGGCAACTCTCCTTATTTGTGATGTGTATAATTGATGTTGCAGTCTCAAATTTCAGCAGCTACTCCGATAGTTACAAGAGAGGAACCCAGTCCTCAACAAGAGGAACTTGAAGAAGGTGAAAGAGATGGAGAACAAGTTGAAGGACAGTTGGGAGGTAAAGGGTCTCGTCTGAGTGCTAGTCATGTCATAGCAAGGAGTAAGCTATACCCCGAGGGTGGTCGACCGCTCAGTAAGAGCACCAGCAGAATAGGAGAGGTGGTCACTGACAATGTAGTTACCTTCTCTAATGAAAAAGATGCTTCAATTGCTGAGCAACCTCCAGACATTGTGCAGAGTGAAGGTATATCTGCTATTTATGCAGCTCTACAATTACATGAGGATATGCTTTAGCTACTCTAACACATTCTGAGAGTAAGAGTGGTTATGTTCCCATCACTGTTGGAGAGGTATGTGTAGTGGAAACTGACACCGTAATCTGTGTTACTTGTATTGTCTCCTCCCAGCACAATTGTGGGGACATTGGAGGATTTAGTATCGCTGTGGTTGAGCTGTTGTTTGCTCCTGATGAAGTTGGGGAATACACCCAGCAGTTTCAACTGGTGTTCTCCCATGAAACTGTTCAACCAGTGAGTCAGCATGCTGTGTTTACATAGGCATAAAGTAAAATTTACAAGTGTAATCGTGAGTTTATTTTACCCAATAAAGGTCGGGATTTCTGCTCAGGGAAAGTCACATGACCTACCGATCTACGTGGACAGGGAGGTGTGGGTCTCTGTTATTAGTGAAGTTATCTACTACCATTGTTTATGCACACACGCACGCACACAGGTGATGGAACTACACACATGTATGTTGGATCGTCTATACCAAGATTCAGTCATACTACACAACAGGTATATACTGCTATTGTTTGTGTGTGCACTTACACACAAACAATATTAAGAATTTAATCGTCAGAGATATCACCTAATTTTAGAATGCAAGCCATAGTCGCTAAATTTACCCCTATTGGGTTGTGGCTAGTATATAGCAATGTTGAAATATCGAAATTGAATATATTGTACAGTTACACAATAGAGGGAAATGTATGAAGCTGTACTTCATATTTAATCTGTTCTTGCTATGTCTCTGTTAGGGCCAGCACAGCACTCAGGGTCACCTTCAATGTACCCAAGTCACTACAGTCACACATGGAGGTATTACCTCATCATGGCGTGGTACAGGGTCAGTCACCGTTTTCAGCTCAGCTCAAGTTTCTACCCCGGTATTGCACATGAAACAGCCTCACCCCCTTCAATCTCTTGTTTATCCCAGGTCACCGATATTTTCTGATTGTCAGCAATTCTTTGACGAGGACTCCATGTTGACTGCTCCATTGGAAATACAAATAGCTGACCAGGTTGTGTATTGATTACTATAGTGATTGGCACATGACTGTAACACATCAACAGTGTTATATGTTGATCTGGCCTGCCACTAAACCACATTGTTACTATTAATAACCACGCAGCCTATTATGTGACAGTGTTTGTGATAACATTGTGGCGTGCTGAAATTTGATATGCTTTTTATTTATTTATTTTTTGAGAGTCAGTAGTATCAAGGTCTTACATGTGCTCTATAATTTGTGTCCGTAGGTAATAGAAAACAGAAACCACACCTAACTATAGATGTGACAGTGTGTTGTGTGTTATAGGTGCGTACTGTTCCCTTCAAAGTCGTGGCATTGGTGACGGTGTCAGACTTGGAGTTCAACACAGAACAAGTTGATTTTGGTACTTGTACTGTTCATGAGTCAGTTGTGGTGACTGTTAAGCTAACCAACAAGTCCGTTCTTCCTCAGAAGTTTGGATTCATCGATCTACCACAGGTGCGCATTAAACCACACTCACACTATGTTGACGCAGACACAACCATACAGATACACAATCTCGTACACACATCATAACACACCCAACATGTACACACATGCATGCACATATGATTACAATGGTGTACTGTAGGTAATTGACATTCAACCCAATGATGGGTTTGGTACTCTACTTCCACTGGAGACTCTTAACATTGACATCATATTTAGTGCCAATAACCCTAAGGTCAGTGTTTACTAGCAATAATATGGATTCATGTATCTGTTAAATTTTTAAGGAATACAATTTTGAACTGAAATGCAAGTCAGCAGTAGATAGGTATGCAGCTATAGTGTTCTATGTTTTTCAATAATTGTTTTATTCACAGAACATTCACTCTTCCCTGTAAAGGACGGGGAATACTGCCAGCAGTGCAACTTTCAGATAACATAATACACTTCACAGCCACACCTGTCAATGCAACAAGCTCAACTTCTATCATCATACACAATGTCAAATTTAACAGACTAAGCAGTGCTCGTATTAGACAAGCTGTTCCACCACCTGGAAAAAGAGCATTTGAATTCAGTATCCCTAAAAACTGCCCAATATCTTTGTCACCATCTGTGGGCTTACTAGAACCAGGACAGGTATAGGAATTAGGGAATTATATTAATTATTGTTTATTTGTTGTGTAGAAACAACTTATTCAAGTTGAGGCATCACCAAAGCTTGATCCATCACTTGTAATGAAAGAAATCAAGAGATTGATTGCACTTGAAGCAGAAAAGGAATTATTAAATTCTCAGTCAACACTCACTGATAACTCCAGTGTGGACCATCCACCCACAGTACGTGCATGCTGAATAAATAATATATTCTGAGAAGTAGTAATAAAAGTTATGATGCAAAACTTGGAATTGAGAAAGTACCTAAGAAATGTATCAAGAAAAATTCCCTTGTTGTCATACCAATCATTCATCTATTGTAGGCTTCTAAGACTCCCAGAGGTAGCAGGAGCAGGAGCATTCGTAAGACATCAACTACTTCATCACAACAGCATCAACTACAACAGCAGCTAAAGCAAGCAGCAGAATCATCTGCCACAAAACACATCGAAGATACAAAAGAAGGGTGAGGAAGATTTAGGAAGCAGATGGAGAAAATTTCATTTAAATTTCCTACACTTTTGTGGCTGTCTAACTTCCTTATTGGCTACATATATTTCACTAGAAACCTATTACACAGCAAATAGGCTTATGATGTCTTCCCTAGGGTAATTTTTCATGTCATTATATTACTTCCCTATTGTGCAGGTCAGACATGTGGTGGGATGCTAGCAGGTCATTATTGGGGGACTATCAGGACCAGTGTTTCCAGTACTGTATCACTTGTTATGTTTCCTCACCTAACTCAAAACTGTCCACCAATGAACCCATTGAACACAGGTGTGTTGTGTACCAGTAGTACTGAAATATGTATGTGTAATATCAGCAGGAATGTATGAATACTGCTGCTTATAAATAATATAATGGGAAGTAGGTCTTTTGTTTACGTTTTCCTAATGCATTAAGTCATTGTTTATTTGCATATTACTAGTTATGTAATACACATCTACATGCTATTCACAAAGTCTTCTCTCAATGTTTATGGCCACTGTTTAGCTATAGTAAATACATTTTAAGTGTCGCCTGATAAAATTATTTTAAGATGAGTGCAATAGCGATCATAATTTTCCCTTGAGAAAGTGATTATATCTATTGTACACAGAATATGTTCTTGGTAAAGAACATTTCTTTTAAATCTAAAAGAATGAACAAAGATTAATTATAGACCGTTTCTTGAACCAAATTTAGTCAGTTAAACATCTCATGTCACCATTTTTACTGCTATCACCATTGAACACACAGCAAAGAGGAGACCTTATACTTGGAGGTGACACTGCCCGTGATCAGGCCCTCACTGATGATAATTTCTGACCATGGAAAAGATACTGTTGACTTTGGTGATGTAGTCAATGGTATGTAAATGTCCCATATGTTAATAATGGTAATGTACCTATTGTACAGGTGAGTCAGTGACAAGGACAGTGATTCTTAAGAACACAGGATCAGAGAGATTAAATGTATCCTACAATGGATTAAATCTGGCATGCACGATTCTTAACTAGTTTTTAAGATAACGTCTTCCATTCTTGATCCACATGGTCCGTTCCACATATCAAATGCTTTCCGTAAACTACCACCTAATGCAACTCATAACATGCTTGTCACATTTACACCTACACATGGGACAGAGATATTCTATGAAACACTAATACTGTATTATGGCAAAGGAGGCTCACTACGGCTGGGACTGAAAGGCCAGAGCATCGAGCCTGACATAGAACTATCTATTGAAGATGAATCAATGGACATGGGTGATGTAATCGCCAATGATTTCATAACTCAACCATTCCAGGTAAACAACTTTGTCACATGATATCAAGATATGTTGTATTGCTGTGTATGCTAGTTAACTAACAAGTCACCTTCAATGGTAAAATACCAAATAAAAATGGAAAGTACAAGAGGTATGAATGAAGTTCTATTTTTAGCACATTTCCTAATTTGGTATTGTAGCCAGCACTTCTAACTACGATGGTCATGTGGTGTTTGACTGTGTACCAGCTGAAGGAATCATCATGGCTGGGAGTTCTAATAATGTCAATGTTAATTTCTACCCAGATCATGCCAGCGTGTTATACAATGACCTTGCACGTGTTTACATCAGCAACAAAGTATGTGGCAACATCTGCCAGAAAACTGACAATGGCTATGTGTTGTGAAATACAGGAAAGATTTGTTATCAAGTTTACTGGGAGAGCATGGAATACAGCATTGTTTATCAAAGGTGGTGATGATACCAGCCCAATGGTTGAGTCCCTTGCAGCTGTACCTCCAAGAGATGAAGGTATAGGGTGACTATAAAGTCGAGTGATTGAGTAAATCAGTTTACTCTAAATTTGTAGATACTGCAGAGCCATTGAAATCAGTGTTCCTGTCTTTTACACATTTTGTGTCCCAACCAGAGAAATCTCTTCTCTCTAGGACACTGGAAATTTGTAGTATCAAGTCTACCTTACTGAAGAAGGTCTGGTATATGATTTCTTATGGTGTAGCCATTATTATTATTATATCCTATACAACTCTATATAGAGTAATGGTGACTTCACTTTTGAACCACTACCGGCCGGCATTGCCAAACTGTTTACCATTGATCCTATGAAGGTAATGAAACTGAGGAATGCATTTTTTATTATCCCACAATGTTATTCCACAGTCCAGTGTTGAAGCCGGCAGCAAGAAGCCTGTCACAGTGACATTTCAACCCCCAGTAGCAAGTAACACTTCAGTGAGTTTACTAACTAGTTCGCATGATGCTCTATAAACCATTCAGTTGTGCACACGATGACTGAAAACAACTTTCTATACATAGTTGATCATGCATGTACTGCTTGCTGATGTTATTCTGTTTGTGTGTTTTTACAGACACCAATGATAGTTGAAGCAAACATCAAAGTAAGTAATATAATTATTATGGATGTAAAATTTGCAGTTAATATACAATATGAATTATACATACATGTGCATGTATGTGTTAATATACATGGTGATTATATGATACATGTCATTGCTTGTAGGTTACATTAAAATCAGAGAGTGTGGAACAATACAAAATAATCTTACAAGGAAGAATATATGAGTAAATGAGTTATATACTGTATATAATACACTGGCATTAAAAAATTAAGTGTTTTTAAAAATCATGATCTTCATTGCATGGTTCATCTTGGTGAAGTTAAGTGCCTTTGTTTTCGCCGTTTTTTGATCACTTTGATGAGAGATACCACCAGGTCCCAATTCCTGCCGCCGCAATGGCTGCTACTCCTGCACCAGCCGCTATCAGTGAGCCACGCCTTCCCGGTGGTCGTGCATAATCGATTACACTGTGATAAGTTTCTCTAACTACTGTTAGCACTCCCGACCAGCCTCCTATCTGTTCAATCCACTCGTCGATGTGGTAGCGACTGTAGGCGACCACCATCAGTTCCGCGACTTGTTCTGTGATCCATGTACGTGAATTTTCCGATGTTTCTTCTTTGTAACGACGCCACATGACGATGCAGAAAACAGAAATGTTCACGAACGTCTTGAAAGTCACTTCATGGTTAACTATATTTTCTAGTGTGGTGAAGAACAGGGCATGTACTTCATCTGGTTTTTGGTGTAGAGCTGCATTCACAATCATCGTAACTTGCTGAACGAAGCTTTGATTGCTTCCTAGTAGTTCTTCTTCAACTTGACCACTAATAGTTGATAGTTCAAGGCCAACTTCTGCGTCTGGCGTAAGTTGTCCGTTGCTTGTCGTAGCCATGCGAACCGTGCAGGTCTCTTGAGCTGTTACAGCAGAGACGAGAACTTTTTTCGTTGATTTCTTCATTTCCTCAGCTGTTGCTGAAATTGGAGCACTAATGCTTCTTGTTCTAAATCTGTCTGTTATCGGTAGCGTGTTGCTAGCCATGCTTTATTTTGCAATTATGTGGAGCTCGATCGCTTTTATACATAAATACATTGCGCGACAAGGGAATTTTCAAAGTCCCTTATGACATCACACAATTACGTTGACTAATACAATTATTAGTACACATACACATTTCAAGTAAAAAGAGATGTAGATTATGCGAGCCAGTTGTACATGCCCACACCAAGAATGCAAGCTCCAGCTCCTGCAAGTATCACCCACTGTGCCTTTGATATGTGATGTGTCATAGACTTGAGCATGTCCCAACCTCCATTACACATTATCCAGTCCAAAACTCCAAACTTTATAAATGCTTGGTATAACAATGATGCAATCTGTTCGATAAATCTCAAGATATCCTCATCAATGTACCTCTTAAGGTAGCGTCTTATCAGTGCATACCCGAACATGATAATTATCATCATAGTGGCCTTTGATATTCCCTTCTGGAAAGTCTGTTCCATCATCTTCATGAAGAATTCTCCAAGCTTTTTGATTGACATTTCACTGTCTTGATCTAATAAGTTGTCAACTATGTCTTTAACATCTTCTAGGAGGCCATCTACCTCATCTGCCATGCCACATAATTCCTGTCCTACCTCAACGGCTACGTCCTTAGTTTCACCTAGTGTTACAGTAGTTGCAGAAACTATTTGTGTCTCTTCTTGATGGGTTAAACTCTCATCAGTTTGGGCTAGATTGCGCACCCCAGATAGTAACAAGTGTCTGGTCTGTTCCTCGTGATCCTCTCTCACTTCTTGCCGTTCTGGTGCTACTGTCATGGTTGCCATGATTGGGAAGGGGTTGTACAAGACCTACAGATACACGAACACTTTACAACAGTATTTTAACCTTTTGCATTTACTGTTACCTATTTTTTCACTGTGATAATGTCTACAGCTTGTCCAACAAATTGGAACGATTATGAAATACAAGAGCTTCAATCACTCCGTCCCCGGTCCCAACGATGGTCGAGATATTAAAATCGGGGCGGGTCTTTCACAAATGTTTTAGTGTAGGTGTCACGCCAACTTTACTTAGAAGTACGTTCCCTGGCTTATTGTCGTACCAACCTCCCCTAACAGCGATAAGGTCAGACCGTTCCGCTCGATCACTGTATTGTAATTCTAATTGTTGCGCCCCTTCTCGTCTGAGGTCTCATCTTACAAATAGAAGACACTTCTCATCACGGCTGGGTACAAGAGGGGTAAGCTGTATTTTATGTCTTCTATTGTCATACCACTTTACATTGTAGCCATTTTCATGGCCTTCCTTAGGATTCCTTCTATTAGCTATTGGGGCTGTATTCGTGTATGAGAGGAAGCTAAGGAGGGAAAAGACACAAAGGGAACATATTGAATATGCTGGGGCTGGAAAACCTGACATTGGTGGTGAATTTCACTTAGTAGATCACCATGGAAACCAGCGTAGTGATAAAGACTTCCTTGGTCGCTGGTTGCTAGTCTATTTTGGGTACACGTTTTGTCCTGACATTTGTCCAGAGGAATTAGAGAAAATGGGCAATGTATTAAACAAGCTTGGTGAGTTGTTTGAATCTACGGAAGTATTGGTTCATTGTTTAATCTGTTTGTTGTTTATTAATGTACATAAACCAGTAGCTACATAAGTGTATTGCTGAGTCATACCAAGTAGATATTCAAGCTGTAACTGTCTGTGTACCCACCTGCATGTACAATGTATTAATGTATTAGCATTTGGTTTGTGACAAGAGTAGTGGTTATTGCACTTGAACAAATATCAAACCCACTATGTTCCCCAGGGATGGTTGGTGTTAATTGAACAAGACAAAGTGTACTTCACCACAACATTAAATTGTTACCCATAATATAGTTGTGTTGTATTGTCTATATTGTATAAATGGGTGACCTCTGGGCTTCATTAACAATTATAGTAGTAGTAGGTTATTTCCCAGGGAATATACTTGTTATGGTGCAATTCTGATTTTTCAACAGAAAAGATGAAACTGGATAGATGCTTGGAATCAGTATTCATTACTGTTGATCCTGAAAGGGACACCCCCTTGACATTTCAAAAGTACCTAAAAGGCAAGTTTGTGCAAGCCCAAGGCCACGCCAGTACACAAAGTTTCCATGTGACTGTCATGAAAATGACATTACAGTAGTATTTGAGGTATTTTTTGGCCAGAAGGGAATGTATAGGAAATTCTTTGCTAACTTTGTTAGGTATTCTATTGCTAATAGCAAGAGTCCATAATAAAGAAGAGAGTGTCTAACTCAGTATTGGTCCATCAAAAATGAGCCTGGTAAGTACATAGTGGTAATTGTCCCTTGTGACCATATTTTAGCCATATTCATATTAAAGAAGCCTAGTGAGTTTTGATAGAAGCCCTTTAAACACTTTGACACCCATTCATAGAGAGGCTTCTTTGAAATGAATTTGGATATAATGTGGCCAAACAAGAACAATTATGACTATGTACTTACCGGGCTCATTTTTGATGGTACAATACTGAGTTGGACACTCTCCTCTTTATATGGACTCTTGCTAATAGGAACTAATATTATTTGATATGACCTTGTCATTTTGTACAGACTTTCATCCACGGATACTGGGCTTGACGGGGACACAGGAGCAGATTGACAGTGTCACTAAGTCATACCGTATTTACTACAGCAAGTCCGCCAAAGATTCTGATAATGACTACCTGGTAATGGCAAATTGTAGATGTTACCATGTTATACAGCATTATAATTGTCACTTGGTATTGAAATTTGTAGCATTAAGTTTTCCAATGGTAGTAACAAAGTTTGTTGGAATGTTGCTTTTGCCATATCATAGGCCATCTATGTCATGATACATCATATGTTATGACATAATTTGTTCTAGATAACTCTTTTGCGTGTTTCAGCAATATCATATAATTGATATGCATGCTGATAATAGTTATGTAAATCATGCTTGTCTACTTATCGCACTGAAATTATCAGCCCTTTTTTCATAAAATGACGTCTTATATGTTGTGACTAATGCGGCATCCCTGCTTATAGTGCTATTTTCAGAAGAGGTTGGTCATGTGTTGTAACCCTATTATGTATTGACAAGAATGTTTAACTTAACTGACTATATATTGGAGTGGTCAGGGTTGAATAGGTTGAAAAGATCATGAGATGTTTGACAATGTGTGACCAACCTCTTTTGAATTATTTTGTTGTTACTCTCCATTTGTAGCTATTAGAGCACCGTTTAGCACCTTTTCTCATCAGTTTCAAAACTAATTAATATCAATGTGGAACACCTGTGTGAGATAGCTATCAAGTGTGTGAAAATTGATGTGTCTGCTTTTAATCAATTACCGTATGCATACAAATTTTTGAGGGACATAATTTTTGCAAATTTTGTGGTTGCTTGGCTGTCCGTGACCGCGAAATTTTTTCATCCTTGAAAATTAACGATTATCAGGGTTAGCTCTATGCATAACCTCAGTGACACTTGAAAATAAAAGCATGAAAATCCTGAAATTTGTTGATCAGCGAAAATTACATATTTTGAAAAATTTGTATGTATATGGTAATATCCAAGTGTACCACTATATTGTGTTTGCTAGTATATTTTAGATGTCATTTTATGCTGTTCCTCCCTCTTTCCTTCCTTCACTCTTATCTTCCCCACTTTCAGTTTTGAAGCCACAACGTGCTGCCTTCTGAGGCACAGACCAACGAAAACAAGACATTTTATAGATCAGTAACATAATAAGTGTCAATGACTATACTGAGCTGTGTCTGACCAGTAGGTGCTGACAGTAGCACATCTGTGTGATCAGCACAGCTGCTTGATGATAATGTGACATAGTTGACTATCACTTCTCAGGCTTGCCCCATGCCCTAATATGCATCTATTTAGTAATGATTGACAGCTACTACAAGCCCTATGCATAACAACAGTTAGGATTTGGACCTTCTTGCCCAGGAACCATTGTCTATGACAGTCAAGTTCAATTCCATGAAGAAATGTGTTATGTTGCCCACTGTGTGTTAGCTTTTGATGCCTACATGATGACCTGGTAGCACACATTGTGCTTACTTGTTTAGTGTGATTATTTAGTAACTTAACCCACTCATTTACTTTAGACATTCAAAGTATGGTGTTGGACTCATAAAGCAACCATTTCCTTTGAAAATGTAGTGCTTTAGATTTAGCAAGTTCCTTTTTCATATGCGACTAAGACGTGGAAAAACGGATTAGGAAATGAACTAATTTTTCAACGTTGATTGTAGATTGGTGTCAATGTATAACACAACACAGAAGTATCACACAAGCCCCTGTAAAGTGTGCTTGGTACTTTAGTGTGGAATTGTACAATACTTGGCACCATATTTTGATCTATATGTGTTAATAGGCACAAATGTTTGAGTTATTTGGCTCCAGCTTTGGCTTCCACTAATTTTACAACCCTTGAGAATTAAGCTACGTACAATTACAGTTTGTCTATTTCAGAATTTTTGTGTGAAATAGCACACCATAGTCTGGCAAAGGACACATGTCAGCTTGACTAGTCCAGCAATTGTGGTATGGTTAATCGTACGTTCCTTGGTTGCTAGAGAATTCTTGACAGTGATGAATGTACCAGAGGATAAAATTCTATTAAAAAAATTTCCCCCTGAAGCAGTTATAAAAGCAATGCAAAAATTTTATATTGTCAGACAGACAGGATTCAAGCTTTGGTAGTTTTTTACTGGGACTAGCATGTTGTTGTCTCTGTGTAACATTGTAGTCCCCTACCATGATATATCACACATCATTTGTTAGTAGTGTGACACTTACAGTGATTCTAATTCTGCTATAGGACTCTTACATAACACCTTTAGCATAAAAAATGTTTTAGGGAGCAATAACATTGCTAAGTCAACGAAGAAGTAAACTAGATAGAAGTGGGATTGTGTTGTATAGTGGTCACATACCCTCTATCAAATACACTAAAGTAAGCATGTTGTTTAGTCCATGCATGCATTTTGCCTTTTTTTATACAACCGTGTGTAATAGAGGCTTTATTGAGCTGGCTGCATGTGCAGTGGTACTAACTTGTTGGGTCAATGCCTTCAGGAGTTCATAAGCAGTGGTGCTTCTCTTGATGACTTGATACAGACAGCTAACCTCAAATCACAAAAGCAGCAAACCAATTTTAGTGGGCGTACATGAAGGAGTCTCAAACCACTGCTTCATGTAAAGTACACTTTATGGGGAGAGTGGTTTGTTAGGGAATATTGTCAAACCATTTGTATTGATGGTTTCATCACTTTTAATTGCAACAAAGCACTCTCAGCATGGTTTGTTCCTCAATAATTAATTGTTAACAAAGCAGTTTTTAAAATTTTTAATGTATTGTTGCTAGGCAATACAATTTTGTTGGTAAATTATTTTGCTGGTAGTTTCCCCTGTAGTTTAGCAATTTACTAATACAGGAAAACTGATAGGAAGTTTCAGTAAGGGGAAACAACTTAGTAACGTAACGCGTTACTTATGCGTAACGCGTTACTTATGTAATGCGTTACTTATGTAATGCGTTACTTATGTAATGCGTTACCCCCAACACTGATTATATATTATGACATAATTCGTACTAAATAATTCTTTTGCATATTTCAGCAATATCATATAAATAATATTTATGCTGATAATAGCACATAATTATGTAAATCATGCTTGTCTAAATATCGCACTGAAGTTATCAGCCCTTTTTGTTTAGATTTCAGCCATTACAAATAGGCTGTCATATTGTATTGTAAAATGACATGTCATATGTTACAACTAGTGTGTCATCTGTTATGTATTGACAAGAATGTTTAACTAAACTGGACGTCTATATTGAAGTGGTCAGGGTTGAATAGGTTTAAAAGATCATAAGAAGTTTGACAATGTGTGACCAACCTCCTTTGAATTATTTTGTTGTTGCTCTCCATTTGTAGCTATTACAGCACCGTTTAGCACCTTTCTCGTCAGTTTCAAAACTAATTAATATCAATGTGGAACACCTGTGTGAGATAGCTATCAAGTGTGTGAAAATTGATGTGTCTGCTTTTAAGCAATTACTGTATACGTACAAATTTTTGAGGGACATAATTTTCATGGTTGCTTGGCTGTCCGTGAAATTTTCATCCTCAAAAATTAATGATTACCAGGGTTAGCTCTACGCTTTCTAATAGGTAACCTCAGTGAAAAACGAGTGACCTTCAAAAATAAAACCGTGAAAATCCTCAAATTTGTCGATCCGCTAAAATTACATGCCTTGAAAATTGTATGTATATGGTAATATCCAGGTGTGCCACTGTATTGTGTTTGCTAGTTCATTTTAGAATATTTATATTTCAGTTTATGGTGAGTTGTCCTGTTCCTCCCTCTTTCCTTCACTCTTATCTTCCCCTTTCAGTTTTGAAGCCACACCATCCACCTCTTGGAAATATCTGCTTTTCTTGCATAGATGTGCTGCCCTCTGAGGCACAGAGCAACAAAAACAAGCCATTTTATAGATCAGTTAACATAATAAACCAAGTGTCATTAAACCGATTTAGTGACTAATGTTGTGTATGACTGGTAGGTGCTGACAGTGGCACATCTGTCATATTTTGTGTGATCAGCACAGCTGCTTGATAAACAACTATCACTTCTCTGTACTGTAGTAATTATTGATAGATAACTACTACAAGCCCTATGTTAGGATTTGGGCCATACTACCCAGGAACCGTCATTGTCAATGACAGTCAAGTTCAATTCCATGAAGAAATGTGTTATGTTGTTCACTCTGTGTTATGCTCTGTATATCCCATTTGACGACCTGGTAGCACATCCCAATTGTGCCCACTTGTTCAGTGTGATTATTTAGTAACTTAACCCACTCATTTACTTTATACGTTCAAGTACAGCCTGTATTTTCCTCTGTCCATACGGTTGATTGAACTTATAAGGCAACCATTTCCTTTGAAATACAGTGCCAAGTTCCTTTTCATATGTGATTAAGACGTGGGAAAACAAACTAGGAAATGAACAGGCTAGCTAATTATTCAACATTGATTGTAGATTGGTATCTATGTACAACACAGAAGTATCACACTGTAAAGTGTGCTTGATACCAAACATTGTGGAATTGTGCAATACTTTGGCACCATATTTGATGTGTATGTGTTAATAGGCACAAATGTGAGTTATTTGCATACCCTTAAAACCTGCAGCTCTGGCATCCACCAACTTTACGACCATTGAGATAATTAAGGTATGTACAATTAAAATTTTCTCATTTCAGAATTTTAGTGTGAAATAGCACACAGAGATAGGACATTTGCCAGTACAAATTAGCATGCATGCAACCACATGTCAGCTTGACTGTTGAGGTAGTCTAGCAATTGTGGTATGGTTCCAACAATAATTAATTGTACATTCCTTGAGGATTCTTGACAGTGATGAATGTACCAGAGGATAAACATTCTATAAAATTTCCCCCTGAGCAGTTATAAAAGCAAGGCCACACAAAGTTAATTATATGTTTCTGGTCCAGCTCAGATGCAAAAATTGACCAGGTGACCAGGCTTTTTTTTTTTTTTTTTTAATTTTTTTTTTTAAGTTTTTTTTTTTACAAATGATTAATGCATACATAGCTACCAACTGCACTGTAACGTTTAGTATTAATGATGTAAAAAGTTTAAATTTCAGGAATCACAAAAGAAGGTACAAGCTGATAAACTCTATGAAAAAATAAACTGAGGATATAGCAGCAAACACGCCCATTTACAATCGATCGATCGCGTCATGCTAAGGAAGCATCTTGGAAAGCCTAACCAGAAAAAAAACCGCTTTGAACCACAAATAGCGTACAGAGCTATCTTCTTAACTGTTTTATAGCCTTTCTATCGTATTATTTTACACAAACTTCTTAGAGAAAGCCTCGAGGATGCCCTGCATTTTTGTTCGCGTAAGAGAGAGGGCAACGCCCCCCTCTTTCCTCGAAGGAGACGCTATCTCTGGAAGCTTATGAGGCCTTCACCGTTGTTTTTAAAGGTGGTAAATATCTATAAAACAGAAAGGGAAAACCGCTTAAGAAGAGTCGCCTAGGTACAGACACACGTTTTTACAAAATACAAATTCAGTAAACAGGCGCGCGCGCACAGCCGGCTGGGCGCGCGACTGGTTTAAAAATGACCCGCACGGGGACCAGAAACATATAATTGACTTTGTGTGGCCCAATGTAAACTTTTTACATTGTCAGACAGACAGGTTTCAATTTTTTACTGGGACTAGTGTGCTTTTGTCTCTGTGTAACATTGTAGTCCCACATCATTTGCACTTGCAGTGATTCTGATTCTGCTATAGGACTCCCTAAAATACAGTTACGTAAAATCTTTAACCTAGAAATTTTTTTAGGGAACCACAACATTGCAACCAAGTGCATTGTTATGATCTATGCTGTCCATAGCAACAAGACAGAAGTGGGAGTGTTTAGTATTGTGGTTACACACCCTCTAGCACTAAAGTATTAAAGTTCCATGCATGCATTTTGCCTTTTCTTATGCAGTGAACCATGTGTAACTAGAGGCTATATTGAGCAGATTCACGAAGAGCTACGTGCAGCAGTACTAACTTGTTAGGTCAATGCCTTTAGGAGCCCATAAGCAACTTGTCTTGGGGTACTTCTCTTAATGACTTGAAACAGAGGCTAACCTCAAACCACAAATTGATGTAGACGTAAACCAATCTTATTAGACAAGTGGGTGTTAGCAGTTTACATGAAGGAGTGTCTAACCACTGCTTTATGTAAGATGCACTTGTGGTTTGCTAGGGAATATTGTCGAGCCATTTGCATTGATGGTTCATCACTTTTAATGCAATGGAGCACTCTCAGCATAGCTCATTAATCCAGCAATTAATTGTTAACAAAGCAGTTTTTAAAAATATTTTTAATGCAATGTTACAAGGTAATTTGTTTTGCTGGTAGTTTCCCCTGTAGTTTGGCAATTCACTAACACAGGAAAACTGATAGGAAGGGGAAACAACTTAGATTTGACATATTGTGCAATGCTTGACCACTGGCTGTCTGTGGAGTGAAATACTGTTTGATGTTTTCCCAGTTTCCCTAATGAAGATTGAGCCCGTTGCTACAAAATCATTACCAAAATTTATACATCAAGCCATACTGAAAAGGCTTCATATAGTCTATTAGAGGTGTGATGACCATGTGGCTCTCTGGCTTGCCTGTAATTCCCCTACTGTTGTAGAGTTGCTTGAACAAATAAGACATAACATTGTAATTCTTTGAAGTTACATACTTTGAATGGACTCTCTGGCTCTATACTGAAAGATACATACTCTGAGAAAGGAATAGCCATTTTATATGTAGCAAAAAAAAAACAGACTTCACAGTCCCAAAAGTTTCTGTTGTTAAAAGGTTTCACTGTATCTCAACAAAACAAAACCAACTATAGTGAGATAACCAACGATGTGATGAGAGATAACAAGTTATTTTGTGATAGATCTAAACCATCAGGTGTAAGGTTATATAAGCTATGTGGCTAAGTATGAAACATGAGTAAGATAAAACTTTTGTACAGCATAGAAAAGTAGTTGTCTGATTCCTTAGCCAGAGTCCGAAGTTGAGCTAGCAAATTTACTACTAAGGGTGAGGGATTACGAAGCTTTCCTCAACTATCATGATGTTGATGGCTTTCTGGTCCAATGGGCTAGTAGTACTCATTGTACTGAGTGGCTGTTAAGGTGGTTCCTACAGCACACAACACTGATAAGTTTATTATACACAAGCTGTTTGTTTTTTTATTTTTTTATGTCTGTATTATGATAATTTTGATGTTTTGTGTCAATCTTCACAATCATTGTTCCCGTGTTTGTCTCCATTTTTGATGCCATGGTTGTATTTGGCTGTTACCTTGGTTATAACTGATAATAACAATCCTTTGTATCTGATGAGTGTTCTCATTCTTATAGTCTTCTCACTAAATGCTGAGCACACACATGCACAGGATACAACACTTGACATAACACTATCTTAAATCATGAAAATTAATCCAGTACCATCTTTATCTACTCCACATAGTGTGACTGAAATCATCACATCCATGCATGCACATGGTGATTTTTTGAAAGAAGTCCCACGGGAAAGGAAAAACTTTTCCATGACGTTGAAAAACTTGTGTTATCATTGTAAATAAAAACAGGAAAGCATCTTTAATTATTATACAATAGGATGAGTAGCAGATCAGGTCCAGGTCCAGGATACATAAATTCCACTCTTTCTGAATATCACTTTCTGAAATTCCATTATAATTCCCTCAAAATAGATGCTTGTAGAAACAATATCTTTTGTTTACTTCACTTTTAACCATGTAGATGTGCACAAAATCTAAAACTGATGTTAATCCACACTGCGCTGTGTGGTATAATGATGTGGGGGAGGCTAGATAGCCCAATATTGGTTACTTAGGTTATGTGTTAATCGTTTAGCGGTGACTACAAGCCATGCCCATAATAAACTGTCAGGTTTTAGGCCATACCCAACAGTAAACTGAGGTTTTAGGTTTCTTTGCCTCAGCTGTATAGCAGTAGTAAAATGTACTTAAGACCTGTTTACCATGAGTAACTTTTACTTGTGGTATACATCTAACTTTACGTTGTAGCCTAGAATGAGCTGTATATCAATGGTTATGTTACTAATATGAGTCATTTAATAATGATAAGGATGAGTGTTAGTGTTAGTGTATATTGGATTGGTTATCGGTATCAGCTAATTCTGTTGCTTAATATCGGTTATCGGAATAATTGGCTAATTTGGATATCAGTGCAACACTAAAAACATGTACAAAAGATTTGGTTTGGGGGAAATTGTAATGGAATTTCAGAAAGTGATATTGAAAGTTTCCCATTTTGCCATGTAAACATGCACAAAAGATTTTGTTTGTATAAGCAATGTACTTTGGGGGGAAATTGTAACAGAAAGTGACATTTACTTTGGTAAAGCCAGAATTGTGAAAATTTATGTATCCTGGACTTGATATACTTTGTACAATTTGGATACATTTCCGCTAAACAAGTTTGAGTCCCTGGTTTACAAAAGGTCATTTTCATCATATTTGTAATCTGTTGTGTATTGTGTTTATGTGTGTCAGTGGTACCCAGATAGTCAAGTGCTTGGTTAGTGGTAAATGTACTTTACCCTGTCTAGCATAACAAATCCGTATTAATGAACATTATGGGTGTCCCCATACAGTATAGTAATCCTTCCTGCAGACTTGCTTACACTGATCCACATGTCCAGTAGTCAACCCTTTTGGAGTCGAGTGCTGCACCACTATCAATCAGAACAGTATACAAAGACTTTGTTTTTTTTTGCTTTTATTCATGTGTGTTTATAATACTGTATGTATTTAGTTACGTATTGTGTTGGTAATCTAATCACAGGTGGATCACACAATGTACACCTATCTGATGGGACCTGACGGTGAATTAGTTGAGTATTATGGACGTGACCGACAAGCTGATGATATTGCTGATAGCATAGCAACTCACATCAAAACAAACCAGAATAAATGATTTAATGATTTGTGGATTTAATATTGTAAATATGATCTGCTGCTGAGCAATGCTGAGCATGTAAACACTGTTTAGGATTTGTTTGGTCGCGTACACTAGGGACATCCCTAACGAACACACAAGATTCATCGTGTGTGGGTAGACTTTGGTGCGCTTTGCTGGTTGCGTAATGGATCACGCGAGCCGTTCTTGAATGTGGAGACTTTTCTGGCGTGCAAACGCCTCGTGGCGGGCTAGCTGTGGAGGTGGTAGAACACAAGTTGCTAAGGTGCATGGCATAGTTTATAAAGAAGGCACTGTGTAATGAAATCGTTGTAGGAGGTATCCCTAACTCGTTATTCTAAATGGAGGTCACCACAGTTACAACATCACTACTCCACGGGAAGTAAAGTAGGAAAAGGAGGGGTGAGTTAATATATTAGAATGCACACTTGTAATCACATGTCCAGCCTGTCACATGGGCGACCTTAGGAGTAATGCTTTTGGCTGGAGGCGGGGCTGTGCTGTTTGTACGCCAGCAGCGTAAGGAGAAGGATGCTAAACGGGCAAAGGAGCGTAGCAGATCTGCTGGCAAAGCAGATCTGGGTGGTCCATTTCATCTCACTGACCATCATGGCAATGAATGTACCGATAAGGACTACATCGGCAAATGGTTGATGATATATTTTGGTTTCACTTTCTGCCCTGATATTTGTCCTGATGAACTGGAGAAATTAGGTGTTGTGCTTGAAAAATTAGGTGTGTGTGTGTGTGTGTGTGTGTGTGTGTGTGTGTGTGTGTGTGTGTGTGTGTGTGTTATACAATAGATTTCATCTTTTTATTGCACCAGAATTATCACAAGTACTAAAACTCAAATAATGACACCTCTTACACACAAGTTGTTAGATAAAAATCAGTGGATTATTTTTGTGTGGAAAATAGGTTGCTTAGCACTTTTTTTACCAAGGTATGCATGTATCTACTTGTACTTCCTTTCCTTGTCTATTAAAGATGAAATGAAGGATCAAGGAATACCACGACTTGAAGCAGTGTTTATCTCTGTGGATCCAGACCGCGATACTCCAGAAGTAATGAAGAATTACCTGAAAGGTAAACTGCACAACACTGCTGGCCAGTATACACACTGATAATCAGATCTGTATTGGCCTTTTGAACATCAGTATTGGATCAGAGACATGTAGTAGGTAGAGACAAGAGTTAATAATAGTGGTTAGGGTTAGGGTCCCCACTATTCTTAACTCTTGGTAGAGATATAAAAGTTTATGTATAATAGTGACGCTTTTGTATGTTGAAAAGCCAACTGTTACAAGACCCCACACTTTTACTTCATAACTGAATTATCAGACTACCACTGTTTATTTGACAGTAGTATAATGGCTTTGGAATATTGACAAAAAGTCATTTGGTGTTGTATGTATATAGAGCAACCTGATAAAGTTGCTTGCTGTTTCATTTTGGGGGACACCTTACATTGTTAAAACCCAGACTGTGACAGGATCTGCACGGAAAAGGGATCCTGTAGCCTTTCCAATGTACTTATACCTGTGATATGGTATCAGCTTGGAATCACATAATTCCCCTAACATAATTTTTTAAGTGATAGGGCTCTCTACTCTGCATTAAACCCATATGGAGTTATGATTTCTTGAACTAGGAAATTTATAAGACTCCTTTTTGCTGATCTTGTCTTCTGATGAGTAGTTACCACATGACACATGACAAGAATATCAACGAACTGTCTACACATTGGAATCACAAAAGGCTGGTCTAAGTTTGAAAGAATTGCTCAGCTAATTTTTCCTGGCTTGTGTTTGTCTTTTATTAGCAACAGTAAACCATCTTTCCTTGAATCACCCACATCATCTGTTGAAAGAGTAACTATTTTCTTTTTTCTCACACTAAATAGAAGAGGACTAGCCTTATTATGTTTAACACATATTTGCTGACTATGCGTGCATGCATTATCATGCATTGTTTGTATCTGAAGTCATGCAGTAGTATTATATTTTTATATCATCACTGAAATCCTTGTGATTATTTACAGTAGGTTCTAGATTGAGTGTTCTGGGTTATGTACTGATGTAGGCTACACCATTAAATGTGACATATTAAAAGTTGCACTGCCATGCAAATTGTCATCGCCATTTTCCCTAATGTCAACTAAGCACAATATGTTGTAGTATACCTGAGGTGACAGCTATGGTGGTGTCACTTACTGGGATCCATACAAACTGCACTAGCTACATTATACTCATTATGTGTCCTCCTCCACGGAAATCTTGGCAAAAGATTTATTCACTCTGAAGGACACTTACTTACGCCCTGTATTTTATGTTAACTTATCATTGAGCACTTTGTTGTACTGTATCATTTATCATTAGCATTGTATGTGATGTCACTCCTTTTGTATGTGGCAAGCAGCAACACTAAAATCAAAAAAAACTAGTTGGACTATATTATTGTGACTAGTATCTAACTGTGTGTGTGGCTTCTCTGTATGGTTTACTGTTATTGTGTTGCATGGGATGCCTGAGTGGAAAGATGGGGTGTTCTGTTGTGATATCAGAAAGTTGAGTAACTACATACGTCGCCATGGTGAACACCAATGATAAGCTAACATACTATAGCAGTTTGGCCTTCTGCAGTTCTGTTTTAATAGCAGGATGAAAATGTACTTTGAGTTTGTGAATTGGGCCTTATGTCACATGTTAATTTAAGCACACCGTAAATGTTTGTACAACTAAACTGTTTTATAGTAATTGTCTCATTTTTTTACCCCTGTGTAATTTCACCAAATATTGTAATATTTATTGTGTTAGATTTTCACCCTCGTATACTTGGCCTCACTGGATCACATGATCAACTACATGATGTCACAAGGGCATTTCGTGTCTACCACAGTCCATCACCCAAAGATGATGACGGCGATTACTTGGTAATTGTTCTAGTCTTAAGGTTACGGGATAGTGAGCGACTGTCAAACAAAAATTTTATTACTTAATTAAGGCGGGCTTGGTGTTGTGTTTTGTATCAGCTGGTAACAGGCTTAAATTGTTGGGAGAATAATAGTGTGCTGACTGGACAGTTACAAGGTACAAGAAAACACACGTAACAGTACAAGATAACATAGATACAACACACTTAGCAACTGGCGCACCTGTAAGCGCATGCGTAGTTTTGCTGACTAATGGCGATATTTTCCTGAACCAAAAATCAGGACTGTCAAACTAGTTGTTAACATTTTGTATAAACAGACTACTAGTCTGGCTTCTTGTCTAGGTCCTGACGGAGCCATTTGTTAGAAATAATGTTTCTAGTGCTTGTGATATCAATTTAAAAATTAATTTTGTGACCAGTGTCTTGCTTTAGGCCATATTGTAGTCATATTTCAGCAACTATACACATTATTCACAAATCCTCTTGTCAGTCCCTCACAAGTGATGTTCTTCAAACCTTAGAATTGTTAGTAAGTTCTCATGGTTCTTCATTGGTCTGATTTTTGGTTCACAGTTTTCACTGTTTGGCATGGGGACAACTCATGTTTCCATAACAACATTTGAATTCCATGTCGATTTATGAGAAGTTAAGAATGCATAAATATTTGATAACAATGCATTAAGAAAAATCAAACCCCTAATCATTGATAGTGTACATGTGGGGTTTACAGTATCCCGTAACCTTAATACTATTAACATTGTGTTAAAAGTACAACAGGGATTCCTGTGGTATAAATGGAATGTTTGGCATTTTGCTGTTTCATACTTTATATAATAATAGCCGTTTCTTAGAATGACTTATTATAATTAGCAACTATTGATGTATATGTAGGACACTGGGTGGGTAGTAAACTGTAGGTAGTTACCAGGTAATGCCCTTACTTTGAATTCTTGATGATTTTCTGTTTCATTTTTACTATATAAGGAATTAATATGACCTAGTAATAGTGATTTGTTTGTTTTATTGTTGTAAAATGCATAAGGAGGATTCCCTGTCATGAAGTACAGACAGACCATGACTGTGTTAGTGTAACTATTAAGTGGTAGGGAAATTCCCCTTGGGTTCTTGATGTAGAAGGCTTACTCATCGGAGGTGTTACGGATTATATATCATTGTCGTTTCCCTCCATTTTTTTCCCAACAGGTTGACCACACCATCATCATGTATCTCATTGCTCCTGATGGCAGTTTTGTCAACTATTATGGACAAAACCGGACAGCAAATGAAATTGTTTCAAATGTTGTCATAAACATGAAGAAATTCCAACACAAGGGAACCAAGAAATAGCAATTGTTGCATATGAAAATATTTTAATGAATTGACTATTGCAAGTATTACTGTCAGATGAAGGTTTAATTCAGTCTCTTAGCTGACCCGATCCTCTTATGGATCTACAGGTAAACAACTAACGTGCACTATCTCATGAAAGGACTCTCATTAAGCTTCTATTTAAATAGTAGTACTGTTACTATGGTGATACCTCACTAAAGGAGCTATCTTTGAGATCAAAAATGGCCTCACCAGAAGTATACTTTAGGAGATGTTTCACTGAAGTGGCTTCATTGTGACTACTTGAAATATTTGTGGTGTGTGTAGTGACAACAAACATGTAATGTGGTGTTGATACCTTAGAGCTGGTTGTTTATTAAGCTAAGCATTTATTGGTCGAAGCCATAGCTACTGCTACCTAATATAAAATGACATGTGTGGTTTACATGGTTGGCAATATTTACATAGTACACAATGAACCTGTAAATGTAACAATATTTAATGTCAGACACTCAGAGTGTTTTAGTTGATGCACTATAGACCTTCGGTTGCTCCATATTACCAAGAGTCCATCTTATTATGGACTCTTGATATTACACAGGCCCCAGATTACATACAGTACACACGCTATGTACTCGTAATACCTGCTAAAAGGTCTTTTCAACAATGGCTTGTAGAACTTTGTTTGTAGTTGGGATCATTTCCTGACCTCAATGGACTAATACCTCCATCACTACCAGTTGATGATACACTAATGGTGAACACTGGATGTTGGAAGTGAACACCATTAGAGACATTAATAGGTCATTAGAAGTGCTTATTTTATATGGCCTCAGTAATGAGGTGGCTTTAAGCTACCAAATAGTGCACCTCAATTAATTATGTGTTTAGTTATATATGGGTAACCTTATCAACCAGATGGTCAACTGTTACGTTCTATTGTTAAGTTAGGTTCTATTGTTAAAATGGGATTTTCCATGTAGTAATTTTTTCTCAAGAAAGGTGAGCTTTTTTATGTGTACACTTCATGGTTTTCATTGCTTTGCTAATTGTTGTAGAAGACTTATCTATCACAAAACATGGTGTATCCAATTGGCTATCCATCCAGACCAAACACATCCAGTACACAAGGGCTAGTGTTAACAAGAACCACTGCAGATCCTTTACATATACTATATAGCCCCTACAAAATTAGATTATCTATTTGGAAGCTACTATCTATGATTGAAGAAGAGATGAACTAGTTGGCAAGTAACCAGTGGTTTCACACACCCATAGAGTGTTAGTAGAACTTACTTGGTCACTGTAATGAGGTGGTCTTATTGAAGTGTGTACGTGCTGTATGTTTGGGTGGGACCTAATTGACATGACTTGAAGGGGAGGCCACTAAATGAGACTTAAACTCTTGAATGATTCACTGGGCATGTACCTCACAATTGTGTCAAGTCATTGTTGAATGGACTTAACTGGGACAATTTTACATTATGGAGCAAATTTGTGTATATCTCACAAAATAGAAGGTAACAGTTGTATGTCATCTTATGAAAACAATGCCAGACTTAAAAAAAAAATAGTACAATTCACTTATTGTCTAAAACACTGCCTTGTTTACAGATGTTCGTGTAATCCTGACTATCAAGCAAAAACTGCTGATCCACTTGCTTTGAAAGGTTTTGAATTCCAAAGGTTCTAATTGTTCTGGTTCTTGTGTGGAAACAACAATAAAAAGTCATTATTTTTGCATAAGACAGTTACTTCTTTGTAAGCTTTAGAGTGTAATTTTTAAACTACGTATGGGTGCATACACGTACGTATGGATTTCCATTTTACTTTAGTGTTGCCACTTAAGAACTATTGGAATGTTAGCACATAGCACAAAATAACTGGTGACTTCCTGTGTTGCTTGTGTAGCATACCAACACTATATCACATTACACCAGGATCTTTGTGGTTTACACAATAGCCCCAGGCAGCAGTTGTTACTACTGGAGTGCATAGAACAATGGTTATCTGGATTAGGTGTTGATTGCTCTTGTTAATCACATCAAATTTTATTATGAGTTCTTACAAGTGCTAATGTTGTTGACACAAAATGTGAAATGAAGCCATTGAAAGGTTCATGTGATACACCTTGCTATCCTATTAATATTGCCTTAAAAGGTTAATGTTATCTGAGCTTGCCAGGAAAACAGTTTCTCACATGAGTAAACTGCATTTGCCATATTAAACTTTTCTTAACATTATATTTTTTTGTGGGGATTTGCACATTGTCCCCTAACATTCCTACACTTTTGCATGTTTAATTTTTGGACTAGCATGTGTACATTCCTCAATATTTTCTTTACAGTGTTCTTCAGTCTGTTCTTAACATATACCTAGTGAGTACATCCCATAGCTGAGTCATACATTATATCACAATTATACAGCACACCTTGCAAAACTCATGTTGCCCTACCAACTTCCTTCCAGCAGATGTCAAGAAGAGGAAATTCAACATAAGTCACTGAGGTGGTTCAGTGTAGCCAAACATGAATGCTACTGGTGAACTTATTGAAGTGTCTATACACAATAGCAATGGAGTTTCCTCCAATAAGAGTACACTAACACAGAATGATAATGAAATCCTTAACATTGAAAGCAAGAGTTCATACTATAAATATCAGTAGCCATAACTATAGGAGATCACCATTCACAATGTACTATATATTATCTTGTTTATTTTATAGCACATACAGGCCTACTCATATACATCTGATGTAAGTTGAGTACCATTTCAGTTACTGAATTCCAAGGTATATGATTTTCGTGGATTGATGAATTTCAGGATTTTCACCTTTTACTTTGGTGGATCACTTGTTTTTTACTTAGGCATTTAGCGGGATGAAATCTGAGCAACCACAAAAATTACATCCATCAAAAATTTGTAAGTATACGCTACTCAACCTACATAATCTATTGAGCCATCACAACAGAATAAACTCTTTGTTGGTTTCTTCATGTTGGTGGCTACTTTGCAGTTGGAACTTCACTACTGATGATGATGATGATGTCATATAGGCTGCATGCACGTCACTGACAAAGTTATAATTCATCTGAGATCACTTTGTCATTGGCATGTATGCAGCCTATGACATCATGTTAAGCAAATTAAATAATACTAGCTACTAAGTTAAAAAAGTCCGTCCCTCCTGGAGGAAACTGAGTGTGGCACCTGATGTTGGGTGGCCTGCAGTTTGAATCTTGGGGTTGGAGGATTTTTTTCTTTGTCCCATAATTTTGTTTCACCTTATTATTAGCTACTGTAGGTTAAGTAATGTTTAAGTCTCTAATTCCTGTTTGTTAGGGGTAATCCAAAGGCTGCAGTAGCACACCTTCAGTTCTGGCCACTGTAAAGCTCTCAATAATAATAATAATCTGAGTAATTTGGTATAATAATCATAACCATGTGCACATCTACACCATAATATTATACTACTACATCATTCTAGTAATCATCACACATGTGTAATGTGGTAAATCCCCACACCAATAATGCCAACTGCTAATGCAATGGGAAATACCCACTCTTTCTTTATGCGAAAAGATTTGAGCTTGCCCCAACCTCCATTGCGTATTATCCACTCCAAAACTCCAGACTCTTGAAATGCTTGGTATAGTATTGGTGCTAACTTCTCAATAAAGGTCAAGATGTTTTCACTAATGAACCTCTTAAGGTAGCATCTTATCAGAGCATACCCAACCATTATAAGTATCATGACAGTGGCCTTTGATATTCCCTTCTTTCTAACCTGCTGTATCAATTCTAGGAAGAATTGTTTGATCCTGTCCATCAACGTTTCATTGTCCTCATCAAATACACCATCAATAAAATCTCTAACAAATTTAAAATCATCTAGAACTAGAAGGCCATCCAAATCATTTGCCATGCCACGCAAATCCTCCCCTGCCTCAGTTGCCCCGTCTGTGTTGTTCTGCTCATTATGAGTTGCATCAAGTATTTGTGTCTGCTCTTGTTGGGTCAGACTGTCATCAGATATGGCTAGATTTCGTACTCCAGAGAATAACAAATGCTTGGTTTCCTCTTTATGGTTTTCTCGCACTTCTTCTGTTGTCTTGTCACCTTGTGCTGGTACATGTATGCTTGCCATGATGGCGATCGGGCTAAAGAAAATGAATCAACTAAGGAAAATATTTCAGTCATTCATACCTCACAGTACATACATCCTGTAATAATGCACCCATCAATGTATTCCCCCATTAGAGCATGCATAGATGGGGCAATGATAGCTAGAAATTTTGACTGCACCTATACGTGGAAATTGACATTAAAGCAACCAGCAACCAGTCTGGCGGCGCCCGCCCCTTCGCACTTTACTCTATGCGAAGGGGCGGGCGCCGCCAGACTAACCAGCAACATGTTCTTTGACATGTTATTATACAGGTAAATACTGAAAGAATTATAAGTCCTGATCCTATGATACAAAAAAAATGTTCCTTTGTCAGACAGTTATAATTACTGCTCCACCGTATAAGACATTTGACACCCACCCCACCCATAGATTAAGTACTTTAAGATAATAGGGCCCATGCACTTATCTTATCATAATGGGCGCTGAGTGGGGGGCAGGAATAAATAGGTACATAACACATCTAATATACTTACCTCTTTCCTTGATTGTTTGCACTTCAACAAAACGTTACAGCTCTGCCTCGTGTTTTACCTCGGCGTATACGGACCCGTTTTTCTGTAATTTACGATAATTTGCCTCGACAAGGATAGACTAATTTGCGCAATGGTTCGAGCCATATATCGCATACTAACGTTATGTAATTGTAAACGTGTTGTATCTATCATGAAGCTGTATACGCAACCTGTGGCGTTCGCTAACAGGTTATAGTCTGGCGCGACTGCCCCTTCTAATCGGGCGCCGCGAGACTAAATCGAGCATGCATGAAATCACCTACACAACAACTCATTGAAATTGATGACCTGGACTTGTTTACAGTGAATTACAGCTACATAACTTACAAATGCTCTTATAGACACATTAATTAGCTAATAGCAAGAGTTCATAATATATAAATATTATGAACTCTTGCTAATAGCTATCTTATTCTATACTATGTAAATTTATGTGTTTCTTGGGCATATACTGGTAACCCTGAAACTAGACTCCTGACACCTTGTAATTATATTATTGTACATGTAATTGTCAAATTATAACATTTTCGAGTCATATCAATTGCACTGTCTGCTCAGTAAAATAAAACACGAGATAGCAGGTAGGTCAAACCCATATTTATTATCCACAGATCAACAAGTAGTTATGTGACTGCATGGTTGGAAAGGGATCTTCCGTTTCTTAAAAATGGTAAGCTTTCTGGCTTTTTATGAACACTGGCTTCATTGTTTAAATGTAGACAATTTGTTTATCGTCATCTCACTGTAAATGGATTGTACATCCATGCATTATCAAAGTCTATATATGGCATGGTGTCATGAGCCAGATTTGAATAAAAATCCTGACATTTGATTAGTTATTTAATTCAGTCAGTTACAAAACTTCATGTAAATCCATGACATAAGAAACTTGTATGCCATCACAATTTAGTGTAGACTACTCTGATTGGCAAACCAAACACATGGTATAATGTATGTGCAATAGTTTAATGGCATTGCATGGTTGCTATACAAAACTAGCTGTTATTACAAAACTAACTGTTGTGTACAATTGGTTTCTATGAATCAGAATCAATAGTCACTGAATTAACTAGTTGACGTCATTGATCATTTAAGTATATCTTCAGTGATATACCTATTCAGTGTACTCTCTGACATTCTCACCTGTAACACTGTGCATGGCTATAGGAAGGAGCTTTTGCAGTTGCAGGCAATTAATTAATGCTGGCTACATGATTGATTTACAATAGAACCTCATTAAATTAATAGAATTATGCACCATTCAAGTCATGCAGGTGCCAAAAAACATAGCCGGCCTCACAAATGAGGTATGCAGCATTAACAAAGTCCATGCTCAGTTTATCTTTGTTTTGGAGCCTGCTACATACTTGACATGGTTAATGAGGTGGCCTTAGCTTATTAACAAGATCATCCATGCATGAATGAGATACATGTGTTTTGGAGTCATTGGGACATGCATGGCTCAAGGAAAAAGCTGCTAAGCATAAGATTTCACTTTTGGATGATTAATTAATTGGGTATGCACCTGTGCTTTCACGATTTGTGTAGTGTTATTGTTGTAGGAGTGACTGCAGTGTAATGCATGTCTACCGGTGAGATCATGAATATTATTTGATCCATTATTGGTGTGACATCTCTCAATAATGGCACTATGATAAAGCATTCACATAATACATTGAGTTCCAATAACATCAATAAGTGAATTGTACCATTCCAATTATAGTTCTAAGTGGGGCATCGTAGTTTTTCCTAAGTTAAGCTGTTGCCTTTAATTGTATCAAATTGCTGTCTGTGCACAAAAAGAGTTGAATTTTATTGCAACTTCTACCGCAAGTGCTAATGTTGTTGACACATAATACCAGTGTGAAATGAAGCCATTGAAAGTTTCATGTGGCACACACCATGTGTTTTATTTACATGTATATATAAATTGAATTGCCCTAAAAGGTTATTTATACTAGCTGGGCTCAGAAAATAGTTTCCCTAACCAGTAAATTTAACACAAACCTTTTTTACATCTGTAGTTAGTTCTTTTTACAACAGAATTTCACACAGAAATACAAGGACAAATATTTCGATACAATAGTTTTAATCTTCAACAAGCATAAACTTAGGTAATTCTGCCTAAATGATTATAGAAAGAGAAAAGAACAGTTTCTGTAGTCCATTAGAGAAATAAATTACATAACTACTATCCCATGCAGCATTCTTGCCATGGCTTAGGATGTGTTGTGTCTCACAATGATCAATGTTCCACTGTATGATATCAAATCCAGTGTTATATAAAATGAGTGGATATTCTGTTAAAAAATAAGTCACTATAACCAAAAGCTGTCATACTGTGTACACAAAAATAATTTAATTGGAGTATATACAACATTAATTTTTGCAAACCACAGAGAGCTGTATGGCTTGCTGCAAATACATAAACAGTCTTTGGAAGCTCTTAATAACTTGACTATATATGTAGGCTCTCCTGAGGTTCTGTAAACAAACAAACAAGGATTATGAAGTTGTGATCTACCACCTGTGATCTATCAGCATGTGATCTACCACCTGCACAAGAGCTCAGTGGGTGGGTCTCAAATAAGTTGCTAACCTTATGTTACTCCAGCTGCACATAATAAGAGCAATACTATAGTTCATAGCTACACCTCACCTGGTATCTGCAACCGAATTGTTATGACTATACGTGCAGATACTGCTGTAGAAATATGAATAAATGTGCATGTGTCTTTTTATAAAATGCACATCTCAACTATCTCTACTCACTCCTTATCACTCTACTCACTCCTTATCAGAACTGTCAATGTCATTGGTGTCTATTGGCCATTATGATATCATGATGGTGGTCATGTACATTTCCAAGGGTTCTGTTGGAGAATTTTTAAAGGAGACATCTGTGTTGTGCTTATAATGTGTGTACATAAACACATAAGTATAGGTATGCTATATAAACACATGCACACACACATCACACACGATAGTTCTGACAATGTGTTACTCACTATTGAGAAGTAAGGTATCTGTAACCTCTTGATCCGCTAACTATTAGCTACATGGTCAAGATAAAGGAAGACCATCTCTGATGTCATTAATGTGATGTGGTTTCAACTATCCCATAACTGACATGATATAATAACACAAGCATGTACTAATCCTGTTTAACATACACTGTGATACTGATATCCCATAATACTGTAATTCAGAATATGTGACTGAATTTTGGAAAATCAGTCTTAATGTCACATTACTTAATGTCACATTTTACAACTGGATTAAAATAAGGTATTCCTAACAGTAGTCAGTACCCTGAATTACAAGAATTAATTTAAAAGGTGCATAAGTACCACTTTATTAGTGGTGACATGCTCTACATAAAAGTGTAGATTTCTATGCATTTCACATATGACATTAAGAGTGATTTTCCAAAATTGGGTCACATATATAGCTATGCCTAATAAAAGGCTTTTATGAACTTCAGCAGACAGAGCTGTAGCAACCAAACCACACTAGCTATACCGTTGGCCAGGTACCAAAGGTATAGCGGTAGAGTTGGCCAGGTACCAAAGGTATAGCGGTAGAGTTCCAACAGCCTGCCATCTGTCATTTTCAGATCCAATAGAATTAACGACCACTCAAATTTACAATGGTTTGACATAATATCATACCCAACTAATTTTGTTTTTGACCAACCAAAATGTTTGTAGGTTGCTCTATCATATTTTTGACAAGACCTCACCTTATAGTTATTGAGTGCTGGTTTGATATGGTCATTATTAAAGGTGTGGTCTTATTATAGAGGTAATCAATCACTATAATGATGATTTGATGTAAGAGTTCATTCAACAAAGTCAGGGAATTGAGAATGGAGATTAGCTGACAAAAGCAGTGAAATCACCATGGAAAAATTCATTAAAATACATTATATTAACATGAGCATATTTGGTCATATTTGATCAACCACTAACAATTGATAAACATGTGAAGGGTTAATTATGGTCAACAGGTAAACTTGAGGTGTTAATATATACATACAATGGGGACAGTCACAAGTTGGTTTAACCAAGAACCTGTACTAATGATAATATTCTGATCTAAGAGTAAGTGATATTCATACAGCACAATTGATTATGTACAGGAAATAAAATGGATTTACTCCTCACTCCTCCGGTGTGTAACTGTATATAGGAACTTTGAAATAAAAGATCCCATGAACTACGTATACAACACTAAGCTATTATAGCTCAAGTGTAGCATTTTAACTACTGATGCTATAAATTTTTGGTGGACATATGGTTTCAAAAATGATATTTACCAAGAGTCACAATCCTATCAGTGGAAATTGGTAGAGTGGACAGCACCAGGCATGCCACGATAACTACATGTGTTCATCTTTAAATGAGTCAGTTTGTGGTCATCATATTTATAGCATCCTTGATAGCTATCTGTGTGTGGTCTACTGTGAACATTTACCATTTGTCGTGATGCCTGAAAATATACATCCCATATTATGCAGCATATCTTGCAGAAATTGCAAAAGTTGTCAGTGTTGGCAACCAATTTGCTTCCTGCATTTCTCAGCAGCTATCAAAGCACAATAATACATGACAGGAATTGGGAAATTGTTGACATTCTGCTGACTACACATGCATTATTTCTAATCTGAAGTCAACAGTGTGTATAGCTGCATGTGGTTTATATTTGCTTTGCACTGGAAGGCGAGCATTAGAAGCACGAGGTACTTACCATGAGCCATTACTGAGTCCTAGTGATTATTTTGCCTTAGTAAATTGGGCTTGAATGTTCTGGATTCTGTACTGACATCTATGCAAAAAATTCTGCATCATTGAATGTAAAATTTGAATACTGCACTGCCATGCAAATCGGTTCTTTCAACACATTTATTATAGTGACAGCTATAATACCACAACAGATGTCTTACGTCACATGGGCTTTACATTGAGCATGCATGCATGTGTGTGTGATGTCACAGTGCAGATTTACATTGGTACATGTGGAAATGTTGCTTGGACAATACGACAGTCTTTTCTCAACTGAGTAGTACAGAAAGGAAATTGTGGCTTCAGTTGGTTTCTCTGTCTAATTACTGTCTATTGCAGGGTGTATTGGCGAGTTCTATTTGTGATATCAGATAGCAGAGTAGCCACTGACATTGCTGTACTAGTCTCACCAGCCAGCCTGTTTTTCTTTTGTCACTTGGTTGGGGAATTTTCAGTGATAACTTTGAAAGAACTGAAATACAGGCTGGCTATCTGATAAGGCTACCATCATACAAGTTTGGCCTTTGTTATATACGCTTATAGCAGGGTAAAAAAGGGTGGCATGATCTTTTTTGGGAATTGAGTCTTTATTTTGCCATAATTAAAATGCATTGTATGTGTAAGTAACTGCTCTGTATATTGCTAGACATGCTCTAAATACTGAATTGTTCAGTTGTATTTCATTTTTTGCTTGTGTATTTCACTAAATATTATTTCTATGTTGGTCATGTGATCAACTCCATAACATCACAAGGGCATTCTGGCTGTGTCTACAATAGTGTCTGGTATTATAACATTGTAGGTCTCTGAAGGTAGTAATGTAACATTATAATAGCAATCCATTACAGAGTGGGTCTGTAGCATTGTGCTAAAAATAGTACAAAGGGGAATACTATGACTTATTATAACTAGTAACTATTATTGACACTGTGTGGGTAGTAAACTGTAGGTTGTTACCAGGTAGTAAGTTTACTTACTGTGCACCATATAAGGCATCTAATAATAGTGACTTGTTCATTTTATTGTTGAATACATAAGGGGAATCCCAAAGTTGTAGGGAATTTCCCCTTAGGTTATTGGCTCTATGATGTATGCTTACTCATCGGAGGAGTCACAGATTATAATGTTATATCATTGTCATCTCGAGATGGAATATAGCACTCGGCCATGCCTTGTGCTATATTTGTCTCTCGCCCACTCTTTTAGCACTAGTGGAAATAACTAATACCTAACAGCACCTTGTTTACAGACATTGCATAATCTTTGCATCGTCTGTCAAGTGGACGCTAAAAAACATGTGATCTGCCTACTTTAAAATGCACCGAATTAGGTGTATAACAACCTCACACTTCCAGTGACTTCCTCAATATAATTACATAAATCCTGTATCACATTACACCCATAGTTTAGTACAATGAACTCCTGTTAGCAGTCACCACTGGTATGCATAACAACAGCTGTTATGATTTCTCTTGTTGATCAACACATTGTGAGTTCTTACAAGTGCTAGTGGACACAAGAAATGAAGCCATTGAAATTTTGTGCAAGTGAAATTACACATACCTTTACTATCTTATTAATGGCCATTGCCTTAAAAGATTATAATCTATAGGCTCACATGTAGATACTACCAGGATTTCCCAGGAAAAAACCCATCCCATGATGAATTCCTATACCACCATTAAGCTATTTTCAAGATCATACTGTGCAGCATTTATACCACGCACTGATTGTGGCCCTATAAATTTATTTGGCGGACACAGGACTGGTCTTTTCCATGGTTTCAAAAATGACTACATAATTAAGGAATTTTAAAAGAACCATACAAATGGTAAGTGTTGCATGTGATCCTATTGTCTCAAATGTAACCGTATTGTACAGCTATTTACTCAATGACTCCAAACTGACAAGTCTCATGCAGCTGCATTATATGCCTGGGGCTGTCCACTCAATCAATTTCCACTGACAGGATTGTATCCTCTGTCCATTCTTAGTCTACTTAGTAAACATCATATAACTGAGTCTTACGAATATATCCCATATTATTGCTATACAGTACATCTTGCAGAAATTGCAAAAGTCATGTTGGACAATCAATTTGCTTCCTGTGTTTCTCTCCAACTGAAAGCACAACACAAAAATGGAATGCCACACCATTAACAATATTCATTCACACCTCAATTCCATGTTAGGAAGAAGTAACATGATCAGCATACTAACACAGTGTACAAAGAATTATCCGGTGATTTACTAACCAAAATAGCAGATATCAGAAGATCCTGTATTATTAAATATTTTTTGCATGTATCTGAATGTACAAATAAGCTATATAATACGTCAATACAATACAAGGTCTTTGAAAAATCATAGCTTCAATGTCAAACTCCCACAACCTTATTGAGTCCCATCACTATACTGTATGTGTGTGTGCGTGTGTGTGTGTGTGTGTGTGTGTGTGTGTGTGTGTGTGTGTGTGTGTGTGTGTGTGTGTGTGTGTGTGTGTGTGTGTGTGTGTGTGTGTGCATCCAAGGGGAGATTGCTGGTAGATCTGCTTGTAACAACAGCAAAGGCTTCCCCCATAAACTACTTATTTTGTAATAACATAACCTTACAACTGCTGCAGTTATTTCCCATGAATTTTCCCACACATCAACCACAAAGCTTCCTAATCCAGAAGGCTTCACTAGTCTTTTGTGTTCACTTGCTTAATAGCTACACTTATAATACACTTAGTAGAGCTGTGATTACCAAGAACAAGATAGAAATTAAATACATAGTTTACCCTTTGCAGAATTGATCTTCAGAAATGAGTGACATAATTCAGTTGAAAGAATTGCTCAGCTAATTTGACCCAAATAAGCTCTACTTACACCTTTGTGTTTATTTGTTGTACAGGTTTGCAATAACCCACCTCAACCTCTACAAATCACTACACTGATCTGATCATTAAATAGAATAACTGTCTTGATTTGAAAGAGCAACTAACCATTGCCCTTTGTGTGGATATCATGTTGTTTTCCATGAAAAATAAAAGGAACTCATTAACTTATTGCGTTTAACACCTTCTCGCTCACCATGTGTGCATGCATTACATGATCTAATTTGTCTACATCTGAGGAAACAGCCTCATGATTATTTGTAAGGTAAACAACAAACATTACTTCACAAATGACTATCGTATAAAAGTACCTATTGTAAGAGGACTGTCACTATGGTGATACCTCAACTAAACAGACCACCTTTAAGACTATAAACAATATGACCTCACTAAAATATAGGGTGGCTATAATAGTTTCAAGTACTTTGGTGGGAACCACTCGACATGGCTACTACCCTATAAAGGAAGTGTCTTAAGAAAGTGTTCATTGTATAGAAATACTTGTGGTATGTGTAGTTGACAACAAACATGCAATGTGGTGTTGATACCTTATTTCACTGAGCTGGTTGTTTATTAAGCTCAGCAGTTTATTAATCAAGCTAAGCATTTATTGGTTGAAGCCAAGCCTATTAATAGCAATGACTTTCTGTTACCTAATATAAATGGCCAGTTATTGACCATATTTGGAAAAAATTTTAAAACCAGTAAACCACAACATGGTTAAAAATGTGTATACACTATAGCCTACATGTACAGTACATTTTCACAGTGAAACATGAATGCGCCGTCAGACTTTTGCTATCCAGATATTTAGTTGAAGTCTCAAAGTAACACTTTCACTACATAAATTGGTCAGTAAAACCAGATAATTAGCAGACCTTCAATTGGTTCCAGGTCTCCATATATTACACAGGCCCCAGATTACAGTACACACATGTAATACCTGCAGAAGGTCTTTTCAACAATGGTTTGTAGAACTTTTGTTTGTAGTTGGTATCATTTCCCATCACAAAATACATCAGTGGACTAATACCTCCATCACTACCAGTTGGTGATACACTACTAGTGTGTTGTATACTGTCCATCATACACTTGATCATGTCAGATATGGTAATTTTATCAACAAGGTGGTTGCTAAGTTGGGTTCTACTGTAGATACTAAAAGTATAAACAATCAGCTCTATTAACCAATGGGTAACACCTTGTCAACAAAACAAGATGGTTGCAAAGTGAGGGTTTACTGTAGTTGTTAGTACAGGCATTAGAAAAGGATTTTAATTTTCTTCTTGAGAAATATGAACCTTTTCTATATATACACTTCATAGTCTTCACCATTGTGGTCACTATGATGAATGATGAGGTGGTCTTATTAATGAAGTACACTGTAGCTATGCTTGATGGCACTTACTTGACATGGTTTAAGGAGGCCACTAAGTGAGACTTAAACTCTTGAATGATTCACTGGGTGTGTACCTCACAATTGTGTCAAGTCATTGTTGAACGGAGTAGGAGTGACTGCAGTGTTATGACTCACCAGTGAGATCATGTGTTAGCTTAACTGATCCATTAGTGGTATAATAGGTCCAACATAAAACTACTAATGTCACCTAAACTATAGCTACCTGACTAGATGAGGCATTCTTACAACAATTGCCATTCACTGTTTTTTCAGGTTGGCTATTGTAGTTTTCATAAGCTGACATTGCTGTTCTATTGTACACAAAAGTATTTCGTGCTGCATAATGCTACTGTACAATCTGTGTGCTTTTAGCTGTATTATCAGTCTACGTATTTAAAATAAACTTTCTCATTGTTACTAGAATTGTAGAAGCAATGGCTAGATTCAACATCTTTAAAGAACTTTGAGTGAAAGATCAAAGTGAAAAATAGTGCTATATTCACCATACAAAATAACCACAATGCTATGTTGTAGCTATAGAACTGTGTGTGGGTAAAAGAACAATTCACCTCGAGGAGAAACTGGAGATAGCACTCCATAGCCCAGGAAAAAGCATTCTAAAGGATCCAGCTTTAGTGGAGCATCCGATTGCTTTCTAGAACAAGATTGACAATTTCAGGGATAATAATTGAAATCATTATTTAATTGAAATTATTAAATTAAATTGACATTATTTATTGATTGAAATCATGAAATCATTGAAAACAATAATTGAAATCAAAGTTGAATAGCAATTTGTTGATCAATAAGAGAAATCAAAACCTCACAAAGAAAGCTATTGTTATGCATACCAGTGGTTTAGTGTGTGCTAATGACTGCTGTTTGTCTAAACTGTGGTGTAATGTGATATAGGGTAGCATTTTCACAAGTGCTATTCAAAACATATAACATGTAAATGAGTGGGCGAGAGAGAAATGTAGCACAAGGTAAAGCAGTGCTATATTTCATCTTGAGACCACTCTTTGAGTGCTAATGTTGATGACACCAGATACCAGTGTGAAATGAAACCATTCAGTGAAAGTTTTATGCAGTTTTAATGCTTTATGCTAAATCACACACTTTCAGTGCTATCCTATTTATAAATGCTTATTGCCTTAAAAGGTTATAATCTGGGCTCATCATATGTAGATATCAGGAAAACACAGTCTCTCACATGATTAACAAATAACATTTTGCCAAATATAAAGTACTACAGAAGTTTACTAAATTTTTGTATTTTTGCTGTTTTTTTTTTTTGCAGCTTAGAGATTCCATTCAGAAAGTATAAAGACAAATACTATACTTGCTTGGTCACCTTGTATAGTAGCTATACTTGAGCACTGCCGCAACAATCAATTTGAATTTAAACATTGTTTTCAAATGAGTTTGAATAGTCGCCACATCAATTTTTAAGGTAACAACACCATGATATTTAACCAAGTAAACATGGTGTTATGATATGATAAACAGTTTGGACTTTTCTACAAGAGAAATGTTTGTTTGTGACACAGGACTATCATTCTCACCATGTTGCATGCTTGGTCCACTGATGCTGAAACTGACTTAGGATATGTTGTGTCTCATGATGATCAATGCCCGTTCCACTGTATGTTATCAAATCCAGTGTTGTATGATATTTTGTAAAGAGAATAATTGGTCACTATAACCAAAAGCTGTTGTACCGTGTACACACAAAGAATTTGGAGTACAACGTTTTGTAAAACACAGGGAGCTGTATAGCTTGCTGCAAATACGTAATAATCTTTGGCAGCTCTTAATTAACAACTTGACTTTAAACCTGGACAATTGGGTCGGTCTTATTCAACACACTACCCGACTACTAGTCACACCCTAATTACTCAAATACTAGTCACATCCTGACTACAAGTCACTCCTCACCAGAAGCCATCCCATCAGTACTGTGGCTTGCGGGGACACTTGTTGATGTCAAGCATGTGATCTACACAAGAGCTGGGTGGAGTTCAGTGGGTGGGGCTAAACAATATGCTAACCTCAGGTGTTGCCAACTAAGAACAATGTGGCCACCATACACCTCACTTGGTTCCTGAGGAATGCCTGCCCAGTAATGGTGGCTACGTACATTTCAGATGATGAACTGTAAATTGTACCAAAATAAACAAACAAACAAACAAATGATTAACACATGTGTATACTAAAGTAAAAACGTTTTACACTGTAATAGGATTATGTATAGGAGCTTACATTTCAGAGGGTTCTGTTGTAGTATATGATAGGGAAAGATTTGTGTTGTGTGTACAAATGCACATATGCACACTAATCATGCACCCATCTGCCTGCACACACACACACACACACACACACACACACACACACACACACACACACACACACACACACACACACACACACACACACACACACACACACACACGCACACGCATGCATACACACAACCATGTGCCGAAACACATGATGCAACGCGTGCACGTTGCACATACAAACACACTCATAAGTAAAATCAAGAGTTATACTCCATATTGTTAACTATTGGTAAAACATATACGAAGCTGAGATTTGTTTCCACAAATGTAACACTTTTACAGCCTCTAACTACAAACACCATGACTTTTACTACCAGCTGTGCAACTCTTTTATGGTTGGTGTTGATAGTCCAGCATGTTGTGGGGATTAACTGTAGAAAATTCATCATGCAATCAATTTCATAGAAAACAAGAGCTAGCAAGTAGTCAAACTTTGGTCATTTCACTACAGTAACCTCATTTAAAGTGATAGTTCTCACAATGTCCACAAGAGCAAGGAGTGTACTCAATATTATTTATTGTGGTAACCTTGACTAGATGCTACAGATGAGCCAATGGTTGAGATACAGGAAGCCACTAAACCATCTCTGATGTCATTAATATGATGTGGTTTCAACTATGTATCCCATAGTTTACATGATATGATAACAACAATAACATATGCTTGATAGTTTGCAAATAATTATACACTGTGCTATCCCATATAATAGTTGCATATCATAACTATTGCAAATCTGACACAGAGAGTTAAAGGGATGCTGTTACCAAGAGTACCTGTAAGCTTCTGCTATAATAATCAAAACACTTTAATGGAACCATTTGGTGCTATAAGCTCCTGACCTAAAGAACTAATCAATAAAAATATGGCCTCAGTAATGAAGATGACTACATTAATAAAGCCATACACCTTTAATAGTGTGGTTTAGTACCTACTTGACAAGGCCACTATAAAGGTGGTCTTATTAAAGAGGTGATCAATCACTATGTGAAGATTCATTGACAATCTAAGAGTTCAATATTGTGGGTGCCAAAAAAGGAGGACCTGGAATTAAGGGTGAATTGCTGACAATAGTAGTGAAGTTGTTATGGAAACATCCATCAAAACACATTCTTTTGTAACATGAACAAGTACATACATATTTGGTAATGTTGTGAGCAACCAACTACCAACTGGACTAACAGTTTCAAGATAAACATGTGAAGAGTCAGTACCAAATATGGTCAACAGGTAAACTTGAGGTGTTAATACACACACAGTATGAATGGGGACTGTTACAGAACCAACAAGTTCCTGCTAATGATTCTAAGAGCAACTACAAGTATACAGAGGAAATAAAATGTCTCATGCAGGAGTTTATTAACATGGTCAGCATTAAAACAGTCACCATGCCGGTGGCAAAAGATAAATGTACCAATACTTATCTGTGTTCCCAATGATTTTAAATGCAACCACATTCTAAACCAGTACAGCTATCAAGTATGATGATGCCCAAGCCCACAAAGTCAACCGTACATAGAACAACAGCACATCCTACTAATGTACATACCTGGTACTGTCCACTTTCAATTTCCACTGACAATATTGCCCTTACAGTGTTTTTAGTCCATTTTTAACATCTACCTAGTGAACACATCCCATAGCTGAGTCATACATGTATATCCCATATTGTACAGCAAAAGTTGCAAAAGTCGTGTTGGCCGACCAGCTTACTTCCTGCATTCCTCAGCAGCTGTCGAAGCACAAAAGAAGAGGAAATATGAAATTACCACACCATTCAATAATATTCATCCACACCTCCAAGTCCATATTAGCCAATGGGAACAAGTACTTGTACACTCTGTAGAATCTGTACAAGCAGCTGAACCTGCAGTTACACAATGACACATAGCTACCACTACTTCCCTTATCTGCTTATTTTAGCTGACTATTATTATATTAAGATACTGAAATTATGACCTTTGAGGTCATATTGACAGGTGGTTCCTTACAGTTGTAAATAGAAACTTTGATAAGTTAGATCTGCTGGTTCAAAGATGGCAGCAGTCCATTTTACAGTTTCTTAAGAGTTATAAGAATACCAGTCAGCCTGATAGTTGGTGTGCCATACTCACCAACAAGAATACGGTATATGTGACCGGGACTGTGAAAACAGGGCATGTGGGCACAAACTACACCCCGTCACCTAACAGGTCATATCTCAGTACTGGAACAGGTTATTTGTGTTCTGTAACTTGCATCATAAAGCTCATTAAATGCATACTAAGAGCTGAAAATTGCATTTCCATAGCGTAATGGTACAAAACATTATGAGATGAAAATTTGAAAAAGTAGGCAAAAATACTGTGCCCACATGCCCTATTTTCACAGGCCCAGTCACATATATTCATCAACTTGTTAATCTGCATACCTTACCCCACGCTTACTGGATATGCCAACAGGAATGGATAGTGTGACTATTCTTGTAACAACAGCAAAGGCTTCCCCCATAAACTACTTATCTACTAATAACATAACTTAACAACTGCTGCAATCATTTCCCTTTTCCCACACATCAACCACAAAGCTTCCTAATCCCTTTACTAGTCTATTCACTTTCCTGTTAGCAATACAGGCCACTTACAATATACATTTTATTAGTAGAGCTGTTTAGCTTAACAACACCATGAACTGCAGTGCTTAGTATGACCAAGAAAATTGTCTGAGATTGATCTTGGAAAATGGATAAGTTGAAAGAATTTAATTTCTCAGCTAATTTGACTCAAAGAAGCTCCACCCGGCTTACACCCTTGTGTTTTTTTGTTGAACAGATCTTCCCTTTACACAATCACCACATCATTTTAATACTTGAGAATAACTGTCTTGAGTTGAAAGAGTAGCTAATTTAGCCCTTTCAGTGGACACAGTTTTTTCACTGAAAATAAAAGGAACTAGTTTTTCATCCTGGACTATATATATGCACGCATTATCTAACCTGCTTATATCAGTGTGTATAAATGCTCATCATTTTGTTTAGTAGGGCTTAAGTTGAGTGTTCTGGATTTTGTACTGCCATCTAAGTAAAAAAAAATTCTACACCATTGAATGCAAAATTTGAATATTGCACTGCCAAGCAAATTGACACCTGCCATTTCTCTAATGTCAACTCAGCACAAGCCAAGACAACATTTGATATAACAACACTATGATACCACAACAGCTCCATACCATTCAGCTATTCTTGGGCTTTACACTAAGCATGTGTGTTATAACATTTATCAGTAGTTACATGTGGTACATGTAGGCACAAACATGTTGGAATATAGCTACTGTATATATCTATTCTCAAGAAAGGAAAGTGTGGCTTCTCACTGTTTATTGTTATTGGGGGTGCATGGGTGAGTTCTCTTTGCAATCAGATAGCTGAGTAGCTAGCTACATTGCTGTACTGTTAATACCTACTAACATATTGTACAAGTTTGGCCTTTGTTGTAGCAGCAGGGTAAAAGGGGCATGAACTTTTTTTTGGGAATTGAGCCTTAGTTTGCCACATATTAATTCAAGTGCACTAACAAGAATTGTATGTGTAACTACATGAGGGAATTCTGGACATGTCTACCATAACCATAGTCCTTCACCCAAAGAGGATGATAATAACTTTTTATTCATAGCATTGTGCTAGAAATAGTACAGAGGGGAATACTATGGTATAAGTAGAATATTTGCCATTTCATACATTATACTATTTAAGGCCATCATTGTATGACCTATTATAGCTGGCAACTATAATGTAGGACATTGAGTTGGTAGTAAACTGTAGGTAGTTACCAGGTAATGCCCTTACAATGAAATTCTTGATAATTTTCTGTCTCATTTCACCATATAAGGCATTTAATGTGACCTAACAATAGTGACTTGTTTTATCATTGTAAAATAAACAAGGGAGATTCCCTGTCATGAGGTGCAGACAGACCATGACTGTGTTAGTGTAACTATTAAGTGGCAGGGAGGTTCCCTTTACGTTCTTGGCTCTTAGATGTATGCTTATCATTATTGTCCCTCCATTTTCCCCAATAGGTTGACCGCACCATTGTTGATGTATATCATTGCTGTTTTGTCAACTGTTACAGACAAAACTGAACAGCAGACAAAAGCATTTCAAACGTCGTCATCAACCTGAAGAAACTCTAATACAGGGGAATCCAGAAATACCATATGAAATATTGTAATGAATTAATCATTGGTAGTATTACTGTCAGATGAAGAAGGTTGTTGGTCTAATTTCAGTCTCTTAGCTGCTTGATGTCTGACCCGATCCTCTAATGGATCTACAGGTAAACAACAAACATTACTTCACAAACAACCATCTAATAAAAGTACCTCCTATTTTAATAGCACTGTTACTATGGTGATACCTCGAATAAACAGACCACTTTTGAGATTATAAACAATTTGACCTCACTAAAATAACTAGGGTGGCCTCAATAGGGTCAAGAACTTTGGGAACCACTTGACATGGCTACTAGGAAGTGTCTTTAAGAGAAAGTGTTCACTGTTGAATACTTTTGGTATGTGTAGTGACAACAAACACGCAATGTGTGGATACCTTGTTGTTGATTTCACTGAGCTGGGTGTTTATTAAGCTCAGCAGTTTATTAAGGTAAGCATTTAATTAATTGAAGCCAAGCCTATTAATAGCTACAACTTTCTGTTACCTAATATAAATAGCCAATTACTGACCATATTTGGAAGAATTTTTGAAACATGAATGTGCCATGGGACTATAGTTATCCAGATATTTAGTTGAAGTCTCAATGTAATACTTTCACCAATTAACAGACTTTCAGGTCTCTATATTACACAGGCCCCAGACTACAGTACACACACTATACTTATTATTAACACTTTACAGTGACCAGCACTGAAGGTCAGACAGCAACATGTGCTACAGCCTTACCTAATTTCAGGGACTTAGACCTAATCACTTGACCTATAGTGACTTCACTGACTGACTGATAAGGTGTAACAGAAAAGGGGCCAAAGTAAGGAAAAACATCCCTCCAACCCCAGGATTCGAACTGCAGGTCACCCAATGTCTAGTCCCAGGATTCGAACTGCAGGTCACCCAATGTCTAGTCAGGCAGTCTTCCTCCAGGAGGGATGGATTTTCTTCCTTAAACTTAAAGTATTTATTATTAGCACTTTACAGTGACCAGCACTGAAGGTCTGACAGCAACATGTGCTGCAGCCTTTGGATTATATACCTATACACTCATAATACCTGCAGAAGGTCTTTTCAACAATAGTTTGTAGAACTTTTGTTTGTAGTTGGTATCATTTCCCATCACAAAAGACATCAGTGGACTAATACCTCCATCACTACCAGTTGATGATACACTACTAGTGTGTTGTATACTGTCCATCATACACTTGATCATGTCAGCACTGAAGAGAACACCATTAGTAAAGTGTGGCTTCATTAATATGTAGGTCAACTAGGAACTAGTGGTGCTTGTGTATATATTAAGCTATTAACAGTGCACCAACTTAGTTATATATTTAGGGGTAACCTGGTGGTTGCTAAGTTGGGTTCTACTGTAGGTACTAATAATACACCACAATTAGACATTCTCAGCTACATTACTAATGGGAAACCTTGTCAACAAAACAAAGTGGTTGCTAAGTGAGGGTTGACTGTAGATTGAAAAAGGATTTTTTATGGTATTAGAAAGTACAGGTATTAGAAAAGGGTGTTTTAATGTCATAAATTTCCTTCTCAACAAAAGAAAGTTTTTTCTATATACATTTCATGGTCTTCATTTTTTGAATGGAGACAATTTGCTAACCAGTCATCTCACTGCAACTGTTACCTTGAGACTCTACAGAACAACTTACACTATTTTCACATGAACACTCAAAAGTGCAGTTAAGTAACCCAGTTTCTGTTCACAAGCAATCATCAGATGATGGTATTCATTGAGTGATAATTGTCTTCTAAGCACTTTATGTATTGACACCAAAAACCACAAGTCGCTTTTACTGAGGTTGAACCCTACTGCTTTGTAGGGTTGAACTTGCTATGATATTTTATGACTTTGAGGTTCAACCCGGGTTAAGAAGCTCATATGAACGCATTGACCCGGGTTGAATGCGGGTTCAACCTGGTAAAGTGACCGTTTATAGAGGAGACTAGTGTGATTTAGTGTCTATGGTCAATTTCCAATCAGCTGTTTCCAAACCAAACACACACAGCACCAAGTGAATAATAAAAGAGCTAATTGATAATATTCATTGGTTATACTTCAATATACATGATATTATGAGCAACTGGTTTCCATGGGTAAACAATCATAAAACTATTACACAAGACCATCAACCCTGAACAAGGCTACATCTGTATAACAAGGCTACCATCTAGGATGGAAATCTGTTACTAACTAGTATCCTCTAGTCTCACCTTCTGAACCATTGTGGTCACTATGACGAGGTGGTTTTATTAATGAAGTACACGGTAGCTATGTTTGGATGGGACTTACTTGACATGGCTTAAAGAGGAGGCCACTAAGTGAGACTTAAACTCTTGAATGATTCACTGGGTATGTACCTCACAATTGTGTCAAGTCATTGTTGAATGGAGTAGGAGTGACTGCAGTGTAATGACCCACCAGTGAGCCGGATCATGTGTTAGCTTAACTGATCCATTAGTGGTGTAACAGGTCTGATATAAAAGCTGCTAACCTCTCAATGTCACTTAAAACTATACAGCTACCAGACTAGACATGATGAAGCATTCTTACAACAAGGTCAATAATGCTATTCACAGTTTTTCAAGTTGGCTATTGTAGTTTTCATAAGTTGACGTTGCTGTTCTATTGTGAAATGTGCACACAAATAATTTATTTGTTGCAAAATGCTAACGTACAAACTGTGTGCTTTTAGCAAACTCTCTTTACAGTAAACTTTCTCATTGTTATTAAGAGTGGTAGAACCTATGGCTACATAGTGCAGGGCTCCCAGTAATTTTTTTGAGTGTACTGTCAAACTGCCAGTACAAGACAGATTTTGTCCTGTCAAAACATAAAAATGTACTGGTACCCAGTGTTAAGCTTTCAGTACTAAAGATGCAGTCATGCCAAAAGTAATGTAACCATGTTATATTAATGTAACACACTGTTTCTAGTCCAGTACAACAATCTTTTATGAAACTTCGTGCATCCCACAAGTAAAAGGTAACACTGGATAACATGGTTTTAACTACATTTTGCACATTCATAGCTGACAAGTACAAGTAGGCTGGTGTTCAAACCTCACTGTTTTGGCTTGAGGTAAAGCTTGTGGCCACAAACCATAAACAAACAGCTTAATTAAATATTGCTGCCTTTGTAAGGCTGCTCTCCAGCAGTAGTGTAGCATTCTGTCGATCTCTGGACAACATGACTTAACAGCTTTTAAAGAACTATATGAGTGAAAGATCAAAGTGAAAAACAATGCTATATGTTCGCTATACAGAACTTTTAATACAACTACAGTGCTATATGCAAACCGCAGTGGATAGTTAGCTAATAGAAAAACTCAAGGAGAAAGCACTCCATATCCCAGGAGAAAGCACTCCAAAGAATCTTCAGTGGAGCATCCGAATGTTATCCAGGGATTTCAGGTTCCTAATAAATTCATACACAGTTTTGCTCAAATTGAAATCAAGCTTGAAGTTCTATAAATTACATAATGATATATGACAGATATAGCACTCAAAGAATGGCCTCAAGATGAAATATAGCACTCGGCTTTGCCTTTTGCTACATTAGTCTCTCACCCACTCTTTTACATGCTTTCTTTTTTTCAATAGCACTTGTGGAAATGCTACCCTATATCACATTACACCACAGTTTAGACAATAGCAGTCATTAGCACACACTAAACCACTGGTATGCATAACAATAGCTCTTCTGTATGAGGTTTTGATTTCACTTGTTGATCAACAAATTATGAGTTCTTACAAGTGCTAATGTTGTTGACACAGTGTGAAATGAAGCCATTGAAAGTTTTATGAGGTGAAATCACACTTTTGCTATCCTATTAAATGGTTATTACCTTAAAAGGTTATAATTTGGGCTCATCACATGTAGATATCAGGAAAACAGTTTCTCACATGATTAACCAATAAAATTCAATTATAAAATTTTCCATCAATAAATTTCATTTTTAACTTAGGTTTTTTTTTTTTTTTTTTTTTTTGCAGCTTAGTAGAGTAAGGACAATACTGTACTGATAAAATTCTGCACCTTGTATAGTAGCCACTTGAATGCTGCCACAATCGATTTTAAAATTATGAATTTAAGCATTGTTTTTGAATAGTCGCTACATCAATTTTTAAGGTAATAAATACCGTGACATAAAAATATCTTTATATGATAAACAGTTCTCGACAAGTGAACTTGTACATATATACATACATAATGATAGCTAGAGAAATGTTTGTTTGTGATACATGATATCTCAATAAATGACATAACTACCACTCTCACCATATTGCATGTTTGGTCCACTGATGCTGAAACTGGGTAAGGATGTGTTGTGTCTCACGATGATCAATGTTCCACTGTATGTTATCAAATCCAGTGTTGTGTAAAATGAGTGGATATTCTGTAAAGAGAATAATTGGTCACTATAACCAAAAGCTGTTGTACTGTGTACACACAAAGAATTTGGAGTACAACGTTTTGCAAACACAGGGAGCTGTATGGCTTGCTGCAAATATGTAAATACTACACATGTCTCATTTAACAGACAACCCAACTACTGGTCACATCCCAGTTACTCAAATTCTAGCTACATCCTGATTGCAAGTCGCTCTTCACCAGAAGCCATCCCATACTGTGGCTTGCGGGGACACTTGTTGATGTCGAGCATGTGATCTATCACCTGTACAAGAGCTGGGTGGAGTTCAGTGGGTGGGGCTCAAACAATATGCTAACCTCAGGTGACTCCAGCCGGTTGCCAACTAAAAACAATATGGCCATCATACACCTCACTTGGTTCCTGAGGAACGCCTGCCCAGTAATGGTGGCTACGTACATTTCAGATGATGAACTGTAATTAATAGTAAGAGTTCACACCTCTTAATATTATGTACTCTTGGTAATAGGATTATGTGTAGGAGCTTACATTTCAGAGGGTTCTATTGTAGAATCTTTATTTTGTAGGTTAGGGAAAGATTTGTGTTGTTTGTACAAACGCACATACGTACACTAATCATGCACCCACTTGCCTGCACACCCACCTGCCTGCACACACACACACACGCACGCATGCACGCACGTACACACACACACGCACACACACACACACGCACACATGCTGAAACACATGACAATGTGTGCACATTGAGTATACAAACACTCATAAGTAAAATCAAAAGTTATACTCCTATTTCTTGGTAAAATATATATATATATTATTTATTATTGTTTTTCAGTGCATAAAAATTGTACTGAAAGCCACTGGCAAGTGCTGCCAGTGATGAAGCTGAGAATTGTTTCCACAAATGTAACTCCTTTACAGCCTCTAACTGTAAACACTTTGACTTTTACTACAAGCTATGCACCTCTTGTATGGCTGGTGTTGGTAGCCCAGCATGTTGTGAGGATTAACTATTCCAGAGGTATAGAAAATTCATCATGCAATCAATTTCATAGAAAACAAGAGCTAGCAAGTAGTCAAACTTTGGTCATTTCACTACAGTAACCTCATTTAAAGTGATAGTTCTCACAATGTCCACAAGAGCAAGGATTATGTGTATATATATTAGTAGATGATATTGTGGTAACCTCAAAATGTCTCTAGATGTTACAGATGAGTCATGATCGAGATACAGGAAGCCACTAAATGTCATTAATATGATGTAGTTTCAACTATCCCATAGTTTACATGTTATGATAATTAATAACAATAACATATGCTTGATAGTTTGCACATACGTATACACTGTGTTATTCCATATAATACATATCACATACGTATACACTGTGTTATCCCATATAATACATATCACATTGCAAAGCGGACAAGGGATGCTGTTACCAGGAGCACTTGTAAGCTCATGCTATAACAATCAAAACACTTTAATGAAACCAGCTTAACCACCTTCGGTGCGTATAAGTTCCTGACCTAAAGGACCAATAAAAACATGGCCTCAGTAATGAAATTAATAAGGCCATGAAATATATCTTTAATAGAGTGGTATGGTATAGTACCTACTTGACAAGGCCACTACAAAGGTTGTTGTGTTAAAGAGGAGGTAATCAATCATTATGTGAAGATTCAATCTAAGAGTTGGGTGCCAAAAAAGTAGGACCTGGAATTTAAGGATGAAAATTTGCTGGAGAAATTGTCATGGAAACATCCATCAAAAACACCGGCATTCTTTTGTAACATAAACAAGTGCGTACATATTTGCAATATTGTGAGCAACTACCAAATTGGACTAACAATTACAGATAAACATGTGAAGTGTCAGTACCAAATATGGTCAACAAGTAAACTTAAGGTGTTACTACACACACAGTATGAATGGGAACAGTCACAAGACCAACAAGCAAGGGTGTAGGCAGGGGGGGGGGGGGGGGGGGGGTTTGAATGGTTCGGACGAACCCTCCTTTCAGAGGCAGAATGTTTTAAAATTAAAATCACATGAAATCTTACAGCACTGGAGCTCTCCGGTAGCTACTTGCCCACTGGACCACTCTTGAGGGTCACATCACATTAACGCAAATCATATCTATTGCATCACATGATCAATTGTGCACGTGATGCATGGTTGAAATGGCATGAGTGAAATGGCGAATAACTGTTCAATGGTTTATTACAAGGCAGCAGCTGCTAAACTCGAGTGGTTGTGTTACACGATGTGTGTCAGGTAAGCACAAACTGTGAATTGTTGATGTATATTTACCTGATGAATGGTTTGTTTATTTGTTACATGTTGTGGGCACGTGATGTCTCGAACATATTGGAGTACAAGCCAAGTCTGAAGTTATTGATCGTCAACAGAAAGACCGGCTGAGAATAATGCATAGCTGGAAAGAAGTATTGCCAACTAAGGGACTTAAGTGTGGAGGGCTTCTGTGTGCTAGGAAATGAAATTAAAGTTGGCTGTCAGTATGCTGTCTGGAAGTGTGAAGATTATAGGTTCATAGTTCTATAAGCTGCATAAACAGCAGTGTAGATTTTAGCTAGTTAGATGCACAAACAGCACCTTTTAATGTTACTGCCTAAGGGCACATTTTGTGTATGCGTCATTTTCATTCAAACATGGTCTAGGGGAAGCACCCAGGTCTTCCCCTTAAAGCATTCCACTTTCACTTCAAAAAAATCCTGGCTACACCTTGAACAAGTTCCTGTACTAATCTGGACAGGAAACAAAATGTCTCATGCAGGAGTTTATTAACATGGTCAGCATCAAAAACAGTCACCATGCAAAAGATAAATGTACCAATACTTGTCTGTGATCCCAATAATTTTAAATACGACCACATTCTAAACCAGTACAGCTATCAAGTATGATGACACACAAACCCACACAGTTGACCATACTTACGTAGAACTACAACACATCCTATACTAACACAAGTACATACCTGGTGCTGTCCACTTCATTAATTTCCACTGACCATATTGTCCTTACAGTATTCTTCAGTCTGTTCTAAACATCTACCTAGTGAACACATCCCATAGCTGAGTCATACGTGTATATCCCATATTGTACAGCACACCTTGCAAAAATTGTGAGTCAAGTTGGCTGACCAGTTTCTTTCCTGCATTCCTCAGCAGCTGTCCAAGCACAACAACAGCAGAGGAAATATGAAATTACCACACCATTCAAAACTCATCCACACCTCCAAGCCCATATTAGCCAATGGGAGGAGTACTTGTATGTTCTGTACAAACAGCTGAACCTGCAGTTACACAATGACACACCTGTTAGCTACCACTACTTCTTTATCTACTTATTTTAGTACAAGATAGTTAACTATATTAGGGTACTGGGAATTATGACCTTTGAGGTCACATTGACAGGTGGTCCCTGATTAAGTCTGTTGGTTCAAATATGGTTTACATAGTTTCTTAACTGTTATAAGAATACCAGTCAGATAGTCAAGAATATGGTATACAATTTTTAATGCCAGCCAAAAAGACGCTGCACTACAATTAGGTTTGTGAGAATGTCTGAAATCTGCAGACAAGATTTGGACACCACACTACATAGCTACACTCAAAGCTGCATGCCTTCTTTTTATGGATGTCAATATAATAATGGAGTTGCAACACATCATAACATTGGACTTGTACAGTAATCCACAACTTGTTAATCGGCATACCTTACCCCACCACACAATAAATATACTTACTGGATATGCCAAAGGGAAAAATTTGTGGATATAGTGTGGCTATTCTTGTAACAACAGCAAAGGCTTGCCCCATAAACTAATTATCTAGTAATAACATAACCTTACAACTGCTGAAATCATTTCCCATGAATTTTCCCACACATCAACCACAAAGCTTCCTACTAGTAGTCTATTCACTTCCCTAATAAATTCTGTTAGCACCAACTGCAGTGCTTTGGTATGACCAAGACCTTTTGCACAATGTTTTTGAGATTGATCTTGGAAAATGGATAAGTTGAAAGAATTTAATTTCTCAGCTAATTTGACTCAAATAAACTCTACCCAGCTTATACCCTTGTGTTTATTTGTTGAACAGATCTTCCCTTTACAAATTACCACATCATTTTAATAGAATAACTGTCTTCGGTTGAAAGAATAGCTAAAATTTAGCCCTTTCCGTGGACATAGTTTTTTTCACTGAAAATAAAAGGAACTCATTTTTCATCTTGATGCTCATCATTTTGTTGAGTGTTCTGGATTTTGTACTGACATCTATGAAAAAAATTCTTTACCATCAAATGCAAAATTTGAATATCGCACTGCCATGAAAATTGGCACCTGCCATTTTTCTAATGTCAACTCAGCACAAATCAAGACGACATTTGATACAACACTATGATACCACAACAGCTCCATACCATTCAGCTACACTTGGGCTTTACATTAAGCATGTGTGTTATAACATTTATCAGTAGCTGCATGTGGTACATGTGGATTAAACATGTTGGAATATAGCTACTGTATATCTATTCTCAAGAAAGGAAAGTGTGGCTTCTCTCTGTTTATTGTTATTGGGGGTGCATGGGTGAGTTCTCTTTGTAATCAGATAGCTGAGTAGCTAGCTACATTGCTGTACTTCTAATACCTACTAACATATTGTACAAGTTTGGCCTTTGTTGTAGCAGCAGGGTAAAAGGGGGCATGAACTTTTTTTGGGAATTGAGCCTTCAAATTTGCCACATATTAATTCAAGTGCAATAACAAGAATTATATGTGTAACTACACAAGGGAATTCTGGACATGTCTACCATAACCATAGTCCTTCATCCAAAGATGTTGATAATTACTTGGTACCTTTTTATCATTAGATAGCATTGTGCTAAAAATAGTATAGAGGGGAATACTATGGTATAAGTAGAATATTTGCCATTTCATACTTTATACTATTTAAGGCCATCATTGTAGCTAGCAACTATAATGTAGGACACTGGGTAGGTAGTAAATTGTAGGTAGTTACCAGGTAATGCCCTTGCTGTGGAATTCTTGATGATTTTGTGTCGCATTTCAATATAAGACATTTAATGTGACCTAATAATAGTGACTTGTTTTATCATTGCAAAATAAACAAGGGGGATTCCCTGTCATGAGGTGCAGACAGACCATGACTGTGTTAGTGTAACTATTAAGTAGTAGGGAAGTTCCCTTTACGTTCTTGGCTCTTAGATGTATGCTTATTATTGTTGTCCTCCATTTTTCCCAACAGGTTGACCGCACCATATCATTGCTGTTTTGTCAACTGTTACAGACAAAACTGAACAGCAGACAAAAGCGTTTTAAACATCGTCATCAACGTGAAACAATTCCAATACAAGGGAATCCAGAAATACCATATGAAATATTGTAATGAATTAATCATTGGTAATATTACTGTCAGATGAAGAAGGTTGTTGGTCTAATTTCAGTCTCTTAGCTGCTTGATGTCTGACCCGATCCTCTAATGGATCTACAGGTAAACAACAAACATTACTTCACAAACAACCATCTAATAAAAGTACCTCCTATTTTAATAGCACTGTTACTATGGTGATACCTCGAATAAACAGACCACTTTTGAGATTATAAACAATTTGACTTCACTAAAATAACTAGGGTGGCCTGAATAGGGTCAAGAACTTTGGGGACCACTTGACATGGCTACTAGGAAGTGTCTTTAAGAGAAAGTGTTCACTGTATAAATACTTTTGGTATGTGTAGTGACAACAAACACGCAATGTGTTGATACCTTGTTGTTGATTTCACTGAGCTGGGTGTTTATTAAGCTCAGCAGTTTATTAAGGTAAACATTTAATTAATTGAAGCCAAGCCTATTAATAGCTACAGCTTTCTGTCACCTAATATAAATAGCCAATTATTGACCATATTTGGAAGAATTTTAAAACCAGTAAACCACGACATGGTTAAAATATGTGTACACACCAGCCTACATGTGCAGTACATTTTCACACAATGCACAGTGAAACATGAATGTGCTATGGGACTATAGTTAGCAGATATTTAGTTGAAGTCTCAAAGTAATACTTTCACCAATTAACAGACTTTCAGGTCTCTATATTATATAGGCCCCAGACTACAGTACACACACTATACACTCATAATACCTGCAGAAGGTCTTTTCAACAATGGTTTGTAGAACTTTTGTTTGTAGTTGGTATCATTTCCCATCACAAAAGACATCAGTGGACTAATACCTCCATCACTACCAGTTGATGATACACTACTAGTGTGTTGTATACTGTCCATCATACACTTGATCATGTCAGCACTGAAGAGAACACCATTAGTCAAGTGTGGCTTCATTAACTAGTCATGCTTGTGTTATATATTAAGCTATTAACAGTGCACCAAACTTAGTTATATATTTAGGGGTAACCTGGTGGTTGCTAAGTTGGGTTCTACTGTAGGTACTAATAATACACCACAATTAGACATTCTCAGCTACATTACTAATGGGAAACCTTGTCAACAAAACAAGGTGGTTACTAAGTGAGAGTTTAACTGTAGATGCGGTTAGTACAGGTATTAGAAAAGGATTTTTATGTCATAAATTTTCTTCTCAACAAAAGTAAGTTTTTTCTATATACATTTCATGGTCTTCATTTTTTGAATGGAGACAATTTGCTAACCAGTCATCTCACTGCAACTGTTACCTTGAGACTCTACAGAACAACTTACACTATTTTCACATGAACACTCAAAAGTGCAGTTAAGTAACCCAGTTTCTGTTCACAAACAATCATCAGATGATGGTATTCATTGAGTGATAATTGTCTTCTAAGCACTTTATGTATTAACACCAAAAACCACAAGTCACTTTTACTGAGGTTGAACTCTACTGCTTTGTAGGGTTGAACTCACTTTATGATATTTTATGACTTTGAGGTTTAACCCGGGTTAAGAAGCTCATATGAACGCATTAACCCGGGTTGAATGTGGGTTCAACCTGGTAAAGTGACCATTTATAGAGGAGACTAGTGTGATTTAGTGTCTTTAGTCAATTTCCAATCAGCTGTTTCCAAACCAAACACACACAGCACCAAGTGAATAAAAAAAGAGCTACCTGATAATATTCATTGGTTATACTTCAATATACATGATATTATGGGCAACTGGTTTCCATGGGTAAACAATCATAAAACTATTACACAAGACCATCAACCCTGAACAAGGCTACATCTGTATAACAAGGCTACCATCTAGGATGGAAATCTGTTACTAACTAGTATCCTCTAGTCTCATCTTCTGAACCATTGTGGTTACTATGATGAGGTGGTTTTATTAATGAAGTACACCGTAGCTATGTTCGGATGGGACTTACTTGACATGGCTTAAAGAGGAGGCCACTAAGTGAGACTTAAACTCCTTAATGATTCACTGGGTATACCTCTCAATTGTGTCAAGTCATTGTTGGATGAAGTAGGAGTGACTGCAGTGTAATGACCCACCAGTGAGATCATAACTGATACATTAGTGGTGTAACAGGTCTGATACTCTCAATGTTACTTAAAACTATACAGCTACCAGACTAGACATGATGAAACATTCTTACAACAAGGTCAATAATGCCATTCACTGTTTTTCAAGTTGGATATTGTAGTTTTCATAAGTTGACATTGCTGTTCTATTGTGAAATATATACACAAATAATTTATTTGCTGCATAATGCTAATGTACAAACTGTGTGCTTTTAGCAAACTCTCTTTACAATAAACTTTCTCATTGTTATTAAGAGTGGTAGAATCTATGGCTAGATGGTGCATGACTTAATATCATTTAAAGAACTATGAGTGAAAGATCAAAGTGAAAAACAATGCTATATTCGATATATAGAACTTTTAATACAACCACAGTACTATATGCAAACCGCAGTGGTAGTTAGCTAATAGAAAAACGCATTCCATAGCCCAGGAGAAAGCACTCCAAAGAATCTTCAGTGGAGCATCCGAATGTTATCCAGAACAAGATAGACAATTTCAGGGATTTCAGGTTTCTAATAAATTCATATACCTTTTTGCTCGAATTGAAATCAAGCTTGAAGTTAATAATTATATGACAATATAGCATTCAAAGAATGGCCTCAAGATGAAATATAGCACTCGGCTTTGCCTTGTGCTATATTAGTCCTTCACCCACTCTTTTACATGCTTTTTTTTTCAATAGCACTTGTGGAAATGCTACCCTGTATCACATTACACCACAGTTTAGACAATAGCAGTCATTAGCACACACTAAACCACTGGTATGCATGACAATAGCTCTTCTGTATGAGGTGTTGATTTCTCTTTATTGATCAACAAAATATGAGTTCTTACTAGGGATGCAACAATATTACTATATATCGATATATTGCAATATTTTCTACCATAATACAATACAATATTGTCATTGTTGTATTGCAATATACTGCAGAGCTGTGGTTAGTGGACAATTACCCAGCACCAAAGGCACCAGAAAGTTATAATTGATGATTTATTGGTGACCAGAAGCTATACCATGAACATATAGCACTGATAATACAGTACTATTAACCTAGCTACTTGTAAATGTGTTTGATGATGGTTGCTTGACCTGTGGGTATACTGTCTACTGTATCTCAGCATACAGGCTTTTTAAACAATTGCAACATTCACTTTACCACATTTCAACATCGTATTCAAATATTGCAATACAACAATATATTGCAATATTTTTGAAAACAATACGCAATATGGAGTTTACCCGTATTGTTGCATCCCTAGTTCTTACAAGTGCTAATATTGTTGACACAAGATACCAGGCATGGGGCCAAGTACATTTAAAAGTACTTAAGTAAAGTACAAGTACTTCTGAATTTTCCAAGTACAAGTACAAGTACTCCAGCAGCAATCAAGAGAGTACTTAAGTAAAGTACAAGTACATTTTGTAGTAAAATATATACTGTATTCAGTGTATTGTAGTATGTAAGTGTGCCTAGGGGTATGGTACTTTCAGGTTTTTGTCAACCATTCTCTCTCTTAAACCCTTAAAATAAATAGCAGCATTGCTTTTGTTTGCTGGAATGCTATGACATCATTAATCATGGCTGCACAATACATAGTAAGGTTGAGGAAGGCACTAAAATAATTGCAAGAAGTTGCTTCATACAATTCTGTTCTCATTATACACCCATTGTTAGGGTCCGCAATCCAAAAAACCAACTTCTACAAATCAATCCCCCTACCATTGTGGGATGTTCATTGTAGTATCCCATTGCTTGATCCACCATGAAACCGTAGGCACGATTGTTGTATTCACAGAAATATTGTTTTCAGTATCTATCAAGATGCAAACTTTATTTTTAAAATTTCGTGCTCCACACAAAGGACCGGATGAAACTTGCTACTTAGCCAAATCATATCCAGAGTTGTTGTAGTTGAAAACTACGCACAGAAATAAGTAAATGATTTGCCGGGTGCCCGGCACAGGGTTGCTTTCTTTGAAAAAACAGACAAAGAAATACGAAGTTTCGAATTCAAACTACCCTACCACCCAGGGCAAGAGAAGCCAACTCTTCCTCATAGTGTTTCGATACGGTTGGGTGCATAGTCTGTCTATGCTGTTAGTTTGGAAAAGATCTGAGACTTCTCACCATCTGGGTGACGAGTGTCAAAATTTTCTGCAGCATTAAAGGATTGTGTCACGCTTTCTAGCCATTTCCAGCGCTCCTGCAACCACAACAATCATCAATTATAAACTAAAACTATGGCAAAAGATGTCCCTGAACGTTTGGTAGCAGCGGTTGTCAATTATTATTTCATCCACGGCTTCCACGCCTCGTTCTAAGCTATGCATCAAGGGAGGCAGCAAAATCGTCCAAATTTGACTTCACCTCTCACGCTCCACAGCAGCTTCAAATCTTCACTAGATCACCCTACATCACTATTATGCTGCAAAACATCCAAAAACAAACCGAAAAAAGTACAAAATCTTTCATTTTTGATTCGAGCTGGGTGGAGCTCCTGGTGAGCTGCTGGTATACTGCATCATATGAAATCACAGAAACACCAACTACTACTACTACCAAACGTTTTGAACCATCATTTATCATCATTCTAAACAAAATTAAGTGACCAGTGTGGCATCAGAAGTACTGGAAAGCGCTTTGGTACCATTGAGAGAATCCCTTGAAATGACACACGAAAATTTTGACGTTCTTCACCCAGATGGTGAGAAGTCTCAGATCCTTTCCAGACTAACAGCATAGACAGACTATGTATCCAACCTTATCACATCACTATGAGGAAGAGTTGGCTTTCCTTGTCTTGACTGGTAGGACAGTTTGAATTCGAAAATTTGTGCTTCGGTTTCTGCTTTTTGAGAGAAAGCAACCCTGTGCCAGGAACCCAGTGAATCATTTGCTTATTACTGTGTGTACTTTTTAACTACATTAACTCTAGATAATATCTAGCTAAGCAGCAAGTTCTATCCCGTTCTTTGTGTGGAGCACGAAATTTTAAAAACAATTTTTGTATCTCACGAAATACTAAAATCGATATTTCTGTGAAGACAACAATCGTGTCCGGTTTCATGGTGGATCTAGCAATGGGATACCACAATGAACATCCCACAATGGTAGGGGGATCGATTTGTAAAAGTTGATTTTTCGGATTGCGGACCCTACCATTGTGTACATACTACGTATAATGTTTGCAGTACTTGCAAGTACTTTAAGTACTCAAGTACATACAAGTACTTAGTGAAGTACTTGAGTATAAGTACAAGTACATTGGAGAAATTAAAAAAGTATTTAAGTAAAGTACAAGTACTTTCAAACCTGTACTTAAGTGTACTTAAGTATAAGTACTCATGTACTTGGCCCCATGTCTGCTGAAGATACCAGTGTGAATGAAGTCATTGAAAGTTTTATGTGGTGAAATCACACCTCTTGCTATCCTATTTCATTGCCTTAAAAGGTTATAATCTGGGCTCATCACATGTAGATATCAGGAAAACAGTTTCTCGCATGATTAACCTTCAATTATAAAGTTTCCCAAAAATCTAAAAATTTCATGGGGCTGAATTTTAACTTTTTTTTTTGGTTTTTTTTGCAGCTTAGTAGAATAAAGACGATACTGTACTGGTCAAATTCTGCACCTTGTATAGTAGCCACACTTGAGTTATGCCACAATCGATTTTAAAATTATGAATTTAAGCATTGTTTTTTAATAGTCGCCACATCAATTTTTAAGGTAATAAACACCGTGACGTAAAAATATTTTGATATGTTAAAAAGTGAACTTGTACATATATACATACATAATGATAGCTAGAGAAATTTTTGCTTGTGACACATGATATCTCAATAAATTACATAACTACCACTCTTACCATATTGCATGTTTGGTCCACTGATGCTGAAACTGGCTAAGGATGTGTTGTGTCTCACGATGATCAATGTTCCACTGTATGTTATCAAATCCAGTGTTGTATAAAATGAGTGGATATTCTGTATGGAGAATAATTGGTCACTATAACCAAAAGCTGTTGTACTGTGTACACACAAAGAATTTGGAGTACAACGTTTTGCAAACACAGGGAGCTGTATGGCTTGCTGCAAATATGTAAATAGTTTTTGTAGCTCTTAATAACTTGTTTCTACACTTGGACAATGGAGTCAGTCTCATTCAACAGACAACCCAACTACTGGTCACATCTCAGTTACTCAAATTCTAGCTACATCCTGATTGCAAGTTGCTCCTCACCAGAAGCCATCCCATACTGTGGCTTGCGGGGACACTTGTAGATGTCGAGCATGTGATCCATCACCTGCACAAGAGCTGGGTGGAGTTTAGTGGGTGGGGCTCGAACAATATGCTAACCTCAGGTGACTCCAGCCGGTTGCCAACTAAGAACAATATGGCCACCATACACCTCACTTGGTTCCTGAGGAATGCCTGCCCAGTAATGGTGGCTACGTACATTTCAGATGATGAGCTGTAAATTGTACTGATTAACACATGTGTTGTACATGTTTTATACCATAATAGCAAGGGTTCACACCTCTTAATATTATGTACTCTTGGTAATAGGATTATGTGTAGGAGGTTACATTTCAGAGGGCTCTGTTGTAGAATCTTTACTTTGCATGTTAGGGAAAGATTAGTTTATAATGTGTACAAAGTTGAAACACAGAGGTGACGTAAGCACCCACCTACACACATGTGTGTGCGTGCACACACACACACTCATAAGTAACATACATGAAGATGAGATTTATTCTCACAAATGTATATCTTTAAAACACATCAGGTACTATAACCTCAAACAAACACTTACTACAAGGTAAGCACCTCTTGCATGGCTGGTGTTGGTAGCCCAGCATGTTGCAAGGATTAATTATTCCAGAAGTTTAGAAAACTCAACATGCAACCAATTTCATTGCTAGCAATTAGTCAAAATTTGATCAGTTACAGTAACCTCGAGCTCATTAAATGTGATAGTTTTCACAAAGTCCATAAGAGCAAGGAGTATATATATATTAGGAGGTAAGATGTCTAATATTATGAACTGTTGGTAACCTCTAAATGTTACAGATGAGTCATGGTAAGATACAGGAAGCTACTAAACCATCTCTGATGTCATCAATATGATGTGGTTTCAACTATGTATCCCATAGTTCACATGATATGGGGTAGTTGGAAAAGGCGGATATGGTCGGACACGGACGCGGATAATTTTAAAATACACTTTTACATTTACATAACAGTTATTTTTCATACCTAACGTTGTTTTTACAGCAGCATTCGCTTCCAGACCCAAGCGTCGATCTTGTAATAGCGCTTATCCATATATAAGCGCATGTGCGTAGCACTCTAAAGACCATATAGTGTTGCACACATGCTCTAGAAATCTAATTCAGAGTTACAGAGATTAATCTAGCATGTCCCAACCTAATCTTGTACGCCAGGTCCTTGAAACCCTCAACACTTGGTAAAAGCGCCTGCGCCTTTTACTAAGAGGTGTAAGATTGTGGATTTGGCCTGCTAAGCTAAGTTGCATGGGGCTAATCTCTACAACTATATAACTCTTTAGAGCGTGTGTACAACACTATATGGTCTTTGGCATACTGTGGAGTGCTGGTCTAGTCCTTCGCACATGTGCTTATAAATGGATAAGCGCTATGACAAGGCCGACGCCTGGGTCTGGAAGTGAAGACTACTGTAAAAACAGCGTTAGGTATGAAAAATAACTGTTATATAAACGTAAAAGTGCTTTTTGAAATGTCTGTGTCCGTGTCCGCGTCTGACCGTATTAGCCTTTTCCAACTACCCCATGATATGATAACAACAATAACGTGTGATTGATAGTTTGCTGTGCTATCCCATAATAGTTGCTTTGCAAAGTCAGCTGACAGTGAAACAGCACAGAGAGTTAAAGGGATGCTGTTACAGGAACACTGTTGAGCTCTGCTATAACTATCAACACTTTAATGGGGCCACCCCTTAAGGACCAAAAAATATGGTGTCAGGCCATGAAATACGCCTTAGTGTAGTTCAGTACCTATTTGACATGGCCATTACAATGAAGTTGTCATGTAGTTGTGAAGTTGTCATGGAAACATCCATCAAAAACACATTCTTTTGTAACATGAACAAGTACATACATATTTGGTAATATTGTGAGCAAGATAAACATGTGAAGAGTAAGTACCAAATATGGTCAACAGGTAAACTTGAGGTGTTAATACACACACAATACCAATGGGGACAGTCACAGTTTGGTCTAACCCAACAAGTTCTTGTACTAATGATAACATCCTGATCTTACAAGTGATATTTACACAGCACAATTGGCTATGTACAGGAAATAACTTATCATGCAGGAATCTATTAACATGGCCAGGAATATGTCATTTAAAAAAACAGACACAATAAATGTACCAATGCTTGTCAATGACACTACATTTTAGACCAGTACAAGTATCAAAGGGCACTGTATGATGACACACAAACCCACAAAGTTGAGAACAACTAACACATGTACATACCTGGTACTGTCCACTTTATCAATTTCCACTGACAGTATTGTCCTTACAGTGTTCTTTAGTCCATTTTTAACCTAGTGAACACATCCCATAGCCGAGTCATACATGTATATCCCATATTGTACAGCACACCTTGCAGAAGTTACAAAAGTCATGTTGGCCGACCAGCTTCCTTCCTGCATTCCTCAGCAGCTGTCGAAGCACAACAGAAGAGGAAATATGAAATTACCACACCATTCGATAATATTCATCCACACCTCCAAGCCCATATTAGCCAATGGGAGGAGTACTTGTATGTTCTGTACAAACAGCTGAACCTGCAGTTACACAATGACACACCTGTTAGCTACCACTACTTCCTTATCTGCTTATTTTAGTACAAGATAGTTATCCATATTAGGGTACTGGGAATTATGACCTTTGAGGTCACATTGACAGGTGGTCCCTGATTAAGTCTGTTGGTTCAAATATGGTTTACATAGTTTCTTAACTGTTATAAGAATACCAGTCAGATAGTCAAGAATATGGTATACAATTTTTAATGCCAGCCAAAAAGATGCTGCACTACAATTAGGTTTGTGAGAATGTCTGAAATCTGCGGACAAGATTTGGACACCACACTACATAGCTACACTCAAAGCTGCACGCCTTCTTTTTATGGATGTCAATATAATAATGGAGTTGCAACACATCATAACATTGGACTCGTACAATAATCCACTACAATCATCAACTTGTTAATCGGCATACCTTACCCCACCACACAATAAATATACTTACTGGATATGCCAAAGGGAAAAATTTGTGGATATAGTGTGGCTATTCTTGTAACAACAGCAAAGGCTTGCCCCATAAACTAATTATCTAGTAATAACATAACCTTACAACTGCTGAAATCATTTCCCATGAATTTTCCCACACATCAACCACAAAGCTTCCTACTAGTAGTCTATTCACTTCCCTAATAAATTCTGTTAGCACCAACTGCAGTGCTTTGGTATGACCAAGACCTTTTGCACAATGTTTTTGAGATTGATCTTGGAAAATGGATAAGTTAAAAGAATTTAATTTCTCAGCTAATTTGACTCAAATAAGCTCTACCCAGCTTATACCCTCGTGTTTATTTGTTGAACAGATCTTCCCTTTACAAATTACCACATCATTTTAATAGAATAACTGTCTTGAGTTGAAATAGCTAAAATTTAGCCCTTTCCGTGGACATAGTTTTTTTTCACTGAAAATAAAAGTAACTCATTTTTCATCTTGATGCTCATCATTTTGTTGAGTGTTCTGGATTTTGTACTGACATCTATGAAAAAATTTCTATACCATCAAATGCAAAATTTGAATATCACACTGCCATGCAAATTGGCACCTGCCATTTTTCTAATGTCAACTCAGCACAAGTCAAGACGACATTTGATACAACACTATGATACCACAACAGCTCCATACCATTCAGCTACACTTGGGCTTTACATTAAGCATGTGTGTTATAACATTTATCAGTAGCTGCATGTGGTACATGTAGGCACAAACATGTTGGAATATAGCTACTGTATATCTATTCTCAAGAAAGGAAAGTGTGGCTTCTCTCTGTTTATTGTTATTGGGAGTGTGTGGGTGAGTTCTCTTTGCAATCAGATAGCTGAGTAGCTAGCTACATTGCTGTACTGTTAATACCTACTAACATAATGTACAAGTTTGGCCTTTGTTGTAGCAGCAGGATAAAAGGGGGCATGAACTTTTTTTGGGAATTGAGCCTTCATTTGCCACATATTAATTCAAGTACAATAACAAGAATTATATGTGTAACTACACAAGGGAATTCTGGACATGTCTACCATAACCACAGTCCTTCATCCAAATATGTTGATAATTACTTGGTAACTATGATAAAAATAGTGAATACTATGGTATAAGTAGAATATTTGCTATTTCATACTTTATACTATTTAAGGCCATCATTGTAGCTAGCAACTATAATATAGGACACTGGGTAGGTAGTAAATTGTAGGTAATTACCAGGTAATGCCCTTACTGTGGAATTCTTGATGATTTTGTGTTGCATTTCAATATAAGACATTTAATGTGACCTAATAATAGTGACTTGTTTTATCATTGTAAAATAAACAAGGGAGATTCCCTGTCATGAGGTGCAGACAGACCATGACTGTGTTAGTGTAACTATTAAGTGGTAGGGAAGTTCCCTTTACGTTCTTGGCTCTTAGATGTATTATTATTGTTGTCCCTCCATTTTTCCCAACAGGTTGACCGCACCATATCATTGCTGTTTTGTCAACTATTACAGACAAAACTGAACAGCAGACAAAAGCGTTTCAAACGTCGTCATCAACGTGAAGCAATTCCAATACAAGGGAATCCAGAAATACCATATGAAATATTGTAATGAATTAATCATTGATAATATTACTGTCAGATGAAGAAGGTTGTTGGTCTAATTTCAGTCTCTTAGCTGCTTGATGTCTGACCCGATCCTCTAATGGATCTACAGGTAAACAACAAACATTACTTCACAAACAACCATCTAATAAAAGTACCTCCTATTTTAATAGCACTGTTACTATGGTGATACCTCGAATAAACAGACCACTTTTGAGATTATAAACAATTTGACCTCACTAAAATAACTAGGGTGGCCTCAATAGGGTCAACAACTTTGGGAACCACTTGACATGGCTACTAGGAAGTGTCTTTAAGAGAAAGTGTTCACTGTATAAATACTTTTGGTATGTGTAGTGACAACAAACACACAATATGTTGATACCTCATTGTTGATTTCACTGAGCTGGGTGTTTATTAAGCTCAGCAGTTTATTAAGGTAAACATTTAATTAATTGAAGCCAAGCCTATTAATAGCTACAGCTTTCTGTCACCTAATATAAATAGCCAATTATTGACCATATTTGGAAGAAATTTAAAACCAGTAAACCACGACATGGTTAAAAAAATGTGTACACACCAGCCTACATGTGCAGTACATTTTCACACAATGCACAGTGAAACATGAATGTGCTATGGGACTATAGTTAGCAGATATTTAGTTGAAGTCTCAAAGTAATACTTTCACCAATTAACAGACTTTCAGGTCTCTATATTATACAGGCCCCAGACTACAGTACACACACTATACACTCGTAATACCTGCAGAAGGTCTTTTCAACAATGGTTTGTAGAACTTTTGTTTGTAGTTGGTATCATTTCCCATCACAAAAGACATCAGTGGACTAATATCTCCATCACTACCAGTTGATGATACACTACTAGTGTGTTGTATACTGTCCATCATACACTTGATCATGTCAGCACTGAAGAGAACACCATTAGTAAAGTGTGGCTTCATTAATACGTAGGTCAACTAGGAACTAGTCATGCTTGTGTTATATATTAAGCTATTAACAGTGCACCAAACTTAGTTATATATTTAGGGGTAACCTGGTGGTTGCTAAGTTGGGTTCTACTGTAGGTACTAATAGTACACCAGAATTAGACATTCTCAGCTACATTTAACTAATGGGAAACCTTGTCAACAAAACAAAGTGGTTGCTAAGTGAGGGTTAACTGTAGATTGAAAAAGGATTTTTTTATGGTATTAGAAAGTACAGGTATTAGAAAAGGATTTTTTAATGTCATAAATTTTCTTCTCAACAAAAGAAAGTTTTTTCTATATACATTTCATGGTCTTCATTTTTTGAATGGAGACAATTTGCTAACCAGTCATCTCAGAACTTTATGCATTAACACCAAAAACCACAAGTCGCTTTTACGAGTTAAATGGAGTTTAACTAGTTAAACTAGGTTAATGTTGCAGTTGAGCATGCATGAGTGTATTATGATAGTGACTAACCCGAAGCTCCACCATGACTGGAGGCAAGATTGGGAAGGCACACACGTGAGAAGGATTGGCAATAATTGGAGAATAACATTGCGCATGCGTTACAAGAAAAAGGCACGTGGAGAGGTGTTAGAACACATGGTGCTACGTGGCATAGTGAATCTTGTCCCACCCACACCACTCCCCTCTACCAACTATCTCATATTAGTATTTTAGAAGACGATAATCGCAAAGGGATTGTTGGGTGGGGTTTACTGTAATTTATAGAACTTTGCGTGGGCGAGATCAAAGGAAAAGTGTACTTTAAATTTCATAAAGTACACTCTCAGCCGGCCAGCTGCTTCATTGACCACAAAGAGTGCTTTATTGCACCGCAAAGAGTGCTTTATTCGTTCAATAAAGCACTCTTTGCGGTGCAATAAAGCACTCTTTGTGGGCAATAAAGCACAGTTGCCCACGTGCCTTAGTGTAGGCTAATAGCCTATGGGGTTCGCGCCAGTACGACTAATCACCCAAGCCGGTGAAGGCTGATAGCCTCGCCGTGCTGAGTGATCAATCACCCCAGCCAATACGAGTTCCACCACTGGATTGCTTTTATAGACATACCTAAATGCTTCGATGATGGGTGGGAGAAGGTAACGTTGCTGTTACGTTTGTTAATGTAAACGGACAAGTCCTGGAGATATCACGGAAATACTTCACCATGTGACTCACAATAGAATCGATTGTGGGTTGCGAACAAATCATGCCAAAAGACGCAATGAACGTCTACTATGCCAAACTATGGTGAAATACGCGTGAGTTACTTTGTTAAATTAGTTTGTGTGCGTTCAGGCTGCTAATAGTTCGTGCAACGCTTGTTAATTACGAGTCCTAGTGTATGGTGAAGCTACACGACTAGAAAGTTCCATAAATCATTTAAAGCATAGCCTTGCTTGTTTCACCGAGTGCTTTATTAGCATCGAGGCCAAGCGCCGAGTACTTTATTTTTCATATAGCACTCGCGGCTATACTTTAACATATACGTATTGCCCAATAAAAAATTTAATTAACGGGGGTGTGGGGAGGTGAAGCATGCACCACAGACAGTCCCAGCAGGGAGCTTAGTAAATCCCCCCCCCCTTTTTTTCCCTTGTCTTTTCCATCTTGAGGCTAGCTCAGGGTGTGACAGTGCAGGGTTTCTATTAGGAAAGTTGTGGCATGCGGAAATTCTTGTGGCTTCAGAGAATGTTAGAATCCACAAGCATTCCTACCTCCAAGCCTTTGTAGTAAAACATGCTGTATACATCATGTAAAATTGTTGAAAAGAGGCCTATTTGAGAATCAATAGGAGAATCCATGGAACCCTGCACACCTACCAAAACAACCACCATCTGTTGACGGTGGCAACCCGCTCACAACAGGGTAAGCCCTGCTGACTGGGTTAAACTGACAAGCAACATTAAACCACTAGTGTGATTTAATGTCATAGTCAATTTCCAATCAGCTGTTTCCAAACCAAATACACACAACACCAGGTGAATAATAAACGAGCTAACTGATAATATTCATTGGTTATATTTCAATATACATGATATTACGAGCAACTGGTTTCCATGGGTAAACAATCATAAAACTATTACACAAGACCAATTATGTATGGTTACATTTGAAGGGGCCAGCGGCAAATGGGGACAAGTGCCATTTGAAAGATTAGGTGACCATGTAATGGGTGTTAAACAGAATTTTGGGACATAATTGAATTTTTGTACTAATTGCTAAAAGTTATATTGAGACTATCATGAACTTTTTTACTTAGTGGCAATATTATTCACATGGTCAAACCAAGCCATCCTAATTTTTAGAAAAATGGAAAATCTAAAAGGGCACATGTCCCCTTTTTCCACTGACCCCTTCAGTATAACAAGGCTACCATCTAGGATGGAAATCTGTTACTAACTAGTAAGTATCCACCTTCTGAACCATTGTGGTCACTATGATGAGGTGGTTTTATTAATGAAGTTCACTGTAGCTATGTTTGGATGGACTTACTTGACATGGCTTAAAGAGGAGGCCACTAAGTGAGACTTAAACTCTTAAATGATTCACTGGGTATGTACCTCTCAATTGTGTCAAGTCATTGTTGAATGGAGTAGGAGTGACTGCAGTGTGATGACCCACCAGTGAGATCATGTGTTATATTAATTAGATTAACTGATCCATCAGTGGTGTAACAGATAAAGCTGCCCTGTCAATGTTACTTAACCTACAGCTACCAGACTAAACATGATGAAGCATTCTTACAACAAGGTCAATACCATTTACTGTTTTTCAAGTTGGCTATTGTAGTTTTCATAAGTTGACGTTGCTGTTCTATTGTGAAATATACACACAAATAATTTATTTGCTGCATAATGCTAATGTACAAACTGTGTGCTTTTAGCAAACTCTCTTTACAATAAACTTTCTCATTGTTATTAAGAGTGGTAGAATCTATGGCTAGATGGTGCATGACTTAACATCTTTTAAAGAACTATGAGTGAAAGATCAAAGTGAAAAACAGTGCTATATTCGCTATACAGAACTTTTAATACAACCACAGTGCTATATGTAAACCGCAGTGGTAGTTAGCTAATAGAAAAATTCAAGGAGATAGCACTCCATAGCCCAGGAGATAGCACTCCATAGCCCAGGAGATAGCACTCCAAAGAATCTTCACTGGAGCATCTGAATGTCAAGATAGACAATTTCAAGGATCTCAGGTTTCTAATAAATTCATACACCTTTTTGCTCAAATTGAAATCAAGCTTGAAGTTCTATAAATTTACATAATATATGACAAATATAGTACTCAAAGAGTGGTCTCAAGATGAAATATAGCACTCGGCTTTGCCTTGTGCTATAATAGTCTCTCACCCACTCTTTTACATGCTATATTTTTTTCAATAGCACTTGTGGAAATATCACATTACACCACAGTTTAGACAATAGCAGTCATTAGCACACACTAAACCACTGGTATGCATAACAACAGCTGTGTTGATTTCACTTATTGATCAACAAATTATGAGTTCTTACAAGTGCTAATGTTGTTGACACAAGATACCAGTGTGAAATGAAGCCATTGAAACTTTTATGTGGTGAAATCACGCATCTCACTATCCTACTTATAAATGGTTATTACCTTACAGGTTATAATCTGGGTTTATCACATGTAGATATCAGGAAAATGCATGATTAATCAATAACAATTTAAGTATAAAGTTTCCCAACATCAATAAATTTCATGGGGCTGAATTTTAACTTTTGCAGCTTAGTAGAATAAGGACAATACTGTACTGGTCAAATTCTGCACCTTGTATAGTAGCCACACTTGAGTGCTGCCCACAATCGATTTTAAAATTATGAATTTAAGCATTGGTTTTGAATAGTCATCACATCAATTTTTAAGGTAATAAACACCGTGACGTAAAAATATTTTGATATGTTAAACAGTTCTCGACAAGTGAACTTGTACATATACTACATAATGATAGTGAGAGAAATGTTTGTTTGTGACACATGATATCTCATTAAATTACATAACTACCACTCTTACCATATTGCATGTTTGGTCCACTGATGCTGAAACTGGCTAAGGATGTGTTGTGTCTCACGATGATCAATGTTCCACTGTATGTTATCAAATCCAGTGTTGTATAAAATGAGTGGATATTCTGTATGGAGAATAATTGGTCACTGTAACCAAAAGCTGTACTGTGTACACACAAAGAATTTGGAGTACAACGTTTTGCAAACACAGGGAGCTGTATGGCTTGCTGCAAATACGTAAATAGTTTTTTGCAGCTCCCAATAACTTGTTTCTATACCTGGACAATGGAATCAGTCTCATTCAACAGACAACCCAGGGTGTATCCATTCACTGGACTGGACTACTGGACTGGAATACTGGATTGGAATACTGGACTGGAATACTGGACTAGTATATTTTTGGTTTTTACACATTCTGTGGTTAAAATTTATTGAGTCTCACAAGTCAAGGGTCCTGAGGGAACCTACAGCCCACTACTAAATGCTGAATATGAGTAGTAGAGTATGTGATAACTGTCTTTTAATATTTTCGCTGTGATTTATTATGTCCTACAACACTTATTCCCTACCCTGGTGTACAGTAATGCTGTAGGGAATGTATATCAACAATAATTAACCAGCGATCGACTTGCCAGTTGACAATATCCTTCAAGATATCCTTAGTGTGAGCTCAGGAATTGAGCTAGTATGGACAGACTTATTTTCGGTGCCACAGGACGCAATGGGATTATAATTAAGCACACACTGAAAAATTTCTAATCGGTAAGCCTTTCTCCAGAAGTAAAGGTCTTGCCACGCAAGACTATACTATATATAGCTTGCTCCTTGAGCTCACATTAATAATATCTTGTCAACTGGCGAGTTGATCGCTAGTTAACTATTGCTGATATACATTCCCTACAGCATTACTACTATATACACCAGGGTAGGGAATAAGTGTTGTAGGACACAGCAAAATTATTAAGACAGTTATCACATACTCCACTGCTCATATTCATCATGTAGTAGTGGGCTGTAGGTTCCCTCAGGACCCTTGGCTTGCAAGATTCAATAAATTTTAACCACAGAATGTGCAAAACCTAAAAATATGCCAGTCCAGTAGTCCAGTCCAGTGAATGGATACACCCAACAACCCCAACCCAACTACTGGTCACATCCCAGTTACTCAAATTCTAATTACATCCTGATTGCAAGTCGCTCCTCACCAGAAGCCATCCCATACTGTGGCTTGCGGGGACACTTGTTGATGTCGAGCATGTGATCTATCACCTGTACAAGAGCTGGGTGGAGTTCAGTGGGTGGGGCTCAAACAATATACTAACCTCAGGTGACTCCAGCCGGTTGCCAACTAAAAACAATATGGCCATCATACACCTCACTTGGTTCCTGAGGAATGCCTGCCCAGTAATGGTGGCTACGTATATTTCAGATGATGAGCTGTAAATTATACTGATTAGTACATGTGTTGTTTATACTGTAATAGTAAGAATTCACACCTCTTAATATTATGAACTCATGGTAATAGGGTTATGTGTAGGAGGATACATTTCAGAGGGTTCTGTTGTAGAATCTTCATTTTGCGAAAATTTGTTTATGATGTGTACAAACACACAAGTATGCACCCACCTACATACACATGCACGCATGCACGCGCGCACGCACACACACACACACTCATAAGTAAAATACATGGAGATGAGATTTGTTCCCACAAATGTATACCTTTAAAACACATCAGGTACTATAACCTCAAACACTTTTACTACAAGGTAAGCTCCTCTTGCATGGCTGGTGTTGGTAGCACCATGCAACCAATTTCATTGCTAGCAATTAGTCAAACTTTTGGTCAGTTACAGTAATCTTATTAAATGTGATATTCTCATAAGAGCAAGGAGTATATATATTAGGAGGTAAGATGTCTAATATTGTGAACTGTTGGTAACCTCTAGATGTTAAAGATGAGTTATGGTCGAGATAAAGGAAGCTACTAAACCATCTCCGATGTCGCTTCAACTATGTATCCCATAGTTCACATGATGTGATAACAACAATAACATGTGCTTAATAGTTTGCTGTGTTATCCCATAATAGTTGCTTTACAAAGCTGACATTGAAACAGCACAGAGAGTTAAAGGGATGCTATTTCCAGGAGCACTGTTGAACTCTGCTATAACTATCAACACTTTAATGGGGCCACCCCTTAAGGGACCAAAAAAATATGGTGTCAGGCCATGAAATATACCTTAGTGTAGTTCAGTACCTATTTGAAATGGCCACTATAAAGAAGTTGTCATGTAGTTGTGAAGTTGTCATGGAAACACCCATCAAAAAACACATTCTTTTGTAACATGAACAAGTACGTACATGTTTGGTAATGTTGTGAGCAAGATAAACATGTGAAGAGTAAGTACCAAATATGGTCAACAGGTAAACTTGAGGTGTTAATATACACACAGTATGAATGGGGACAGTCACAGTTTGACAAGTTCCTGTACTAATGATAATATTCTGATCTAAGAGTAACAAGTGATATTCACGCACAATTGACTATGTACAGGAAATAAAATGAATTTACTTCTCATGCAGGAATCTATTTACATGGCTATGAATGTCATTAAAAAAAAACAGACACAGTGCAAAACACAAATGTACCAATGCTTGTCAATGAAACTACATTTTAGACCAGTACAAGTATCAGGGCACTGTATGATGACACACAAACCCACAAAGTTGACCATACTTAGAACAACACATCCTATACTAACACATGTAAATACCTGGTACTGTCGTCCACTTTATCAATTTCCACTGACAATATTGTCCTTACAGTGTTCTTTAGTCCGTTCTTAACATCTACCTAGTGAACACATCCCATAGCCGAGTCATACATACATGTATATCCCATAGTGTATAGCACACCTTGCAAAAATTGCGAAAGTCGTGTTGGCTGACCAGTTTCCTTCCTGCATTCCTCAGCAGCTGTCAAAGCACAACAACAGAAGAGGATGAAATTACCACACCATTCAATAATATTCATCCACACCTCCAAGTCCATATTAGCCAATGGGAAGAAGTACTTGTACGTTCTGTACAAACAGCTGAACCTGCAGTTACACAATGACACACCTGTTAGCTACCACTACTTCCTTATCTGCTTATTTTAGTACAAGATAGTTAACTACATTAGGGTACTGGGAATTATGACCTTTGAGGTCACATTGACAGGTGGTTCCTTACAGAAGCATGCATTCCTATAGACTTTGACAAGTTAAATCTGCTGGCTCAGCAGTCCAATCAAGACATTTGGTGTGTCATGCTCACCAACAAGATACGGTAATACAATTTTTAATGCTAGCCTGCATCATATAGTACAGTAGTACCATACATTAGGGATCACAGAGATTTGGGCTTTTCTGGCTAAAAATATCCTGCTTCACTATACCATCCTAGTGCCTTGGCAGTATTGGTTAGGTATAATCAAGCCCAAAAGTGCCTTCAGTATGACCCTAATAGATTGTTATGAAATTAAATATATATATATATTCAATGGAATTTTCTACTGACTGACTGCCTGCTTGATGCCTTCAGCATAACTTGATAGCATCTAAGGTTAAGGGGCTTGATTTTTTCACTATTTGACATCGCTTCATCTGGAGACATGCCTTTTGGTATACCACAGTATGCACAATGCACACATCATGGACATACATTTGTCCTCCTTTGTGTCCCATTTCTTTTTGCTGACAGCCAAAGGTATCAATTTGCAGTAGCGTGATGACTCATAAATGGGTTGTCTGTATTTTCTGTGGTGACTGGATTGATTACAGAGGTGCTTCTCCTGCTGTTCTTCATTTGTAATGCTGTTGAAACGGGCTGAACATAGCTGAAACTGAAATGTAATGGCCACTTCACTTTCGAGTCAGTAATTGATAGCTGGGGAGGTGTTCAGACAAAATATTAACTCTGGCATCATCCTTTTTTTTGATGTAGTATGCGTGGGTTCACCAGTCATAATAACACTACAATAAATTAAATAAGAAAAATAAAATTAAGTGCATTAGGGATCATTAAAAGACAAGGGAGGTCACCTACACCTGCAGATATACTACTGGACATTTAATTCCTAGTACTGATATCTGCAGGTGTAGGTGATCTCCTTGTTTCCCTACCTTTTAAAATGATCCCTAATCGAACTACAATTAGGATTGTGTGGATGTCTGAAATCTGTGGACAAGATTTGGACACCACACTCAGAGCTGCATGCCTTCTTTTCTAGGGATGCCAATATAAAATGGGGTAACACATCGTAACATTGGACTTGTATACAATCATCAACTTGTTAATCTGCATACCTAACCTAACCCCACCACACAATATACTTATATGGCAAAGGGAAAAACTTGTGGACACTGTGGCTCTGTTTGTAACAACAGCAAAGGCTTCCCCCATACACATGATCTTGAAATTTGGCTCATTTGTAGTACTGCTTGATCCGCTAAAAATATTTTGAAATCTTTTTGTTCAAATGTTTGACATAATATTTACGGCCAATCAAAATTTTCACAATACATTTCCTATGGGGAAACCATATAAGTACAGTGTCCATTACAGCCCTTTCCCGAACTTGTAATGGAGCCAAACCGTACATGTCTGTTGTTGACACCTTTGCTGTTACCAATAATCATCTGGTTGGCTGAAATGTTAACTCTATTAAGAAAAAATCCACTTTTAATTTTTAGCTGTTTTTCAGGATTCAGCTCAACGTGAACATACTATATTCTTAATGCTTATCAAAGTATGAGCAAGACGAGTTACGACGTTTTAAAATTTTGGTCTACTGTTGATGTGGTGGCACACACCTGGCACTGAAGTCTTCACTGACTGGAGACCAGCCCAACACTCTGATGTCCTCGGGGAGCTGGTGGTTGAGGATGTGTACATAATTGAGCTCTTCAGGAGGAGGTGTCTCCGTTGACAGCTTGCTGTCACGAGGTTGATATCCTTCTGGAGTGAACACTCCCTCAGCATCAAGCAAATTGCTTCTCACTTGAAGTGACACCACCTTAGCAATGAAAGGTAATAAAACAGGGACAATTATCATAATTATATCAGATTTTTAGGTACACAATTTTCACAGCTATACTATTGACAGGTTTTATGCTATTCTGTGTGTGCATAGCATAAAAACACAGTAGATTTATATGAAGGTGAAATTCTAGGGTATGATTATGCACAGTAGCATACAGTGGTTATCCTAACACCTAATTTGTATTGGTGATTAATGAGATCAATAAATAAGTCCATATGTTCACTATGTGTATGTTAATGATGTATACATGGTAAAGGTCTGGGGACATGCAGTATTGAATCATTGTAAAACATACAGTCTTTCCATGTATGCTGTAATATATGACTGTTCTATTAGAGTATTTTATAAGGCTCTACCAATAATTGGATCGGCATCGAATCAGAGCCAATATTGGGGGCATTTTGGTATCGGTTATTTAGGTATTCCGATACCGATTAATAGCCACTCGTGTCAATTGTCATCATCATAACTATCATCATAAATGCTGTTAGCAAAATGTGGGATATAACAGGCTGGAAATAGTGTTGAGCATTTATTCTAGCATAAAATGTGTAGGAATTGCATTGCTAAACATTGAGCAACTGCTACTTACCATGCTTGAATGAAAAAATATCAAAATACTGTAATAGAACTGCTACTGCACAATAAAATATTCTAATAGAGCAGTCACATCTTGAGAGGTGTGTAAATTGTATGGCAATTATTGGTATTGGTATCTGTATCAGTAAAAATGTACCGCTAGGTATCGGTATTGGATCGGTAGATATTTTTCTGTATTAGTGGAACCCTAGTATTCCACTGTTTCAAGAACTGTTAAACTTGAGGGCAGCTTCCCTGTACTCCCTCCCCCCATCACCATTTAATTTCCCGAGGAAATGTGGTGTTCTACTATCATTTTTAATCCAAAAGTGGTGTTACTCAAGACAGACATAGTTTTTCTAGCTTACTTACATTGTGTAGTAATTCACGTTCTCTCTTAATGCCTAATCATACGTGATGGTTTCAAACTTCAAAAAAACAATGGTATGTAGTACATTTACTGTGGTATATAGTTTATGTGCTAATTGGGTGGGACCTTAACTGTTAAAGTGCCCAGATCATGCAGACATCCTCAGGTTTCACAGAATTTGCAATTGTATTCTTTCCATATATTGTCTTGTACATGTATGAAATGTGAATTACTGGCTGGTATCCAACCTCCTTGGGGACCATCTGGTGTTCAGATAACTGGATAGTCTGTAACTCAGAAGTTGTGTGCAAAGCAACATGTAACTAATATGTGTCCCAAATACTCTAATAGGACACTTACTACTCTTATAGAACAATCATTTGCCATTCAGTATACAGAGAGTTCAGATAACTCTATTGAAATAACAAATATCGTGTTTCTAGAAATATGCATAAACCGAGAAAATTTTTGTGTTAAAAGCTTCCACTTTAACAACAAACTACTATAAATTTAATGTATTTAATTGTTGAATCAACAAACTAGTTCATTCTTTATCACAGGCAAAGCAGATCTATAGTAACAAGCAGTGAATTCGAAAACATCGGGCATCTCCATGCCATGGAAGACCAACAGTTCATCACAATTCAAGCAGTGACTATAGTGGAATTGTTTTTATATTGCTGAAGTTCATTCCATACAACTTGCAGTGGCTTGAAACTTTGGTTGACCATTCCTTTGGTTATTTAGATAAAGGAAATGAAATAAAGCGGAATTCATAAAATGCACACACAAACATGTGGGGTTCTTGCAAATCCAGTCACATATGAACTTATCACGCCGAACAGCACACTAACGTCATGCTCCAGGCTCAGGATGGAACTTACTAATTATACTGTAGCAGTACTTTAAATGAGTCCAGTAGGACCTCATCTATCGACACCTTCAATTATTGGAACAGTAGGAGCAACTGTTTTACAGGTTTTTGCAATTGAATTCATCACTTTTGCATTATAATTCATCACGTTTGCAAAAGAATGCGTCATAATTACATTGATTGCAGGAAACAGTTACTTATCACAAGGTGAATCATTTTGCCATGGAGAATACCACTTGAGACACTAGAGGGTAATTGAAGCTGGTTATACGCGCAGCGTGCTGTCTGTCAAGTTTAATTAGCTTGTTAGCGAGTGACCACACCCATCACCAATGGTGAAGCATGGATGCTGATGTTGCTGTAGCAGAATTATTGCCTTAAAAAGAGTTATTTACAACAGCTGTTCTTACAAGATCATGAAGCTCAGAACAATTTTCTCTAATAGAACAAACACATACTAAGGGAGGGGAGTGTGATATTTCAAATCAAGCTCAGGTATTCAAATCTACACAAGGCAAACACAATGGTCACATACTTGTATCAAATACTAGTAAACCTACTCTGTGCTAAAAAAAAAAAAGTATCGGGAAAAAATAGAGTATCGTGCAAAAAAAAAAGCATTGAGTTCAAGAAGCCAGAGGAGGTTGATCATGTGATCATAAAGAAACTTTGAGACTAATTCAACACCGTTGACACATCAGATCAAGGACAAATTGTACATACATGCCTTATGTGTACCAGGGTCTTCAGCTCAGCACAATGCACTGTAATCCTAGCTAATAAAACAAGTCTTATACCTGTGTGTGGCGCTATCTGGCTAGTGTTGATTACTAGTACTTGTTGGAGGAAATTGTATGTGACCTGACAAAAGCCATAACAGTGCTGTAACTGTAGCTTAACTTGGTCAGACATGATATTCATTAGATTAACTGGGTGATGTTGGGTGCTTAGCTGTTTTTAATGTTAATTGCCAACGGTACTGTTGGTGTTTAGATGTTTCTATTGACTTGCTCATCTGATGACAGTGTCAGCCATTTTATACTAGTTAAAACACTGCCTGCAAGTGCAATATGAAAAAATAACACAAGAGCGAGATTAACACAGCACAAAGTGAAGCCGAGTGCTGTATTTGGCTTGAGACCACACCAGAGCGCTATTTTTTTCATAGTGCACAAGCGTGGTGGTGCTTTAAATGGTTTAAAGTACTTTCTGGTCACCTTTGTTCAGAGCGTTCATGAACTACATCAGTTTTCAGCCATCAGACAATCGGTAAGTATCTGCATAGTACAAGTTTGGTCATAAAACAAACAAATATGTTTTGACTACTTCTGGCGATTTAAAATGCTATGCACATGATCAACAGTGCTGTATTTTCCTTTCAGTGCTGTATGGAAATAATAGCACTGTTATTCACTTGATCTTCGCCCATGCAAGTGCTTTAAGTGTTGATAGATGGTACCAAGATTATAATATTTGTATGAGGGACTCTACATACAAGATGGCTGTAATACAGTACTGCTTTGAAGTCCAAGTGATGCTCTCCTTTGCTATAATACATGCTGTTTGAGAGAAGCAAGAGCAAAGTCACATAGTGGGGTGGGCTTGGATGATAGGGCCCCAACCCTTCTGATTACAAATGGAGGGGATAATTGCCACTTTTTCGATTCTTTTCTCTATGTTCCTGTAGGTGTTTTTATTAAAATTTTATTTGATGGAAGTTTCATCATGGCCGGAATAAAAAAACAACAACATAACACTCATGAGTTGACAATAATGACACAAATTTGTTATGTGATTGTTCTAATAGAGTATTTCAGAACCTCAAACTGTGGTGTTCTGATAATATGACGTATGTTACCAATGTACTCTCATAGCCACAAGCCAATATACAAAGATAATCCAACTAGCTATTTAAAAAAATTAAAAGGTTGATATACACACTACAAAAAGTAAGGAAACAACCTCAAAATGTTACAGCTGAAATGAGAAATGATCCAGCAGTAAAAAGTAAGGAAACAAGATTAGATGACTACTTGCTAAAGTGAGACACACTTTAATGCCTACTTTTGGCTAGCATCTTGAAATCAAATTAGGCATTAAAGTGTGTCTCATTTTAGCAAGTAGTCGTCTAATCTTGTTTCCTTACTTTTTACTGCTGGATCATTTCTCATTTCAGCTGTAACATTTTTGAGCTTGTCTCCTTACTTTTAGTAGCGTGTATATCAACCCCTACTTCCTATTGAAATTTTTAATTTTTTAATTGCTAGTTTGTTTACTTTTTTTTGTCTAGCTAGCTAGCTATATTATATTCTTTTTGTTTTCCACATAGTATAAATATCACTTGAAGCAGCTATCTTTTACCTTTGTACACAATAAGCGCCTGTAAAATAATTATCGTATTGTCTTTTAAAGCTATTACAGCAACTGTTTAAGGCTTCAGCTGCATTTCTAATGGCCTAAATGTTGATGATTTTACAGTAAAACATTGTTGAAAAAAAAAAATATTAGAGTGGAACCCTCGCTTTTAGAAGTCTGGATCCCGAAGTAGATCCACCCCTCAAAGACATTATTAGGCCACTCCAATCGGTAATTATGTTCCTGGTCCACAGCTCGCATCTTGTTTGGAGAATGTGAAATTTCAGAAATACATGGGTAAAATGCCCACATCAGCTTTTTGAAAAACCTGGATTTCAGAAACAAATATTGGGCTACAACAAGTTTGCTAAATCTAACTATCTAAGTGTCATAATTTGTATTTTATCAGTGAAAATCTGCAAGAATGGGCAGAGTGTATAGTACGGATCGATATACTCTAATAGAACAGTCAGTAAATCACAAAAAATTTACTCTAATTGAGCAGTCAATTCATTGTTGCTTTGTTGCTGAATTCCGCCTGCCCGCCACATCTAAAACTGATTTTCAAAGGACCAGAAACATAATTACCAATTGGAGTGGCCTTAGCTAGCCACCTCACAAAAAGACGACTACCCAGCATTAATAAATGCTAGAGACAACTCCTTGGGTACTACACCCGTTCACCCTCATCTTACGCACACGTATTCACACTTCATTAAAATCATGTGTTTGGGTTGTGGGGCGCGCCGCAACTATTAAGCGTTGCAATTATTAATTATCCTTCGAGAAGAACAAAGAAGCGGATGAATGATGAAAGCAAACAGCATGGTGCAGTGGACAGAACGTAATTGGAACAACAGATTCGTGAATCCGACTTGACTGTCTGAAATTTCTGGAGCCGTACACCTAGCGCTACCGGGTCTTACAGCAGGCAGGTTGGCAGACGAAATGTAGGAGAATTTTGAAAATTTTAAAACTCACTGTACATCGAAACATTCGACTTTTCACTTCATTTACCCAAGGTACAGCATCATTATAATAGTACTGATGCATTCCAGGTGGTTTTTTCAGGTAAAACTTATTGCAAGGCTGTTTTTTGAGGTGCGAAAATCCATGAAACCATATGATTTCTTACCAACCCCTACTATGCAGTACTATTGTACTGTATGATATGGTAACATAGACCCTTCCTTCGACAACATTCAGTAACGGTGGGGACTACCGTATTTCTGTGGGACAAAATAACTCTAGATAGAGTATTTTGGCAAAAGCTGTATCATCGATAGCCACTTCTAGCTATGATTCTATGAAACCAGTGATGTTGGCTTTGTGAGCTACTAAAACACAAGAATTCTTGATGTTGTATTCATCAGTTTCAGACATGAATTCTTAAGCTTTGGCTTCAAGATGACATGTAAGGATTTTTCCACACCTTCCATTCACATTGGAATACTCTGCTAATGTGAAGTTAATAATTTGGAACTTTAACAAACTTTGGGGAGATATCAACTGTTAATGGACAATGCATTCTTTTAGTTGCTGTGCATGCCTGTACTACAACCCTAAGTGCCACTGCACTTGTCTGACTTAAAACAAGTGTTGCTAACCTTACTCTCACATTGAGTGTGCATTTAAATTTCATCAACTTACGTATCAACCCCTACTGGTAGCTAACTTGGAAACCATGCTAGTGCAATCACATATTGTTGTCCAATAATGGCACAACACCAATGGCTGGTAAATATCACATAATAAAATACATCACGTGCAAAACTGCTTTAGGAACACTTTACACTGATACATGCTACATGGCTTTCTAAGTTGATATACACATAAAGGTGTTCACAACAAGGCTTGTTTTACACAACAGTCTGGCAAAAGTCTTCATTTAAACTGTATGCTCACATATATAGACATCAACAAATGTGAGAACAACGTTAATCATGTCATGCCACTCAATTGTTGAGTGCACGTTAGCTCTGTGAGTGCATGTGCGTGTGTGTAGGCATCCCATGTGGTAACCCCCTGCACAATGGTTACTAACTAGCTAAGCCACACCACAATAATCTATATATTAATTCTCTTCGCCCACGCACATGTTTTTCGAGCACTGATCCGCCATTCTTGGTCGGATTTCAATCGGATCGGTACCATTCAATTCTAGAATTTGAGACAAATCTTATGATCCAGGATTGGTGGCGATTCGTTGAACTACGTAAAATACCCTTTAAACCACCGTAACTACCCGAGGAAGACACAAATTCGTCCATAACTTTCTTGAGACCCTTATCGTGTTACCAGCCTTCCCCATCCCCCAGCCTACACTAGACTTTTCTCTCCCCTGTGGCCGACAGAACGAGAAACATTAAAATCGAGGCCATAAAATTTTCAAACACAAACTCCTCCCAGGTTTTCCCCCCGATTAGCTTCAAACTCGCTAAATCAACTACCCGTCCAAAACAATGTGTCATAAGGTGGTTTTCGTGTCTATCATTACGTGCTAACCTTGGTTGCGAGATACTTATCACTGTCAATGGCCATTATAAGTTTACGATACGCGTATACGGCATCCCGGTATACACGCGTTGCCAATAGAAATCAGATGACGTCACGGTTAAAATTTAATATCTAAAAGCTTACAGTGAGATAGGATCAGTCACTTTTTCATGATTTAACCAATCAAATCAGCGAATTTGATCATGTGATCTGGTGTGTACGCTATCATCCGGCAAACACACTCGCCAGTATAAAAGGACAGTTTTGTAGTGGGTGTGGCCAGTATACGACTACTTGACAGAGACTACACACGAAAGATTCATAGGGAATACACAATCTGCACCCTGCTGCGCTCATTACAAGGATAGACGTCCTGAGGCCTACACCGCTGTGCGCTAGACGAAGTATAACTACAGCGACATGAAGACAGGCAGCAGTCAGGGAAGTCTAAAATTGAGGATTACCAGCACACCACTGCAATGGAGAAGGAAACAGTCAATAAAGGAGAGTTTTGTAGTGGGTGTGGCAAGTCTATGAGCGATGTTTATTTCTATCGGGCTACTGGACAGAGATTACACAAGGAAGACTCGCCGGAAATACACACTCTGCACCCTGCTGTGCTGTCCACTACAAGATAGACGTCCTGAGGCCTATCCCGCTGTGTGCTAGACGAAGTATAGCTACTGCGACAAGTAGACAAGCAGGTCAGGGACTATAGACAGACCTAAAACGGAGGATTACTAGCAACAACAGTGCAAGGGAAAATGAAACAGTCAATAAAGGATAGTTTCATAGTGGGTGTGGCAAGTTAAAATGGGATGATCACTCCGACCAGGCTGCCTACAATGACACACTCTGCACCCTACAGGATGACACCTTTGTGAACAAGGAAAATTACGTTCAACTACTCTAATAGAACATACATCTACCTTACTAGGCGATGAATCGTGGGGACTATATCATTTAGTTGCTATTGCAGTCTTCAATGTGTAGGGAGACACGGACACATTTTCACTCCTTGGTAACTCAACAGGGACAGCTGAAACTTCCAGAAGCTCTACTGAGCAACCACTCTTCGTATGAAGGATTCACCTGGGCTATGCTGATATACAACTCTTCACATATACTGGTGTTGACCTTGCTCAGTGCAGCCAATTAACTTGAATACCGTACTCAATACTGTACTGCATACACACTGTCATGTAATAAGTAAACAACACAACAATACCATGACTAGGATGTAGAAATGAAACTCCAATTCAGTTACTCATATTGACAAAACAATCTATCTGAATAATACCACTATATGTGACAAATGCAACTTGAATTAGAATATAGCTCATTGTGGTAATGCACCAACCATTGGTCAACTGATCCTCATGCCACACTCAAGCACTTTATGTTAGTTCATGCAACATCATCCAAATGAAGTATAGAGTACATCCCAATTGTGGTATTTGTCTGCCGCTCAAAACTAATTTTATGTATGTGCATGGTTGTAATGGGACCTGCATGAGTACTGCACAGATGTGCAGAAATTCCAGTGCACAAGGCCAACTTGCATTATAAAAACTATAACATCAGTCACTCTTTCTTCATGAAGCCACCAACATTATAGCTAGATTTTAGTGCCACACACAATTGAAGAGATTATGCATGCACATAAGTAGCTATGTGTAATGACTTTGTTGGTATGTAATGATGTGATTACTTCTTGATCATTAGTAATGTTCAAACTTTAAGTGTATTCACACAATAGCACACAATTGTCTTAGTATCACGCGCATTTTGCGCGGGTACACCTAGTAAGGTTTGATTATAGTATGTCAAGCTTCAAGCACATTTGTTTGATACACTCACTTACCTAGTGCTTCTGTGAAGGTTCTGCAAGCCCCTCAGGCATACTGCAACTGGAGTTTCATCTAAGCTTAAATAACTGCTGCTACACTTACACAGCCATTGGCTCCACGTGGTATTGGGTAACAACAAAATTTACCATTCCACCTTCAGTAACACAGGAAAGGAGATTTGGAGGAATGGCAGAAACGGCAGAATTGGCGAAAACAGCTAAAAATCATCATTTCCAGATTACGGACAGCCTATAAGCACTATACCTAAGTAGTGTGAAGACTCAATAACTGTTAGTTAGTACTGTTAACACAACGTAGCTAGATAGAACTCACCACAATTAACTTGCAGCTTAGCGTCATAACCACAGCATTAGGCATGATGATCCTTGATCTGCTCTTAAACTGTAGCCTCATCGATCTGTCACTATTCAGCACACTGTATTTAAAGCGCATGTTAAAATAAGCACCTAGCGCAAGTACATTATTACACGTAACTGTCTGCTAGAATGTTCTATAAAGTTCTCATGAAATTGATCGCCACTCTGTGTAGTAAACGTGCATGTTAAATTATACATTGTGGTCTTGTTTTCAATCACGTGAGAATGTTGTAACATGCGTTTCGAACACAGTGTGCCGCAAGGTGACAGATACAGTTTAAGAGCAGACCAAGGATTATTATGCCTAAGGTTGTGGTTATGATGCTAAGCTGCAAGTTATACACTGGAGAAATTGGCGCTCCAAAGAGCATGCGCTTCAATTGTGGTGAGTTCTAGTTACAGTTGAATTAGCCAACAGTTATTGAGTCTTCATGCTACTTATGTATATAGTGCTCTTAGGCTGTCCATAATCTAGAAATGACAATTTTTAGCTGTTTCTGCCAATTCCGCCATTTCCGCCATTCCGCTAAATCTCCTTTCCCCAGTAACACTATTGGTTTGACACAAGTCAGAGCAAGCAATTCAAACATTAAAGTATTGGGCAAGAAGATGAACGAACGAGCAGCCTGTTAACATGAAAACAGCAGCTGTTACAACACATAACCATCAGAGAAGCACCCATTTACTTCTTTGATGGTATTGGCTGTTTTGTGGGAGCTAAGACTAAAGTGAATAGACTAAAGCAAAAACATTAAACACATAGAGGTAACAACATTACAGCTTTTAGCTGGCTGCATGTGTATACTGACAACCTAGTTTTGTGTTTTGTAAGCATTCTTATGCATGAGTTCAGTTAGTGAGGTCAAGACTCAAGTTATACACCAAAAGTTCAATACATCAAGTATAGTCACAAGACCCTAAACCATTTATTTTCGTACAACTGAGTAAGTAGTGCTTTAGGTACCATAAAATGTCTTCTGGCGGAGTGTTCACCTTGTGGGCTCAAACCCCTTCAGTTTTCAAGCATCATAGATTCCAGTAAGTGTCTATACAATATGGTTTTAACCATATAACAAACAACCGGGCAGTTTTTGTAATTGAAACCATCACACGTACAAGGCACACACTTCTTTTTGACTGCCTGTCCCAGATTTTTCTTCAATCCGGTCTCCCACCCCCCATGAGAGATACCCACCCACCTAGCCAAGGGATGCTGAGTAACCTAATCACAAGCAATTTATTTAGGCTCAATGAATGAATGGAGCCACTGACAATAGCAGGGACCTGAATCTCCTGTTAGTCCATGAATTTCCCTGTTGTTGACTTGCAAGGCCAACTCTGACCTTGCCTGGACTCCACCACACAGCTAGTGCCAGGGCTGCTACCATTACTCATACCACCAGAGTGGCATGTTACCAGGTCCACCACGTAAAGCACGCATGCATGCACGCACACACAAAGTACTCTATAAGAGTTAATTCCAACATGGCTAAAGTGACATTCTTGCTACATACTACAGAGAAGACTAATACACACACACGCACGCATATATAGCCAAATATCTATTAGGCGGTTACAGAATACATAGCAACAAAGTGGTGTAGGCAAACTATCAATCTTTCCTTTAACGGGCTGATATGCTACATCTCTACATGTAACCTCACTAGTACTAACATTTCATAGTGGCATTTATAGCATGAAATAGCTTTGGGCATGTCTGGAATACCTGTGATATCATGCCTTATCACGCCTACTTGAGGCAAGCCATTTCTTTCTTTTGGTCATTCTCATATTAATCTTTTCCTCCAGGGTAGACTGGCCCTAGTACTGTTAATAATATATGTCTTCTTAAAAATGTATGAAGCCTTCGAACATTGTCCAGTTGGTTACAAGATGAAATTTGATAATACAAAGTTCTTCAAATACAGCGAATTATAGATATCAACCAAGAAAGGATATTGTATTGTGTAGAAAGGATATTGCATTGTTACAGTGGGTGGATATTATATGTACTATGAAACCAAAAACTTTGGCCTTAAAAATAGCCGTGTTTTGAGCCTACTACAGGTGGCCACTATAACAAGGTGGTCTCATTTAAAGGTGGTTGCTAAGCGAGTTTTTTTTGAAATTTAATTGAGCAAATAAACATTTCTAAGTAGATTCATGGGAAAAAAGTCAGCAATACTTTATTCACCCAAGAATAAAGTGATGACACACTGTCACTCAGGTACAGTACGGTGTACAAACTGAGACATTGTATTTACACATGAGTTCATATGAACTCATGGTTGTATTGAGTCATGCTTACACATATACTGACCCAGATTCAAGACTATCTTCTAAGGAAATGAATCATTCTGTTACTTGTTAATTATAAAAGAGTTGATTAGCTTTAATAGTTTTTGTCCATACTTTTACTGGGGAGCCTTGGTAACTCTCTCTTAAAGGCTGTCTGAAATTAGGGTTAGACTATACACACTGGCTCTCTCTCTAAATGGTCACTATTAAAAGTTACAAGCTTAATAATTAGTACAACTAATCAGAGGGTTATCAGATGGTTGTCCAGGAAGTCCAAATGTAAAAAAGAGTCATGTGTGTGTGTGAAACTTACTGTGGCATAATAAGTTGAACTGAATTTTATCATTTTTATTTTCTGTTGACTAGGTCTGTACATTGTCTCTATTGCAAGTAACAATCTTTTAACAAGGCTTTGATCTGGCATACTGTATACAAGCACCTTTAATACAATCATTTCAAGTAATTCAACCACACCAGCCCACTAATGCAATTAACACAAATAAAGCCATGGATGACAGTATAGAAGCCATTGGTAGTGATGATTATTGCAGTGTTTACACAGTGAATGATTTGATCAGGGTAAACACTGATGTGTCTTTATTGTAGTCAAAACACAGAGTTAAAATGAAAAAGTCCAACAAGTTGGCTATTTCACTCAACTCTTATGTGTGAATAATGTACTGTGTACTGGGAAGGTTCAGTGGATGGGTGGGGAACTTAGTGTACTCTCCAACAATATATTTGATACATTCTTCTCTTCAACAGTAAAGATGTGTGTCACAATTTGTTTACCCACATAAAAAATGTCTTTTTAAAACTAAACATCCAAAAATATTAAAATGGTTTCGTAGCACTACTAAATGCATTGGTAGTTAACAGCTAAGTCATTTGCCACATTAGTACATCTAAACTGTTTTATAGTAAAATTCACCATATTGTTCCCTCAGCCATAATTAAAATTTTAACTACCAGTGGTGGTTGTTAATGTGAAGGTTAATACACGACGGGGCAACCTTTCCCATGTGATGTTGAATGTGGCTTGGTGATAGTATGGGGCGCAGAAATATGAGGCATATTACATGTGCTGGTCTGGGCTCTGCATCACCCATGGGTTGGTCTAGTTGGTATGGATAATCACACGTACAGAATGCAGATATTATTTGATATACCAGTACTTATGGTATGAAACTACTTCCTGCACCACCACAGGCCACTCCTATTAGGTAAGTGTAGAAGGTACTATAGTCCTCCGCCATTTGTAGTGTCAGAGGAGCAGTAATAATGGAAATCAACGTCATTCTTATGACACTGTTCTTATGTGTATCAATACATTCTAGTGTGCACAGATAGCAACTATATAGGTTGCTTACAACACATCAGGTCAAACCTAACAAAACTTGAGCAAACCACATGACAGTTTGCAACTAAACCAATAACAGTAGTACATGTATCTACAGACTTGTCTACACATAACAGCAGGTACCTGTCCTAAAGCACTGACTCCAGCGTCTGTTCGTCCACAGCACACAAAGTTGCAGCTCTTGACATCTTCTATTAGTTTTGTCTTCACCATAGTCTCAACCAGTTTTCCCTGCAACAGCAAACAATATGACAAGTTGCTGAAGCATGGGCAGCTACCTACCTGCACGGTGCTGTCCGTGCTCTTCTGAGCTTCAAATCCGTTGTATCTCCAGCCGAGGTAAGCTACCTTAAGCGCTATGCGCCTCTGCTTGTAGCTATAAAACACGGGTTATTGAAACTCTCTAATAGTAGGCTCACTTTAAAAAGTTGAAAACCTTCCTCTTTGATTTTGAGACTAATGCCGGTTCTTTTGATACTTCCATCTTGTTTTTTATCGTTAATTCACGTGTGGCCCCATCAAAGTCTTGTTGAGTAGACATAAGGCGCCGAAGACTCGTCCGAAGAAACCATGTGACAAGCATAAATAAGTTATATTCGAAAATATTAGAATACATGATTGAGGTCAAAACAATGCAAATCCTGCAGACCTAGGTGAGAAGCTAGAACGCATTACTGTTGCATTGTTTGTATTTTTCCTATTTTAGGTGAATGGGCATGTTTGGGCTTCGTGTGCAAGCCTTTATGGCACTTGGCGCGTTGGTGGCCCTCTACAACTATACACCCTATTTGCTTTACTTCCTCCTGTTTTGCCTAGCTGTAGTATCGGGAGTTGGACTCACTTTACTGCAAGGCTTGTACAAGCTGCGTAGACTAGAAACTTATCCTGGTCTCCCCCATCCCATAATTGCTAAAATTTTAAGAAGAATGAAACTGTATCCAAAAGCCAGGCCACAATGTGTATTACTGTCAGCAAACTTTGACAGTAAACTGCAGGAGATCGTTGACCTCACTATCAAACACCATTTAGTTCAAACTTACCAAGTCAAAATTGGCAGTGATCAGGAGAGTTATTTCCGATGCATTATGCCAGAACTGTGGAGCTTTTTGTCAGCGCTACACCAAGGAATCAGTAGAATAGACATGGTTAAATTACTGGCCCAGGATGCTGTCCAGTCGCTCAGAGAACACCACCAGAATGTCCGACAGCAGCAAGTAGCAACTGGCAAGTCCACAGCGAGTTTCCGTTTTCTCTTCAATTCTGAGAAATTTTCATATCTTCAGACTGCAGAAAGAGAACTTGACTTTTTACGACAGCTTAGTGATGTACTGTTGTGTACCTTTTTGCCGAAGAATCTCTTGCATTGTACAGCCACGAGAGTTCTCATTCGTGAGTACCTGGCATGTCAAATTTTGCAGCCAACCATTGAGCGACTATGTGATCCAGATTTTATTAATCAAAAGCTTCTGGCTTATCTGAACAGAAGAGAAGGAACAGCCAAATCTGCTCAGAGAAATTATGCAGTTTTTACCACCTTTGAAAACTTTATGAAGCATTTAAGAGATTGTAAAGACCCTGAAGAGTTGAAATACTTGAGAGAATACATCATCACAGATATTATACAGGCAAAAGCGGTGCATAAAATGAAGTGTTCACGCAGTACAGGGATACAAGAGATGAAATTCCCAATTCCAATTCCAGCCCAGAAGGCAGAAATGCTAATGAGTCGGACCAATCTGCCTGGGTACATTAAAAAGTTGGGATTGGCTAAAGACCGATGTGAAAAGCAAATCAAGGAGCTGTCTGGGGAGGACTACTCCCCGCAAGAACAGGGTGCCATTGCTCAGATACCTTTCGAGTATATCATGACAAGCGAGAAAGGTATAACTTTTCTGCTACAGTTTCTAGAGAAGAGACACTGTCACTTGTTGTATTGCTGGATCATCATAGAGGATTTGAAATCTTGCAAGCAAGATGAGATAAGAGATAAAGCACAACACATATATTCGCAGTTCTTGGCACCCACAGCAGAGAGCCACATTGATCCTGACACTAGTATTGTCATTTCTATTGAGATGTACCTCGATGGAAGTGACGAACACTACACAGCTATGTTTGAACTACAGGAATACATTTATACTGAGATACATGGAAAGTATTATTATAGTTTTCTGTGTAGTGAAGAGTACAGTGAGTTGAAGGAGCAAATCTCCAGTGAGCGAGCTACAATCAACAGTCTGATAGCAACACATCAGCATGGTGCTGGCACTGGTGGGGCTGATGATGGGAACAAGCACAAACAGAAATTGAAAGCTTTGAAGAAAAAGCATGAAGAAAAATCTGAAGAGATGGTTGCAATATCATCAGAACCGTCTGCTGGCCTTGAACAAAGAAAAAAGTTGTTGGAGAAAGATTTGGGTAATATTTCACACGAGATTTCTCAAATTGAACACTACTTAGAACACACAGACCAGTATTATGATACAATTGGTGAGTGGATAGTTACAGTGTTCTCAGTTGATGTAGAGGAAGCAAACTCCAAAGATCCACTATTTGTACTTCTAGTTCAACATTTGGAATCGGTCCATGAAGAGACCCAGCGTGTTAGAAATCTCAGCTCATCTAGTGATGAATTTGAAATTCTCCACAGTAGACATGAGGAGTCGCTGTCACCTCCAGTTGACACTGCTAGTGAGAACTTGCCACGGATGAGGGATGGCTGGGTGGTTGGGAGGAGACTTAGTGAGTTTGAAGAACTGCACACCAAGATTGCCCCCCTGTGTGGGCATCACTTAAAGCTACCAACACAAAAAAGGCAGAGTTTCCTACCCAGTTTTGGGGACACTAAAGAACTGGTTAAAAAACAATGGGAAACTTATCGAGAACAACTACAAGATTATATAAACAAAGTGACGAACTCTCCAGTTATAATGGAAAGTGAATACATGTTTCACTTTTTAAGTTCGGCTTCAGATAACTTTCGTAAGAGCAATGAAATCCTAAAACGATCTGCCCTAGCTAGCTTACTACACTTCCGCGACCATAGCAGTGATGATGCAATTGTAGAACCCATCTATAGTCTATTTATTGAAGTGTTTGAGCTGGAGAACTTTACAGGGATGGTTCGTAAACAGTTGATTGATTTAATACAGTTTACATTTGGGACAAGTATTATCCGACAGGTACATGAGACCGTTTCATGGATGGTATCAGAACCAATGTTGATTTACTACTTAGAAAACTACCGAGAAGCTATGTGGCCCGATGGTGACCTGAATACATCTCTGGTGACACGTAGCGATGAAGAAAAAGCTGAAACAAAGGAGTTAGCCCGAGAGAAATTATTAAAAAATATGTCCATTGTTATGCAGACTTTAATCAGTAAGAACAAGTGCCAAGTCGGATTGAAAAAGATCTTTGATGCCTTCCAGGATAGCCGAGCAAATAAACAACTATTTTATTCTATCCTAGAACTTTGTGTATGTGCTTTAATTCCAGAACTGAGAGAGATTGACGTTGGAACATGACCTATGTAAACACTTTACCGCCAAATTATTTATTAAATTAAAACGCGTCTAATTAGTAATTTTTAAATGTCACAAGTCGCGAAGTTTAAACACTGGTAGATGGTGTCAATTTCGACCGCTTGAAGCCCATGGCTAGACCTTTTAAAGTACTTATCCCGGAGCAAAAAAAGCAATTTGGTGTGGTCGCAAGAAACCTTCGACTACTTCGGGACGACATACAAAAGCGCTATGGACTCAATAACGACTTCAAAATTTGTTTACCAGATGGAACAGCCATTGACGACGAAGAATACTTCGCTTTTCTCGAACCACAAACTTTACTAATAGTACGACGGGGCAATCCAATACCTGACAATCTAATTTCCGGTAAGCTATGTTTGTTTTCCTTTTCGTTAGTAATGTTTCAATATTATTGTCATCATGCATTGACCAAAAAATATGCCTGAGTAGCAATTCAAAACGCGTGCTAGGTGAATACCATTAAAGTACTTAATACACTGACTTAACATTGTTATCACTAGATGGTGGTAAAGAGGTGGTTGGCAGGACACAGACTAAAGCATCATTACTGAAGATTGTAAAAGTAAATGGAGATGTTAGCTGGGATTGGGCAGGTGAGAAAATGTTTGTCTTTTGAGTGCAACCCTGTGGCTGTGTCTGTCAAACGCCACAATTGCTTTTAGATTAGAACTGTGGTGGATCTAGACCAAGCCTTGAGCCCTTCCAAGTGTGTTAAATGACTATGAATTTCTGTTGATTAGTGACACATTTGCTTTTTGTTTTTATAGCTCAGCCAATTTCTTCTTCATCCAGTCCACAAACAGCTGTAGTTCATCCTCAGGGCATAAGGACAACTTCATCGAATGAAGCTACCAAGCCATTACAACATATTCCCTATATCCCGCCTCCCTCCCAACCTGTTGAAAGTTACTGCACTACAAGTTCCAGATTTTCGTCATCATATCACCCAATGACCACAGTCCATCATATTACACAGCAACAGTTGGTGGATACACTTTCAAATCGTGGGTTGCTGGAATTACAGCAGCAACAATTGCAGTTGCGACAACAACAGAAACAGCAGCAACTTTTACAGCAACAACAACAGCAGCAGTTTCTGTTACCCACCAACTCACAAACTGGTGCTGTTTTACAGCAACAACCAGCTCAGCAGCGTTACGTCTTGCAACAGCAAGCCAAAGTGTTGGAGAGAAACTATTATCGTGTCCTTCATTGTCCATCAGGCCATGCTGGCTCAGGTCAAGTGCCTGGACGCCCTCAGCCATAACCACTTGTTTATACTTCTTTTGCAGTAATCACTGGTATAATATATTATATGAATTGAAATAAAAATCATGTCATTTTTTAAACTAAAAAACAGTCTATGATTGTACATACATCTTTTTAAAAATAATAATTTAAAATTTTACTGTTGAACATTAAATTAAGGATCCAACGTTCTGGGTGGGGCCAACTGTTTACATTTCAATTTGGAACAGTTACTTTTGATGCCTAGTGATCTGTAGATAATTTTCTTGCCCAATAATAAAACGTCTATCCACGTGAATTTGCCCATTTGTACCATACAGTGACCCTATTGGAAAATATACAATATATATTCATTTGCTGTCTTACGGTATCAACAAGACACTTGATATATTGTACATACCTTTCTCCAGCCAGGATTCTGGGTACAGTAGAATGCTGTGTGTGGATTGGTCAGGTCTTTCGTGGATATTGGTACAATGTGGCTCTGTGGAGAGTGTGATTTGGTAAACTTTGATGGTGTGTGAACAAGCAACATGACATACCCGAAGTTTTGTCCTCTCTCTTTCAATGACACCTGTCGCTTCATTAAACCTTTCTTGGTCAGTTTCCCACTGTTTTCCAAAGTTGCTCATAATTCTGAAGTAGACATAAGCATGAAGCGTAGTTGCGTATAAGGTTACAAATATGAAAACTTACTTTTTTTCCCACGCTGGGGTTTCTTTATCCATCCTTGGATAGTGCTATAATGTACGTAAAAAAGCCAATGAAATATAGTACCATACAACTGGATAGTATTACTTACTTCTTTGAAATTCTTGACTAAAACCTGTAAAAGGGCATGAGAAAAGAAGAACACAATGAAATGGATTGACAATGAATTGTAATTTTAAACCATACCAGGTAACTGTGGAGACTAAAGCTTTTTCCAATCACCAGCAGTGGAGTGAAAGGATGCAGTATCAACTCTATATGAAAACAAAACATGCATGTGATCCCGTCCATTAAAGACTAGGCTCAAAGCCCACTCATTTTAAGGCTTGCAGAACATTTTCACAGTTTGTTAATTCATACAATTCCAATGCAATTAACTACTTAATGGGTGGTATGAATTAAAAATTGAATTGCACACCAGGTAATGTTTCTATAATTAGTATATTATTGGCCAACAATGGAATATGCAGAGTACCATCTGTTTGTATTATAATATCCCCTGATATCTTACCTCTTAGATAAAAGAACAACGAAGCTCCTGGTATGAACGGACCATTTCTGTATTGCTGATGTACTAAACATAGCCCCATCTGCATTTAAAAATATCAGTCAGTTATAGTGTTTCTGGGTGGAGTGTGTGCATGTATAAACTTACCGTCATAAGGTTGTATTTCTTTCCATCAAGTTCACCATTCTCAACTTTGACTAGTATCATTCCTCGGAGGCTACCATCTAACTTTCTCCGTGCCACAGCAATGTGTGAATAATTGTTTATTACTCTTTGAAATTCTCCTAGTCTGTTCACAAATAGATACCAAATATATCGGACATACCAAATATAAAGTTGTTTATGCTTACGAGACATCACTCTCCATCATTGAAGCAGAGAATTGATATAGATCCATGATGGCCAACTATGGTGAGAAGAATAAAAATTATTCATGTAAACAGGAAAAGCTTTTCTATATACAGCTTAGCACCAGGGTGCAACCTCCTGTTATCTCACCTTGTCCAACAAGTTGGTGGCACATATGTGGGTCTGCAGCTCTGAAGAGTTGCTACAGAAGCCAAACAAATACCATAAAAGTACACAGATCACAGAGTACACTAGTGATTACCTCAGTCCATTGTAAGCAATGTTCAACTGGACAAAAAACTTTCCAATAAACTAGATAGAAACAGTAAACACACCATTGATCAAAGATTTCGTTACAATATACTACAATCAAGAGGTCAGCATATATAGTGTGTTCAACAATTCAGTGTGTGTAGGCGTGGCTATTTTGTGTGGTGTAAAGTCAACCGTGTTAACACTGCAAATGCTCTTTTGTACGTGAACAGTGTAGGTGTATACAGCGTGACACGAAATAATTATGTTACGACGATTGCACGCGGCTCACCACTGATAAAAGTCTTCCCAGTCTCAAGATCGTTTTGAGCAGGAACAATACAAATGTCCAGAACATCGTTGCGTATGCTATTCTTACTAAGAAAATCAGCATATCTCGACTGCGGCAACTGACGGGACTGAATCAATGCAGCATTTTTATAATTCCCTCTTGTTGCCTTTCTTGTATGGTCTCGGCAGCACGTGAATGGCTTTATTGACTAATTACGTCAGGTGAGTTGCCTAGTAGCGCATACACATTCCTAATGTGCTGCTTAGCATGTTATTGTATTTCTAAATCTTCGCTTATGGGAACAGCAAATAGTTATCACAATTCCTTACATTTTTGTTACACTATACTGATTCTTATGTAGACTGTAAGGCTGTCCTACTAGCAATTGTATGAGAAGCCAGCCATTACTGCTACATTGATTGCCTAGCTTTGCATAACTAATGTAAAAAACTTTCAGGCTGTGTGCATATGCATTTCTATATATGGACTAATGATTATAGATGTAGCAGCATAGTCAGTTAGTAGCTATAGTCAGCCTACAAATAGCTACTCTTAAGAAACTGTGTTGAGGTGGCTCTGTAAGTGTAACCGTATTCTGAGCCCTGGCATATGTGGTATTACCGTGTTCCGGCTATATTCTCATCATTGCAGCTGCTTGCAGAGTTGGATTCATGCCGGCATGGTCTGCTTGATGTTGTTCAATTATAGCAGTCAACGTGCCATCAAATGTTGCAATGATGATTAGCTCTAATCTGCATAGTCATTTCCATGAGTGATGCTTGAGCTTATGAGGTGATCATCACTTGATGTAATGACACAAATATAATGGCACAATTAACTGCCCGCATGTGGATTTGTGACCATGCATAAAACCTAGGCAACTGTACAAGGGCAAGGTCCCTTGATTCTGTTTCAGCGCCTCAGTCAGTGTTTCTTGTCCTTGGCTTCCCCATATAGCTACCGTATGGAGCCCCCCCCCCAAAAAAAAGTCCCTGCACTGGACCTGCACTACAGTTACAACACTTTGCTTAGACATCCAAGTTCCATCAGCTCACTCACTACACTCAGAGTCAATCATATTAAAATGCGTGCCAGCTGATACAATTACACGTATAACTAGTAATACACCTCATGGCTATAGCATCCAATGCTATTCATGATCGATTTACATTTTGGTCCTTTCATCTTTAATTCCAGCAGGGCTTCCTTGCTGTACAGGGCTTCCAGGTAGGTAGTAAACAAGCTAGTGCTATTTATATTGTGAAAGATCACTGTAGCTGTTTGGTAGAATGTACCCCGCTAGAAAGCAACTTTAATTTGCACTATTTATTAAAGAGCTAGAAAGGTACCATAAACATAATGATAGTTATTGTTTTGGATGGCATCTAAATATGCACTAATGACCGATTACGTGCCATGCAATGTACATGCCTATATGTATATTATACTGACGCTGCAGTTAGCTATCAAACTTGAAGCCTGTATAATATGAGAGTATTAATATAACACATTCTGTGTAATTGTGCATAGCTAATTTAATCGCAATTGTCACATAATTGATAGGGGTGATCAAAAGTTAATCGGTATATGTAAGTTGTTTTCATAGCACCAAGACCACTCCTGGTTCCATAAATTGTATGCCTTGCCATATTCCTAGTTGGTACATGTCATCACAGTCTTTATTTTGACTAGCTATATCCACTCAACTATATCTTTGCTGAGAATACATATAAGGATACAACCAGCTTTATGTGTCAGTCACACAGGTTGGGTATAGAATTTGATTACTGGGTAGCTATTGACAGTTAGAGGGATGATTACTCTGATTTAAGAACTCGTATCGTATTTTCGGCCAGTGCTGCTGCTATAACTACCCCCATTTCCTTCTGACTACAACTCCATTTGGCGGTAGTCACCAAGTGGTGCTCCCTGTTGGCGTCCGCCCACCAGTGTCAGCAATTACTGTATTAATCAATGTTAAAATTCTGTACTCCGACTGACATAGTCACTGATATAACCACACAGTTTATAATTTTATGTATAAGAATCTAGCCGGTTATATGCCTACATACATAAATGCTGTTTACCATGATTTAGTGCCAGAAATTCACTTGATACCTTAAGTAACATGAAAATGTATATATTCAGCACAATACTGTAAAGTGCATAAGCTAACTAGCTACCTGCGTAATATATATTGCATGGTGAATGTAATATGGGAAGCAAATATCTTCGATAGGCTGATGTTCACAAGCAAACCGTAAGTAACTAAATGTTTCAATATAACTATTAAATAGCTAATATAAAAGGCACATCTATATATCACTAATAGACATAAACTTTGATGCTATTGTAGTGGGTCTTCTTAGTACTATAGAGCAGCTATATACTGAAGCCACTATATCGCCTGAGGGGAATATCCATACAGGATGTAGAAACTGATGTTTCTCAATAAGCTATATATGCTATACAGCCGGAAAAACATGTACACAGAAATCCACCATTGAAATACATTGGTAATCTGAAGCTCCAGTTCATTGTACACATGGATGCATTGCCATGCAAACATTGTGCTAAACTATTTAGACTTAGTGCTGGATTGTAATGATGACATAATAAAAAGGTTGTATTATGACATGAACTGATGTAAAAGTCAACAAGTGTCAGATGATGCTGTAAGATTACACTACATGAGACAACGAGGAGTTCCACACCATCATATACTATACCTTTTTCTCTGATAGATAAGCATACACCTGTAGCATGCACCCCCCTAAAATATCTCAGTAGCACCCCACAGGTCAAGTACTATACCTCACTAACTCTGGATTCATGTGTGGGCTAAGGTATACTGACTTGGTCGTAATGATACATATCTTTTTAGCAAGTATGTGTCTTATGTCTGTGAAACATGAAATATTCTGTGAAACTACAATTAATGTGTATTTTTTAAGTCAGTGTGTAGCTTATACCACTAATACATCACACTCAGTGAGACTTCTATTCTCACAGTGTATCACCCCACTCTGTTGAGTTCCATACATTAGATTACTATAGTATCAGTGACATACATGTATCTACTTTTAATTAAACGATTATGTCACACGCCTGAAACTATTCATGACATTTCTGAATGTGGCTTGAATGTGAGCCGGTGTTTAGGCTACCTGCCATGTTAACTATACTGATAATGACTGACAAAACCTATAATAGCTAGTTTAGTAGTCATGCACCTGACTGAGGAAGTCTATACTTCACCAAATAACCGTTACACATCACTAACAACTTGTTCAGCAAATCAAATTTACTCTCTATACTTATATACACAGATGTGTTACATTAGCTAAGTGGGTTAACCAATAATCTATGCAATATTTAATTCATAGCATAGTTATGTATACTGTATGGTTTGGCTGTGTACACATCAGTAGCTTCAGTGCTCCACCATTCACATTACTGCTATGTTTTCACAACACATTTAGTTGCCACCTAGAAACTATAGCATACATTGCATGCATTTCAGCACTTCAATGTGTCTTCTCAAGTGCCTATCTGTATCATAAAGAATTCAAAACTTGGCATAGTATTAACATTACATGCATTTATCCCTCCCATACTATGCAGCTGTATATATGTACAGTTGCCAGTGTACTGGCTGACTATTCCATACATGCACGTTTGTAGGGATCAGTATATGCTCATAACTCAAGATGGCCATGTTTAGCTAAAGTGCATGATGATGTCAGTAGGTACCTACATTTGCTAGTGTCTTGCAACTTCCGCAGTTACCATTATAATGATTGGTACAGCTGTTTCCATGCATTTATGTTAACTTTTTAACCAAATTCATACCGGTATTGTGCAAAGTATATCCATATTTTCATCCACCACCAAAGCAACCTGGTACACACGAGTGCACACTCTGTGTGTACACATGCGTGTGTGTGAGTGTGTGTAATTGTGTGTAATGTACATGTGCATATGTCAGTGTGTAGTGTGTGTGTGTTGTGTTGTGTTGTGTGTGTGTGTGTGTGTGTGTGTGTGTGTGTGTGTGTGTGTGTGTGTGTGTGTGTGTGTGTGTGTGTGTGTGTGTGTGTGTGTGTGTGTGTGTGTGTGTGTGCATGTGTGTGTGTAACAAATAGCTATGTTTAACTTGTCTTGCTATCCTTCTAACTTATTTGTTTGTTAGAGTAATGTGTATATCTATAGCTCAGTGTACTATTCTATTTGCTCAGTGTGATCAATGATATATGGTTACATAGCTGATGGCAGTTGATGGCTTTATCAGTAAAGGGATACAATGGGAAAGTAAGTAACTGCCTCATTTTTTCTCATATGGCAAACATACAACATGTGTTATCACACCACTTGTTAAAGCCATTTACTCAGCCTAACTCACACAAATAAACCGGTATACTCATATCAAATGCATGTACAATTGCATTGAATTACAGTTTTGCTAGCAAACAATACTGATTGGAATTCAAAACAGCTGTAATCTGTATCTATTGGTTCAGGGGCGGGTGGAGCAGGCCAAAAAGTGAGGGGGCCAGGCCAGCTGTAAGTTGAAGACCAAAAAAAAAAAAAAAAAAAGGTCACAGCCTGCTGACAATAGCTGCTCTCCACCAATTACATCTCCTTATTTATAACTACACATACGTAGCTAAGGAATTTGCTACACTGCTTCTCTGAATACTGTGACTACTCTATTAGAATATCCTGATCCTGACTGTTCTATTAGAGTATCTCGATCTTTTCTTGCAAACAGCGTCCCAAAAAGTGGGGGGGCCATGCCCCCTGGCCCCCCCGTCTCCACCGCCTATGTATTGGTTGATTCACAGACTGTAAAACTTAAGTACTAGGGCTGGGGATAGCATGAACGAATTTGGAATGGCAGTATATAGCATCACCATTCATAATTGGTATTCGCTATCATTTGAAACACTGAGCAATAATTAACACTGTATAATGTATGCAAACTGACATGACCTACAACACAAATTAAACATTTTTTAGAGCACACAATTACATTGCTTGGCATACCCTTATAGCCAGTCAAACAGTACCTTCATGGCAATAAAACCTCCTTACATCTCTCCTTGAAGGCAATATACATAAGTAAATGCCATGCACTAGTTGAATTTTTACTCATGAACAATGCTACTATAGCTACTAGCTGTAGCAATTTCACTAAGTATCATCCAGCCCGGCTAAGATTTTGTGGCTATAGCCACAACTTCATGATGCAGACATACATGTTTATGCAGACCTCCCATTCATGATCATGCAGTTGTTATTGTTGACTTTCAAACACATTTTTAGCTTGACTTCATTGGCTCCTTGGTGGCAATGGTGGTGGTCAGACATGACTTACATACACTCCTGGTTGAGCAACATGGGATGTTGTGAGAATCTTTCAAGTGTTAACTAAAAAACTACTGTTGAGACACAAAGGAACACACACAGAGAGTCACATAACATGAAGGTATTCTAGCAGTGTGGATGGTAAGAATGAAAAAGTTGAGGTGATACCTTGTAATTCCAATAGGAGTGAAATGAAAAAGTATTTGAATTCCAGACAAGACAAGAATAAATCTATATATAGCTAAACTATGTGGAAAACCTTTCAATACTAAATAGTCACATCCAGGAAGACCATTAGTAAGCAACTGAATATTCTAGCTCATAATCAAATTATACAGACTCACCCATGGTGATAGTCAACTTGACAACACTGAAGTGATTCACTAATTGTATAGCAACATTGTTGGAAATATTAGTGCATGACGTATCTGTACTCATCATCATGACCTTAAGTACTGTAGCTATATAGTACACTTCTATATCATCACACCAGCTATGATACAGCTGCATATACCTATACATCATATTGAATCAATAAAATAATATAAAAACAATTATTGAAGTTTGTCTGGCATTAGGCAAAAAGTACACATGTACCAATATGTATTATTTTTCATCTACTTTTACAAAACTACACATACACACGTAATCATACGTATACATATACAATGTTCAAATGAGTAACACAATACATATACACATACACGTACTCACAAGCAGTGGATATGCATGCATGAGGAAGGTTGATGCAGTTACATAGCTACGCAGGTGTTGTGAATACAAGTGCTACACATGATGTCAAGTGTCTAAACAATGCAGAGAGATTAAGTTGTACATTGTTGGTGTATAGATTACAGCCAAAACCAGACAATAGAATAGCTAAGACACAGTACAGTAGTCCAGATGAAGTCTTCATACTACAATTGAATCACTAATCTAGCTATATCATCAGCACTCAGCCAGTGAATGATCTAATTGAATTTGTATTGACTGACAAATACAGCAAGATGAAATATTATACTCTACATATTTTGCTAACACAAATAAGGGGTCTGTTTACATTTCCTGAGCATAGCCATATTGTACACATCAGTAAAAATTTACTGTATCATGTTATACATATACGTAGCTCTGCATACATCTAAATTAGTTTAAACTGAGTATGGTTTTAAAAGCTTTGCAGCATACTTTTAAAAGATTTTTATATCTAATTAAATAGCTAGTAGGAGAATTCCCACTGCATGCAATGGGTAAGGGAAAACTGCTTTGTTTACAAACTCATAGCATAGCTCTTACAAACCCTATACTCGATTCATGGAAACTAAAAACTCACTAGTAGCTATATCAAAGAATACAACTATATAGTATCCAGACAGAAACATGAACAATGCACCACTATAGCTATCCAAGGAGCAGTATTGACTATGTACAGTGGATACTTTTATGCTAAATTCATGAGTGTGGCTGAAAAGAAATCCTACAGCAATGTCAACAGTATATATTGAAAAGGTTATGCAAAAACAGAAACCTCAGATTAAATAACATTCATACAAAATGTCATTACTATTTTTAAATTGCGGAGTGCTGTGATTATATTACATGACTGAGTGCCCATGTTCTTTTAACACAGTAGCTATTATAGCAGAGTGTACAATGCTCTTAGTGTTTCAGTTAATTCTTAAAATATTATGATGAAAAGCTGTTTTAGTAGCAGTTATATGATCAAGAATATTTGTTCATAATACTTCCTAAATAATTGCTGATCCCCACTTTTAATAGAAGCCAACAAGTGCCACATTTGAGTCAAGTTTGCATATGTGTGGCTCTTGTATTCAAAATATATACCAAATGTATTTTGAATACAAGAGCCACAATCAATTCCATTCTGGTACACAATCATGCAGCATCCTTATATGCTAATAAACTCTTGTACGGGTAATAATAACTGAAATAAAAAAGGACTTCATGAACTCTGCTTATATGCTGAATTTGAGCTGACAGATGCTTCCATTTGGTGACACAGATGCATTTTGGGACTATCCTACATTGTGTATACTGTGACATGTGTATGTACTAAACTATTAACATTTGGTATGTGTGTGGAACTAAACTGTTATTGCATATACACATCCAAAGTCTGTGTTGATTGTAGCCTTAGTCACACAACTTTGGTCTTGTAAGTGCTCTTATAGGCTTGGTGAACAATAACAATATATCTGAAACTAGGGTCTAGTTAGCAGCACCACTGAGTAACAACAAGGTTGCCTTAAAAAGGTGTAATACTGCCAGTACAGTGGGTTGATTATCAAAGCGTCCTCATCATCATGTTAATAAACGACCTTAGTTAGTAGTATACTCTTGGTGGTACATGGATTGTCCTAGCTATAGTGTGTTTATGATGTTCAAATCATTATCCGCATGCATGAGAACTGACTCAATACTGTATGTTGTGGTCTCACAAACTTTGTATATAAAAGCCGTCTGTCCACAATGTAGCAATGGATTGATGAACAGGTATTGGCTGTGCAATATGGGATGTTTTAAAGACTTACACTGACTTCAAACTGTCAACTAAACAGCTGGCGTGGTGTTATTGTAGGGAGTCTAGGAACACACAGAGTTGCAGCCGGATATGCTGCGGACACTGCGTGCAAACCGAAACCATGTAGTCAACTATGTTCCAATGGAGGTTAAGTGGAAAAGATAATTTCATTTTCAGACAAGACAAAAGTGTGTCCACAGTTGAAAACAATAATGTTATGGCTTCTAGTTACATCCAGGGAGACCATTAGTAGCAGTATTCCAATGATCAAATTATACAGACTCACCCATGGTGATAGCCAACCTGTCAACACTGAAGTGATTCACTTATATTGTATAATAATTGTATCTACGTGCTCATCATGATGATCTTACTGCAGTACACTTCTATGCCATCACATCAACTGCTATACACTGACTGTAGTGCTACATGTGTAATGCTCAGGCCTTTTGATAAAAACAATGTAGCCAAGACATGTATGTGTGTTTAGTATGTTCAAGTTTGTAGTGTATTATACAGTGCTAGCTATGCATAGTCATGCTGGATGGCTACTACACCATGAAGGATAGTTTGCACATTCTTCACTTTCTTGTCTCTGTGTACTGAGTTGCAATGAGAAAACACTGAAAAGTGGCCCATCTACAACAGACATGCAACTGGTTTCTTGAACACAACTTCTTCCAAGGACTTTCTTTGGAAAGTTTCTTGTTGTGGTCCTGCATGGTTGTGTACCACAAAATTACAGGCATACTAAATGGACCTGAGGCTTTGGATATTCAAGACTGACTTTACAAACTGAAATGGGTAGTGTTCAAACTGGCAGTGTCACAATTTGATAGTCAAGTACTGTTTTCTTATACATAGTACAGTTGACTACCTCAAGGATATTGTTAGTCCAGAACATTATACGAAGATTTCTTAGGTAAATGTGTAACTGCAGTTTTACAGTAGATTGCAATTTAGAAGAGGATTAGTGAAGAGTCCCTCAAGTCAGTGAGGTTAGCTGATACAAATGTGACTATATAGCCTAATACACATCGCTTCATCACATCATTGCCTCACCTGTCATTGATTCCTCAGAACACAAAACAAACAACCTCTCAATGTCAGAAATTAAAATGAGTCACATGGGTAATAATTGTTGTATTGGATATACATAGTCAAAACTACCAAGTTTGGCCAGGAGTACATATGCATACAATATAGTTGTATGTGGAGCCATTATTGCTAGCTACCTCTACATGCTTTTAATTCCTTATATGGACATGAAAGCCTCTATGTGTCAGCAATGCCAATGACAAATCAAAATACATGTAATTGTCAGATACAATTCCATGGAGACTGGAACATTTTCAACATGGGGGGCCTGGGCAGTTTATAGACCCAATCCTTTAATGATCACATTAAGGTACGGAATTTCCCATTGGTGAAGCAGGTTGTTTAGAACAGTGGTGAAATAACTATGCATGCAACAGTATATACAGAGGTCATGTAAATAGAAATATTATGAACATACTCGTCTTTTTTACCAGCAAAGTTTTGATGAATCCTATTGGATGTTTTATTACAGTAACGTGACTATTCTATTAGAATATACTTCAGTTTTCTGCATACACACCTGCTATATAATTTTGACCATTCTCATTATTCTTAGAAGGGCTCAGTTCTTTCCCCATGCTCTTTCTATCATTGCCTTAAATTTGCTTAAGATCTTGTTTAAATATGGTCTGCCTTGACTGAATACACTCAATAGCTGTAGCCAACAAGAGCTCATGAAGTCTGCAAAATCAAAACTACCATTGTAAGAGTATGGCTATAGCTCAAAGTATATACTAAAGGACAAGTGGACACGCTTTCTTTGATAATGTATATTGCTAAATCATGACTGTTAGCTGCAAGGTTTCCCACAGTAAAATATATAGTCATGGGTGCACACATGGCTCAAGGAATTGTGGTGACTGGTTTCCAAACTTATACTGCTGCACACACACTCATATAGCATGCAGCATGCTAGATCTAAGGGTCTAAAGGCATTCTCCCATAAATTATGCTGAATCTGGTAGGGCAATTATCACAAAAACATTAAAAGCTGACATTTTATGTATAGTATTCTTCTACTATAGAGTGGCTTTATGTAACAGTTCTAAACTGAAGCCACTATTAACTTAGTTAGCTGACTGATGCACTATATATATAAAGAAAGGGAATGTCCAGACAGGATGTAGAAAGATGTTTCTCAATAAGCTGTATATAGGATGAAGTCAGTGAAAACATATACACAGAAATCCACCATTCATGTGACATGCTCTGTAATTCTGAAGCTCATCTACCAAACTGGTGAGGTTTGCACTGTAAAAAATAAGTAGTGAAATCTGGTGGTAAGATTGTGATCATCACTGGATTTCTTAGTAACGGTCACCAAAATTTCCAGCGATGTTCACAGATTTCACTATTTATTTTTACTGTGTACTGCTGGTTAATATGGTGACAAAAAAGCTTAGTACATACTGTAGTACAACTTGTAGATCTGTAAGATTATACACTATACTCAGTTATATACATGTGAGATAATGTGTCTTATGTCATTGAGACGTGAGTATTCTGTGAAACTGAAATTAATGAGTATATACTTTTAATTAATGTGTAGTTTATGCCTATATACTGGATGAACTTCAGCGAGGCTTCTGTTCTCAGAAGTTGCACAGTTCATGGATACTCTACATGCTGAGTATATATCAGTGACGTGTATGTATATATTTTTAATTAGCCAATTATGTCACATTCCTGAGTGTGTAGGCTACCTGCCATGTTAACTATACTACATGAAGCCTATATACAGTGTAGTATGGATGCACCTAAAGGGAAATCTTCTTGATATGTAGCACAGTATAACCGTTGCACATCACTGGCAACTTGTCCAGCAATCAAATTTACTGTCTCATACTTACACATGTGTTGCACATTACCGGCTAAGTGGGTTAACCAATAATATAAAGATTATCTAACACATAGCATAGCTATATATGTATAATGTTTTGTGTACTGTATGGTTTACACGTGTGCACATCAGTAGCTTCATCATTCCACCATTCACACTACTAGTAAGTTTTCGCAACACACTTAGTTGCCACGTAGAAACTATAGCATACATTGCATGCATTTCAGCACTTGAATGTGTCTTCTCAAGTGCCTATCTGTATCATAAAGAATTCAAAATTTGATATATATTTACATGCATTCATCCCTCCCATACTAAGCAGCTGTATATAAGTACAGTTGTACCGACTGACTATTCCATGCATGCACATTCGTGGGGATCAGTATATCAGTGCTTGTAACTCAAGCACCACTGGTATGGCCATGTTTAGCTAAAGTGTTTGATGGTGTCAGTAGGCAACTATGATGTGAATGAACCATGCAATAGTTGTCACTAAGCTAATTTCCAAGTAGCAGTATATTACCACTATTCATCTTTCATATATGCACAGGTTTGAATAAAATAGACCTGATGACCAAGTATGTGCATTCTATAAATTGCAGGGGTCTACATATAGAAGTTCAACTGTGTATACATTATAGCTATAAATTGGTTTACATATATATCATGGGTGTAGGTACTTGACATATAATAGGCATCATTAGCTTTAAGTGTACCATACAGTACAGGAATGTAGCAAAAGATAGATTTAAATATGTATGTGCTAGTATGAAACTTTAAATTTTCAACAAACTCTAAATATACTATGTGTCATCTATATCAACACACATTTGTAGTTACGTGTGTACTTTTCATACACTAAACTATTCCAACTATGATGTTGCTATACAATTAGTGAATCACTTCAGTGTTGTCAGGTTGACTATCACCATGGGTGAGTCTATAATCTGATCATAAACTAGAGTATTGCTCACTAATGGTCTCCCTGGATGTGATTGTTTAGTATTGAGAGGTCCTCTACATAGTTTAGCTATATATAGATTTATTCTTGTCTTGTCTGGAATTCAAATACTTTTTCATTTCACTCCTACTAGAATTACAAGAGCTCACCAATTTTGTTTATTGGTTTCAGCTTTTCATTCTCACCATCCTCACTGTTGTGCTAGAAGACCATGTTATGTGACTCTGTGAATGCATGTGTATTAATTTGTGCATGCAGCAACAATAGTTGTTTAGTTAATACTTGAAAGATTCTCACAACATCCGTTATGTTCACCCAGGAGTATCACTAATGCATGTCAAGTCTGACTACCACCTGTATTCCTCTAGTAACAAAGTAATCAATCACCAGTGTAAGTGTGTATACGATGCTATATAGTTATCAGAAATACACACGATAGTTGAATATTTAAAAACGAGTTATGCATTGCTACAGAACACAAAGCTTATTCAGTACATGTGCATGTATAAATGCTTAAACTAATGAGATTCCGAGATTCAGTTTCATATATGTTCACAAAAACTACATGTTCATGTACGCATGCACACAAAATCATACATGCACATAAGATAACCAATAAATTATGTGCGTATAACTCTAAACACGCAATGCACAACACACATTTAGACTACACACGTTTTACACACATACATGCACACTGCACTATACACACAGCGCGCGCACACACACACACTACACACACAAGAAGTGGATACACATGCACAAGAAAGGCCTATATATATATATATATATATGTATGGACACATACCGTATATGACCGTATTAAAGCCGGGTTCAAATACACGTAGGGGCTCAAATATACGCCGGGTACAGCTAGTGGACTGTCATAATAAACGCCGGGGCTCATTTAAACGCCGGGGTGCTAATGATATGCACTGAAAGGGGTTCTAAACTCGTGTCAGCTGCTAACTATACAGTGATGTCTCGTCACCAGTCTTATGATGTCTTGTCTTGTTCGACTATGCCTTCTCTTCTGGTGATGGCCATAGCGTATTTATCGTGGTCATTGTCATCTTTCCGCCCGACTTCCAATGTTTCACCCAGCAGAGGAGTCCAAATGGGTTTATGTACGTGATGGGCTATGGATTTCGTATTCTTAGGTACTTGTACTGGCACTTATCATTCTCAACGAGTGGCTAGTAAGAAATAAACGCCCGGGTCCAAATTAACGCCGGTCTCGTTTAAACGCCGGGTCAAAAATGATTTATAGGAAATAAACACCCGGGCTTCTATACGGTCATATACGGTAACTATATACATCAAGCATGTGTTGTGAATATACAAGTGCTATAAATGAAGAGATCACTCAAGTTAAGAGATGCTTTGTTGGAGCATAGATGCAGCTAAAACCAGACAACACTCAGAATACAGCAAAGACACAGTACAGTAGTCCAGATGAAGTCTTCATACTGCAATTGAAACACATTTATGTAGCTATATCATCAACACTCAGCCAGTGAATGATCTAATTGAATTTGTATTGACTGCTGCATGGACAAATACAGCAAGATGAAATATTATACTTTACATATGTTGCATGCTCAATAAGGGGTCTGTTTATATTTCCTTAACTCCTAACATAACTGTGATGTAAAGGAACAACAGTAGGTATTGAACTGAGTAGCTTTGGTTGACGGCTAAGATTTTAGATGCGGCTGCAAACAATGTTTCATCTTTTACTCCTAACTTGGCCACAAATTGGATAGAATACTCTTAAGGTAATCTGACTGCAGGTATAAGAGAAAGCTGTTTATCAAACACACTGCCATTCACAAGTCAAACAAATCACCAGTACATCAATGGACTACTGTTGAGGGTGAACCAGTGTCCAGGCATAGATGAACATAATCGTCAACAGTTTGCTGTAAACTGAGAGTAGAGAAACCATTATTATGAAAACACATGCATACAAAATGTTATTGCCAATTTGTTGAATGTTGTGGTTACATGTATATACAGAAGTGCACACCATGTACTCCCTATAAACTATTATTTTACATCTCAAACAATTTCAAGTTATCTCAAAAAGATTTCGAGATAAATACATAGCTGCTTTTAAGAATTAATGCATGCTCCTAACCTGTATATAGACTGTATTAATGAAAGCTGATGACATCCAAGTTTGCAAATAAAATTTATGAATTCAAAATACCGGATAAATATCAATTCCACTCTACCACACAATCATGCAGTATCCTTATATGGTAATAGACTTTTGTGTGGGTAGTAATCACTGAGGGCTTCATGAACTCTGTACATACACTGAATTCCACAGGGTAATTGTAGGAAGTAAGCAGACCGTCACTCATTAAATTTTAGTTCAAATGACACTAATGCAGGTTTTGGAAATATCTTGCAAGCCACCTGTTGAATAAACTGAAAACTATCAGCAATTTGATATGTTTGTGGAATTCAACTGTCACTGCACATACAGCAATATAGCTAGCTCACCAGATGTATAGTAAAATGCTCAAGTTAGCACCATTCAGTTGTATATATGAAGATTATTTGCTTGCTTTTAATTTCAATTCTCAATCCACTAACCTGCAGTCTTATAATGAGTTTGTTAGATTTTAATGCATGGACACTATACACTATATGGTTCCACAAAACTCTTTCAAAGAGTACAATACAGTCAGTACAATACAGTCAGTACAATACAGTCAGTACAATACAGTCAGTACAATACAGTCAGTACAATACAGTCAGTACAATACAGTCAGTACAATACAGTCAGTACAATACAGTCAGTACAATACAGTCAGTACAATACAGTCAGTACAATACAGTCAGTACATACTAACAGATTGAATATATACTATCATCTGTGTAGCTACACATATAAGTAATGTTCATTGGTGTGACTGTATAGCCAGTGGACCCTCACCCAGTCCACATCTTATACATGTTATGTTAAAGTACACAGATTATGTACTAGTGTACATATGATATTCAAATCATTGTCAATATACTGTATAGAGGAAAACTTTAATGGGGCTAAACTTTGGCAAATAGCAAGCTAAATTGCATTTGGCAAAATAAACTTTGGTGAATTCAAGCTCAATGTTTAGTAATAAAGATGCTAATGTGAGGTGCTACAAGTAATTTTGGAGGGTTAAAACATTGGTGAATTTGTAGCAAATCACCAAATTCATCAAAATCCCCCCCTGCCAAAGTTTCCCTCTATACGGTACATGAACAGGTTCAGTGTTGCTATTGACGACTGACTCTTCTGTATGTTGTGGTCTCACAAACTTTGTAACAACTATGTGTCTATGATGCAACAATGAAATATTAGTCATGCTGTGCAATATGGAATGATTTGAAGACTTACATATGTATGACTTTACTATACAATTGGAATGGTGTTATTGAAGAGAGTCTAGGAACACACACAGAGTCAGGTGTTTGTATAGCGAGAACGCTAAAGCTGAAAGCAGCCAACCAGTCTTTCAATAGAAGTGCAGTGGACAAAATTATTTACTTTCCAGACAAGACAACATACACAGGTATGCGATACAGCTTCCCATGGCCCAGGGGCGGATACAGGGTTTGACAAGGGGGCTGCACTATGACCAGGGTAGTAGGTAGCTATATAATGCTGGGGGGCCTGGGGGCACAACCCCCCAGAAGCTATAGGTATTTTACATGTTTCAAAACTAAATTTTTTTATGTAGAGTAGTTTTTTATACACTAACTTTCTAAGTGGTCTACATTGATAAAGAGCTGCATGTAGGGATCAGTGACAGTCATGAGTTCAGCTATATAAGTCAAAAAGTAAATGGTCATATATATATAAGGATGACATAGCTATAGTACAAAGAACCAAATGAATTTAGTCGCAAAAAAAATTGAACAGGCTACATAACTAAGTGTGCCCATGGGTTAGTGCTTCAGATCAAGCTTTCTTACATACGGTGACTGCTCTGTTAGTGTACTCAATCTTGTTTAAAGTTTTTTTTTTTTTGGGGGGGGGGGGGGGGGGGGGGGCACGTGCCTCCTTAATAGCGAGAATACAAAACTGTATTTTTGTACCCGTGTATTTTTTTTATTAACCAGACCATTTTCACTCTACCCAATCAACTTAAAAGAGCTATAGCATGAGCGGCTCCATACAACCTTTTTGTGATGCCAGGACATACATCTACCCTAATGTGAGAAGCACACTAACACTTTATTTTACTATGTACTAGCATTGGTACCTGCCCTACGTGCTGTACCTGCCCTACGTGCAGGACCATGTACACGCTAACTAAAAGTCATAAGCAGTACCGTGTATCCACACAACATGCATCGTAATATCACTTTCAAGCCTGAAAGCAATATCATACTGAAATGTTGTGACCATAGCAGATTAAAATCATGAAATCAGAAATTCTCAATCCACTAACCTGTAGTCTTATAATGAGTTTGTTGATGCATGGACACTATATGTGACCAGGCCTGCGAAAACAGGGCATGTGGGCACAAACTACACCCCATCATTCTACAGGTCATATCTCAGTATTGGAAAAGTATATTTCCATTCTGTAACTTGCATCATGATACCAATTAAATGCTTACTAACAGCTGAAAATTGCAATGCCATAGCATAATGGTACAAAAAGTTATGAGTGATGAAAGTGTGAAAAAGTAGGCAAAAATCATGTGCCCACATGTCCTATTATTGCAGGCCCGGTCACATATATGTACTACATGGTTCCATAAAGCTCTTTCAAAGAGTACAGTACATACCGACAGATTAAATCTATATTACCTGTGTACACATAACTATATTACATGCATCAGTATAATGTTCATTGGCATGACTGTATGTAGCCAGTGGACCCTCACCTGGTCTGCATCTTATAAATACCATGTCAAAAAGCCTTAACGTACAGTACTAGTGTACATATGATATTCCATATACATGAACAGGTTCAGTGTTGTTTTTGATGACTGACTCCACTATATGTTGTGACTCTCACAAACTTTGCAACTACTATATGTCAATGAAATGACAGTCATGCTGTGCAATATGGGATGATTTGAAGACTCACATGTTACCCTAAACTGTCATCAACTGTAGAAAGTCTAGGAACACACAATATATAATGTGTGTCCGGATAGTGAGAATGCAAAAGCTGAAAGCAACCGACCAGTCTTAAGCCATATTCCAATAGAGACAAAATTATTTACTTTCCAGACAAGATAACATACACAGGTGTGATATAGCTTCCCATGGCCCTGGGGTGGTTTGACAAGGGGGGTACACCATGACTATAGGGTAATGTAGGTAGCAGTATAAAGCTGGGGGGCATAACCCCCCAGAAGCTATAGGTATTTTATATGTTTCAGGACTGAATTTTTGATGTTTTTATATACACACATATATTAACTTTCTAAGTGGTCTACATTTAAGAGCTGCATGTTGTGGGATCAGTGATAGTCATGTATGAATCTAAAGTAAATTGCCATATAAGGATGACATAGCTAGGACCATAGTTGCAAAAAAAATCTGAGCAGGCTACATAGATAATGGGTTGGTGCAGTTTTCATATGTTGGAGGATTCTTAATAGTGTTACATTTGGTGACTGTTCTATTAGAGTATTTGACTGACAGCTTTATTGGAGTATCTCAATCTTGATTTTTTTTTATTAACCAGACCATTTTTCCTCTACCCAGTCAACTTAAAAGAGTTATAGCATGGACGGCTCCATACGACCATTTTGTGATGCCAGGGCCTTGATGTGCAATACATCTACCCTATTGTGAGAGAAGCACATAACACTTCAGTTTATAATTTTAGTAAGACTTTACAGCACAAGTGCTAAACGTCTGCAGAACACTTGGTCCTACAGACTTATTAAGCATGTTTGAAAAATTGCAGAAAGGAGAAAAAATTCATGGGCACCCTTGATCCTCTAGCCATCGACATACAAAGCATGCCTATGTAGGGGGTCGTGGGACATGCTCCCCAGGGAAATCTTTGAAAGTTAAATCCTCTGGGAGAACAATTTAAGGAGTTTATCAAATAATATTTTATGTTGTATTAGGGTGACTGCTCTATTAGGGTATCTGGATTTGCTTGTCCAGTTTTTGGAACCTCAGAAATCCCCCAGACTGAGATATACAAAACAAAAACTATTGTGTCTGCATGCTCCACCCACTCCCTAGGGATTTTGAAATTCTGGTACTCATCCCTAGCGGCCTGCCAAGTCCTCAATATTTCCCTTGGTTGACTTTATAGAAATAGCAGTAATTACAGTTGTCAGTGCCCCCAGGGTGGGAAAGATGTCAAAAATGTCTTATTGACTACGACAAAATATACAATATAGCTACAGGGGCCTAGAGGGATATCAAGCTCTTATAGGTGGAACCAGAGGGGGTTTCTGAGGTTTCCAGATCCAGAAACCAGTTAGGTATATTCAGACAATTTTGCATTAATTTGCAAAGCATATCAAAGGTTTAGATCAAAATACTGTAATAGAGCAGTATTTTCTAAGTTACTTTACACAGTCTAAAATCATATTTCAAGAGTGTTTAATACCCCCCAGAATGGCATCCATATTTGTGTATGTTTCAAACTTCACATAGCTAGGTTCTAGCTCAAACGTGGACTCTTTAGCCTGCTTGTGATACTATGCCAGCCTATATCAATCATGTTAAAATGTCAGTTTTATAGAATACAAAATTTCCTGTTGAAGCAAGCCCCTAGATTTAAGGTATGATTTAAGTGTATACGTGCAACAGAAAATTTGGAAAGTTGTCACCAAAATTAATAGAGCCGCGGGAAACACATTACCCGGGGAAACATATATCACTGTGACACCGCTCTTGGCCAGGGGCGTAGCAAAGCAAAAAACTATAGGGGGCCCACTACTGGTAACTAAAGCAGTGGTGGAGGAGGATGTAGCTGCTTGTGGGTAAATGCACAGTGCGCAAAGCGCACTCAGAGTATGCAAAGCATGCTCTCCTTCTAGGGGGTCTGGGGGCATGCTCCCCCAGGAAACTTTTGAAAAATAGGAGCTATGAGGTTGAATCTGGAGGCAATTTTAGCCAATAATCGTAATCACAGTTATGCTAGATAAGTAATCTTATAGCAACCTTGTATACCATGTTGATGATGTGATAGAACTGATGACATCACAAAACACAATTAATAAGGCCTTTAAGGGGCTGTTACTTGAATGTTGTTAAATATACCCCCCAGAAATACACATAGATGGGATAGCTAGTTATAAATTACTTGTATGGATGAATTAATGAAGTAACATCTCCCCCCTGAGTACTACTAGCTACATTCTGTGTTAGTTCGCAGATCCGTAGTTGTAGGGGGAAGTGGGACTGCTCTGATTCAGCTTTCTCCATCACAGGTTCGTTATTAGGGCTAGATCCAGGGCTAGAACAATACTACCTCTGCTAGAACCGCATGGGAACCGCTAGAAGCTCCGGCCTTTACTAACAACTGGACTCTTTGAAATAGGTCTACCATGACTACGAATTAATTCTGACAAAGTTTTCTGGTAGTGAGACTGAGATATAAGTTAACTTTCTGCAGCTGCACAGTTCTTTAATTATTTTCTAACATGAATCACACATGAGGTGTAGCTTATTATCACAACATTTTAAGCGCCTCTAATATTGTTTCAAATAAACTAGGACCAACATTTCACTCGGTGAGGAAGGAACATAGCTTATCAGCGTCCAAGTAGGCCAATGATCTATAATTATTACGTGTCACATGGTGCATTACTGTAAAAATGATTCCTGCTGCAAACTGGAGGGGCCCTGGCCTGTTCTATCTATCCATGGCCACAGACTAGGGGGGCCCTGGCCCCTGTTCCTACGCCCATGTTGGCCACAGTGATCTTTTTATTAGACTAAACTCCCAGTTAGTAAATAGTTGGAAGAGGTGGCAGTGGGTGGGGCATGACGTTGATAAGTGCACAGGATGCTATCTGGATTAGCCTCGTGTGTCAGACGGCTTGTGTGGGTCCACATATATTAAGCTACCGTCTGCCACGCGAGACTACCCTGGAGGCGCTTACCGGTTGTCAGTGTGCTAGAAGATAGGACGCATCTTTATGACACAGACACAGTACTCCATCAGCGTCGATCAGCGTCACTGTAAACAATCTGCACCTCGATTTTGGAGTAAGCTTATTATCAATTCCCACAATCGATACACAACAACGGCGGTTAGGTTATAAATACAAATTCATTACTACTTGCTTACTGGCTGATCTAAGCGTCAGTCCCATAATAACCAATCCGTAAGCCTCAATCCTGCACATCAGTGTTCGCTGCATTACTGCAACTGACGCTGATGTGCCAGGACACAAGTTGGCCACTGTGCTTGACATTACAGCATCACAACAGTTGCAGTACTGCAACCAACACTGATGGGCAAGATTGAGTCTTGTGGGAAGGTTCTTGTGTGCTTAGGAGCATCCGGAACCTTTTGTCTGTCTGACAACACATACATTAAAAAAAAAAATCCACAATGTTTTCCTTTTAGTCTGTTTTATACTCTATACACATTTGTACATGTGATTACACATGAAATCTGCAGTTTACCAGATTAGTGTTGTCTATAAACCTATTCATGTTTTCAGCAGCTGAGTTTAAAGAAACTTATAGCACCTTTCCCGTGAATCTAGATAATGAGGTCTGGATCAGCAATCTCAGCTTGGCTGGATGGTGGTAATGGTGATGACAAAACATGTCACGAAACTTCATGTGTTTTCTTGTTATGTACCCATTTATGCTGCCAGTATAGGGAAGGGAAGAATAGTTTCTTTGCTAAGAAGCTATTTCCTCTTTGTATACCACAAGGAGATTGTTTTGTGTTGCTTGGGGATTTTAATACTAAAATAGGATCCAGACAAACTGATGATGAGTGGTGGCATGAGAGGGGTCCCCATGGGTATGGAGAACTTAATGATGCAGGAAGAGAGCTTTTGGCTTTGCAAGTGTTAACGCAGCTATCATATGTGTAACACATGGTTTAGCATAAACGGGATATTTATAAACAGACTTGGCAACACCCAAAATCAAAACAGCATTGTATTAATTTTGCTACCATTAATAGGGCGCATATGTGGAGGCGTATATAGAGATGTTAGAGTGATGTGTGGGGCAGAGTATAACACTGATCATAAGAATGCAACTGGCAGTAGGAAAAGATTGCTGGAACATAGGTATAATGATAGCAGTTGTAAATGTATATTTCTCAGCTTGGGATTTGCTGAGCTTCCCGGCACAACATGAGATCCACTGTCCAACTTGTTTGAGATAGTTCAGATGAGAATCTGATAAAAGAGACATCTATGTACAGTAAACCGGTTCACTTACAGAAGGGAGTTGTGCAATGTGTGACTTGGTTGAACAGCAAATGAGGCCTAACAATACACACATGCAAAAATTCTAGTTGCCATTTTTATGGCTTGCTTAGCCATTTAAATGCAGCAAACAAGCAAACACGTGTGGTGTGTCTGTGGACACGTGTGTGCTTTGTGTACATGCATGTGTGTGTGTGTGTGTGTGTGTGTGTGTGTGTGTGTGTGTGCGCGCGCGCGCTCGCATGTGTACATGTGTGTGTGTGTGTGTGTGTGTGTGCGCGCACGCGCTTACATGTGTGTGTGTGTGTGTGCAGGTGTGTGTGTGCAGGTGTGTGTGTGTGTGTGTGCGTGCGTGTGTGTGCGTGTGCAGGTGTGTGTGTGTGAGTGTGCAGGTGAGTGTGTGTGCAGGTGTGTGTGTGTGTGTGCACGTGTGTGTGTATGTGTGTGCATGCATGCATGTGATTGTACATTGATTTAATGTTAATTACTAATTGTTTATAATGGTCATTTGTGAATAAGATAGTAGCCTACAGTATGAACCATTAGGTGATACATACAGCAACCCAGCTATAAGGATGTTTTCTTCCGAAGTGGACTGAAAAGATCACATTTAACCCATGTATTTCAACTGTTTGTGCAACTTAGTTATATGAAATTAGCCGGACTCATAAGAGCAGCCTTTTTAATTGTGTGTGCCACAAGTTGAACTTGCCTTTTAATATGTCTGGGTGTCATCCATTTTTGATAGCTGAACTTAACCTAGCCTTTACAAATGGCATGCGTAAGCACATGATAATAATAATAATTATTATTATCAAGAGTATATTGGGGGAGCAATCCAGATGCCGCATGTGCACCATGGTAGCTATATGCCTCAATTGTATTATAATTTTTTTTGGAAATACTGTAGATTGTGTGTACAGGTGAATTGGCTGTGGTGGAATGGGATGCATATCTAAATGATTATGACATGAGAATAGGCAATTTAAAATGTTAAAATTGGCTTTCCAAGAAATCAATGAATTGAGTCAACTGGCCCGTAGTTTTATCCAGATAACTAGTGAGACAACATCATTTACTGAACTACTACAGGACTTGCTCATTATAGACGTGGATGGTATCAGTATGAAAATGCACTGCTTGTATGCGTCTGGTAAGATCTTAATTGAATGAGGATCAATGCCGGAGAACACTGTAGTGGAAATATTCTCATGCATATCAACTGACACACATTGTACACAACATTGCAATTTGCAAATATCTGAGGAACTTCGAATTTCACTAAAAACTTCTGGCATTTCTGTAGCCAGTAAGCCATTCTTCCGGCCATTCCCGGTCATGCCAGGCAATGAACATTGGGCAGATCTGCTAGAACACACAACCCACCCATGCAATGATGCAGTATATACTTAGTACATAACTGTAGTTTATAGCTATGGCCAACAAGTTGACTCACCATCGCTAAAAGTCGAGCTATTGTACGTATTTCAGACTTTCAGCATGTCCAACATCGTTGCCGCAGCCGCCCATCCGGGCCCGCGCTAATAGCAAAGGCTCTGCCGGTCACGGGGGTCCGTCACTAGCGAAATCATCGACGATATTTGGAATATGGGCATTGTATTCCATGATATTCCATATTCCTACTTATTTCAGATTATATTTCAAATATTCGCGATATTCTTGCATATTCCATATTTCAATTGGATTCCTCAATATTCCTGAATATTTCTCTACATTCCACCATGTATTATTTATCTAGGCTACTGGTTCATATCAAATGAAGTGCTTTTCACACAGTTGGGACGATTACGCCGAGGATTACGCAGTACAAACAATGATGGTTAGCTGGCATGTTGCAATGGAGCCAGCGAGGAGCGGGCCATTTTATATAGACTCAATCAGTAACTGAGCTGGCCCGGAGCTGGCCAAGACGAATGTAAGTATAACCCCTCCAGCCAAAACAACTGCTTACCAACAGAGCTACAACTACTTTCCGCGAACCATCAAGCAGTGGAATAACCTCCAAACTAGACTATAATATTATATTGAAGCCGAGATTGAAGCAGAAACTTTAGATAATTACATTCTTAACTTTGATTTGTTGTAATTAACCCTTTTACTTTCTGAAGGTTTACCCGGCCCTCCTGGATATAATCAGCTGTGTTGCTGTATACAAGAGTCTTCACATAGGAGTGCAGTGTCCAGTCTCGCCGGAGAGTTGGCTAAATGAACTCATGCTACTCAGTGCTACTGGGAGTCCGTCTGTAATCTGCATGTTGGCCAGACCCTGATTTGGAGATACGTAGCAATATGTATTGTACATGTATTAGTGTATATCATTTTGATGTGCATCTGGTACCTACTTAAACTATGTAGCTATGTTGTATTTATTGTATGATATTTATTTATAATCAACCTCACCAGTTTTGTGCAACTACTTTATCAATTTTGTAATAATACTATACAGTACATGGATTTACAAAGTATATAGCTACATCTATTTATTATAACGTCTGTTGGACCCAAAAAGCAAATTTACTAATTTATTTAAGCAGCGACACAATCAACACATTTCCAGTCATCATCTTCATTAAAGATTGGTAGATGAAGACAGTCCTGGTGAAACCACCTCTTACATGTGTCGCATGAAACCATCAAGTTTCCATCATCAGAAAGGTGGCAAACTGGACATATTTCAATAATATGAACCAAGCTATCTTGTGAAGTCAATCGCCGATTCTTGTTAACAAGCGGAAATGTGGTAAAATATCCTCTTTCAAGGCACATCTTCAGATGGTGTCTCATTTCAATTTGTTGAAGTACAACAGAACAAGGATTAATGTTGTTAACTAAAAGAGTACAATAAGCTATTGCATAAATTCCGCAGTCACTGCTGCCACGTTGTTTGGCCACATTCTTAACATAAATCCTGATTGTACTGCTTGGCTTCAACAGTGATACAATGGCTTGTTCTGTGGACATGGAGACTCTGTTGAACACAGAATCATAAAAGCTGATGTTGCTGTTGTAGTCAGTTGAAATAACAGCCCAGTGTTTCTCTTTCTCCATGTGTATGACTTGGACTATGTTATTCTGATTTGGAAGTGCAGAATGAAGTAGTGAATTCTGCAGTAGTGTAGACTGAAACCCACCAAACTCTGAAAACTGTTTCTTCAAAATACTACAGGAATAGTTGATTATAAGATCAGTTAATTGCTTTCCATTTTCCAAGATGTTCTTTTCCTTTATCGTTAATTTGCTTCTTGTATTTGTAACCCACACTGGTACTTCTTTAACTCTGTCTTCCTTTGTTTCATCATCATTGTCACATAAATTGATTACTTCATTCTCTTTTTCGTCTGAAATTATGCATTTATTTATAAATGAAATAGCATCATCATTAACTGTCAAAGTGCTTGCAGTGTGCAGCTTAGCTGACAACTGTGAGCCAATCATACTATGTCTTACAATTGCAGACCCTTCACTACTAACTTGACTAAAGCAGCCAGCTGGTAGAGTGCAAACATACGACTTGGAAATTGGTATGTAATCTATGGCTTTAGTATTTGAGTACACAAATGTGCTACGGCGATCTGTGGAGCAAGTAAACCAAGTACATAGTGCTCCAATGTTTGATGAATTCGAAATTGGTGCCTTGCTGTCTTTAAACTGCCTTTCACTCTTGAGTTTCTCTTTGTATTTTGAAAACTGGTCAACACGACCAATGCTCCATTTATTAACTGAACTGTCTAGGAAAACACAGAAATCACCAATGTTAACACACTCTTGAACTTGTGGGGTTGTAGACTCTGCCAGCTTAGGAGGTATAAGCTGTTTTGTGGAACTGTAAGGCTGCTTAACTCTCACTCTGAAGAGGTGATCACCAGATACACGCTCACCTTCTTGTAAAATCCAAACTAATGTTGACTTTCTGATGTAAATAACCTCACCATTGTAAAAAACTTCAAGAAACCTGTTATCCTTCTTTGCTAGCTTATGTTTTTTATCTGTAGATACCACACTATCTTGATTAACAACATTATACACTGGAATAGTGCTTTCCTCATTCCTATCAGATTCTTTTCGGCACAAATAAGTTATCTTCTGTTTCAGTCCATCATCAATAACTTTTTTTTTCCCATTAAGTCCAAGCTGCTGACAACTTCTTTGCACTCCTGGGCATTAAGCTCAGACTCCTCTGGAATATTAGATTCTCTGCTAATATCTGTTTTGCTTTTGTCACACTCAATGCTTTCATCTAGTGCATCTTCACCTTCATTATCTTCAACATCATCAACATCACCAAAGGAAACTTTATCCCAATTCTCAGTACTTAGAAGTAAATCTTTCATGCCTAATTCTTCCATACATTTTTTTGCTCTTTCCAAGGCAGACTTTACTGCATTCTCAATCTCAAAATCAGTAATACCTTTAACAGAATGTCCATTGCTTACATCACCTCTTTGGTTACTTTGTTGTGGGTAAATGATTCCACTGCTGCTGCTTTGCGATTCCAGCTCTATTTGAATTTGCAGTTTGTGCAGGCGTCTTAGCAGCCCCAGTACATTAAAATTAATGATTGTTGAGAATGTAGGAGTCATACTCCGTGCAGCTTGGAAAGCCTTCTCACATGGTTGCGAACCCAACAACCATGGACAATAATAGCACTCTTCTGCTGAACTATTACTCCGTAAAATCATAAGAAGCAAAATAAGAGCATGAGCATTCAATTCAATACAGACATAGGAATTTAAAGAAATGAAATTCTGTTCCAAATTATAACTTTCAGATGAAATAACCCACTGCCTCCAGTAGCGTGTAAAGAATAGAGCAAACCATGCCTCTTCAATGCGACTTAAAGGTTCCAAATGCTTGTCCAAAAAGCTATCAACTATGCTCTTAACAACTTGCAAATAGAATTTGGTACCCTTGGCATTTGGAAGAGTATCTAGTAAAGCTATTACATTTGGGCTTGTTATTCTACTCACTGCCTCAAAATTTTGTCAATCAAGATGGTCTAGATCTTTGAGCCGTAAATTGTGGTGTTCCTTGGAATAAGATGCTTGGACCAGGTGTAGGTGGGACGCTATGGCTGAATATTGTCCCATTGGCAAAATTTGAGAAACTGTGAGTAATCTAGATTTCAACTTAACACCAAGGTGTATGGGGTCTTGAACAAAACACACCGAAACTTCTTGTTCAACAAAAAACCAAGACTTCCAAGCTTTTGGTATCACAATTTGTGATGATTCTTCATTGTTAATTGCAAGTTCAACATGCTTACATTTCTTTGAGCAGTAATTGTATAGTTTTGACTCTACACGCATGGAAGTTAGTAGCCTGGAATCTCCATCAGCACTAAAACTCACTACTTCAATGTTCCTTTTCTTACATTCCTTAATCATGTACTTCCATCTATGTGTGACGCTGTTTGCATCAAAGCGATTGTCTGTGCCTATTAAACACAGGCAGAATGGTGGTGTACTTGGGGACAGCGGTTGTGCCATATATATGTAAGCACTAGAAGCTTTGCTAGCATTTGAAAACATTTGTTCAATGCCGTCAAATGAAGTAGCCAGAAACGATTTACCAATAGGCAAACATTCTGTATCCAAAGGTAATACAAAACCAACCAACTTATTGCTATTTGAATCATACTCAATGCGAGTGATAACTCTTGTTGCATCTTCAGATATGGATACTATCCTAGGAGCATTATATGAATCTAAGTGAACAGAAAGCTGGTCAAATGCAAATTCTCCCTCACTTAGTGGATTAAATCGCTTAGTAGCTTCTCGTTGCACTGTTGACAAAGAGGGCAATGCTTCTGGCATGTTCTTGTGCAATAATTGATAACCTTTGGAGCCAGTTCGTAGCAAAAGTGAAAGAGAGAACTTTTTGATTACTTCACTATGCCTTCTACTATGGGGTAAGTGGCTATAGTTGTTATGAGCATTCTGTAGCAATTGCTGAAATAGGGTAGTTGAAAATTGCTTTTTATCAGAACATTTTGTTGGTTGTAAGTCTTTCAATACCGTGACAGCTTCCTTAACTTGTGTGTCAGTTATAGGCAAATATTCTGAAAGTCTTAATTGAGTAGGATCATATTCCAACCGTTTCTTATTTTTCCGAGCAGCATAGGACCAATCTAAATAAGTTTTTGGCGATTTAAATGGCCCCTCTTGGCTCACCTCACCAGGAGGGGCATCATAAAAATCCTGGACTTTATTGTCAGCATTAATACTTTCATCTTCTATAGAAACTTTAGGTGGAATATCTTTGGAGTTGATGCAGCCCATTGACGAATTAACATATGGAGACATGTGACAGTCAGTTTGATCTTCTATTTGATTTAATACCGGTTTGCTCATTTCATTACTGCAAATAGTTGATGGCTGATAACTGACTTTTGATTTGCTATCTGATTGTGATTGCATGACTTGATGGTCAACAGGCTTTTGGCTTTTGATAAATCCAAAAAGTGATTTTTGTTTGATCTTTGGAATTTTTGTACTGGTTTGTGGATTTTCCTCAGTATTTTCAGTGTTCTTTTGGTGCTTAGATATAACGCATTCTTTAATGTGCCCAGTCCAATTTGACAGAATCATGGTGTTTTTTTCACTTCTACGAGCAAGTTTGTATGGCTTATTGCACAATTCACAAAAGATTGTAACACTAGGGGTTTCTGTGCTGTCCAATTTTACCATCACCTTGTAGTGAGTAAATTCTTTTAACTCTTTCACTTTTGAGCTGTCTTGTAACTTATTTTGCCAGTTCACAATTCTTCGTCTAACATTGTCTGAGACTTCTTTGAGATTGTATGATTGAATACCAGTGCCATCATCACCATCTTGGATTGGACAAATTTTCTTATTATCACTTTCAGCAGATTTACTGTGTGGCCTTTTGTTTCCTGGTTTGAAACACTTTGTTTTAACAGTATTGATAAAATCAACTATTCGTTTACGATGTCCTGGAGGAAACACAAATTCTGGATGTACTTCTGGGGATCCATTATTCCATCTCTGGGTAATGGTGGCTGGAAAACAAGCAGGGTCATCCCAGTAGTGCTTTAGTATGAATGACTCGATTTCATCTAGGTTGCTTTCATCTCCACTTGTCTTCATTTCTGCAACTACCAGTGGTGTATCGTAACCAGCATAGTTGAAGCAGTTGATGGCATATTTTGGAATGGATTGGTCCATTAGACTCTTTAACTCTTCATCATCCATTGTTGGCTTTGCTTGAAGAATGATTAAGAAATCTAGATGATTTAAAAGGAATGCAATCACAATGCACTACAAAAATTTATAAATATTCCATATGTTTTACATGTATCTAGCTGCATATTATTGTATATTAGCTTAACACAGTGGCTGGCATACAGCAGCTTCTGTACCTTTACACATAACCCTGCATGCAAGCTAGGGTTTACCTATAACCATTTTTCAAACGTTATATGCACTGGAGAGCAAAATGAGTAGCAACTGATATAAAAATCTTGAATATCTAAATCTCTGTTTATTCTTATATTTCCAGCTGTTTAGTAATCCTTGTGTTCCACACTGCTGACTCATGTTCCTTGAAAAAGATTTCTCTATTATTAATCAGGGCCTCAGCTGTATGGTGTTCAATTTTTTCCCTTTAGGTAAAAACAATTCTAAGGGGAGCATAAGATTTAATTAGCTAAGCATGTGGTATAGTATTTCATGAATAGTGAGAATTCATACTGTATAGAAGAATGTGGCTAAGGTGATCAGCTCTATAGCAGCAGGACTCTGCAGCAAAATACCAGTCCTTTATATGATTTATAATATACTCATCATGTACAGAATTAAAGTCTTAACATTCGTCAACACTAATAAGCACTATAGGTGACTACACCTGACCCAGGGGATTTTCAGTCTCCAAGTGGCAGGATTCAATAAAATTACATTATAGAAAGTTGGCCACTGCATGCTATCAATGCTGGTACCTGTTGTATAGCTAGTGTGCATGTACAATGCATAACATGGAACCCTATAATTATGAATGCTTACCTACTAAGATAGCTTCCAAATCAGCATAGCTTGCTCAGGACATCAAACCTCTTTGAGTCTTTACAAAACAATTAGTAAGACCGTGCAAGGTGATAGTTTGTTGAGTTGACAATTCATTTATAAAGTATAGTAGAGGGAGCAGCTTAGGATCGGCTTAGTGGTTGAATGCTTGGTTGAATGGTAGCGTGTGTAGGTCTGCTTCTAGCTCTCAACCTATTATTATGGTTAATAATGTAAATCGTATCCTATGAATTTGGACGTACCTTGAATCTCGCCTTGAATAGTTCTTGACCTTAGCTGCTGGGATCTCCTGAAAAGCCTCCGCACTGAGCTCATGTAGCTACGGCAGCCGTTTAGCCAAACCAGCGTAGAACTCTGAAAAGCGAGTTGCACTGAGCTGAACAGTTTCAACTGGTCGATGTCAAACTAGCACGTTGCAGAATAAGCGAGGAGAACAAGAAGTTTGATATAATTGATGCCCGCCGCAGATAATTAAATGATGTAATCTTATATCACGTGATAAGAACAATATACGAAAATACACGTACATATACGGAAATATGATTTGAATATATTCCATATTCCATATTTCAGTTCTGATGTTCGACGATATTCCTGCCAGTGACGGACCCCTCGGCCGGTCACGAGACTACACAAACCAGTTGAGGTTGATCCTTTCATCGGATCCTATAGATGGTGATGGAACTGCAACAAGAACGCCAAAGAAGTAGGCTTGATGTTGAACAACTGACAAATATACTAGATGGAGGGGCTTCTGAAACGAAATTGAGGAGAGAAGCAGAAGCACTAGTGTACACAGATCCCAAGTTTAATCACGATGACTTGCACTACTTGTCAACGGAGGAATCGTTTATGCAAAGTGCAGAACGCATTGTTCATTACGTGCAAAAAGTTGAGAAGTTGAAATTGGATCCATTGCGAAGGAGATATGTTGGGAGAGCTCTTAACCAAGGAGGTCAACTACACGAAGGGGTGTTTATTCCAGACTTAGAGGGGCAAGCAAGCGAAGAGCAGAAGAAGAAATGGCTTGATCCAGCCAAGAAGTTTCAAATAATGGGAGCATATGCTCAAACTGAGATGGGACATGGAACGTACATCAGAGGTTTGGAAACTACAGCAACATATGATGGTAATTCTCAAGAATTTATTCTAAACAGTCCGACGCTGACCTCGCTGAAGTGGTGGCCAGGCAATTTAGGGCACATAGCAACACATACCATTGTAATTGCAAGACTCATCATCAAAGGCAAAGATTATGGTATCCATCAGTTTCTTGTTCAACTGAGAAACCTAAACGATCACAAACATATGCCGGGTGTTACCACAGGTGACATTGGTCCACTCTTTGGCCAAAATCAGGTAAATAATGGCTATTTGCAGCTGGACAATGTACGCATTCCTCGTGAGAATATGTTGATGGGCCATGCAAGGGTAGATCCTGATGGAACTTACTTCAAACCAGCTAATGCAAGACTATCATATGGTTCAATGATCTACTTGCGGTCTGGCATTGTTTCCTGGGTTGCAGGTGATTTATCACGTGCCGTTACAATTGCTACAAGGTACTCAGTTGTTAGAAGACAGACACCTACAAAACCAAATGGTCCAGAGATGCAGATTTTAGACTACGTCACCCAGCAACACAAGCTCCTCCCACAAATTGCCAATGCCTATGCTCTAACAATGGCTGGAAGCTTTATTCACCAGTTGTACTTGTCATCAATAAGTGAGATGAACAAAGGAGTTCTCACATCACTTCCAGTACTGCATTCAACTAGTGCAGGTTTGAAGGCTTTCTCAAGTGAAGTGGCTTGTCATGGTATAGAGCTTTGTAGGCTTGCATGTGGAGGAATGGGCTATTCCTTGGCCAGTGGTATCCCGTTTGTGTATGTGAAAGCTCTTCCTTCCCAAACATATGAGGGAGATAACACAGTATTATATCTGCAGACTGCTAGATTCTTACGCAAGTTGTATATACAACAGTTGCCGCAGTCTCAGCTGTCACAAGATGTGAAGTACCTTGCATCAGACTATGCTCCACAGAAGACCTGGACCCCTCGTAAGCTTGATCACATATTAGATGTAGAGACACAGACAGAGGCGTATCGTCACCGTGCTATGCATTTGGTGTCTCGAGCTAACCACATGACTGAAGTTGCATTGGCCAAAGGAAACAACAAAGAGATTGCATGGAATTTGGCATCAGTAGAGTGGGTCAGAGCTGCCAGAGCACATTGCCATCTATCTGTGCTACAGATGTTTGTAACTGCCATAAACACAATCAAGGTTACTCCCAACAATCAGAAGATCTTGACAGCACTTTGTAACTTATTTGCACTTCATGGTATAGCTAAAAATGGAGGAGAATTTCAAGCAGATGGTTACATGAGCTCTAATCAGGTTGATATGGTACAAGAGCAAGTATACAAATTACTGGGGGTAGTCAGACCAGAAGCAGTACCACTTGTGGATGCATTTGACCATAAGGATGAACTGCTTTGCTCAGTGGCAGGTCGATATGATGGAGATGTGTATAATCACTTGTATCAGTGGGCATTGAAGAGTCCTCGGAACAAGTCAGAAGTCCATCCTGCCTATCATCAGCATTTGAAGAAGCTCATCAAACCACCAAGTGCAAAACTGTAGGGGTGTGTATTTGATTTTTACTTTTTAAAGATTTAACAAATGCGAGTATATTTAACATATGGAAAAGCATAATATTATTGATTATATAGTGATAAGGAAGCTGTCAGTTGGGGGAAGAGCTATATATATGTGTGTGTATATATATATATATATATATAACTGAGTTAGATCAGGGTACAGCAGTCATCTGAACTGCATGAACACCTGTGTCTGAAAGGATAATGAGCGAGTTGGGGATCTAACATGACTTGCATGGGAAACCAGTAGCTAAAACATATCATCTAACAAAAAGGGACACATAACTATAGGAATGGTAATAAGGTCATGCAGTTTATAATAATTATTGTGACTTGATATATATATACTATACAAGTGTGTGTGTGTGTGTGTGTGTGTGTGTGTGTGTGTGTGTGTGTGTGTGTGTGTGTGTGTGTGTGTGTGTGTGTGTGTGTGTGTGTGTGTGTGTGTGTGTGTGTGTGTGTGTGTATAACTCCTTTAGAGATCAACTGTGACAAATGCAAGGTGCTTGTTTAGTCAGTATTACTCAATGCACTCTCCTCAGAACATTAAGCTTCATTGAATGTGCAAACCAATCTACGCCTGATTATATTATGGTCTGGCATTTAAGTTTCATATCCTTGAATAGAACCGTGCACAATTGCTTGAATGCCAGCGTGCTACATAATATCAAATGCATTGATTTGTGATATAGTTTGCAGGGGTTTTCATGCTTGTGCTGTAAATGCAGCACATTATACTAATGTCCTCACTACTGCAGAACAAATTAATATCTCAATTCATATAATTATTGTGCAAGGAATAAGTCTATTATATAAGTGTATGCATGCTTCTGGTGCATTAGTCAACAGTAAGACAATGCATAGCTATAGAGTAGCTAATTTGACAAGAACACATATATAGTTCAGCAAGAATATATACCCTTTATAAATTTGAGAAAACTTTAATTCAATGCACCTTAAATCAAGGTGTGCATGCATGCTTATATATTCTGTCTCATTCAAGAGGTGGTCAAATTTATGTCCATTTGGTCCCACTTGTGGTACTTAGAGATAATAAGTCACTCTCTAGGGTTCCTATGGATACAAATACATGAAAATAGTAAGAAGAAAATATCCTGACCGCCTGGCAGACTCCTGTAAGTGTTCGAGCATTAATTGGATGGCTGCAGGTTCGAGGCTGCCCAGGTCCAGTCATGGATTTTTTCTTCTTTCTCCTACTTTTCAAACACACTTAGTGCAGTTAATATAAACATCTTAGGTCTTTATAAGGCCTTCTGGTATGCAGGCTCTGCCTTTACCAGGTACTTTAATCATAATAAGTGCTTAAATTTGAAATTGAAAAATAATCTGATAATCCAATAGAACACTTAACTACTCTAATAGAACATCTGAAATGATTTCTTTGGTGTCTAATCAGGATTAAGGCCCCTATTCGGTGATTATTAGTTTCTCATCCAGCCTTTCTAATTATTATGATGCGGGCGGGAGGGTATTACCATTATGCCATTATTTTATAATATTAACACACTGATGTACAGACCTTGTCCAAATTGTCTTTCTTTCTTACTACAAACAATTCCTTCACCAGCTGATTCTACTTTTCGTGATCGCCAACTGTTTTTCAACAGTCAACTGAAAGCCTGCTTTGATGAAGTCGATAAAGCACGATTGCAACTGGCACTGCAGTAATTTGCTAAGGAAAACAACAGTTCTCCTGGTGATATATAGCGCATTGTAGCGTTCATCAGCAAAAATTATAACAGTTTGGTATCACGTGTTCTTCTGAGCATGCGCAGAGTAAATAATGGCTTACCATGCGGTACTGCGGTTTTCCAAGTTCTTGCAATGCAAAGCGTCATGCGCTAATATTGTGTCAGTATGCGCAGTTCTTTAACTACACCTGTAATGTTCTGAGACTGCCGATTTGTATGCGTAGGCATGCTTGAAGTCCTGTGAGGCAGAAGTCGTCACTGAAAATCCATTGTTGACCAATCGCGCACGTACATGCTTGTATAGCACATGACGCTTTGCATTGTAAGAACTTGGAAAACCGCAGTAGCTTAAGAAGGATGCGGGCGGTGGATGAGAAACTAATAATCACCAAATAGGGGCCTAATGGACTGGAATACTGAACTTAATTTTACTTTTTCTAATTCAAGTAAAATGCATAGTGTATTCTTTAAACAATTGCAAGCCTCTTTCAAACTCGACAATGCCAGGCTAGCATGATGGCATTACAAGACATTATAGGCCTACTATCATTTGTGACTGGGTCAGTGAAAACTGGCTGCATGTCTTCTTCATCCAACGAAACCATATCGAGGCGTTAATTTTCCATATCAACACTTTCTTTAAGCAGCATAATAGACGCCACAAAATTATTTAAGGCGCTTAGACTACGCTACTGTACGGGGGTACCGGTACTCCACTGCTCCACGATACGTAGGTCACAACATCACGCCCATTCTTTATTCTGCATATTATCGATTTATTGATCGAGACCACGATGACCACGACCCCTTTACGTTAGCTGTATTTGTGACCACACACCTTCAAGTTGGCCCGGTAGGTCGAGATTCTCTAGTCTAATACTATGAATCGATCGAAACAACAATGACCACACCCCTTTTGGGGCAAGCACACATCTTCGCAGGTTGACCCGAGATACTCTAATACAGCAGTCACCCTAATAGAACAGTCACCCTAATAGAACAGTCATATGTTTATAGCTAGCTGTATGCCTTATCAAAAAACTAAACAAACTAGTATATTAAAAAGTATAAATTTAAAAATGAAGTAGGAATCCAAGCGATAAAAAGTAGTGAAACAAGAGATAAACAATGGTAGCTGTTACAGTATAGCTCAGTGGGAAATCCCTACTTTGGCGTGGTATAACAATTATTATTATTGTAGCTATAATGTACAAACCTCAATCACAAGTATAATGTACATGATTAGTTAACAAACTAAACGTTAATTAATTATTTTGTGTTCAATGCCAAAGTAGGGATTTCCCACTGAGCTATACTGTAATAGCTACCATTGTTCATCTCTTGTTTCACTACTTTTATCGCTTGGATTCCTACTTCATTTTTAAATTTATATATATTGTAAGTAGTAAATATTATGAACTCTTGATAGTTTGTTCAAACCATAACTATCTTTAACAGAACCATGCATGATTGCTTGAATCAATGCTAATTGAATGCACTAATATCAAAGTAAACAAATGCAAATGTATTGGTGCAAGAAATAAGTGAGTCCATGTAGGTGTATGCACGCTAATGATGCACACATACAGTAGCTCAGTAAATTGACAAGAACACATAATATCTTTTTTAATTGTGCATGGAGGATTGCACATCTTATACATTTGGGTAATTTTTTTTATTTCACCTTTATCAAGGAGTGAGTGCCTATTCCAAATGCTATCCTTCACCCTATTAATGGTAGGTGTATATGCATGCGTGGTCACAATGTGCACTCGTGCTGCTGGTGGCCTTTGGTCTAACTTTGTAAGTGTATGTTCTATAACAGCAATAGCATTACGCGACCAGATATTCCAGAAGAGAATCTGATAAAGACATAAAATGTGTAGTATACTGGTTCAAGGGAGTAGTGCAATGTGTGACTTGTTACAAGTAGTTAAACAGCAAACGAGGCCTAACAGCACACACATGCAGAATTCTAGTTGCCACTTTTATGGCTTGCTTAGCAATTTGGTGTGTCTGTGGGCATGTGTGTGTGCCGTGTGTGTGTGTGTATGCATGCATGTGCGTGCATGCGTGCGTGTGTTTGTGTGTGTACCATGCACATTCATGTGTGCATGTGTGTGTGTTGTGTGTGTGCGTGTGTGTGCATGTGTGTGTGATTGTACACTTAGTTACTAATTGTTTATCATTATCATTTATGAATAATACTGATGGATAGCTAGTAGCCTAGAATATGGACCGTTAGGTGATACAGCAACTCAGCTGTAACAATAATTGTATAGGATATTTTAAAGCCTCATAACTCACTAACATAAGTCACTAAATCATGCATGTATAGCTAACCAAGGGTTCATGCATAATAAAGAGCTCTTTATTATGTACTCTTGATATAACTGATGACTAAAATTGTTGATTGATGCTTTGTATGTTGTCGTTCTGGGAAATGATGTCGCAAGTTGAGTGCATGGCAAAGATCTAGCTAGAATGGGAAGAGTGATAATTACACATCAATGTATATAGTATACTACATGAAGCAAGATCTATTTATAATTGTAAAACTCACGAATTTGAGTATAAAAACTGTGTGTAGCTATAGATTTATCATTTTAATCATTGAAAATATCATGTAGTATTGATCGAAGGATATACTATCAGATTCATTTAATGAAGAAGTATATTGTATTATTCAGGTAAAAAGTTAAATTTATAAGCATCAATAGTAGCAGATGGTTTGATGAACTTATCTTCCTCTTGAGCATGTACAATACAAAATGGGATAGGAAGCTCTACTAGGTGGTGAATAATCTGGTAAAACATCAAATGACAAAGTCTTGTATGGTGATATGGTGACACAGTATATGCATGGATGTGAAGAGTTAAACTTTAAAATTGTATAGCTATCTAATAAGATTTGGTGGACAAGGGAATCTTTTATTTTATTATAGTGTCACAATTGTTATCTCACTTATCTGTGAAACTGTAGTTGTAGTCACCTGGTTACAGAGGGTATATAAGAATATTCTAATAGAACAGTCATTTGTAATACCAGTAGTTTCAATTCAAGTCTTGAGTTTAACATTGGTACTGACCATTTGTAATAAAAAGTTTATAAAATACCATGCAGGAGCCCATAAGCGGCGCTTATGGGCTCCTGAAAATACTACTCAATTGTTTACATTAAGTGTACAATGCTATAATGCAGCAACAAACACTGTTGATAAATATAAAGCACGGTCTAGTGGTGGGTCTAGAAATTTTCAGAGGGGGTTTCAGGTTCAGGAGGTTTTCAATAATCCCAGACTGAGACATCCAGCTGGGGTGAATGTTAATTAGCTAGCTCAATCTTTGACAGCTCAGTGGCCTATAGCTATAGGAATGAGAACCAGCAAAAATCACTCCATAACATTGTTTCACAGTTAAATCTTACCAATCCAGGCCTTCACAGAAAGTTTTGAAACACAGTGTGTATAATTCCTGGTGATTTTATTGTCCACATGAATCGTAAATAAATTTTGGGCGTGCACAATATTTTCAGAGGGGGTTTCAGCTGAAACCATTGCAACCCCCCTGTATCCTCCACTGAGGTCCCTCTATCTTTCTTGGGTGTGTACCTTATTGATCTGCTCCTGGCAAGGAAGGTCATCATAACTGATGTGATCAGTTGGAAGTGCACATGTAGGGCTGTACATACATGCAAGTAGCATGCTGTTTCATCTTTTACTAATAGTTTTATATACTGAACTATATGCAGGAAGCATTTCAACCTGAATACACACTTACCACATTACCATACACTGGTTCTTGTTTAATGAAAAGAGGTGGCTAAAGCAGTATAGTCCTTGTACGTGTGTATAACACAACTTTAGCACCGTGACAATGCCTGTAGTTATATATACTTGTGCTCAGGGGCTAAAAAGGGAGACCAAAAGGCTAGTTGTACTACTTTAGGTCTATTTGTGTATGGTGATTCAGCTAGTAAGTTGTAAAACTCTGAGATAACTGCACCAAAAAAGTACATAAGTTATTTACTAAATTTCTTTACTGGACATCACAATAACTTGTAGCTAGCTACCATTTAATAATAGGTGCTTAAAATCCAATAACATAAGTGAGTTGTTTTTCGTCTCCTATTAGCCAATCTTTTTTACAATTTTCAGTATGCTAAAGACATCTTCCAGATTAAAGTTTGAGAAAGCCTATTTTATCAAAAGTTTCCTCGGTGAGCATGCCTTTAAAACAGTTACACTAACACAGAATTCATTTGGTATCAATCATATCATGATATGTAGGAACTCCACCCCCTCCCCAAGCTAGCTAGTTGTAAATGTAGCTTTTTAGCCATAGTAGTTCACAGTAACCAGCTGTATAATATATATATGTATGTGAGTGGTTCAAGTAAACTCCAGGTATTATTGCCATATTTTAAATCATGTTTTGAAATATAATTAGTCTATATGGTGAATGTCATTATCAACATAATGAATTATTTTGTGCATGGTGAAGTCATATTGTCATAATGACGACATCAATGCAAACTTTACGTTGCATTTTCAGACAGATTTGTTTAAAAGAAATAATATTTGGATTTTACCACTAGCTCACACATACGAATATATAGACACATAACACCAACTCTCTTACTAGACATGTTAATTGCCACTGAAATGTATCAATTGGAAATGAACTTTTTCTTTCTCCATGCATGGCTACCGGATCTCAATAATTAATTAATTATATGTAATGTATACAGGACTCGACAAACAGTGTAAACGTACATGAAGGTGTAGTGTGTGTGCAAATATTATTAACAGTTAACTAGATCTTTAAAGTTTTGTAATGTTGTACAATTAATTATAGTATCTGGTAATTTATTCCACAGTTTAATTGCATCAGGGTAGAAGGAATGTTTAAATGAATTAACTCTGGTAAATGCTTGCTTAAATCTATTTGAATGTCCCTCGGGTGGGTAAATTATTCTTGATAAGTGAGTTCCCTGTATCAATTTCAACAAGATTATTAACAATTTTGTAGATCATTATCAGTCTCAGGTTTTCCCTTCTAACTTGAAGTGTTGTCCAGTGCATCCTATTTAACATGTTAGTGACACTAGAGTACATTGAGTAATCATTACATACAAATCTTGTTGCTTTCCTTTGTACTCTTTCTAGTTTATTAATATTAGTCATAGTATAGGGTGACCAAACTACACAAGCATACTCTAATATGGGTCGCACTAAAGTAAGATAACATCTTTCCCTTACATTTGTTGGACATTGTCTTAAATTTCACTGCAGAAATGCTCGGACATTATTTGCTTTGTTGCATACAAAATTAACGTGGAAGTTCCAAGAAAGTGTTTCGTCAATATGAACTCCCAAATACTTTGCTTGTGAAACTTGCTGAATCTTATTATTGTTTATGAGATATTGTGTAGCAAAGGGTGAAGATTTGTTTGTTACTCTTAAGTATTCACAGTTTACAGGATTAAAATTCATCATCCAGCATTCAGCCCATTGCTGTAGCATGTTGATATCCTCTTGTAGGATTTTACTGTCTTCTGGAGAATGAATCTCTCTGTACAGAAGAGCATCATCTGCGTACAGCTTTAAAGTGGACTTAATTTTATCAGGCATGTCATTCACATAACAAATAAATAATAAAGGACTCAATACTGAACCTTGGGGAACTCCTAAAATAACCTGAGCTGTGCTGCTTAGCTGACCATTTACTGTAACCTGCTGAGATCTGTTCATAAGGAAGGACTCGATCCATCACAGTAATTGGCCATTAATACCATATGAACTTAGTTTGTGAACCAATCTAGTGTGTGGTACAGTGTCAAATGCCTTAGCAAGATACAAGAGTATTACATCAACCTGAGTCCCCTTATTTAGGGCTTCTGCCAAGTCATTAACAGTCGCAACGACCTGTGCTGTCTAAACCCATGTTGTTCATTACATAATATCTTGTGTTTGTTAAGGTGATCATAGATAGATGATGATATATGTTCTAGAGTTTTACATAGTACACAGGTAAGCGATATAGGTCTGTAGTTAGATACTAAGGATCTACCTCCTTTCTTATATACAGGTACTACTTTGGCTTTTTTCCATTCATTTGGAACTCTTCCCTGATTGATTGATGCTTGATATAGTAGAGTCAGTAATGAAGCTAGTTCAGCAGCTGTTTCTTTTAGAAATCGAGTAGGTATATTATCTGGTCCACATGCTTTACAAGGATGAGAAGTGTAAATACTCCCTCAGTAGATACTTCAATAGGGTCAATACGACTTGAATAGTCAGTAACTGGTAAATGGGGGAGAGGACTGTTATCTTCCTGTGTGAACACTGAGCCAAAGTAGTCATTAAATGATTCTGCTTTACTGAGGTCATCATCAATAGCTCTTCCATCCACTTGTAACGCAGGAATACTAGTTTGGTCATTACGCTGGCTTTTAATATAAGACCAGAATTGTGTACTACAGGTTTTTTGACCAGGATTGATCATTTTCAATACATAATTAACCAGAAGACTCACTGCAGAGGCCAATCTTCTCTCTGAGCGCTAGGTAGCCAAGTGCATGCAGCATATATATCGGAGGCACTGCTGCTGACAAAATGGGAACTGAAAGGCCGGATAACCCAGTTACCATTGGATTCAGCATAGATAGTATATACTACGTACGTAGCATATAATATCTATGGATTCAGATATTAACCATGTTTGTTACGTTTCGATTGTGAGATTAATGTACGGACACCAACTTTTGCGGTGCAATACCAGCGGCCACCGCAAATGATGCAATCTGTTTCTTGGAAATAATACATTTCCCGAAATCTAGCAGATATGACGTCATTGTTCTTCAGACATTACGAGTATTAAAATTAAAGTCTTAGCTTGACGGGTCTGATAGAGTCCACATACATTAGAGTCTCGATTAGAGTATAGTCCGTGCATGGTTAGCAGAGTGAACTGAACTTTTAAACTACTGAAATAAATAATCCAAATCCACAATCGAAAGAGTTAACAATGTAGTCGGTTTCCTGCTCGATTTCCTGCTCGATTTCCTGCTCGATTTCCCAGCACGTGCTGCGGTACACACCAAGCTCGAGTACAGGGTATCACTCGGGGTATCAAGGTGACAAGGTCGATATACAAGGTTCTATTCGTGGTTTTAGCATATTATGAGTGAGTTAAAATTTAGTAAATGTTTTTTGGTCTCATTTTAAAATCTACAGTGAAGATGCTTCGCGTGTGGCTACTTGCTGTACTTTTTCTCACCGTGCTACTTGCCGGTGGTATCGCCACCTCAATGAATTGGATTACAGTGGATTATAATAAAGGCGTAGACGATGAGTCATGCATCAACAGTGGTACAAGCAGTCATCCTTGTAAAACACTCTACCAAGCTCTGAAGGGCATAACAGATAATACAGGTGTTCATATTCTCGAGGGAATTTACCCTCACAACACTACTGATACAACACTGGCATTCAGTAATATCTCTATAACTGGTAACGGTGCTGATGTTACTATTATACAGTGTGATTATGGCAGTGGTTTTGGCTTCCTTAATGCTACCAATGTATCCATTAGTGGATTGGCTGTGTTGGGCTGTGGACAGTTGAGAAACAGTACCACTCAGAACATCTCTTCTCACTCATCATTGTTGTTCCGTGTTGCACTCTACTATTTGAATGTTGTGGATGTCAGTATTGATGATGTCATAGTTAATAACAGTACTGGAATGGGAGTTGCCATGTATGATGTCAATGGAAGTGTGAGTGTGACTAATTCCACATTTAGTAACAACAAGGTCCCAGAAGATGAGGTATTACAGTACCCTGGTGGAGGAGGTTTCTCTGTGGAGTTCACTTATTGTAAACCGGGAGAAGTAGACCCATGTGACATTAGCAGTAATATCGGTGCTACATACTTATTTGAAAGCTGCAAATTTGCATCAAACAATGCTACCACATCAAGCAACATTAAGTATGTAAACTTGGCGGAGGGGTTCGGTAATCAACAATTTGGCCGTGGCGGAGGGCTATCAGTATTTTTCAAAGGGAGAGCTATTAGTAATAAGGTGATAGTAATTGGATCACATTTTATCAGCAACTATGCTAAGTGGGGTGGAGGATATCACTCTGACTTTCTGGACAGTTCAAGTAGCAACAACCTCACCATTCGTGATAGCAACTTCACTGACAACCACTGTTATTTTGACAAAAGTACCTATACTATTGGAACTGGTGGAGGAGGTGCACGCATTTCAATGTTTTACTACAGTGAGTCTTACGGCTATAACCAAGTGATATTTTCACACTGTGCGTTTACCAAAAATTCAGCTTATTATGGTGGAGGAATGTCTTTTAGCACTACAAAGGAACAAAATGTCTCTAAGCCCTCCAATACTCTCCAATTTGTAGAGTGTAGCTGGTATGGTAACACTGCTCGTACTGGCAGTGGTATCGACCTCACCGCCCATACTTTACCCAATGGTGTAATCAGTTCCGTGCATTTCAGTGATTGTGTATTTCAGATGAATTCCAACAACTATGTAAACCGGTCAACTTTACTACTTGGAATTGGTAGCCTTTATGCTGACTCAATAGCCATTGACATGGCGGGAAACTGTTTATTTGAAGGTAATCTAGGCAGTGCTATAGCTGGTACTGCTTCAAAGATGTCCATTCTGTCAGGAAGTTATATCTCCTTCAATAACAACACAGGGCATCATGGAGGAGCGATCGCTTTACTAGGAAATGCTTACTTGTTTATTTATAATTCCACTAGACTGAACTTTACAGGAAATACAGTCTTGACTAAAGGTGGAGCCATCTATAATCTGTCTCCAAGTGAAAGAGACTTCATTAGCACAAAGAAATGTTTTCTTTATTACTATGATCCAATGATTGCACCACCTGACTGGAATACATCATTTGTCTTTAAATCTAACCAAGCAGTAAATGGAAAGTCCATTTTCTGTACTACTCTCTTTCCCTGCATATGGGATGGACTCCCTGGTAAAGACAGTACTAAGAATGAATCAGATGTTAATGATGTATTCAAATGGAATGGTACCTTCAGGTATGACGATGCTAACATAACTGGACAGATTTCTACTGAACCATTGAACATAGAAGAACGCACTGTGAAGGACTCTGACAATTTTGTCCACATTCCCCCAGGCCAACGGTATGACTTGCGCATCAGTCCTGTAAATGATATAAATGAAAAGTCATCTACAGTCTTCTTTGTCCGCACCAGTAACACTACTACGTCAATGGTGGACAACACATTTACATATACTTCACACGGAACAGTACAGCTCTATGGAAAACCTGACAACATTGTTGATCTTGAATTACAAACTGTTGGTGTGCGACCACTGTCTGTTACATTTAATGTAATACTTGATGATTGCCCTCCTGGATTTTATCTTGACAATAATGGCAACAAATCTGTTTGCAGATGTTCTAGTTATGAAGAGGCTAAAAGTTATCGTGGCGTGGTTAAGTGTGATGACAATCAAGACGAGCTGGTAGCATATCTTCGGTCACAGTACTGGGCAGGATATCAAACTACCGATCATGAAATTTTAATCACTGGTGATTGCCCTGAGAACTATTGTAATACAAGCGACAATGGATTGATACGCCTTCCTTCAATTGCTTCTAAGGAACGTCTTGACAGTTTATTGTGTGGAGCCAAGCACAGGACAGGAAGGTTATGTGGAGAGTGTATGGATGGCTTTCACATTTATGTGAACTCGCCCACTTTTAACTGTGGCAAATGTGATGACCCGTTAAGCAAACATGGAGTGTTATTTTTGATGCTGCTGAAATATCTTCCATTGGCTCTATTCCTTTGTTTTATTTTGTTTTTTAATATCAGCTTGATCAGTGGCCCATTAAATGCTTTCATCTTATTCAGTCAGATCATATTTGCAATGGATATCTATGCAAGTGGTGCGATTGGCAAGTCTGGCTCTGGAGATTGGTTAGCAGAACGCTTAGTGCGGTTTTACAAGTTTTCATATGGTATTTGGAACTTGGATTTCTTTGAAACACTTGTTGATCCTTTCTGCTCCATAAAATATAAAAGTGCATTGCCAATTTTGATCTTTCAATATGCTTCAGCCTGTTTTCCTTTAGCATTGTTTGTATTGTTCTTTAACATATTACCATGGGTGTTTGACCGGTTTGCAATGTCACGTGTTACTTGTGTACAGCATTGTGCTCTGAAGATGCAAAGAATGTTTATAAGGTTTCGGTCACATTGGTCAGTGCAGAACTCAGTTATTCATGGTCTTACAACTTTACTGGTCTTGTCTTATGCTAAGATCACATCATTGACATGGTATCTACTGAGTTATGGTGTGCTGTATGGTCCTGGAGGTGAGGAGTCTGAAGTGGTGGTGACAGTTGCTTGGGTGGATGGAACTAAACCTTACCTCAGAGGAGTGCATGGCATATATGCTATTGTTGCTTTTGTGTTCTTGTTTTGTTTTGTGCTGTTTGCTCCTATTTTTCTGCTGCTGTATCCATACCTCCCCAGGTTGGTAAGCAGACTGAACTGGGAAGAAAAGTGGATTGTTAGGAAGCTGTCATTAATTCCATTGCATCGTGCCGTTCCATTCTTTGATGCCATCCAAGGTTGCTTCAAAGATGAATACCGATTTTTTGCAGCCTTTTACTTTGCTTACCGTGTCATTGCTTTTGCGATATACTCATTTACTACAACAGTTGCACTGCACTATCTCTGGCAGATTGGGTTCTACACTGCTATCCTACTAATACACTGCCTCTTCCAACCATACAAGGAGAGGTGGTACAATTGTGTGGACGCATTCATCCTCTCATTACTGATTGCCATCAATGCTGTCAGTTTTTACAGATATTATCAGTATACTGCAGCACTTTCAGATTCGACCAAGTCATTTTGGATTCAGTTGCTCATCATTTATCTTCCCTTGTGCTATTTTGTGATTTATGTTGCTAAGCAATGGTGGAAATGGTGTCATCCATGTACCAGGGCAATCTCTTCAAGATGGAGAAGAAGGTATGGTTTTCAGCAGATTAGCTATGATGAGGAGAATGTGGATTTTCCTGCTCGTCTTGTAGATACATCGTTTTGTGAGCCTACAGAAAATGTGGAATTGAAGGATTGTTCCAACTCCCTGCCTCCAAAGGCTGCTGCTAATGTTGCAAACACTGCACAAGCTTATGGAGCAACATATTAACTTCAATTCCTTGGTATAATTCTTAACTCTTCACTATATACACTTTTTACTGCTACTGATGCTAATCTTTTCTATAGTGCTGTGTATTCACATGTCTTTACATTGATCTTTGTAGCATTCTCTCAGCTGATATTTCATTGTACATAATCCTCATGATACAACTGTATGTAATTTAGTTGATGTAAGCGACTTGTTTTTTGTATAATAAAGTTTTATGACATCCAGCATGATTGGCCAGGGTCTGGGGGCATGCTCCCTGAGAAAACTTTGATATAATAGCTAGTATCTTGAGACTGGAGGCTATTTTTAGCCAAATATTGTATTGACTACTTTTAGCTAATAGTGAAATGAAGGAGATGAACATCAACTCACTCATGTTACTGAACTTTAAGCACCTCAAAATCAAAGAATTTAATAGTAGCTATATAGGCTGCTGGATATTGAGATATGTACTTTTTAGACTGAGAATGGTATCTGGTAAGAAGATTTACAATGCTGTGGTCATATAGGCATAACAGTATACTTTTTTTGGTGCAGGTTGTATCATGCACCATTTGGATCTAACTAGCCTTTTCAGTAGTCCTTCTAAAAATAATTTTATAGCCGCTGAGCATATAGACAGTTGGTAGTAGAGCACTATAAACACAATTGCATGGAAGCCAAGACACAGAGGGAGTGCTGTAGCTAAAATCCACATGATGAGTGGAGTTGTTGGTCCCCTTATACCAATGGCACTGAGGTGCTTTGTCTTCTCAGAGGAATCACATTACTGATGCACTAGAGTTTGTGTGTGTGTGTGTGTGTGTGTGTGTGTGTGTGTGTGTGTGTGTGTGTGTGTGTGTGTGTGTGTGTGTGTGTGTGTGTGTGTGTGTGTGTGTGTGTGTGTGTGTGTGTGTGTGTGTGTGTGTGTGTGTGTGTGTGTGTGTGTGTGTGTGTGTGTGTGTGTGTGTGTGTGTGTGTGTGTGTGTGTGTGTGTGTGTGTGTGTGTGTGTGTGTGTGTGTGTGTGTGTGTGTGTGTGTGTGTGTGTGTGTGTGTGTGTGTGTGTGTGTGTGTGTGTGTGTGTGTGTGTGTGTGTGTGTGTGTGTGTGTGTGTGTGTGTGTGTGTGTGTGTGTGTGTGTGTGTGTGTGTGTGTGTGTGTGTGTGTGTGTGTGTGTGTGTGTGTGTGTGTGTGTGTGTGTGTGTGTGTGTGTGTGTGTGTGTGTGTGTGTGTGTGTGTGTGTGTGTGTGTGTGTGTGTGTGTGTGTGTGTGTGTGTGTGTGTGTGTGTGTGTGTGTGTGTGTGTGTGTGTGTGTGTGTGTGTGTGTGTGTGTGTGTGTGTGTGTGTGTGTGTGTGTGTGTGTGTGTGTGTGTGTGTGTGTGTGTGTGTGTGTGTGTGTGTGTGTGTGTGTGTGTGTGTGTGTGTGTGTGTGTGTGTGTGTGTGTGTGTGTGTGTGTGTGTGTGTGTGTGTGTGTGTGTGTGTGTGTGTGTGTGTGTGTGTGTGTGTGTGTGTGTGTGTGTGTGTGTGTGTGTGTGTGTGTGTGTGTGTGTGTGTGTGTGTGTGTGTGTGTGTGTGTGTGTGTGTGTGTGTGTGTGTGTGTGTGTGTGTGTGTGTGTGTGTGTGTGTGTGTGTGTGTGTGTGTGTGTGTGTGTGTGTGTGTGTGTGTGTGTGTGTGTGTGTGTGTGTGTGTGTGTGTGTGTGTGTGTGTGTGTGTGTGTGTGTGTGTGTGTGTGTGTGTGTGTGTGTGTGTGTGTGTGTGTGTGTGTGTGTGTGTGTGTGTGTGTGTGTGTGTGTGTGTGTGTGTGTGTGTGTGTGTGTGTGTGTGTGTGTGTGTGTGTGTGTGTGTGTGTGTGTGTGTGTGTGTGTGTGTGTGTGTGTGTGTGTGTGTGTGTGTGTGTGTGTGTGTGTGTGTGTGTGTGTGTGTGTGTGTGTGTGTGTGTGTGTGTGTGTGTGTGTGTGTGTGTGTGTGTGTGTGTGTGTGTGTGTGTGTGTGTGTGTGTGTGTGTGTGTGTGTGTGTGTGTGTGTGTGTGTGTGTGTGTGTGTGTGTGTGTGTGTGTGTGTGTGTGTGTGTGTGTGTGTGTGTGTGTGTGTGTGTGTGTGTGTGTGTGTGTGTGTGTGTGTGTGTGTGTGTGTGTGTGTGTGTGTGTGTGTGTGTGTGTGTGTGTGTGTGTGTGTGTGTGTGTGTGTGTGTGTGTGTGTGTGTGTGTGTGTGTGTGTGTGTGTGTGTGTGTGTGTGTGTGTGTGTGTGTGTGTGTGTGTGTGTGTGTGTGTGTGTGTGTGTGTGTGTGTGTGTGTGTGTGTGTGTGTGTGTGTGTGTGTGTGTGTGTGTGTGTGTGTGTGTGTGTGTGTGTGTGTGTGTGTGTGTGTGTGTGTGTGTGTGTGTGTGTGTGTGTGTGTGTGTGTGTGTGTGTGTGTGTGTGTGTGTGTGTGTGTGTGTGTGTGTGTGTGTGTGTGTGTGTGTGTGTGTGTGTGTGTGTGTGTGTGTGTGTGTGTGTGTGTGTGTGTGTGTGTGTGTGTGTGTGTGTGTGTGTGTGTGTGTGTGTAAATATAAAAGTGAATTATCAAGTGTATTGCCAATATCTTTCAATATACTTCAGCCTATTTCCTCGGTAGCATTTTAAAAATGGGTGTTTGACCAGTTTACAATATTTCATGTATTACTTGTGTCTAGTGTTGTGCTTTAAGAATGTTTATAAGTTATTGGTCACATTGGTCAGTGCAGAACTCGCTACAACTTTGCTGGTCTTGTCTTAGTTATGCTAAGATCACATCATTGACATGGTATATACCTGCTGAGTTATGGTGTGTTGTATGGCGCTCAGTGGAGGTGAGGATTCTGAAGTGGTTGCTTGGGTGGATGAAACTGACAAAACCTTACCTCATGCAGTGGAGTGTATGGCAGATATATGCTATATATTATAGTTTATTATATTGTCTTATTTGCTCCCATTTTTCCGCTGCTTTATCCATACCTCCCCAGGTTAATATTGTGTCATTCCATTATTTGATGCCATCCACCAAGGTTGTTCCAAGGATGGTATATACCAATTTTTGCAGCCTTTTACTTTGCTTACTGTGTCATTACTTTTACAATATACTCATTTACCACTCTGCGCTGCATTTTCCTTGGGAAGATTGGGTTCTACACTGCTATCCTACTAATATGCTGCCTCTTCCAACTATACAAGGAGACGTGGTAGCTACAATTGTGTGGATGCATTCATCCTCTCATTATACTGATTGCCATTAATGCTGTTAGTTGTTACAGATATTATCAATATACTGCAGCACTTCAAGTCATTTTGGGTTCAGTTGTTCAGTCACTGTTTATCTTCTTTTGTGCTATTTTGTGATTTACATTACTAAGCAATGGTGGAAACGGTATCGTCTATGTGTACCATGCAGGCAACCTCTTCAAGACTGAGAGGAAGGCATGGCTTTCAGCGAATTATAGCTCAGGGCAATGTGCTTATCTTGTATAGATACATCATTACAGTGGGGGATGAGTGTGTATGTGTGTTAAATGATATCTGACTTTGTGTTTGAAGTACGTATTGTATGCTCTATAGTGTCAGTGAAGGGAATGATTGAAAGGACTCTCTTACTATAATTCAGGGGGGAGGTCTGGTGACATACTTACCCAGGAAACTTTTGCAACATAACTGTGACTAGCCAGGACTAAATCTGAAAGCAATTCGAGAGAAATGGTTGAGATCTGTCTCTAGGAAATAGCAAACAAACCTAAAAATACATATAATTTATATACAGTATACAAGGCAATTCTTTAGATATAAGACTATTGTTTAAGGCAGTTATATCAATAAAAAGACTGTAACTATATTATAAATGTTTGATTGTAAAGTTAGCAGACCACAAATGAAATTCTTGAAAATGGTTATCTCAAGATTGGATCTTGAAGTACTTTTATGGTCAAAATCCTGCAGTATAAAAGAGAGTTACCATGCACAGCACATAATTTTGACTTTATTCTTTTCTGTGCACGGTGCAGCTTGCTATTTTTTATAGTCTGACTTTTACTACTAGCCATATCACCATTTACAACTAGGTCATTTACATGCAACTATAGATTTTTGGCCCAGCCCCTGCATCATTAAGCAAGACTGCAGAAATTGTGAATTGAAGTTGATCATTTCAACTATATATCTACCTCCAAATGCTGCTGCTAATGTTGCTGGCATCGCCAGATAAAAGATACCAAGCATTGGTTGTTAGACTAAATAGCACAGTGTTAAACATACACAACATTAGGTTTAGTATGCTATTTTAATGAATAAAGTCGTGTGCAATACCCGGCTATAGCTACAAGCTTACTGTACACTTTTTGCTGAACTGCTAATTGTGCTTTAATTCATATGTCATAATTACTATATATTTTTTTGTCTTAGCTGATATTTCATTGTACACAATGCTCATGAAAGAACTGTATGTGATTTAGTTGTTTTGTGTAATAAATTCTATTATGATCAAATTATAGAGTGGTCTTATAGCCTTTCTATTTGCATGTACTTGGCAATCCATAATTTGACTTGTGAGTATGGTACCAGCCTGAAATTTGGTCACTTTATACTCCTAACATAGATTCCTGGATGTTATTTTAAGATAATAGGTTAAACACATGATGAGTTATGACTCATCAAACTTGGAAATTTGGAAAGGCTCTAAGACCCCTTTTCGTAGATCTAGTCACCTGTAATCCTTCTAGACTTTACACTGTAAAAAAATAGTACTAAATTTCATTACTAATTTCTGCCACAATTAATACTCACTATTTTTAAGTAGTGACATTCACTACATGGTTCACTACATGGTAGTGACGCCTGCATGGTCACTACAAAATTAGTAGTAAATGTCACTACACAAAAACAATGAGTATATTATGGTAGTAGTGACCTTCACTAGTTTTTTACTGCATAAATGTGTATTAACTATAAACCCTAATTTTGACTTAGCATTTTACCACTTTAAGGCTTGCTAATTAATAAAAATGGCCTAATAATAATAGTTATGTAGCTGTTAGTGGTATAACTTTAAAACATGATTTTTATAATCAGGTCTTAACACTTAGTGCATGGGTCACAGCCATGCAGGGTATAGTACCTACATATACGTAAATGAATCTGTCTAAATGCAGCTGCTCAGCAATGACTTTCTACTGAGAAAGTATAATAGCTATCACATTTCAATCTGCTCCATGCATGATCACCTACCCTCACATGATGCCTTTTTGACGATTAATTTGTTGTGAATCAACTTAATCTGAACTTAACAGCTACTATAGGAAACCTTACTGGGCTCAGTGCCAACCCTTAGTAAATCTACCTCTTTAACTTGATAATGTCTACATCATTCAATAAGACTTCTATGCAACTATATGGTAGGTTATTTTTAGAGGCAAAGTTAATGATTGATCTCACAGTTGAGTCTAAAAAAGTCACCAAATATTTTAGTGCTTGGGTACCAACAACATATTATGCTAGCTGATACAGTGTCTATTCTGGTCGCGTTCTGGCCAAAATTTCCTAGCGACCTTATTAAGCAGGTGAGTGTGTTATCAATATTGTCAGATTTTGAAGATTTAGCACTGAGCAATAAAAAAATAAACTATGAGACAGAAATACTAAAAATAGTCTTCAGCTCTGGTCACAACTTCCTAGACTATAGTTTTCTTCTTGATTATAGGATTAGTCGATCCTTTTTATACAGCAAGTTGTTATTGTGACCTCAATCAAACCATATGCACAATTAACATTACATCCAAAAATGATTATCAGAGTCAATAATCAACTGGTTCTGTAAACATCCAAAATGTTATCTGCAGAAATTCTCTAATACTTATAACTGCCGAGTCAAGATTTGTAATGACACATTTGGGATTTACAATTACAATAGCTGGTGAATTTACTATGCAGTGACATGATTAGACAGCTTTCACTGTATTAATGTACTCAAGAATCTCTAACTGTATTATGTGCACTAAATAATTTAACTTGCTAGCAAAAAATTACAAGTACAGACTTGAAATTTCCACAAACAAACTAACATTAATTGCAAAATCAAAAAATTATCTTGCTGTTGATTTCCTTATTGTGCTGGATGGCAAAAGGTTCATGATGCTCCTAAGCACAAGAACCTTCCCAAAATGCTCAATCTTGCCCATCGTGCATGGGGGGGTTCACCATGCGTGCGCGCTGACATCCTAAGCACAGAGGTCAAGCTGTGTCCTAGTACACCAGCGCATGCATAGATGCATCCTCCTCAATGGGAGGAGTGCATTCTATGGGATCCACCATAGACCCCGCACATAATGTGCAGGATTGAGGATATGGATGGTCTTCAGCTGGAATAGTGAATCAGTTGGAATATATATTCCAACTGATTCAGAATAACCAGCCACATAATTCTTTATGCAAGTTGTATTTATAACCATGCAGTCAAATTATCGATTGTGGGATATTGTTGTTGTAAAAACCGGAAAAAGGGTCTAGTGGTCTCGTGCCCAGCCAGGCCCGCGCACGTGATTAAAGGGATGTAACCTTAGGCACCTGCGCTAAAAGTCGGAGATTTTCCTGCACAAGAATGGGGAACGTCACTGACAGAGCAGATCATGGACACAGAGCATCTAATGTGCAACTTGAAAAGTTGTTTATGGTATGTAGCTGCTTTTCGGACTATGTAATGAGATGTATTCGTTTAAAAATGTAGGAGTTGTCAGTCGAAGTATCCGACAACAATAAAAAGAAACAGATTCTAGACGCCGGAAAGTTTAAGGTGCGTATAACTAGTTGTTTGTATCTGGGCTGTTAAACCATACGGGTGTATATTATCTGTGGTTAAAGGCATAGAAATTTCTAACCCTGTGCACTATTAAGTAGTCACGTGATGTTATTTGTTGATTTACTCCGTCACGTGATGCACTTGTAGGCTTATTTCAGTGGACATGACAAACAGTTTGGTCACGACCTGTGTGTCAGGTTGTTTGGCCGGTTAGACGATCCACCATTACGTGAACAATTTGTTACTGTGATGAAGGATGTGGAGGAGATATGTAAGTTTTGTCGAAGTATATTGTGCAGGCTCTGCACTGTTGTATTAACTGCTGGAACATAGCCACTATGTTTTTATGCTTCGTTTTGAACTCATGTCTGTTTAGATGAGTGCACACTGACAATACTGTATAGTCGTGTAACCCCCAAAACCAGCAGTATTGTGGACTTTCTATAAAACCATGAAACTTTCCACATAAGTAGTAATCCACATGACATGTATTACAGTGGCGGATACAGGTGGGTTGCAATGGTTTCAGCTGAAACCCCCTCTGAAAAGTGCGTGCGCCCCTAATTAATTTACTATTCATGTGAGTGATAAAATCACCAACAGTTATGCATAGTGTATCACATTGGGACCTTTTCTACTGGCCAAATTTCATACTTTTATCCTTGAAATCGCTAAATATGGCATTACAACGTTGAAGGTTGTTAAGCGCCTCTAAAAATAATTATCATTTTAGTGCTGTTTTGTTTCAAAACTTTCTGTGAAGGCCTGGATCAACTATGAAACAATGTTTTGGAGTGATTTTATGATTCACTATAGATCTATGTAGCTATAGGCCACTGAGCTATAAGATTGAGTTAACAACCCCAGCTGGATTACAGCTGTGTGGTATCACAGTTATTGAAAACTTCCTGAACCTGAAACCCCCTCTGAAAATTCCTAGATCCGCCACTGTATTATACTGTTGCAAATTTAACCAAATTGATTGCTTCTGTCTTTATCTCCCTGGGGCATTGATTAACTTGCTAAAACATGATCTCAAATGGTACGGTTGTACCGTTTAAGTAGGGATCGTGGTGAATGTTTCGTGTGCCGCCCAAAATTCTGCCTTTAAAAATCATCCTACAAACATTGTATGCAGTGAAGACCACCTTTACGGAATAGTACTAGTCCATATAATACATAAAACAGCATTAAGGGTGCTCGCGGCTATTTGAAGCCATACAACATGCATTTTTTGTATTGTTGCTAATACTCACATAATGTATAAAATGAATCCATATGCTACTTGCGTTGGAAGTGCTTCTCTTTCTCTTCAACACAAACCAAACAGAATTCTAGCCTATACCATTTTATAACTATGCGTAGTTCTTTATGAAGCGCTTAAATCGAAACTAGTCCTCCATTTTTCGCAGTAGCGCAATGGAAACCACGTTGAACAAACTTCAGCTTATAACTCACAACTCTATGTTTAGTATTAGTACACAGCGTACATAGAACTTAAGTTAGTACTAAAAGTGTGCTACACCATTCAAAACCTCATGTTCTCGGTGCCGTAACTCATGAAGCCATAACGCTACGGACAAAATCTAAACATAGACCTCTGGAGAATTTATCAGCGAATCTCCCTACAAACTTTGAAGCCTTCACGGGTATCACTTAAAAACTAGTTTTATTTTTAGTAAACATGTGTAAAGATTGCGTGCGCCCAACATTATTGATACAATAACCACACAAATTCCTATTGACCGCAATCACCAACTTTTCAAAATAACATGTCATAAACGCTGTTCTAAACACAAAAAGCTCTGTTTTCTCTTCTTCACACACAGGAACAGCTTCTTGCTCCGCCTGGAGTCTCCAAGTCGCTCTTGGATAGGTTACGCTAGGCACGCCATCATCATCAGCTTGTAACGCCTTGTGATTCCAGCTGGTAACATTGTCCCCTACATAAGCAGCTTACAATTACAATACTAACTACCAGCATACCCTATCACTCGAGAAAACAAGGCACGAACGCATGTTGCCTACAAGCGAAAAGTGCGTTCACACTTGTTGCCTTAAATAACACTTACTTTTAAATTAATTCATAACTGTTGATCCATCAGACAATCATTTGCTAACACTTCAGTGACGATTCTAAAGCGAAATAACATGCTATTCTTCGAGCTATTCTTCCTCGTGTTCTCTGGTGCAAAACATGTCCACTTAACACGGATACTACAAGTATGCGTAGTAATGCCAATTATGATGTAATAGCCGCATGTGGTTTCTGGGCTGGCACTTAAACGGCTTCAAATATCAGCGAGCACCCTTAAATACAACAAAACACTTACAGGTGGCCGGATATAAAATTTTTAAAAATTGCCAAAAACTCCAATTTTAGTATCACTGCCTCACTCACTGACCACAGTCGCAAGCCTAGAGCCCAAACGAAGCAGCGCACGGTCACCATTTTACGCTACAACAACAAACTCACCGGTGGGATGTGCCTTTTGGGGTTCCGACGAGTGTACGCCCTGTGCGCCTTGTCTTTTCTTTTATCTTCAATCAAGCTGCTTGTCTTCTTCATCCAACGAAACCATATCGAGGTGTTAATTTCCATATCAACACTTTCTTTAAGCAGCATAATAGACGTCACAAAATTATTTAAGGTGCTTAGAGTACGCTACTGTATGGAGGTACCGGTACTCCATGGTAGGTCACAAGATCATGCCCATTCTTTATTCTACGTATATCGATCTATTGATCGAGACCACACCCCTTTTACACTAGCTGTGTTTGTGACCACACACCTTCAAGTTGGTAGGATATTCTAGTCTAATAATCGATCGAAACCACAATGAACACACCCTTTTTGGGCAAGCACATATCTTGCAGGCTGACTCGAGATACTCTAATACAGCAGTCACCCTAATAGAACAGTCACATGTTTATAGCTAGCTGTATGCTTTAACAAAAAACTAAACAAACTAGTATATTAAAAATTATGAATTTAAAAATGAAGTAGGGATCCAAGCGATAAAAAGTAGTGAAACAAGAGATGAACAATGGTAGATATTACAGCATAGCTCAGTGGGAAATCCCTACTTTGACATTTCCCACTGAGCTATGCTGTAATGACTACCATTGTTCATCTCTTGTTTCACTACTTTTTATCGCTTGGATCCCTACTTCATTTTTAAATTCATAATTTTAAATATACTAGTCAAAATATAGATCTTGCTGAAGGAAACAAAAGTCAATAGCTGATTTAATTCCAAAGTTATGAAATCAAGAGTAGGTAACTATATACTGTAAATAATTTTGTGGCTAATAAAAACAATCATAGCCTTGGAAATCAAATTACGGTACTGCTCAAATGTAACGTCGCACTCCCTCGATTGCAAGTGATTAATAAACTTGCTAATTAAAAGGTGTGGCACCTGTTTCCTTCGCGAGTATTCATCCCATACAAAACGGGATGAATACTCGAGAAGGAAACGGGTGCCACGCCCTTTAATTAGTGAGTTTTTAAATCACTCGCAATCGAGCGGTGCGAGCGAGTGTGACGTTACCTTTGAGCAGTACCATATGTACCGACTTCAAATAAAAACCAAGTTGTTTCTTTTAGTAAGATCTCCTTTAACCTGCAAAGAACATGTGTTTACACAATATGAGCACACATGGCAACATTAGGTGGGGTAACATTAGGTGGGGTAACTTAATTCACTACAGTGGCTTACTTGTTATGAAGTGATTAATAACAGCAAGTTGCGTCTCTGTGTTTCAAAATTCTTGCTGTGTGTTTAATTTTGATTGTGGGTTTACTCATGTGAGTCATATGTAGCCTAATAGAAAATTTAACAATGAATCAAACAGAACTTGTTGTTGCATGGTGATAGGAGGAACCACCATTGAGTTATGGACTATTTTGTAAAGGTATGTAAAGCATTTGCATGTTTCCTTACCAAATCCTTACCAAAATGTTATTTACACAGCTAGTTTTGGCCTCGCCATTTAGCGGTAATACCCTAGGTATCATTTTAATCCTTGTTACATTACAAGTAGATGATTACATAGCCATAGGACAGGCGCTTCAAAAGTTGCAGCGCTTTGTACAAGGCATGCGTGTTTAATAGGTTTAAATCCAGTTTTCTGGATTTAGCAGGTTTAAGGGTTAATTAGTAAATGCCTCAGGGAGATAAAAAAAGGCAAAAAGATTAATTTTCTGTGCAGAATTGACCACAAAGGTCAAATCCATGTTGGTAAATTTACATTTATGTGGAAGTGTCATTTATATGGAAGTTTCATAGTGATGAAAGAGTGCATGATATCTTGGTTGTGCCACTATATTACACTTGCCTCTTTACTGGACAATAATAACCAGGCACTCTTGTTAAATAGACCATGTATAAAATTTAGTGTAGAGTGGAACCTCTCTTAACAAACTCTCTGACCAACAAGCTTGCCTCCATTGTTACAAATTTACCTCTGGAAGAGGAAAACCTCAGCAAAAGTGAGCCAAAAAGCCTCAAAATGTCAGGTTGCTAGCTAAGTAACAAGTATTTTGTAAATGTGTATTTCATAATTCATGAATTTGTAATTCATTAATTACATTGCTGTGTACTGCTAAGGAAGCATGACTTGAACAAACCAGAAGTATTTTTGTATCATAGTTCATCTATCATGTTTTCTCACACATTTCATAAGCAAGGGACACTCTTGCTTCACCTTGAAAGAGTTTGTTATCGTGGTAACCTTGGAGGCCAGATATGCTGTTTTTCAGTTCCTGTAGAGTCCATTGGGTAAGGCATTCTCAGTAATTTGCAATTGCTTCACCCATATTTACTGAAAGTGAGACTTTTTAAAATCAGCACATCCTGTAGCCAGCCGTGGACCCACTTCTGGTTTCCTGAAATTGCTTTCGAAAAAGTGTGTGTGTTTTTGTTTTTGCATATTTGTTCATCCATGTGAGCAAACTGTTTACGCTAAAAGCAGCCTGTATGTGAGGAATGAAGGCTATATAGTATATATCCAGTTGTACATTTGTTGCTATTTGCTTTATTACAATGTGACAGTGTGTAGCTATAGTACTTTCATATATTGAAGAGCAGCTATGCTGATAATCAAAACTATTATTGTTCTGTATTTTAGGTCAGCGAGATCCTCGGGAGATCATAGCATTTACATTTTCAATTTTGGCTAATCAAAGTGACTCCCTACCTGCAGAAATTCTCCCATCACTCTTCAAGCGATCGTTTCAGTATGGAGTAATATTGGGGCTGGAAGAAGAGGACCACAGTGATCCTTCCACCATCATTAAGTCTCTTACTGCCTCAGTGGTATGTGTGTAGTGCATGTAGGAGAAAATATCGAGGGGAGGGGGAAGAATCAAGTATGTTGTTATACGATGACTACAACTTTCCAATAATCTATAGATACCAATTGTATTCTATTTTATTAGTGCAGTAGAATATATATATATTTGAAATGTGTATGCTGTGTTCATGGTCTCGTGTTTGCATCATTAGAGCAAAGGAGGATATGGTTCCAAAAGTGTCCATATAGCAGGTTATATGTGTGCAAGGTGTAAAGTTTGCAAACTGTAGTTCATGCAACCCCTGAAATTTCTACAAGAAGTATTAAATTCCTCTATATCCAAGTGAAACTTGTTTACCAAAACTTTTTTTGATTTTGGAGTTCTCATCACATTGACATTGTCACTGACACAGATATATATATAGAAGTGTTTGACTTGTCTCGCAGATTTAGCAATTGCAGAAATTTGTGCTGGAAACTATGTTTTGGTTGTTTTGCAAATTCATACAATATTACTTGTTGTACAGAACACAATTTATACCCTTAAAGCGTAGGTATTGTACATGTAGCAACTTAGAGATGGTATTTGTAATAGAGAGGCTGCAACCTAGACTTTATCTTGTCTACATTACATGTCAGTGCTATGTTAATGTATAACCCTCGTAGAGTCAACATTTGAACAAAGAGGACGGACGGATGCACTTGGCCCAGTTCACGGCCTGGTCTCTACGACATTGTCCTAGTCTGTTTGATGGCACCAGACACTGGATACTCTCCTGTATCCATGGTGAACATGGACAACACACCCACTCTGCGGCTGATGCTGCACATGATGTAAGAACATGTTAGCAAACCTAATATTTGTAGTAATGGGAAACTTGGATTACATAGTAAGTACTATGGATTGTAACATGCCTGTAGACACAAACTTCAAGGCTAAAATCATGCGCGTGTGTGTGTGTGTGTGTGTGTTGTGAGGCAGCATAGCCAAGTGGCTAGAGCATTGGCCTGATAATCAAATGGTTCCAGGATTGATGCTCGGTTATACCAATTTTGGTGTTGTTGTTTCGTTGAGTAAGAAGCTTTACTCACATTGCTCCAGTATACCCAGCTGTATAATGGGGACCTGGTGGCCTGGTGTCATCTGGGGAAGTAGCCCACCCAGCTGTAACATCAATGGGTACCTACATGTAAGGCTTACTGGGGAATCAAATGCCCAACTGTCCGTGTGTTGTTTAGAAGTGTTGGGGTTGTTGTGGAACTTCAGGCTCTGTGAGACCTCCTGCAGGTTACTTGCTGAGGATAAGGCTCAAGTGCCTTAGTGGAACACAGGCATCCTGGTTCTGGTTCACTGGGTGGCAATAGCTGTGTTTGTATGGCTGCCGTAGACTTTGCTTAGTGTGTATGCGTGTGTGTGAATTTATCTTTTCAAGTAGTGCATAGTATTTCGTAAACAAAAAGGCCGTGCTGCAGTGCTAGTCAATTAGTTAATATTTGGTATTATTGTGTGTATTTCTGAGGTAGCTCATTCCAAGCTATAGCTATACAGGGACCGATTCTTAAAGGTTAGTTGTAGTTTCCCAAGTATAAAAATTTCACACACATCATCCATTATTAAAATTCACATCATATGGGACCAAAATGTATGGTTTATATCATTAGGTAGCTTTGTGGTCATATTAATGAAGTAATCACTATGGACCTTATCCGCACTGACATCATAATCGATAAAATGGCCGTGTTAGTGTGGGGACTTCATCACATTTTCATTCATAGTAACTAAAATAAGCCTTGTTTGTGGCTTTCACAACACGGGAACATTGGATAATGAAGGTAAGAGGCTAGTTAGCGTGATGTGGTAATGGCATGTGTAAGTGTGCATGCCTCACCTGGCCCCTTACTGCAGTATATAAATGTTATCATAATGAAATGTCATCTCTCCTAATACTCCTCTGTACAAACTTCCCACACTATCGCCTCCATTTTTACGTTGTGACATCATTGCAGATAAGGTCCATTGTTGTTATGGTCTCATTTATCTCTCCAGTCCAATTGGATGCCATATTACCAGCTGCCCGTGCTGTCAGCCCCACCCAACTCAGTGTTACACATCGATGGTGCAGTGCTGTGGATGCTCAGCATTTCCCTCCCAAGTCTCTTCATGGGTGGACACCATAAACACCACAGCTCATCGGAAAAGGTGTGTTGTTAATTGTTCTGGAAAGTTTTTAAATAAAGGACACCTAGTCACAATGGATAGTTATGGTTGTATGAGACTCCTACAAATGTATGATATCTATTGTATGAGTTCCTCATTATTATTATTATTATTATTATTATATTTATTACTGTGCAGCAATCAAAAGATTATGACGCACAGGTATGATCGTAAAAGTTACTTAAGTTATTACAAAACTCATTAGGAGTAGAGGAATTAATTACATCAGCAGGGAGTTGGTTCCATAACTTGATGGTTGATGGGAAAAAGGAAAATTTGTATGCATCAATTAGAGTCATTGGTTGGTGATAGTAGCCACTCCTTAAACTTGAAAGTTTAGGGGTAAGATTATCTGTAGGCACAATCAAATATCCGTTAATTATTTTATAAAAAGTATTTAATTTAGCTTGGGTTCTCATGGTCTATCTCATACATGGTACAGCACAAAAGATGTATGTATAACAATCCTTTAATGTAACTGTTTGTTTGACCCTTAAAAGCTGGCTGTAATTTCCCAAATGGCACAGTCATCCATTGTTAAACCTACTTGTTAGTTTTGTTGCTGTTTTTTTTCCTTCTGATATGTGTCTCGTGGTGTCGTATGATCAAGACACACTTGTGCCCCAAGAAGCTGGTATGCCACACCAGTGTATTGTTGACAGGAAGAACAATAATGCGATATTCACGTATGCATAACTCTATGCTGCCTTTATGAAGCCTTTTCTTTTGCTATGGAAGTTCCCTCCACTTTCAGTAGTCAGCATACGATCATATTCTCTCCAAGCATTCCCAAGATACAAGCCTTCTAAACCAGCTTAACTTTTAGTGTTGGGTTTAGAGGCAAATCTTATTAGTACCAAGTTTGTTTTGAATGTGATTAACCATCATGCAGTTAATCCAAAATTGGTACATGGATAGGTTAACCGTCGAACCTCAAAACTTTTAGGAAGCAATAGCGATGGAGCTATATTAAAATGATAAAACAAAGCAATGAATAGCTAGTACTCAATTGAGATTACCTACTTTAGTTGTTTGATGAAGTTCAGAATGGTCATCTACTGGACACAGAAACTAGCAGCTGTGAGGCTTTGCTGAGAGAATTTACATGATAGACAAACTATGAAACAGTTTACAAGATACTTTCTGTGTTTTATAATTTACTGATTGTTACAGGAAATTGGCTAACAGTAACTGATTGAAAAAAACATTTGTCATTGCAAATAAATGGAGAAACAGCTATAGAGTTATGCTTAATGTGTGTAGTAACGTGCATGACCAAGATACAGTAGACTCTTGGCAAGAGCTCATAATATTAATTATGAACTCTTGCTTGAACCCCATTGGTTTCAGGCAATGGTAAAATTGTTCAGATAAGTGAAGCCCAGCCATTCATACTCAAGAGTTCTGTTGAAATACTCTAATAATAGAACAGTCATTTCCAATTTTGGATAAATGAGATAACTAAAGGTGTACTGTACTCTAATAGAACAGTCACCCTAATAGAATTTCAATGCAGAAATAACATGTATTACATAAAATTTGGCATTAAATTAAAATGTTAACAATACAAGTACAACACAAGGTGATTCTCTTCTCTCCCCTCCCATAGAAAAGAAAGCAGGATAGGTAAAAAGCAAGCCCAAAAGCTGACCACAGGCCAGCTTTGGTACTTTAAGGGCTTTACACATACAAAAAGAGCTACCAGGCTGTACAAAAGGATGTGGTCCCCAAGGTGAAAAGGTTGTGAAATGAAAGATGGTGGCCAAGAAATGGCTACAATGATGTTAATGCGAATCACTTTTACACCGTCATCATTAAAAATGATTGGTATTGACATCACTGCAGCCAGTTTAGGCCTCCACTTTTGATTTTGCAACTTTTTTTTACTATGTTTTTTTGGGGGTGGGGGAGGAGGGGTTGGGATGGGATGGGGGTGCACCCAGTTTTATAGCTTGTATTATTTACTGGTACATTGTTATTGTCTGTAGCCGGTGGATTACCCTGTTGGTGGAGAGTGGTCACTGTTATACTCTTCAGCTGCTAATGGGTTCAGTCTGAATCGTTTCCTGCACCACTGTTCCGACTATCGGGGACCATCAGTGATGTTGTTGTGTTATCGTGATGATGAGAGTGTAGAGCATCTGTTAGCCTTAGCTGTTGATGTGGAATGGAGGTGTGCGTGTGTAGTATGTGTGTGTGTGCGTGCGTGCGTGCGTGCGTGCGTGTGTGCGTGCGTGTGTGTGTGTGTGTGTGTGAGGCAGCATAGCCAAGTGGTTAGGGCATCAGTCTGGTAATCGAAAGGTCCCAGGTTCGATTCCCGGTTGAGCCACTTTGGTGTTGTTGTTGTTTACTTGAGCAAGAAACTTTACTCACATTGCTCCAGTCTACCCAGTTGTTTAAATGGGGACCTGGTGGCCTGGTGTCAACTGGGGAAGCAGCCCACCCAGCTGTAACATCAATGGGTACCTGGTGTAAACTGGGGAAGCAAATGCCCAACTGTACTTGTCTTGCTTAGTGGTGTTGGGGTCGTTGTGGAACTTTAGGTTCTGTGACCTCTCTCTTGAGACCTGGACAGTCCTCCTGCAGGTTACTAGCCCTGCCCCAGGAGGATTTGCCTGCACAAGGCTGAAATGCCTGAGTGGTGCACAGGCATCCCAGTGCTGGTTCACTGAGTTATGTTTCGCATGGCTGCCGGAGGCTTTGCTTTGCTTTGTGTGTGTTGTGTGTGTGTGTTGTGTGTGTGTGTTGTGTGTGTGTTGTGTGTTGTGTGTGTTGTGTGTGTGTATGTTGTGTGTGTGTGTATGTTGTGTGTGTTGTGTGTTGTGTGTGTGTGTTGTGTGTGTGTGTTGTGTGTGTGTGTGGTGTGTTTGTTATGTGTGTGTGTTGTGTGTGTGTGTTGTGTGTGTGTGGCGTGTGTTCACCTACTACAGCAATGTGTATATTACACTAAACTTTGCTCTCAACAGGGGAGGAACCTTTTATTGGGGCAACCAACACTGCCGGCTGCTGGAGATTCAGCCATTCTTCTCTGTCATAGCAGGTAACTTTAATGCACCCTTCCAGTATGCTTCAAATGATGCTGTACTTTAAACTTACTTCAAGTTTACTTAGTAACTGTATATTGAAGTATTTTTGATGGATCAATAAAATTCACAGATATGCATGAGTTAATTAATTTTAAATTAAATGCATGGTACTCTTGTGTCTACAATTCCATCCTTTTTTATGTTGCTACAGATGGAGCAAAGAGAGTGTCACTTAATGAAAAGGAGAGGGGTTTTCCCCAGGGACTGAGAGTAATGTCAGAACCAGACGGTCACGGTAGTCCCATTCTTCATGTCCCATCAACTTTCGACAGTTTACAAATCAGAGACGGCCAATCATACACCCTGGCCGCTGTTGAGGTAAAACCAACAAAAATTTGTCCAGTATTATCTTTTGAAAATTTTGAAGCCTTTGGGCTTGAAGTAGACAAGGAAGTTGCACCTATGGAGCACTTTTCTCCTGGGCTCCTGTTTAATTGGATTATTTTGTGCTTTATGGTGCAACTACTATTTTTCTCTGACTGCTTTTTACATGTGTGTCTTTGTATATAGTTTACTTATGTGTTGTTGTTATCTGCAAGGTTTGGGGTTGTGGGGGCATGGAGGTGGCTGCTCTACAGCAAAAGCAAAAGGCATGGGAGAAGAAAGAAATTGCTCGCAGAATCAAGGTGAACAGTTATAGTACTATGTGTGTGTGTGTGTGCGTGTTGTGTGTGTGTTTGCGTGTTGTGTATGTGCGCCTATGTGTGTGCATGTGGATATATATGTTAATGTATATATATATATATATATATATATATGTGTGTGTAACAATGACCACTTGGATTTTCATTTTTAAAAATGGCAGAATAGTTGCATTGACATTTTTGGTTTGTAGTTGCTAGAAATGGAAGTGGTACTTCAAGTCATCTCAATGAATACTCAATTGAGATTTACAAATAAGTCTGTATACCAAGGGTCCATTCTACTCCTTATTTGTGTGGTAACTGATGGCTATATCACCTTTATACAATGGCTAATGTGCATATAGGAAATTTTGTGTCCCGTTTATTTCTCATACTACTGCACCCATACGTACTTGATTTTGTGTAAAAGAGCCTTTTTTGGCTGCTATAACAATTAAGTTCACCCACAGGTGAAGAGGGACGCATTGGAAGCATGGGAGGATAATCCGGACAGACACTTGCTGAACTGGGTTGGTGTTTCAACATCATCGTCTCAGGAACAGCAGCAACAATAAATCATATTGTGACCAATAGAATCGACTGGTGTTGTGATTATTAATTGTTATTGTGTTTTGGAACTCTGCACAAATAATGTGACCTTCCTATGCTATGTGTAGTCTAGTCTTGGTGTTGCTAGACTATAGACTAATGTGACAGGCACTTATCACTGCCTTCCAAAAGAAAAGGGGAGCTGGACTAGAATCTGGACTCGTGTCTCTAGTAATACTACGCTCTCCCACATTCATTTCATAATTATTAGAAGGAAAAATGAATTCTGAGTTTGATTAGGAATCATAGCCATAAAAAGTAGTGAAACAAGGAAGGTCACCTACACCTCAGATATACTGGTCCACCTATGGGTATAGACTGCACTAGTATATCTGCAGGTATAAGTGACCTATCTTGTTTCACTACTATATATGGCTACGGTCGCTCAAAATTCCTTCTACTTATAATGCATTATTATGTTCCATCAGTGAGACAATGTATGGTGTGCAGTGCAGGCTTTTGAAAATTTTGCAAACCTGACAATTGGCTGTTTCTTCTGCTTGGCCTTTGTAGTGGAAAAGAAGTACAGCTTTTTAGCAGCATCTCACGCATGTCATGAATACATCTACTAAGCAAACCCCCACTGTGGTCCTAGTTCCAGGAGGCTCAGTTGAATTCTTTACTGATAATATAACATATTTCTGTAGCTCATGGAATTGTAGACACATGCATGTTACATATAGGTGATAACCTTAAGATAGAATACCTATTAATAATATTTACAACACTGCTATGTACGATGAAATGCCTAAACACAATAAACTGAAGTACTCCCATTTGATCTATTCATTTATTTAAAATCAGTAGGTAATCTGACGGCAGCAAAACATAGTTTTGGCAATGGTTTTATCCCCTTTTTATAGAAGTAAGACATCAAACCGTTCGCAGAACTTTCAGCATTCTCACTACTTGAAATAATGTAAATAGTGATTGCATCTGCTTCAGGATCCAATCCAAAACGTTTATACAATTCCTCATAAGCTGTCTTCTCTATTTGATGCTGTTTGGCAATGGTTACTTGGATACCAAAAACCTCTTTCTTCTTGTCAACCTCTCTCTCTTTCACAAAGAACATGTCAACTGCAGGGAAGTTTTGCACCTGTGGATAATATAAAACACCTGGCTGTAGATGTTATCCTGTCATTATGTCATCTTTTCTGAATTTCTCTTTCTTGGTCAGGCCCCAATTGTGTTGAACCCACTCTTTATTTTTAAAAACCTGCCACTGGTGGTGGATGCCATTTACAATAGTATTATAATACTATTAATTGAATCCATAAAAACATTTCTTGGAGGTTATTGATGGAAATATGAAAATCTCATTGCATCAAATCTGATTCAAGTTTTGATTTTGCATACTTGTAGTTTCAATCTGAAATTATCAAATTCAGCATTACGATCATAATATGTGACCGGATTTGCAAAAAGGTACCTTTTCCACACATTTTACAGGCAAGCAAACAAAGTAATGTAACTTTTGACTCCATATACTGATCAACTTGGTCTTAGTTTCAACATGTACCCAGATACTTTAGTTGTATGCATAGAAAAGTTCAGGCACTGTTATGCATTGACTAAAAAGTTATGAAGCTTCAAAGATCCAAAAATGGGTCAAAATTTGTGTGTGTAAAAGGTACCTTTTTGCAAATCCGGTCACATATATTGTTATTCCACATCTTAGCACAAAATGAAGTGACTGATGTTTTCTTTATGTGCAATGTACATCATGTGTGTCTTTTCAATATTAACATACAGTGCAAAAATATCTACTGCTTTAGTTCAGCATATCTTGTGCATTCATCACATTTTGCACAATTTAAGGATTCAATTTGGGGATTACATATTGTATTATTCCTCCAATCCTTTTGTAACAAGTTTCAATAGCCTGTGAAAGAAGAGTCCAATGTACGGAGGACACCAAAATAGTCACTGGTGTGCTGTAAATTCAGAAGTGTATAGAGCAGTTGTATGTGATATCACTGGTGTGACGTTCAACTAAAATGTGTATCATCTGTACAACAAGGTGCTGGAAAATTTGTGTTTCTTTGTCCTGCTTTGGAGACATACAGCATGTGATGTCCCTTCTGCATTAACTAGAATCATTGCTACATTAATATTCATGTTGCTGTTCAGTACCACGTAGCTACATGCATGGCTGAAAGTTGTTATTAGTATGATGGTGAGTTTTACCACACCATGCATACATCCACTGTACATCCATTAAATGGCCAGTCCTTTTTTCACATTAAGTTTGTGTTGTACTGTCACTTGTGTATTGTTACTTCAGACGTTGTTACTTATCCCTGAAGTCCTTCATATAACACTAGCAATAGGATGCTTGTTTGATTTCAAGTATACATTCAAACTAGAGTGAAGCCCATTCTATTTCAGTTGCTGTTGAGTCAAATTTTCCTGACCTTCAAGCAAGTGGCTGCATGCATTAGGCAGATATACTGTACAATCAACTAACAGTTACAAATTTATTCCATTTCATTGCCATTTCAGAGCCCCAAATGAAACAAATTACCAGACTGACCACATTGTATATTTATTAAATATTTTTTGATTGCTATGTAATTTATAAAATTTTTTTGTAATTGCTATTTGATCTGTGCATATCCTTCAAATCGAAGTTGTACAGTAATAGAAATCACATGTTTGGGGGATTATTACAATGGTTTATTGACAGGTGACCTAGTGACGTTACCCTATAAGGAGGTGGCTGCATTATGTTACACAAATGGGGTTGTAGACGTATTTTGGGGATTACTACAGTGGCTAGTTTAGACAGGTGACCTTAATATACAGTACAGTTGACAGGTTTTACTGTACTTAATTATATTGCTATGGCCATTACACCCACAACAGTATGGTAGTATGTGTAGCCTATATGCCTGGGATATATAGCCTATATACCCCATTTGCTTGGGATCCAATACTTCATATACTCTTCAGAAAGAGTTGAAATTGTGGTTGCTGTCAATTACAATTTCGTGTATAAATTGACCATGTACATAAATTAATAATGTCCAATTTTGCGGTGGCATCATGTTACCTTGACTTGCAAGGACAATAATCTGAGCATTGAAACAAATCAATACCATGGTGTATGTTGTATTCCTAGGTGTGGCCTACCCTTAAGAAGTTTACACACACCACTTGTGCTAGCACTGAGTAGAGAAGATAAATTGGAAATATAATGAAATGTCTTAATCGAAATGTTTCCTTGTACTTAATTTAGTGGATCACACCAATTAAACCTGATGGTGGTGTGCAGGCAAAATGGAGATGTCATAACTCATCATATGTAAAGAACTTCATTATACAAGTACACAGAAAAATTTGGAATTTTCCGCTAGAGTACGGACCATAGCACATCGGTAAAAACTACTGAAACAAGCTGGAGTAGTGCACAATATTAAATGACAGTAAAACAATAAGAAGTGTTACATTCCTACTGTTCATATCTCGCAGTAGGGATGTAACACTTCTTATTGTTTTACTGTGATTTAATATTGTGTACTACTCCAGCTTGCTTCAGTAGTTTTTATCGATGTGCTATGGTCCGTACTCTAGTGGAAAATTCCAAATTTTTCTGTGTACTTGTTTGTTAACTTTTTTGAAAATATTATTATGGTGGTGAACCCACGCATACCACATCTGAATTTACACCGCGCACCCCAGCTATATCGATTATCGTCTGAAAAGTGAAGTATCCATTACGCTTCGTTGTCAGCTATGTTCAACCCGTTGTACAGCATTTCGAATCAAGAACTGTTCAAAAAGCACCACTGCAATCAAAACAGCCACTATTACAAATACAGAGGATTTCCATTATGAAGGGAAGCCATCACGTGGTATCACCAAATCGACACTTTTCGCTGTCAGCAAAGATGAATGGGACACAAAGGAGGACACTGGTAAGTCCATGAAGAGTGCATGCATTGTACGTACTGCAGTGTGGCAAAAGGCATCTGTCAGGCCGAAGTGACATCGAACAGTGAAAAAATCAAGCCCGTAGCCTTAGCCGTTATTGAGTTACGCTTGTCTGAAGGCATCAGTCAGTCAGTTATTCAGTCAGTCAGTAGAAAATTCCGTTAAATAAACTATTTTTTAAATTCTGTAGCAACTTGTTGAAAGCGTTTCGGGTCAATCTGAAAGCTTGTTTGGGCTTAGTTTTACCTAACCAATACTGCCTCATCGTCGTCTGGGAAAATTGAGGCTGTTTTTTGGGTGATGTTATCTTGTGGGCCATGCCTACTCCTTTGTGGTCCCTACTATACACTACTATCGTAGTGTATGATATAGTTAACAATTAAAATTAAAATATTTTTTTGTATCAGGATGAAACTTTTTGTATGGTAGCTGCGGTGTTTACAACACAACTAGAACCAGAGGTTACCAACTCCTCCACTGATCTAGGTAATCTTCACATTTTGTGTTGGCAGTTTAAGCTGTAGTTACATGACTGAGCATTTTTGGCTTGCCAAAGACACCAAGAAAGGTTCAAAGCCTGGACAAGGGTGCTTAGGTCACCTTTTGGTCTATAGATTAGCCTTATCATGATTTACAGAGATTTTTTCCTGGGAGCAGTTCGGGATCCACTGCTCCTTAAACAGGGGTGTACGGAGGGGGGTTTCCAGGGGTTTCAGGAAACCTCTTTGGATTTTACACACCACTTGAAACATTCAGAAATTGAAACGCCAGGTTTCCAGAATCTGGAATCTCTGACATCATGGAACAGGACACATTTTAAACTTCTATCTGTTAAATAATAGTATAGCAATACTTATAGCATTGTTCTGAATTACGTTGTTAGCAAAAAGATCGAGATACTCTAATAGAGCAGTCAGGCAATATAAAATATGCCATTAAGGCAGATAACAGTCACTTAGCTGTAGTGGAAACTCCTTTTCAAAATTCCTACGTACGCCCCTGTATAAATCTGCTATATATATAGGTTTTAAAAGGTTGTGGGGTCTATATATTGTGTTTTGTATTAACTAGGTATATTACTTGTTGCTGTGTTGATTGTCTGAGTATGTAGACTGTACACTCAATTATCCAGCTATGTACACTCACAATCTTTAAGAACAATATATTCAGTAATAGAGGTCTATACATTACCCCTTTCATGCTGAGAAAGGTTTAATATTCAATGTCCTGAGAATAGCCTCAAATTACTTAAACGCAGAAATGCATGCACTGATTAAATAAACTTCACTGTGGTGACACAAATTCCTCTCAACATGGGCCTCTCGCTAATACAAACAAGAGATTACAATATGGTTGTAGTGCATGTACACTCCATCATTTCTAAGACTGCTCAGGGTCATTTCAGCTATAAGCTCACCTTACATTTCACCATTGTCCAAACATGGATGATAACCATAATAAGGTTAATATTAAAACAACTGACAGACTCACACCATAGATAATATACCCCTAATCTATGCTCACACACTTGACACTCATATCATTGAATGCAACAAGTCTGTTGTTATAGTTAACAGTCTATCAGTCGCAGTGTCCATCTAGTCTGGTGTTCATTCCTGGCTCTTATTAGAAAATATTTCAACAAATTACGATTGGAATTAATTGAAATAATAATAGTAACTCACACTGTGAGTTACTATTAGTGCAGTATGGTGATAAATACATATGGTCACAGTTATGATAAATACATATGGTCACAGTCACAGTCATATGGTCATGGTTACTATTAGTGCAGTATGGTGATAAATACATATGGTCACAGTGCAGTATGGTGATAAATACATATGGTCACAGTGCAGTATGGTGATAAATACGAGCGGATAAATAGCTCGATGAATACTGTAAGTAGAACAATAGAAGCCTTAGCAATAGGGAGAAAACCACTGTCTGTATTCATGCATCATTAAAGTGGTTTCTATCTTTCTATGTACACAGATAACCTCGAAGCGCTATATATACCCTGGAAGCGAGCCTGGAAGCCACATGCGGTTCAACTGGTAGAAGCCATGGAAGGCATGTAATTAGAGATTTCCAACTAAATTAAATAATTAACATTCCATACATTCATTGGTATGAACAATATTGTGCATTTTGTCAGGGTCATTTTAGTGCAAACCCCACCTCAATCAGTGGTTCCTATCAAAAGATATAAGGAAAAGAAGTGGACAGTGTGATGATTTTTGTGTACAGCATTTCAATGCTTTTTATGTATATTGCATGGCACCAAACACAATATACAAAGTGTCATAAATCTAGATAGGAAACTAATAACGACATGAAATTTTCACCACATATCTATTTTAAGAAGAACAGCATATGAAGTAAGTAAAACCTCTCAAAAGTGACCACTTCTTTGTAGACTGACCACTCAGAATATTACATGAATAAAGCAAGTGATGCATAAATAAAACTGTGTATTATGTAATACTAAATATATATACACAGGTACTTAATGCATTTTCAAGGATAACTAACTAGAAAAATCGGCAATATTTTATAAATGGCAAGTACTGGCATCACAAGTCGCAATTAACACGTACTTCGGAAACATGACAATCAGATAACACAATGTAAGAGCAACATTATTTTTAATATAGATTTGTTTGGACATTGCTCAGCTTTATTTGTCACATTGTAAGCACTAAGGATGATAATTATTATATAACACAATGACATCACTGTACTACAAAGAGAAATTATAAATAGTTTCTGATCAAAATTACAAACACTGAAGCTGCTATAAAATGGATCAAAACAGCAGTAAACTCACCAGAATATAACAACAGGTACGTGTGAAGCCATGTAAGGTTGGTATGACATGTCAGTCTCCACTTTTGAAAAGATTATGCTCAACCTTGAACCTTATTTTGCAATTCCGCGCAAGACAACAAACTGCTCACCTTCAAACTATACTTGCATCGATGCAGGGGGGTGCCTTGAAGCCCAGGGTGATTGTAATGCTGAATTCTGAGCAGTGTTAGATGGCGATTTACCTTTAAAAGGGCCATATTTCCATCGTAATCCAACATCAATCGTCCTCCAATCAAAAAACACATGGAAAAATCGAAATCAGCATATACGGTTTGCCCAGAACCACTTTCTTCGTCCTCATCAGCAGCAGATTCACGCGGAAACACTCGGAAACTTCGGCTATCACGGGTGCCACATTCTTCCAATTAGAATTACGTACGCAATTATTTGTATGGGCTTCCTATGGGGATTTTTATTTCTCAAACTTTGATTTGCTGTATTTCAATAAATACCGCATGGATTTTAATCCAGTAAAGTGCAATACAAAGTACGAAGCATTGGCTACCATTTACTGGAACGGCAGCTTGTGAAACGTTTATTGAAGGTGTATAATTTAAGTAGCAAAAATATGTGTGAAAAATTGGTAGGTTGGAAATCGCTAATGTAATGAATGTTAGAACACAGATTACAGTTGAAGAGTTCGTTTTACAGTAAAAATAAAATTTCCAGTTTAAAATAGGGGTTCGACGGAACCCCCCCTGGGTACGGGCCTGTTATCATTCTGGGTGCTGCATGCAAATGTGATTAGCGGGGATGCGCTGGCCACGTATAGTCACGTGTGTCACATGGTGGTTTCCTTCATGGTCACATGCCCGCATGCAAAACTTTGCTTTCGACCTCGCCCTCAATTGAAAAATGGAAGAAGACGCGTTGTTGGATACTATCCCAAAGGCAAACTTCGATTCACACAGAAGCAAGCAAAGAAAAGGAAAGCAGAATCTTCTGATACTAGTACTGGTCGTTTGTATTCTCTTCTTTGTCTCGACCACCATTGTTCTAGCAGCCATACTTGGTTACCGTGAGAGTGATAGAAACAGCGAATCAAGTTCAGGCGACACATGCACGACTTCAACTTGCATTGACGCAGCCTCGTCCTTGAGGAAGGCCATGGACACTTCTGTTGACCCCTGTGAGGATTTCTACAAATACAGCTGTGGTAATTGGGAGGAGACGAACGTCATACCTGAGGGGTTTGGAGTGTGGAGTACATTTGGTCAATTAGGTGAAAGCAATTCAGTTGCCCTGAAGAATGCTCTTGAGCAGCCAGTACCAGAAGGGGACACTGGGGCTGTTAGTAAAGCGAGACACATGTATGCCAAGTGTATGGACTTGGACTTAATCAATGATGCCAAAGAAGAGCCACTGCAAGAACTTATTCAAACTGCTGGAGGATGGGAACTGGTCAAAATACCTGAACCAGAACAGTGGAGTTTATCAGACTTGGCTAAGGAACACTACTGGAGGAGTGATGCCTTTTTTAGGTTCAACATTGAAGCAGATGACTTCAATTCCAATGAGGTTGTCCTCAAGGTAATGTGTTTAGTGTGTGTTGGTGTACACACATATGTGGCATTTGTGTTTGTACTGGTATAAGGATTGTTTGCAAATAAATATAGGTATATATAGTGAGTTGCGTAGCCATGATGCAATAACTACATGTGAGGATTGAACAGTGTACCCTTATTCTATGACTCATCCATCATGGTTGCTGTTGCTGCCACTGATGCTGCTGCGAGTGATGTACGACATCCTTCTCTAGTTGACCTCAAACTTATTCACTTGTTTATATAAAATGTCAATGTACTACTGAGACTAAATGTTATGTAATGTCTTGGCTTTGTGATTCTTTACGATTCTTGTCCTTTTTGCCAAGTTGTAGATAGCACAAAGCGAATCAAATTCAATGAAGGCCTGGAAGCATGCACCCCACAAAGCACAGTTGAGGTGTGGCCACGAGGGTCTATCATGTAATAATTGATATAGATGTTTGATCATTGTAAGTTGTTGGTAATAAAATGAGTGCTATATAAGTAATATACACATTGGTAATTGTTGGAGTAAATACCTCAAAAGACTAAATGCAAAATTTTGAAGTAAAATGTTGACAAATTGCAATACAAATATCAAATTCATCAAAAATTCCCTTTTGCGCTATACGTACAGTACACAGTGGTGTGTATGCAGGCCTTAATTTAATTTTTAAGGTGCTGAGGATAAATGTCCTTACATATTCACAAATGTACAGACATAGCGTCAAATTGTACAGACATAGCGTCAAATTGTACAGACATGAGCTAGAGGAGCACTTTGTATAGACTGCTGGAATTGGAATAGGGAGTTTCCATTGAAAGTTTTGAGGTTAAACACAACCACATAGCTGCAACATATCACCAGACTGTGGTCATAACAGCTGCTGGTGATAGCAGTACACAAAGGGGAGGTGGCATTGGTAAATCCTTGGGTGGGAAAATGTAGTATCTCCTAGCAACCAAGTGACAGTTATTGTTAGCACTACAAACAAACATGCACACATCAGCTTTTATGGTACCACTGTTGGTTTTGCAAGGACATGGGTGTCCGCCCAAAACTAATTATGTGCAGACATTGTGCTATTTGTGCGGATTTTGTCCGTTGACCGCACGTTAATTTAAGGCCTGGTATGTTGACTCCTAACATGTTGATGTGAAGGGTGCCTGGGTATATAGGAGAATATCTGAGAGCATGGGCGCTTTGAACTATAGCTTTGTACTTTTAGTTTGTTATGCTATCTACAGTGAGACCATCTTACAATTGTATTGCACGGATATTGGAAATCTAATGTTTTATGATGGAATTCAAAATTGACTAACCACAATAATTATATTGAAATTACTAAACAAAGTAAAATCAGCTTAGCTACACGCACTAATTTATAGGAGCAAGATATACCTTTTTAACTAAACTTACCTTTTCACTTGCTATAAACGTTACAGATAACATGTGTTGTCAGATAACATTTACACATTATGAGCAACCCAACTGACTGCTGGATTAAATGTACAAGTTTACCACTAGCTCTTGGCCATGCTAGCTGCATCTACAGTACATATTGTAGAGTGTCTGAAAATTGAGACTTTGAGACTATACAGTCAAGTCACCATTATTTTCCACTTGTCGTATTAGCTAGGTTAGCTAGTGGCTATAGTAAATGTTTCTGTCAGACCATCAGTTCAGGTATCATCAGTTCTTCATTCGTCCTCTATTCTGTATGGCATAATCTTTGCTCCCTTTATGCAAAGTTATATACAGCAAGTATACATGTTTTGTGTGTGTGTGCATGTGCACGTGTGTGTGTATGTGTTGTATACTAGTATCATGAGCTAGAAACTTGTCTCTTAAGCAATTAACCACTTGACTAATAACTAAGAACTGACTGACTAAATACAACATGGGCATATGCAATGTTTTATACAGTAAGATCACATGAGCTAATACATATAAACAACACAATTACCTCATAATTACACAAGCCACCTCTTAAATGTTCAAAGTATACATGTACTATTACTCGTGTTTTGTTGTGTAGTTTATTCAGTCTGGGCTCACTCTCCCTAGCAGCAGTTACTATACTACTTCTGATTCCACAGTGAGTATGCACGTGCATGCATGCGCACATGTAGTTGTGGTTGCATGTGTGTGTGTACAATTGTTTACTTATTTGCATAGTGTATATGCCATTTTTGTGAACTGTACTTGAGATGTGTAAACAACTGTATATTGTGGTGAATATTACATCGCTCAGTATGAGAATGCTACCAAGGCATACATGAAGAGTGTACTAATGCTATTGGGTGCTGATGAAGCTCCCGACAGTGGACTGGATGATGCCATTAATCAAATATATGCACTAGAAAAAGACCTTGCTGAGGTATGTATTTGTAATTCTGTCCTGTGTAAATGTATTTTTGTTCCATCTAGATATTCATGCCTTCTACCGACTTGCGCAATGTTACGCTCACTTACAATGTATGGACAATTGAGGACTTCAACAGCAACTTTACTTCATTGGTGAGTCACTATATGTTGTGCTTATACTTCACAACAATGTGCTTATACTTACTGTATGTTGTGCTTGTGCCATACTACTAATGTTAGGGACAAAAATTCTGTCACGCATGTCTGGTGTTAATGAATAGATGTATCTTTCATGCATACAACCAGTGTTACCAGAATGCACACACAATAGGTCACTACGTTGTTGTGTTCAGTGGAGACAGTAGTGCTGCTTTACTATAAAGCCTATTTAGTTGAAAGATATTCTTTGAATAAAGAAAAGCTATGCTGTTATGTCTGTTCTACTATTCTGTCATCGTACCATTTGACTTGTGGTGGTGCCAGACTGCCTGTAATGCGACACAACTCTTTCATACAAATGTCCTAATCAGGGGTGTAGCTCCACCCAGGCATACCTGGCCATCAGCTTACTTTGCCCTGGCATTACAACATAGCCATGGATATAAATACTGCTGTTCATAAATTAATTACGATTCTAGCCACCATGGTACCACAGCTTGACTGTTGAGAATTTTGTAGTAAATCTTCCACGAAAAATAAGTACCACATCAAAGTTATAGTGATAATCTGTCTAACCCGAACATGTCTATGTTTTCTACTAACTGACTAACTCTAACTGGTACAGAAGTAATAAAATGGAATTCAAGGAATGTACAAAAACGACTGGTTTTTGGTCAACGTGTCACAAATTTGATGAAGCAATGGAGGTCACCTATACCTCTGTTATCTATAGGTAACAAAGGAGTGGACAGCCAAAGTTCCAGCGTTTTATGGTGAATAGTTATAGTGCTAGACAGTTGGAACAGGAATAAATTCGATTTGTACTGCAACGGTACAACAAATAAATAATAGGCGCTTATTTAATTGATCATAACTCACAACTGAAACAAGCTACAAAGACAGGATTTGGCTCAGTTTGTTCACCATGAACAGGCAAGGTATAGTGTTTTCCCTGTACATTTTCATGTGGACAAAGAAGAAAGCCATTCCAACAATGAAACGATGATGGTAATCTTTATTTCTGCCACATCATAAATAAGTGCCCATAACTCAAGTGCCTTATGTTGTACGAACACAAAACAAAGATTTTTTTACTCCCATGAACAGGCAAATCCGATGGCGTATAGGCTTTATTGATTTGAGCTTTGTTTTTATGTAGTTTTTGTTTTTATTTTTACTTCAATAACAAAATAGAAGTTTGTGGAAACAACTGGTTTTTGCTGAGTGTAATGAATTCTTTGGCATTAGCAAAACTTAGTTGTATTATGCCAACTGTGACTGACATTAGTGTGCTTTTATGAAGTGAATTCCATTGGTGGTGTACATCCATCCCTGTTGTTGTTGTTCTCAATATACAGATTCATATTGACCACTACCTTGAAGATTACTTCAGCTTTGCTGGCAGTGATGTAACTTTCAGTGATGTAATCTTAACAACGCTGGACTACTTTTTTAGTCTCAATGATTATATAGAAAATCTGAAGTGGTCAGAACTGTAAGTAACTAGTTTGGTATGGGGTTCTTGGCATGCTTTTGTGGTGCTGACAACTGACGTATAGGGTTGAAACAGATTTCAAATGTTAGTATCTGCGTATTTAAGTGTCCTACCGAGCTATTTATGTAGTAACACTTCAAAATAATTGTGAAAAAAGAGTTTTGTTATTTACACTACATGCTTTGTATATTTTTTGATCAATTATTGTGTGTATAATAATAATAATAATGATGCTGCATGCAAAAGTAGTGTTTCTACTGTATGCACTAATGTTCTACTGGTATAGTAGACCCTCAGTTTATCCAACCCTTGTTTATCCGAAATGGGAAATGACTGTTCTATTAGAATATTTTGAGAACAATTGTATGTTTTATTAGTATGTAAATGTATGGACTTCAGTTATTAGTTATTCAAAAAATTCACTTCTCTGAACAATTTTATCATTGCCTGAGACCAATGGGGTTCAGATAACTGGGGGTCCGGTCCACTGTGATAATTGATGCAGTTATATTTGCTAGTGTAATACTAGTTCAAAGTAATGATTTGATTAAGATTACGGTCAACTGGAAATAAGTAAAATACCACGCATGCTGTGCTTTAGGTGATAACTCACCTTTGCTAATAAACACACATCTTTACTTACTGGCCCGTTACAGTCCATAGACTAGTCTAATAGGTTGGGAGATTTGAAGCTGCTATTGTTAATCACTCAAATGGGCTTTGAAGCATTACTACGCATCAAATCACTGGGAAACTGATACCATTTTTACCGAGGTAGTTATAGTGAAAAACAGCCAACAATCGCATGGGCAGGGACAGAAAGCCATTAAGAAAGGCTTACTTTAGCAATCAGAGTGCAGTACATGAAAATAGTTACTTAATTTTCAAAGTTACACACAAATCCTTCCAGTATTGTTATTAAGAGCACTTTTTTGGTATCTGTCCCTGCACTCACTACTGAACTGTTCTAAGCCAAGGCATCTAGTCTGTCTAGTAGAAAACTGATGGGAAGTAATAGTAAACTGTAGTAAAATGCCAAAGAAACCACAAATAATTAGTGATGTCATTCAAGCGCCACGCACTAACAACTGGCGGTGTATCACAGATATAAACACCCAACAAGCTTTGTTTCACTAAACTGAGAACTAATTATAGCGCTAACCTCGATGTGCCTTGCAGACATGAACAAGTCATTACCCATTACCAAAACCATTACCAAATATATTAACAAGCTTTTATCAACTCATTTACACTGTAAATAGCACACAAAATCTAGCCTTTGGCACAATCGCCATTTAAATTTTATGGAATATTATGCAATGTGGTACAGTTAATGAAATTTTTGTGGTGCACACTTTGGCTTCTCTAGATTGAAGAGCTTTGACTTTATGGAACTACAAGTTCACACTCCTTGCTTGAGGGTTGGGTTAGGTTAAGAACTGCCATCTCTTCATTTAATATTGACTTAATCCTGTTGTGTAGCCAAATGAAGAACTATGCCAAGTGGTCATTGGTGAAGCACTACATTCCTCTAATGGGCCAGGATTTCCTTGATGCCTATTACACGTTTACTAGTGTGGTGACGGGTAATGGAGAGAGGGAACGTTACCTGACATGTGTCAGCCTAGTAGAAAACTCTTTGCCCATGGCTGTGGCCCGTCCTTTTGCTGACAAGTTTTTCACCAACAGTTCCAGACAAGAGGTCAGCTGTCGGTGCACTGTACCAGTGTGCATTTGAGTGTCAAATCCTACAGATTGCTGATATAATTCATGGCATTCGGGAGACCTTTAAGCAACGGCTGGATGGACATGAATGGCTTGATCAGGAAACAAGGGGCAGATGTAAAGAAAAGGTATGAGTATGTGTGTATGCTTGTGTTTGTGTTTGTGTCTGTGGTAATATGTGTCAATCCATTGTTAGGTTGACAAGATAACACAGGAGATTGCTTATCCAGAGTTCATTAAGGATGACGAAAAACTGAATGAGTTTTATAATAACGTTAGTAATATGAAAACTCTGTCAGTATTGTAATATACTAGTTAGCCATCTAATCACAGTCTCTACTAATGCCACAGCATACACTGAGTGAATAATGTGATTGGTGGGAATTACGTTTGTCCACATCAATGGATGGACTGCCAACATTGATTGGAATTATGATAATACTGGAGGGAGTTTATTGGAGGAAATGCTGATATACTCTAATAAAACAGTCAACTCTAGGTTTTGCACTGCTCAAAAGCTTATATAATAGGTTATTTTCAAAGCATATGTAAAGTAAAAGTTTGCCATATTAGAAAGTTGGTACAACAGAGACTTATATAAAGTGTTGGCAGTAGTATCTATCCATTCACCATGCTGTTGAGAACATAAAGGTGATTTTATATGAGGAAAGGGTGTACGAGATAATAAAGTGAATAGCTGGTCAATGTTTTTTTTTACTTATATGGGGATGTCAGCCATATAAATGCTGTGTTTTTACCACTGTGAAAACAACTGTTACTCAGCTTTTGAATGGTTACACAGTGTACTTGTTTGCTATTTGTGAAAGGATAAAGCAGAACATATTACATATCTACATGCACACTAGTTTTTACCTACAAGATATTTGTATTCTTTTCTGTCAAGGTGACCATTGATGCTACCACTGAGTTCTTCACGTCATACATAGAGGTGTTGAAGTATGCGCGAGCTGATGAAGTGTCTCAGTATGGTAAACCTACTGATAAGACCAGGTGTGTAGTGTATTGTGTGTGTGCATGCGTGTTTGTGTGTGTGCGTGCATGCATGCGTAACCATGCTTTGATCCACATTGTGACACACTAACTGTACTGTCACTTCTACCCCATACAGGTGGTACTTACCTCCTACTGTGGTGAATGCCTACTATAGTCCATCCTTCAACAAATTTGGTCAGTTACTACTTCTACTATGCAACACACTTGTTACCTGTTAGTTACTGTATATTCATGTGACATTTGTAATCCTCATGTGTGACAAGATATGGCTGTTACTCGTTCTAAATACCACTGACTTTGGGTAATTTATTCAGTTTTATAACTAAACTTTGGCTGTAATAATTAAAATATAAATTAATGTTGAATTGTTGCTGTTTAGTTTTCTTGGCTGGAATTCTGCGTCATCCATTTTTTGAGACTGGATGGCCATCGTAAGTGAGCAGAAGTTAAAGACATTTTGAGATATGAGTGTTTATAGTTACCTGAGTTATGGTGCCATTGGTGTGGTGATTGGACATGAGCTCACACATGGCTTTGATGATCAAGGCAAGCCCCACCTTTTGTTTTGTGTTGCACTCAATCCCTACATTAGGTCAACAGTATGATGGTGATGGGAACCGTTTGAAATGGTGGACTGAAAAATCACAAGAAGCATTTCAGGATAGAACTAAGTGTTTTGAGGGACAGTATAGTCAATATAGTTTGAATAATCAATCGGTAAGTGGATAGTAGTACTGTACATTAGGGATCATGGAGATTTGCGCTTTCTCACAAATATTGACCAGAAAGCAGCTTCACAACACCTTCTATACACCTTGGCAGTTAGTGTGCGCTATGAAATTTTAATAATTTATTTTTTGGTGTAATGACTGACTGACTGACTGACTAACTTGCTCACTTATTTACTAATGTAGCATAACTCAATAATGGTTATGGCTACAGGCTTGCTTTTTAGACATCACTTCAGATGCCTTTTGATATACTGCAGTACGTACAATGCAGGTATGATGGACTTACCTTTGTCCTCCTTTGTGTTCCATTGACAGTGTAAGGTGGCGATTTGTGGTTATAGCACATAATGGCTTCCCTGTGCTCACTTGAGTTATCATCCTCGTTTTCTCTAGTAACTGGATTGATTATAGATATAGAGGCACTTTTCGCTTGTAACACTGTGTAATGGACTGAACATAGCTGAAAAAAAGGTATAATGGTCACTTCACTTTTCAGTAATTGATAGTTGGGGTGTACGTTCCAGTGCAAAATTATGCTTTACATCATTGTTTCTTTTGATGTGATATGCATGGGTTTACCAGTCATAAGTAGGTTACAAAAAGTAAACAAAACAGGTACAAATAAAAACAAATTTTTAGTTCGATTGGGTCATAAGTAGTGAAACAAGGGAGGTCACCTATAGTGCCAAATAGGAAAAGAGTCATCTTCATGCTGCTGGAGGATAGGTTTGTGCCTCCTTGTTAGATCCCCCAAATTCTGTATGGGAAGAGATACGGAGGGGGTGCTACCTTAAACTTTAATACCTGAACATATTCAGTGATGTACGGCATATCACATATGCATACAATACACACCTCCATGTTTATACATTGCCGTGCAGTAGTGAATATAATACAGTATAAACAGAAATATTTCATAAGTTCTGCTGTGAGATTTTGTGTAGTTTACAAGTAGAAGATTGGAAAACCCATTTATTGCTTCTAACTTGTAAAGGTCAATGGCAGTCTCACATTGGGGGAGAACATAGCAGATAATGGAGGGGTACACACTGCATTCCAAGCCTACAAGAAGAGAGGCAGTGCCCCCAGGCTGCCTGCTATCAACATGACAAACGATCAACTGTTCTTTGTGTCATTTGCCCAGGTGAGTTACCATTGAGAGATTGTACAGGGTTCTTAATAATCTGGTATAATATGTGCAGTCATTATGATGTACATCATTTGCTAGTGTTACCTGTTATATTTCCTTATTCCCATATAAGGTGTGGTGTACGCTGTACACTGATGAGTACCTGCAACTTCAGGTCACCACTAATGTCCACAGTCCTGGACCTATAAGGTCAGTATTGTGCTATCAGATCAACATTTGCAAAAAACTGCAAGAAAAATGTTGAGGGGATGACATGGCAACAATTAGATGCTAGATTTTTTTAGGGCTGCTTTGAGAAGTAACTAACTTATCAGAATTAAATGATTTTCATTTGCATGCACTTATTTTGCTGTCACAACTGTCATTTGGTAATAAAATTATAATCTTAAGTACTGAGAAAAGATTAATATACTCTAATAGAACAGTCAATAACTTAATCAGGAGCAGTCCATTGTGACTGCTTTATTAGAGTATTTAAAATTATCGTGTTTCTACTGTAATAGTATGTCAATATAGGGATTTTCCTTTTTCCACATAACTAAACTATGTTATAAAATCATCGTGCCATTTTAGTTGCATTGGATCCCTATTTTAGTTTCAAATTAGCAATCATGATATACAATGCGTGCATTATGCAGTGTCCATAAAGCTAGGCCGCAGTGGAAATTTAAACTTAAAATGTGCACACACACAACACACACACACACTACTACTCACAACACATACAGACACACTGTATTTTGTATACGTTACACTGTATTGATGTTTTATAGGGTCTTGGGTGCACTGACCAACAGTAAGGAGTTTTCTAATGCCTTTTCTTGTGCTGCTAATACTACGATGAACCCAGATGATAAGTGTCAGCTATGGTGAAGCATTTGCAGCTGATCTGGGCCAACTGTTCAATTCATAATTTTTTATGTAGCTTATATACCATATTTTTATTTGTTTGTTGTTTTCAAACTCTTTACCTAGTTACAAGTTGTATTATGTCATTGTTAGATGTTCCTATCCCAATGTGATATATGGGTGATTCACATACAGGAAAAATTCTGGTGTTATAAAAGCCAGTAAATTTTAGAATTTCATGAACAAAAGTGGCCAATTTGTATTACCTCTTGTAGCCATTTTCACAAACGTTTTGAGATTGCAATGTTGCGTCTGTGTCATATGTGGGAGAATATGAGAATGAAAAATGAGAGGATAGACAATTATGGTATAATTATTTGCGAGAAATAGTGAAGTCTTGAAAAGTATTCATATTTAACAACCTATAACATGGCATTTGTATGGATTGTTGATGCATACATATTTTGAAAGTAAACAGTTTCTAATTGGTCTCTAGCTCTTTAAATCAAGGACTTGTCAATGCATTGTGTCACAAACAATATAACTGGGTAACTGCATTAATACTAGCTATACTGGTATACATTTTGACAACCAGAGAAGCTTGGTATGTTGCACACATGCTTCAATGCTGCCATGGTGTGAATCTGTCACGTCATAGAAGATCTGGAGAGCAAGTCAATGGAAGAAGGGTGAAAGGAACACTTGTATGGACATTATTCCTTTAGTCCCCATACAGTTTACTGAGTGGTCATGTTTATAAATTTCTGACATCAAGGGATATGTCAGAAATTCGTGAACTTGTACTTGCTCACATATGCATCTTAATAAGAAGTGTATTATACTGTATGTAGTGTGGGGGACTCCAGCTGATCTCAAACTACAGACACGATAGTGGCTCCTTGTATTTTGACTCTACAGGGGGAAAGCTCTCTTTATTTTCTGAATGTACAGTTGTCCATGATATCCCTGCACTACACTTATAGTGTTTTATATGCTAATTCATGCAACTCTTAGACTATCAGATGTTAGTTTGCTAAAACAAACTGACCACAGTTGTGTAGTGAGTGGTTAATATCTGCATGAGAGCACATATAGCTATTATGACTCGTGTATCTAGAACTGTATTGCTGGCCCTATTTACTAATACTGTACTACCAATTAGCACTACAGCTACTACTAGCTATCATGTGGGCAATAATAATAATATTTTCTTCTAAAATCCTACACCTTAGAAAGCACCCCAACCTCAAAGGAAACCTTAGAAGTTAATTTGGAAGGATTATAGGTCATTAAATATGAAGCCAAAAGGGAATCAGTGCATTTTTTAAAAATTGGCATTTCGTTATACTTTTTCACTGATATACAGGGGATCTATGGCCCATTTATATGCATGAATTGCAATGATGACATCCATTTTGAAGCTCAGTTCTTGTATAGCTATTGTTGGGAGTAGCCATTGATCTTTAGTAACAATGGAGTATATATTTATCCAGTCTATTCAAGTTAACATGTTCTGTGGAAACATAGCTAGTACTGATCATATTAATCACAGTCTTCATCATGCCAAAGCAACATTGTTGTTGCCTACTATACTGCGGCCTGCTGATTGACTTACTATGAGCACGTGTGCTACTAGACACCTTCAGTGACTACAGCATACTATTATACAGTTTACACTGCAGTCTACAAACTATAGTATAGCTATGTAGATAGGTCAAGGCTGTAAGGTGCAAAGTAGTTCAATTGCAACATGAAATACACAACTGTAGCAGTATAAAAATAATAAAATGCAAGAGTAGAGATCACTGAAAAAACCAAAACAGACAAGTCAGCATGTTGTATTACATGACTCGAGGAATTGTCACACATGGTCAGATCTCTATATTGGTAGACATGCTCCATCAATGATCTCCATTCTTGTATTAGCTATATCGAAACGGCTGATAATGCATCATCAGTTCAGTGAAAGTTTAAGTAGCTATAGCTAGCCACATATAAATGGCTTGCCTCGAAGTAAGGGTCGTGTAGCTATGTAATGTGTATTGCTAAGAAGAATAAATGTATGTATCTATGTATGTACACTGTATTGGAGAAATGTATCCTAATATGGGTTTCCGTGTTATCCACCGGAAATTAAAATAGGGCATGCAGGGACGGTAGTGTTGGGTGGTGTTGGTTGAAGTTTGTCGTAATAGCGCATTGTACCTCTAATGGTCGCATAGAGGCGCAGTAACTACTAGAATCTAATGAGTAAGTTGGTACCGGTAAAGCTCATAGTAAAGTCTTTTAAGTTGTTCTATGGTTTATTCGTCATTCCATTCCGGTTTGATTATGCAACCATAACTAGATTGCAAGTTTGTAATAGTGTTACGTGTAACTTGTGTGCTATAAATAAATAGACGGCTTTAAAAAGGTATCGCATCGTGGTGAGCATTATTTAGAAAGTTATTTTTTGTTGCTGTAGTTCAAGGAATAATACAGTCATGATTGGAGGAGTATTTATTTATAATCATAAAGGAGAAGTACTGATCTCCAGAATATTTCGCGATGCAATAACGTGAGTTATTTGTCTTGGAGAATGTGAAGAAATTTTAATTGTATTCTTATACTTTAGTCGACCAGTAGTGGACGCGTTCCGCGTGCACGTAATTCACGCCCGTTCTGCAGTCCGTTCCCCAGTAACCAACATTGCCAGAACAAGTTATTTTCACACCAAACGAGGGAACATTTGGATAGTAGCAGCAACAAGGCAAAATGTTAATGCTGCCCTAGTGTTTGAATTTCTAACAAAAGCAGTTGAAATACTGGAATCATATTTCGGAAGAGTTACCGAGGAGAGTGTTAAATCAAATTTTGTGTTGATATATGAATTATTAGACGGTGAGGGTTTTGAGTGACTAAATTACATGTTGTTTCACTGAAATACATGCTGATATACAGAAGTACTAGACTACGGATACCCACAGAAAACAGACACTGGTATACTGAAGACCTACATCACTCAATCAGGAATAAGAACCCAGGTAACTTTGTATTGTTGTAATTGGCTTGACAACAATTCCCACACCCTTAAATTACAAATATTTCTGCTGTAGTAGAAATCCAGGGCAGGAGAAGAGAATGTAGTTTAGCAAATTGTAATTGTTGCTAGGATCATTGTGTTATTTCATGTGACCTCATGTTGTGTCATGACAGAGTACTGAGGAGCAGAAACAGATCACCAGTCAGGTAACAGGACAGATTGGGTGGAGAAGGGAAGGCATTAAATATCGTAGAAATGAATTATTCCTTGATGTATTGGAGTCTGTCAACTTGTTAATGTCACCACAAGGTGTGTGTGTTGCTGCGTGCATACGTGCGTGCATGTGTGTGTGTGTGTGTGTGTGTGGTGAACAAAAGTTTTAGTACTTATTCAACAGAAATACATGCTTAAAGAATAAACGAATATTTGGTCATTTTGTTCACAATTATTCGAATAATATTCATTTTTCAGCACTAATGTATCTAAAACTAGAAGATTTTCACGAATGTAACAGCACTTCAGGCCCATGTAAATTTCTTTAAGTACATATTTCTTTGCAATACATTGAATTGTGTTGAATTACTAAAATGGCATGCCAATGATTAATATTATTATTGCCTCAGGACAAGTGTTGAGCTCCCATGTATCTGGCCGTGTTGTCATGAAGAGTTACTTGTCTGGCATGCCAGAGTGCAAATTTGGCATGAACGACAAGATAGTGATGGATAAGCAGGCAAAGCCTTCAAGTACTGAGGCAGCCACCATTGAAGACCAACAGCTTCGAAAGTGTGTAGCTTTCTTTGCACGGAAAGAACTGGTTGTGTTAAAATTGTATTTGTCTTTTAGGAGTGGTCCAGCGAGTCGGACTGGGATTGCCATTGATGACTGTACCTTTCACCAAGTGAGTTTAGTGTGTGTGTTAGTGATATGTTAACCACCAACCTTAAAATTGGCATGGCAGTGTTTAAAAGTAATGCTATATTTAACTATTAACACAGAAGCTGTTGCTTGAAGATATTATGCTTACTTCATATGTTTCACGGCAAGTGTGCCATTGAGTGGTGTACAGGAATGTCTTCATTTAATTTATCAGGGTGTTTGTTTAATTAACCCATTCGATACCGCAAACGCACTGGTGCGTTTTATAGCATATACCGCAGTAATCCCACTGACGCACTAGTGTGTTTTTGTTGACTTCTGTTAGTCTTTCACGCCTACAGATCAACCCAACAACAGTATGAACACACACAGCTACCGCTGTTTAACTACATCAACAATGGAGAATAAAATGACACTAGAAGCATAGCCCTAGCAATTAACCTGCCTTTTAAAGCAACACTATTGTACAGCACTGAAAAATCACAGGAAAAGTTGCATACCTTTCAAAAATGCTTCATAAGTGTTTTATGTAGGTCTAATTGAAAAACAATAAGTTTCAATGGACTCAGCATTAAATTCTGCATCTGGTGATCTATTATATCACGTGATATGGTGGCCAAAGATATTCCAATAAGGTGCTAGCGCGATTGCAAAAGTGAAACGCTTTGTAAGTTTGTAACAAAATAAGACCTAGATGTCCATGCTAAGATGAGATGAATGATTCTTCTCAGGCACGTTCTACGGGCAAAGTAAGCAGCAAATGAGCTTTTGGTGAAGGAATAAAGAATGTGTTTCTGTGGGTACGGTAGTAGAAAATATGCAGTATCGAAAGGGTTTTAAATAATAGTTAGACTACAACTCGTTATTGTACCTTGAGTTGACAGCTGCTTGTAAACGAGGAATGTATGGCTAATTACTAGAAACAAGCCCTCTACACCTCCCTACATGGCGGGACCTCAGCGTGGCACCCGTTTAAACGTCCATGCGCGTAATTATCGTGTTTCGTATCGCCTCAGAGCGTGGTCTCTATTGGACATGAGCGTGGCTCTACGAGATTTAGAGACCATGTTTTCAGCCAATCAAATTTCAGTATCAAAGTTGTAGTCTAATTAACAGTAAAATCACTATGTACTCTAACTTAGACTCTATTTAGGCTGTTTTGGGTGGGTAATAAATCTCTTATACTCCACCTTGTTTTCTAATATACTCCACCTTGTTTTCTAATATACTCCACCTTGTTTTCTAATATACTCCACGCCTTCAGGCACAATATAACATATGCTCAAAATCTAGGTTTATCCAATCGCTATGCATTGTTAACGCACAATGATTTAACAAGCGCCTATTATTTTGTCACGTGAGGACGCATAGTTGCCATGGCGCTAGTATTATCGCAAGAAAACCAGCCGCTTTTGCTGAGCCTACAGCAGAAACAGCCGTGGATGAGGTAAGTAATCTGAGTGGAATGTGAAATAGAGTCTAAAGCAGTTATATATATATTCAACTGTAAGTGCTGTCCTGCTAGCTATCTCTACCAGAACTAACAGAGTAACTTCTACTGGTGTTTTAACTTCTAAGGTTCTTATTCAGCAGTTTCTAGTTTCTAATTATTACTCGCAGCACACATGCGTAAAGAGTATTCCATTCCCTTAGGGCTGAGCAATACTGCCATGACTATCCTCAATGTTAGGCACAATAGACATACATGATTGGGATAAACACAATTGGCAACTTGAAACTAATCTTTTTCTTTAGAAACAAGTTTTTCGTAGTTATATATTTCTTACCCAGTAATTCACAGTAGATTGATTACTCCAATAATCACACCCCTTGGAATGTGAATGTTGTGGGACAAGTACACACAATGTACAAAGAAGATGTAGCATACACTGTACTCATTGTGTAGGTTGTGGTGGTTAAGAGTACAGTATGCTTTCCCCTGAAAGTAACTTCAAATATAGTGGGATTCCAGGGTGCAGTACCTATTGATGACCATTGGTTGCAATTGGTCAGCTAAATATGGTAACATACATCCATCTATCATAGGAAATTATACACCTTGAACATTTTGCTTTATTTTCAATGATGTCTACAGGGGGTGTACAATATATTTCTGAGAATGTTTCACTGTAAATCCCCTAGTGATTAAAACATTGTGTGGTATGCTGCTACTCTTTCATGAACAGCCAGTAGTCTGTGCCCACCCAGAATCATTGATGGTTGTTTGATAAATTGTTATCATTTCTTCATGAATATGCTTAAGAAAAGGAGAGAAGTGAAATGAATAGTCTTTATGTGTCTTGCCATGTGGTGGCTGGAGTCTTGATGGTGACACAACAATTTAGTTACCAATGATGATAGGAAATCAACCATGTTTGGCTGTAACCAGTTGGCCTAATAATAATATGTTGATATTGTCTATTAGGTTATGTGTTCTCTATGTGTGTCTGCTTGCTATCATGTGTGGTGAGAATGGTGCCTTCTGTGTTATGACAGAGGAAGCCGGGTGCTGTTTGTGTTTAAATGCCCTTACTTAGGCTACTTCAACTAAATCTTCGCCTGACCAGCCCTGTACAAAATATTTATCACATGACCACCTTGCAAGTAGAGATAATGTCACAAAAGGTTGCGAGTACTACCTTGTAAGCCCATCACAAAGTGATGAACACAACTATTTTCACCATATAGCTGACTACCAGCATGTGGCACTGCAATCATAGCTACCGTTTGACATGCAAATTGTTCTTCAACCAGTGAAAATTTTATTTTACCAACATACTGACCCTGTACACTGAATTTGACCTGAGAAGCATAAGGTTTAGTGACCTTAAACAAATAGTGAAAATATTAGAGATGTACCGATCTATCGGTCTAGTATTGGATAGGCAGGCCGATCTGGACGATTTGAGCAAAATTGGAAGTACCGATTTTTTGTGTGTAAACACTAATCTTTTCTGTTGGCTATTGAGAAGCCATACAACTACACGTGGATTTACTGTACTAATCATGCAGTGAAACTTGAACTTACCAACCTTCTGGGAAGCAATGAATAGTGCTACACACTAAATGCAGTAAGACACTTGGATATTGTGCTACATCAGCTTACAGCCCGTTTACACTAGCCATCTAGTTCGAACTATCTCGAATCAGAGCGATTTCCAAGTCAGTGTAAGCGTGTACCATATCGAACCGAACCGTGTGGAACCGCTCTGCTAGGGATGTGGGTCTGGTTCAATCTAGTTTACTCTACTCACTCAGTATAAACAGTTGCTAACCTGCAGTTCGTTTTGACTCTAATAAGCGGAATAAGGATACGGAGAACTACAGCTAAAATGGTGACTGTAATGACGAAATGAAGCAACAGTGAAGTATTTAAGGGACGATACGGAAGGACAGCTTCAAGAATAACAAAAGGACTCTGAACAAACAGGTACGTGTGCGAATGAATAGTTAACCAACTCCACAAAATTGAGAGGTTGTTGCCAACGCTGAAGACTTTATCATGCCTTCTAACCTTAGAATAACAGAGCACACAAATCCTTTATCTCCATCAACAATCTCTACTTCGATGAAAATTATGATTGTGGGTTTAAGTTTTTTTGGTGATTGGAGCGGGCTTGGCCTTCGTAGTATAAACAGGGCTAAAAAAATCGATCTGGATCGAACTGAAGCGATCTCGTCCAGAGCGACCTGTAGTGTAAACAGGCTGTTACAAGCCATGTATATATTCTGGGCTCAAGTCTTGGTAGGAAAAATATTTTTGTGGATGCCTTATTGTATGTGTTGTGTAATTGAGGCCACACCACAATTGGCACTGGCTCTTATAATAAAATATTCGGCTTACAATTGCCTAATAAGAGTTTGACATACTGAGTAAAATCCTATGAGCTACCTGTAGCAGGTCAAGCCTAACAGACTATGCATGAACAACATAATGATATGGTTGATGTCAGATCGGTACAATATCGGTAGATCGGTAATAAATTTGTTAGATTGGATTGAAATCGGAATAGTTCAGAAATGTTGAATCAGTACATCTCTAGAAAATATAGACAGTTGATTATGCAGCATAGCATCATTGTTCTGTTTACAGAATACGTTATGTGACTATACTGACTAGTCTGGTGAAGTTTTGTACACTAAACTGAAGCACTTTAGTGAAAAAAGTACATTGCCATCTTTTGTGAAACACAATCCTTAATGTCTAACAAACCCCAGCGAACCTCATCATTTCTAAGTTTTGTATTGCAACCATAGAGGTTATGTAGCAATGCAATTGTAGGCAATATATTTAGGTGGTGCTTAAAGTGTGTCTAATGTTCTCTGCACTGTGAGCGCCACTGTGGTTGCTGTTACGTATGGTACCAACATATCACTGTGAAGTAGTCACTGTGACTTAACATCAGGTGATTGCTGTGTCATGTGGCGCTCTGTATGTTTCTGTAGTGTGTGAAGCTGAGCAAGTTTGAGACTGACCGGAGCATCAGCTTCATCCCGCCAGATGGTGAATATGAGTTGATGAGGTAAAATGAGTTTGGTGTACTTTACAACCTCTCTACAAAGTACTGAATAGTTGTAAACATCTGGCTTTTATAGATATTTTGAAACAGAATGTTGAACAGACAAGGAATCTTTGGTACATGAACTGTTGTGCAAAAATGATAATGCTTTAAGTTTCAGTGGTTCCTCTTCAGTAGCAGCTATACATGGTGCAATTTGATGGTTTCTTTCTCCCCCTAGATATCGGACCACAAAGGACATCAGCCTACCATTCAGGGTGATCCCTCTGGTAAGGGAGAGCTCTCGGACTCACCTGGAGATGAAGGTGGTCTTAAAGTCATTGTTTCAATCTACCATTGTGGCCCAGAAGGTCGAGGTAAGATATGCAGACTGTAGTTGTATGCCAAGTATCCCATCAATAAGGCTTACACCTTGATGGCACTTATCCATGGCTCAATTTATGTTAGTGTGCAATCATGTGTTGTGACTCCTGAAATCAGGACACCTCTCTAATAAGGACACTTCCCAGTGTGTCCAGAATTGATGGGATTCCATGTTGGTGTAGGCCCAATCTTCTTTGCTGCCATTACCAAACTAGCTGAAACACAGCTACACATTGGTGGCTGTTTATTTTGTGAAAGGAAACCAGACAAAGCCAGTCTGAATCATGAAGACTCAACACCAGCAGTAAATTGATGTTGAGTGCATTGCTGTACCTATCCAGTGGCCCTTTTTGTATGAGTTTTTCACTATGTTGAAAGCGTTTAATGGCTCTGTGCAAGTGTGAAAGTCTGTAGCCACCATGTTATGCTCCAGAGAGGCTAGGTTTTCAGTACTCAGTATGGTTGGTGTCTCTTACATGGTCTGTCAAAATGGTAGACCACCATGCAATATAGTCAGCCATTGTTACATAATAGTAACCAGTTCACATACACATTTTTTGCTTATTTTGATAGGTCATAATGTCAGACCATTTTAATTTGGTCGGTCATTGTGGCTTTTGGGTCGGATGACAGACTGTTATTTTGAACTGTGGGTTACTTTCCAATGTATGTATTTGTCGTACTATAAATGTTGTCAACCCAATACTTTTTGTGTTGTGGTTCTGCTACCTAGATGTTAGTCCTGAACAGGATAGCTCAGTTCACACTTGAGAAAGTTTGAGGATGTATTTAACATCACTGTATGTGATATGTATTCATTTCAAGGTGACAAAGTTTAATTCTTACTTATGAACTTTTCTGTGATATCACAGTATGCCTGCAACCACCTGAATAAGGAGACTGTATTCTTAACTGTTATGCATAATAAATTATTCAATTGCCATTAGTGCACAGGAAGTTTTGTGTCATGTGAAGCAATACAGAGTTGTGTTGATTCAGTTGATGTCATTGTTGGATTGTATTAAGTACTTATTGTAGCTAAGGCTGTCAGTCAATGTTCATAATGTTATAAACCATTGCTAGGGCATTGTTTTATACACAGTCTCTGCGTTTGTCAAACACTTCCTTTGCAAAAACTGTAGCTGGGCTTGTTTACCATTCAAATGGAGTAATGTATACGTTGTTACATAAAGGATATACCGACAAGTTTCATTATTGCCAAATGTGCATTAATGCCTATTCAGGGTGATGAATCCCTGTATGAAAATTCTCCTGCCCAGGAGCCAGTAAGCTCCTGGATGTGATTACTTGTGCCACAAGGCTAGCTTTACTTTTCCTTTTTGCTACAAAGTTATGCTAGGGCTGTATTTTTTTGAGTGTGGTGGTACTATCTTTTAAAACTTGCTTGCTACTAGCTAGACCATGACTTAAACAAAACTACTACTATTACTGCTGTAAATCCAGAAACTTGCATGAGCAAAGGAAAGAGTACATAATAATAGAGTAGAGGTTTTGTAATTTGAAATGTTTTTCCCCCTAACAAAAGTTCATTATAATAAGAACACTGTAATTGAGATTTTTGCAATACTATGAAGTGTACAAAAATGTAAGTGTGGCACAAGATCACTCTTAGGTAAAATGACCTCCAACCAAGAATTATTAATAATAATAATAAATGGTCTTTTAAAGCAGTGAGGTAAAATTACCTTTTTTGAGTCTTCATGAGTTCACTTTATGACATGGCCACTGTAGTAGCTAAGATGGTCTTCATCACTGGCCAGTACTGGCCACTTATGATGGGGCTTCAATAATGAAATGGTGATTTGGTGGCTTCAGGATATTTCATCCTTAATACCTGTATTTGGCTGTGTCCTTGAATGGACTAACATGATGTCTTGAGTACCAGTGGTGCCTTGATTTGCAGTTGATGTACTTGGTCATTTATATTAGCAGCACAGTATATACCTCTCTTGATCTTTGTTTAGAGAAACAAGTTAAACATTTCTTTCTGTTGGTAGATTTTATGTAAAGACTAGTTGGTTTCGTTTGAGTTTGTAAATTTCTTAGGTTCATATTCCCACACCTCCAAACACATCTGGTGTCCAGCTCACTTGCTTGAAGGGCAAGTCAAAGTACAAGTCTAGTGATAATGCCATCATTTGGAGGTGAGTGTTTTTGTTTGGGTGCTCTGTTGGTGTCATCTTGTGTGGGTGCAGGCTGCGTCACTTTGGTGGGCAGAAGGAAGCTCAGTTGACGGCCGAGGTAGAGTTATTGCCAACGGAGAAACAACAGCAGCAACAGCGCCAGACACAGCGACCCCCCATCTCTATGTTGTTTGAGGTGTGTAGCATAGTGTATGTGTCTATATAGTGTTGTGTGTGTGTGTGTGTGCATACATGTTATGTACAAATGTAATAGTTACAGATATGTTCAGTTCATGATCACATGAGGAAATGCTCACGATTCAGTTTGTACTGCCCCCCCACTCATTTTCCTTAAACATTTTCTAAACACTGTGTGTGGTCAATTTCCTAATGCTTATGAAGTTTTAAGTATATCATATTATAGGGGATGCTTGCATGTTAAATATTCAAGTTTGTGTGTTATCTGCAGGTCCCATATTCCTGTTCTGGACTCAGAGTACGTTACCTGAAGGTGTTTGAGCCAAAGCTCAACTACAGTGATCACGATGTCACCAAATGGGTACGCTACATTAGTAAGAGTGGCCTGTACGAGACCAGGTCCCAGTCTACATTCTAAATGATGCACACTGCTGCTGTGTTAACACATATCCTGCAAGACTGACTGGTTTTTAGATTAGGTACACAATTATTATAAACAAAAAAATATATTTGAATTTTTTTTGTGTGTGTGGTAGAACTTCATACATTATGTTATGTATTTAGAGAATTTGGATTGTATTTGAAGTTTTACACTTATTGTAATTATATTCCCAGGAAGAGCAATGCACAATGTATTATTATTGTTATATAAAAATAGTACATTTAAATAAGTGATTCTAAAGAAATTAATTTAACTGTTGATTTTCAGTTTAAATTAATTTAGAAATCTTCAACACCAGAATTTGAGGAGTCCCAACCACACGATACCTTATCACTTTCATCACCAAAATCAATTTCTTTGTCATATTCAAATCCTTTGTCACCAGGCTGCAAGCGATTCTTTTCAAAAACTTCGTCCATTTCTTGTTTCTTTCGTTTCAGTGCTTCTTCACTGACTTTGTTAAGATCTTTCTCATCATCACTATTTGATGGTAGATGGGCAAGTATGCCGTCATCCAAGGACTTGTCTGTTTCCTTTGTTTCATTGCTGTCTGATGGCAGAGCTATGAGTTTCTCAAGTATCTTTTCCTCACTCAGGTTCTCTAAATCTTCATCCATTTCTTCCTGGGGCACGCTAACAGTAGATAGTTGGAGAGAACTTTCACTTTTACCATCCATCTCATCCTTGCTATGATCAGAAACCACTGGAGATGTTTCTTTGCTGTTTCTTAGATTACCATTTGATATTTGTTGCTCCTTAACCACTACCATATTAGTATCTGATTCACTTGATACATCTGGCTTGGTAATATCATTGTCACCTGACTTGCCAAGAAGGCTGTCTACGTGGTGAGAATCTTGGAGGCTGCTGGCAGATAATGGTTGCAGTTTTCCTTTCCTACCAACTGGACTTGGTAACTCCAATGGCTCTAGCTGTGGCCAAGCCTTGTCTTGTGTTGTCTTAGGCTTTTTAATCTTGTTGAGAACTGATATTAACTGGAAGGAAGGAATGATACATTTCTATATTATGATGACATGCGCAAACTGTTCATACTTGTGCTGTAGGTATGAGTTTGATGTACTGGCCATTCTTTGCATCACTTTGAAGCCTCTCAGCATATTTTTCTGTACTGAAACAGAAAAACAAAACCAAAACAATCAACAACTCTTTAAGAGTGGAAATGTTGGCAACCAAAAAAGAGAATTTGTGAGTTCAAACTTACTTCACATCCGCTGAGAATTTCCTCAATGGCATAGACCGTCGCCTTCTTTTACCTGATGGACGTGTTAACATGTCACTTTGAATCCACAACCGCAGACAACACATTTAACTCACCCGTGTTCGTGTCCTTGTAGAACAGGACTAGGGTTGGTGGTGATATGCGAGCTGCACATTTTTCTGGCACCAAGCTGCTCATTTGTTTGTTGTCATGACACACCCCCGAAGTGGGCGGAACCAATCAAGTGATTGGATGACGACATATCGTGACGCATAAATGAACCGAGCGAAGTGCTAGTTCGCCAATTTGTAATTTCTTCGTACTTCGTTAGGTACTAAGACACGTTTATAGTGTATAAAAATGTTCGCGTTGAGAGCAAAAGAAAAGTTAATTTCTATTGAGAAAAAAGACCGGGAGAAAAGGGGGAAGAAAATTCTTGACAGAAAGAAAGAATTGCAGAAATTTCACGAGGGTCTTCTACCAGGAGACCCAAGGATAGGAGCAGTGAGACGCCCAAACACTGCTGCTAAGAGAAACGCTAAAGTAAGCATACGAAACTGTCACTCGTGTGTAGTCTGTACTGCGAAATTTTGCAGGCTTGTTTATATACCCGCTCTGTATTCTTGTAGTACATAGGGACGTTTTCTGTGCAGCAAAATGAGCCAACGTTGGGTAAAATCAAGGAAATAGTCTCCCAGCAAGTGTCGAGGATTGATTTCAGGGTATTTTTTTACAACATAGGTAATGTACTGGTGTGTATCATGGTATGTTGTCCGTTGTATAGCAACCACCCAGTGTTACGCCTGTAGCATTGTTAGTGTCAGTGGAGGGTGTTAAAGTGTTGTCAGAAGATGGAAAGGTAAATTAGTTAGTTCACAGTGTCTATCGCATCATTAACTCTTCATTTCCTCTTGAGTGTGATTACTTGTTGTTTTATTTATTTTTGTATCTATTTGTAGCATCTGATCATGGCACATGCACTGAAGAGAATTCTCTTCACAATGGTACATGATAAACACACTGCGTTTATTTTGGTGGCAAGAAATCCAGACTCACCGCCAGATCTTTGCCATTGCCATATCTTCATGGCAGAATCACAAATCGAGGTACCACTTCCTACGCATGTTGTGTTTTTTTTGCAGTATGTTAGTGAAATTGACACAACTTGAGGTCACATTTCACTATATTATACACTCCATTGTTAATGTTTTATGCTCTGTCATATATAGGCAGGTGATATCAATGAGCTAGTTGGAAAAGCTTTCAAGCTGGCATTCGCCAACAAAACACAGCAGAAAGGTAAAAAGAACAAGAAAGAATCCAAGCCACGGGAGAGCAGAGCTAAACCGACTTCTAGTGATAGTTCACACACCCATGTAGCCCAATCTGTTCCTATACATAATCAAACAGAAAGTGTTCCAGCACATTTTGAACATAATCACACTGATTTAAAATCTGTGGAAGTACGACAGTTAAAAGAAACAATTGAAAGATTAGATCAAGAGCTACTCAAACTTAACATAGAGAATTTTGATTTGGAGAGCTATTTTAATACGTATAAGAGTGACAAAGGCAGTGAGCAGTATTTGATAGCACTTACTACATATGAAACTAATCGAAGGGTGATTACACAGAAGAGTGTTATCCTGGAGCGTATGCATGCTCAATACCACCAATTGATCGATGAATATTCCAGAAATGATAATCTAGCTAGCAACAGAAATTCCAAGTAAGCTATAGTTTTTTTATCTAAAGAAATTCCTGGTACTAGCTGGGAATTCCTTCTATTCGGATGTTGTAGTTTCAAGTTCAGCAGTAAGCTTAATTGCTTGTATTTTGGGTAAAATTTCAGATACTGCTCACTTGTTAGAGCTTATGACCGCAACAAAAAGGTAACCTTAGGTCTTAAAGCTATGTCAAATCCAAACTATGTATATTAGTACCTTGATCTGGCCATTATCTAATGAGGTAGTCTAAAGGTTGTCTATAAGTTTTCAGCAGGAGTTCAGACATTTGTATGTGGGAAAGTATCCAGTTACCATTGCAGCCTGTACAAGCACACTGATTTAATACCTCTACTGGTGTTGATTGGTATCAGGGCTTTTTAGATTTTAATGATCAGATGTGTTTGTTAAATGTATTCCGGTTGAATGTTCTCCCCCACTTTATTTTTGACTCCAAAAAAAGTATATAAATTGTGTACTATGCATATACTCCATGTGACAGTATATATAGTTGTGATCATATTGTATTATGTTATAGCAATGTTCTTGTACCTCCTCCTTTACCCAAGAAGAAAGGTCCCAGAAGTCGAAGCCCATCCCCTATACGTGATCAAGAAATACCACCACCACTACCTCCTAAACCTAAGCCCACAACGGACAGTTCACCTCCATTAATCCCTCCACACTTTAGCAGTGACAGTAGTCCACCAGTACCAGATAGGGACCAGCGAATGCCAAGACCATATGAAAAACCAGTTTCTCATAATGACAAGACGAGAACATTGACACCAGCGGATGCCCCCATACCACCTGGTTATGAAGTATGGGAACCAGATCTTTCTGATGTTGCATCAAATCAAGGATGTAGTAAGAGTAGTGAAAATGACTTTGTCCTTAAAGATGCAGAATGGTTTCAGTCAGGGATACCTCGTGAGATAGCTGAGGAAATACTGAAATCTGAGGGTGAAGGGTCGTTCATTGTCAGGAGCAGTCAGAGTAATCCCGGTTGCTACGCTCTCTCCATGAAGGCACCCAGAGGAAATATCATGAACTTTCTCATTGAAGAGGATTCCCAAGGAGTTCGCTTTCAAGTGAGTTACAATATTTAAATTCCCCTACGTTGGTATCAAGAAAAACAATTTCATAGTAGTGTGATCCTCTATCTCTTACCATGTTATAATTCCCCCATTGCTGTAAAGGAGTTAACTGACCAGAAAGGATATCCTAGTAAAGTGTACACCATTCAGACTAATCTGTTAGATCATTTTTTTTTTACATGCATGGAGTCAAATTGTTTGTACACAAGGTTCATGGCTATGGTATCAGTTCTAGAGGGGGCTTACTGGAGTGCCTATGGTGCTTCCCAAAATATGCCCTCAGGCACCTATAGCTGAATGCTAATTCTACTGTTTATGTAGCTAATAGATATTCTATAAACTTACTGTGATAGACCTTCACCAACTGTGATAGAATATGGATAGCGGACTTACAATTTTCTAGCGCACTGTCCTCCATGCCCAAGTCCCTTTGCTGGCAAAGCTTCCTCATCATGATCATCATTCTTGGTCTTCTGCTTGATGATTAACAAACGAAGGAAGCAGCTCCAAATGTCTTGTACTCCCAACGTATTTGAGAGATCATAAAGAAACATTCCCATTGTGGAAAAAAGATCAATAATTCAGCAGTTTATACTGATTTGTATTATGATCTTTCAAGTTTATTGCCTTGTGCCTAATCTACTTTAGTTCACATGTAGTTCTGTACCACTTTTACCAGGCATCATGTGCACATGATGCCTCCACAATCAAAGTAGTGCTATTTGATCCTCAAGAGTAGTGCAGGATCACCAGTATGTACCAGAGCTCTAAGGCTAAAATTTCAGTGTCATTTTAAAATTCTGCGAGAGTTCGTTCGATCCCCCCTGCTCACTCCTGATGAATATTTACCATCGCAGTGGTACATGCATACTTGAGGGATATATTTAGGTCATTGAAGGAAGATAAACACTCATACACACTTGGATAATCAATGTATAGAGATCTCCCACCAATGCAAACATGAGGCTATGGTTAAATCCCCATGTACAAACAAGCAGTAATCTACCTGTCTAATAGAGCCATCTGCTAATTTGTTATTGACGCTCTTCACCTCAGACTCTATTAATTAACCCAAGGAATTTTAGCCATGCATGTATACATAATACTGTAGTAACTAAGGGACCCATTGTTTAGTTGTGTATTATTCTTCTAGGGTGATGACTTTCATACATTTCCCAACCTGGTTGGTCTAATTGTTCACCATTCAGTGGTGCCTGGCATACTGCCATGTCCATTAGCAGTGACCAAGAGTAACCCACTGTTTGCACATGATGAGGAGGACAACAGTTCTGATGAAGACCCCGACTACTTGACACGTTCTGAAGTGCACAAACTGTTCACCTAATAATCACAGACTACTTGACACGTTCTGAAGTGCACAAACTGTTCACCTAATAATCACACAGGTGTATAAAATTAGTGTTTTTAATCATGTCAACTTGCAGTTTTTATCACATGTAAATTTTAATCACTAACCCATAAATAACCTTTGTAATTTATTGCATATTTCAGTGAAATCAGTCTGTTGTAAATTTACTGTATTTTCAGTTCACAAGTTTTAATGCCTTGACTGTTTCTCTAAGATCAGCAATAAAGATATGAACATCTTCCTTTGTGGTGTTACGGCCCAGACTAAGTCTCATTGCATTTCGGGCAATATCCTCAGGCACCCCAGAGCACAACAGAGTCTGTGAAGCCCTGTATAGTGGTTATGTTTATCTTGAGCGTGTAAAGTTTTTTTTGTTGACTCACTTGGCAGTTTTTGAATGGCAAGCAGACCCAGTACTAGCCATACTGTGCTTCAAGTTCTTCAGTACATTCCAACCTGCAAGTCATGGTTTGTTTAAAAAAAAAATTTTTTTTTAAAAAGAGGGATGTGATAACAGTGTAGCTATTTCCTACCTTCCAAATTCTTGCCAATTAATGAAACATTGCTTGTGTTTGGAATTCGTTCCACACCATCAAATCTGGCATTGAAATGTACATCATCACCAAAGTGTTCCTGGCACACAACAACATTATTCTGATGCACATACAAATAGCTAGCTGTTTACAGTGAGTTGTTGTTCTAGGTAGTCCCTGATTTCTTTCAGCTGCTTGTGATAAGTGTCCAAATTGTTGCACACCAATTCAGCAGCCTGGTAAAGACAGTTGGACACCGCATTCTTTTTTGCATTCACAATGTTCCACTTACCTTACCCATACCAGCAATATAGCCAGTATCTTCTGTCCTGCACCGACAAACACACAGAGGATATATATAACTCGGTATACAACATTTACTTACCCTGATCTGTAGCCACGTTCTTGGCCCACACCGATTATCATGGGGTAGAATGGTACTGTTTTGCTTTCTAAGTCTCTTATATATAATGCTCCAATCCTTGGGCCATAAAACTGCTCATAGTAAAAGCATTTATTACATGTACAATCTGTGGACATGTACAGTATCTACCTTGTGGCCAGCTATGGAGATAAAATCCACACCAAGTTCTGAAACATTGACTGGAATTTTCCCACATGTCTGGACATGTGAAGTGTAGCACACACTAAAGTACAGATGTATATGCCTACCTGTGCTGTGTCAGTATGGAGAAACAGGTCAGTATATTTTTGCTCCTTTATCAATCTGGCCATTTGCAATGAAATCTCTTTAACCGGCTAAAAGGAAATGATTGCATACTATATAGAGCTGTGCAGTAACTCATTTCCAGACACCAGTGTAAATTATACAACATAATATGGTAAATAATGCTACTTGCCAATTGTATACAATGGTTGTTCAATTATACATGTGACTATCATGATAACTATGTTTATAAAAGTATTCTTCATTAATATAGTACACACGGCAACTAAAATGTTAGCACAAACCTGTATGACACCTGTCTCATTGTTTGCATGCATTATGGAAACTAAAACGGTGTTTTGTCTGAAAAAGAATACATAATTATATAAATGCATTTGCAATACATACAAATGAAATGAGCATGTAATTTATAAGTAGTTACAAATGATTGCTGTAGTGGACGTAATCTGTTTGTGTGCAATTTGTACATGCTGGTTTGTGGGTGTGTGTGTATGTGTTGTCCTTGATCATACTTGATAGCTCCAATGACATCATCAACTAGGACATGACCACACCTGGGGTTGGCTTTTATCACAGTCAGTTCTAAAAAAGAAGATTCTTTAAAAAACTGCACAGGTCATTCTTACCAATCTCTCCATTGTCTGCCAATTCCTGAGCAGTACGAAGTACTGAGCCATGCTCCAAATTGCTGGTGACAATATGTGGCAACATGGTTGTTCCCTCCTCCTTTGACAAATGCTGATGGTGCCTCACACATGATCTCAGCACTGCATTGTTGGACTGTGTAGTGATGATAATGTTTGCATCAGACACTCTAATTATTGCTCACTTCAGTACAACCAGACGTGAATATGATGTCTAAAATTAAAAAAAAGTTTCACGCATTTATCATGTACATTTTCAAGGGTGAACCTTTCACATGCAAATCAATGTTCCATTTCACAAATTACCCTGTTAGGGATGGATCCAGGTACTTGCAAGGATAGAACAAGGGAAAGTCCTCTAGCACAATGTACATGCTAGATTTCTACAGTGAATAGTCTGAATGAGGTGTATACATTAGTGGTTCAGTGTCAACATTTACTCAGTACTGCATAGCGGGTTTTTATTTTATTATATATATTTTACGATTTTCGTGGATTGACTGCTTTCTGCGAAAATTTCTCCCTCAAACTTTGCAGCTTGATCAAAATAGTATCGTTGAAGAAGCAAAAATTTCCTCCCTTGAAATTTTGGATGGTGGCGATCCACGAAATATTTCCTTCTTTGAAACCTGCTACATGACAAGACAATTTTATAAAATAGCATGTTCAGCTGGTTCACCACCATGGCAACGGTCAGTACATCACATTCTCACGTCTGCTTTATTTGCACTTTCAAGAGTTAGTGACTGCTCTATTAGAATAACTTGATTGCTCATGAAATTGTTACCTAAAGTGGGAAAGGATACCGATTACCCGTGTTCCACTTTACTGTGTATTAATACAGCTTTTCTGCACATGTTTACATTATGCATGCTTAAGAGCTACAACTTGAAATCAAGGGGTTGGGCATTTATCCACTGCTGGATTGGCCATTGCTTGTGAATCACCAGTGCCTAGCTGTATAGTTGTTCACTACCACCCAATGATCAGTAGAATTGCTTTCAATCCTTTGAGATCATTTGCCCTCACAGAAAACACTGCTATATGGAATACATTATCAATTTGAAGTACTGCAAGGATACCAGATATATAGTGCTTCCAGCATAAAGTACAGGGTTTTCTGATGTTTGTAGTTAAAGCGAATAGTCATACAAGCATGCATGCAAAGACTGATAATAGGATCCACTGTTCAGAAGTAGGTAGTGATTAGGCCAGGCAAACTTGGATTATTTGTTTTTCATCTACAAAACTTGGGATTAGCATGTGAGCAGGTCATTTTTGATTATTTGTCATTAAAGAAAATACTCCAAACCACAGCAATGATGGCAGGCTATCTGTTACCATAAAGGTTAGTTAAAAGCTAATACTTACGTACATTTTAGATATGCAAGAGATGTTATATGATAGTAACAGCAATAATGAAATATGAGGTGGTAAGTCTTGCATTGCATACTCGCATAGACCAGACTGACTTTTTTTCTTTTGAGTGTGAGTAGGGAAAAAAGGTGGTCTGGTACGCAAGAATTCTTCTAAAGCATGTTACTCAGTCTTAAGTAAGTATATCAGACCACCTTTTCCCTACTCATACACAAAAGAAAAAAAGTTGGTCTGGTCTACACGAGATTATGAGGTGGTGGTAGTCTCGCGTAGCCAGACCCTTTTCTTTCTTTTGTGTGCGGGTGGGGAAAGAAAAGGATCTGGTGAACATAGTATAGCATCGTCGTTGGCCTATCCCCAAGATTGTGGGATTCTACTGCACAGCTTCCGGATTGTTTTTTGGTGCAAATGACGTGATCTACTGCATTTGCGTCCTGTTACCATAGATATTTCAGTAGTAGCTATGGCAACAGGATGCAAATGACACAAACAATAGCAAAACACGTCATTCATGCCAATCAACAATCTGAAAGCTGCGCAGTAGAATCCTTACAATCTCGGGATAGGCCAAGGACGATGCTATACTATGTTCACCAGATCCTTTTCTTTCCCGCCCACACACAAAAGAAAGAAAAGGGTCTGGTTATGTGAGACTGAGGTGGTGGAGTGAAAAGTGATGCAGGCGGAGGTAAGAAGCAATCAAGTTCACCTGGCTTTACGCTGCAACTATACTGGAGTACACACATGCACACACGACACACAAAAAGCAATAAAATACACGCCCATTTATTAAATCAACAAACGCACCTGAATCTTTAGCGCCGATCATAGCTGCCACGTGTCCTCTCGCCTTCTCAATACACTGCCTAGCCAACACCCCTATATACAAATTCATGATCATGATGCCATAAATCATTAAGTATTAAGTGTACAGGTAAAGAGGCTCAAGGAGCAAGGGTGTCAAGGAGCGAAGTACCTTCTTCGTGGCTGCTGCTCGGGTTAGCCCAGCATCGCTGTAGAGCTTCAGTTATCGTAGAGAAGACCTCTGGAGCCAGGGGAGTAGTGGAATTATAGTCCAAGTATACCTTCGAGCCTGACATGGCGCTCCTGGTGGTTTGAATCCGTTAATTATAAATTAACGAGCTGCTCATTCCGCTTTCATCCGCATACTTGTCAGATACCATAATCGAAAGTTATTTTGTGCTGATGTAAAATGCCATGCCGCAAGAAATTCATTCACCTTTTCCAAGCGCCGAGAGAGCTGTTTATGGATTTACATTGTACGTAGGCACTTATGTTCTCATGGGTAAGTAAATAAGATTCAAGTATAACTTAAATCACGTGAGCACATCATTTCTGGTTTGGCAGTTATTTACCTCTTGTGGGTATTTCTACCTGACGAGTGGCTGAGATGTATTGGGTTGACGTACCTGCCTCAAAGGTAGGGAGAGTACTGGTAAAACTGTGAAAGAATGGGTCTCTGACAGGTACTGGGCAGTCACCATTCCATTGTATATATTAGTGGTGATAGCCCTGGCTATAGTGGGGTATGTTGGCGCTACTCTCTTAATAGTGCCTCCTCCTGATTCAATCCATACCCTAATAGGTGAATAATTCGTATTTTTGTAGTTACTTGAATTACATGTATATTTCAGATGAGTACACAAATGTGGCAACCACAAAAGAGCACAGGTCTAGTAACCATGGTGATAATACCATTCCTCCACTTCATGATATACCAATTACTGAAGTAAACAAAAGAATGTTTGGTACAGAAATGGGATAATATACATTTAAATTTTCAACGCTTTTTTAGTTCCATGAAATATAAACAATTACAGTACAAATAGTATCACAAGACTTGATAGTACAAATAACAATTTGGTACTGACTTCCAGTAGTTTTGCGTCGTTCCTAATCAAGGAGAAATCAAAGTTGAAACAATTAGTTTGTTGGACATCAAAGTTTTGACTCTGACAAAAGTCTCGTCCACTTGAGTACAAATCACGAAATCGTCTATATCCTAGTCTAGCATTGCCACAACTATCCCATAGACGATTACAAAACTGTCCACAAATAGTCACCTGTGGAAAAGAAAATGGTCTGAAAAGTGTATGATATCCATGAGATTTGCATTACTGAGTCTGTACAATGTTCAATGTAGAGGTTTAGTGTAGTGCTATTGTGTAGTGAAATTTACTCTTCATGGAATGTATAAATATATTACATAAGTTGCAGAAATTTCATTGGTGATCATGGTGCACCCAATAAATCAGGACAACATTCCAATACCAAGTGTTACATTTGCCCAGGTTTGTGCAGTTTTCACACTTTGTGCTAAAAAAATATGTGGCTCACTGCAACAGATGTGACTGAATTTGACAAAACCAGGCGTCCACAATCCACACACATCTGATTCTTTGACTATGACCAACTGTAATGTGACCTGTCAGCATGCTATTGACATGAACTTTTACCACATGCTTCCATAACATTACAAATGACAGGTCAAAATTTGAAGCTATTCCTACATTGAGTTATGATCTCTCAAAATTAATAACTGTGTGTGGAAGCCAAATTCAGTCACAAATGTTGATCATTGATGATGATCAATTAGTACATCTTCAGATGATCAATTAGTACATCTTCAGACCTCTATGGCTATGATCCCTAATCAGACTGGAAATTCCTAATTTTTCATTCTACTTGTTTTTTAACAATGTAAATATAACTAATGAACCTGCACATACTGGGAAGCCAGGATTGCCATTAAATTAATTTCGTATCTGAATGCATGTCCCAACTATCAATTATTACTGAAAGTAAAGTGCCATTTTAGTTCATGAAGAACATTATGTGAAGAACCTCTGCAATCAACCCACTCACAACAAATACTACGTGTTTGATGTTCTACCCATATGACTTCTATTCTCTTCTTACAGTTACAAGTACAACAAAAAACTTATTACCTAGGGAAGCCATCATGTGCAACAGTGAATTGACACCTTACGCTGTCACCAAGGATAAATGGGACACAAAGGAGGACACAGGTAAGTCCATGAAGCATTCATTGTACGTACTGCAGTATGCCAAAAGGCACCAGTTGGGCTGAAGCGACTGAAAAAATCAGGTCTGCAGCCTTAGCAATGGTCGAGTTACGCTTGTCTGAAGGCATCAGGCAGTTAGTTAGTCAGTAGAAAATTCTGCTAAATAATTTTCTTTGCAGACTGTGCCTCCCTAGCTATCTCACTAACTATCTCACTAGCTATTACTTACTTTGTGTCAGATTTGACAAAGGTCATATAGTACTTCCTTCGATACAGCAACTTGCTTCTTGCTTGATCTCAGTCGGTTAAAATATTAGAAACACTAAAATATGGAGAGATAATTTGGCAATTTTGTAAGCATTTGCCAAATCTCCACATCAAAATTTCTACTCATATGATATACAGTGCTAACTAAAAGCAACAATCAACTGATGACTATCTATAGTTGTATTAAAATGGAAAGTGTGGTTTCTCCATTTGTTTATCTGGTATTGGATGCAATGGTGGGATGATACCAGAAAGTAGAATTAGCCTTCTGAGCTTTTTAGTTTGCCATCCAAGTATGTGTAAGATGTGCAACTGTTGTACAGATACACATAAATTATAATTATTCCCATCCATACATGTGGAGGTCATTCAATAAATAGATGCATCCCTTAAAATGTAAGTTTGAATGGCAGCCACATAGAGTGACACCCAAACATGTGTGATATAAAGTTCAAGGTTCACCAATGAATTGTAATTGTAATATTTAAACAGGGAGTCCACTCAGCTTAAGCTGATTTTCAGTGGAGCCCTGAAAACAGCATACATACACAACAACACAAATATACACACCAGATACTTAATTAAGATACAAATACTTAAATGACGACAAAATAAATGTAACATGTACATCATATCCTCTCTCATAACATTATGAATGTCTTACTTGTTGTGTTTCTGCAGAGTACCAGGAGGCCTGGTCCGGAGAGCAGATGTGACACATCAGATAGTTCATAAACAAGTCACAGCGATCGGACCCACCACTGAAGCGAAGTTCTTGGAACCTACCAAACACCGCTTGTTCCTCGTATCGCTTACAACACGAGCCATCCTGATAGAAAGGGAAGCACTCCTTTAGCTGCTGCTGAGGGTCGTCTCTACCAAACTGGATAGTACGATTTAGACCTGGAAATAAAATAACAAAATGTGAAACAAGATCGGAACTTAAATACTATCTATGCAACGACAACATACCATACAAGGGGCAGACATTTAGTGAGACCTGGGCTCGGATTCCAGTCGCTAAACACAAGAATAACACAACAACTAAAGATTTCATGTCGCCCTTCCTTTCCTGTACGCCCCCGAGGTTTGATAACTGTGGCACAAGATTCAATTATTAATGATCACATCTTTCAATTGTGGGATTCGATATATTTGATCGCTTGTTATTCGATCACGATGTTAGCTATAGTCACGGTGCTCTTTAAGTATGTATCAAACCCGAAGCATTTTGCTGTGCTGGGAAGCTTATTTCTACTGGCTGAGCTAGCCATCAACTACTTCATTATTAATTTTGTAAAGTGTAAGCTGGTAGAGCGTGTGCTGTGTTGTTTATCTTATATCTTATATTGTAGATACTGAGATTGACTGGATAGCTTATATGCAAGAGGTTGAGGGATTCTTGAATGGTACGTGGGACTATGTTGAGCTGAGAGGTGACACTGGACCCTTAGTGTAAGCTATTAAAATGCACGCACACACACACACACACATACATTCTTTTCTCCTCACACAGATATCCTGCCGGGTTTGTCTACATTTACAGTGCACTATACACAGTGACTGGTCAGGGGCACAACTTGAGAGTGGCACAGTACATATTTTCCATTGTCTACCTGATCAACCTTGCTCTAGTGATTAGAATATACCAGAAGACTGCTAAAGTATGAAGTTTGTAATATCCTGTGGTTGTGCAGTGTGTGTGTGTGTGTGACTGTAGTTGGAGTGTGTGTATAGCTGACTGTAACTTCCACAGATTCCTCCCTATGTTCTGGTGTTCCTCAGTTTGTTGGCATATCGCGTCCACTCAATATTTGTCCTGCGCATGTTCAATGATCCTGTGGCCACTTGCCTTGTCTACCTATCCATTAACTTACTTCTAGACCATCACTGGAGGTTGGCGTGTATCTGCTATAGGTTAGTCAAGTGTCTTCTGTACATGTGTGCAAGCAAGAGCTTATAACTCCACAACATGGTATAAGGAAAATTGGGCTAGGCACTACTTACAATCTGCTGATGCTCTTCATCACATGGCAAGTTTGCCATTCCTTGTGCTTCTGTGGGAAGACCATAGGGGGAAAATGATGTAGAGATGTTTGGTTGAACATGTAGTGATTTATTTTACATTTGCTATTGCTGCAATCAAGAGTAAATAAATAAATAATCACCATTATTTACTCTTGCTGCAATTAAGGGGTTATGGAACTGTGGGTTAAGATCTTTACCTTTGCCAAGCCTTAATTTGTTAAAAGAGGTTCACTTTGTACCATATAAGTATCCTAGTGGACATTGGTGAGTGTTCTATTAGAGAGTTTTGAGGCATTCAAGAAATCGTTTAACATTGTTATAGACCTTTAGGAGAGCCCATCCTTCCCAGCTTTGCACATGATAGTATATACATTGGCAGGATTATCCATCAGTTATATGATGTTATTACATCTTACCTCCTATACTATATAGCCTGGCTGTATCAGTGAAAATGAACATCCTATTGTATGCACCTGGCTGGTTGATAATCTTTGTGATGAGTCATGGCATCTACTCCAGTATCCTCCATATTATTGTGTATTGTGGACTACCACAAGTAAGTAGAACAGCTTGATCAACAAGTTGTAAATGTTGGAATATTAGGTGTCGCTTGCGCTACCTTTTCTCATAACCAATCCAGTTGGATACCTGTTAAAAGCATTTGAATTTCAGCGGAAATTCCTCTACAAGTGGACAGTGAATTGGCGTTTTCTACCAGAACACTTGTTTCTCAATGAAACATTTCACATTCTGTTGCTGGCTGGCCATTTGGCTTGCCTGTGGGTGTTCATTTACAAGAGATGGACAAAGTAAAGTTGGTAAACTCCTTTGGTGACTATTGTGAAACTTGTAACCTCCTCCAGACAACGTGGTGGTGTAGTGAAGCTACTAACTGGATCCACTTCATTATCAGTACCATCAAATAGTGGTGAGTAAAACATGAAAACTGTACAAATGGTACATTATAAATAAAAATTGTGTGTGTACTTGGTGTCCTATGTAGTATGCCATCATTTGTGCTGTTGTCATGTAGTGATGGTGTCGATATTGTTTGAGTCAAACTTTATTGGGATAGTGTTTGCTCGGACACTTCACTACCAGTTTTACATCTGGTACTTCCACACTTTACCCTACCTACTGTGGAACACTGGCATTCCATTGGTTGTGAGGTGAGTTGTGTAGTCAAATATTTATGCATAAAATTTTTTGATGTTACCAAATTAGAAGCTTACTGTAGTCTCAGAGATGAGGCATGTATGTTAGTGAGTCTGTGATTGAACTATGCTTAGGTTTGTGATGTTGATAGTAATGGAAGGAGTATGGAATGTATACCCATCGACAGTACTCAGTTCCATCTTACTACATGTTATTCACCTGTTAATAACCATCGGATTAATATTCACTCCACTAAAGACTTCACAACATGATTTGAAACAAAACTAGAATAATTCATAAAATTGTGTGTAGTATTTTTCTTTAGTTATAAATATAAGACAATAAACATTGCATAAATTACAATGGTAGGATTGTCATCATCTTTGACCTACATGTGGGTACCTATCTGAGATCATCTGATAGTTCACTTCGCTAGGTAGCACTAGTGATAATACAGTATCCAGAATGAATCCTGTCAGACCCCAGATGCGACTTGGTCCACCATGAAATACTGGGAAGTGTAAACTACTTAGTGGTTTACTGAACCGAGTGTATGAGTGGTTGACTGGATTAGATAAATGTTGTACACTAAGATGAAAGGCTTCCTCCACCTAAACACGAATACCTCAATTAAGCCTGCATAGTGTATACATGTGTGTCACCTCATCTTCATTTCTGATGATACTTGCTGGATCAAATTCTCCCAAACTTCCCAGTACAGGAACAATGCTAGCCGTACCTTCCTATGGCAATAGAACACTACACCTATTACCATCATTATGATAATGTAGGTAGCCTTGTGTTTATGAGTAGGTGACATGGAACATTCAGTTCCATGGAAGTTTCAATATGATGGTGTGCAAGAATACTTAAAGTTAGCTGACTGTTATATTAGAGTGTTTGAATGCTCTATTAGAGTAGTTCTCTTCATTTCAATTTAGTATGCAACCTCAACATCATGTGATATGAGAGTGCAGCAATAAATTGTAAGACATGAAAACAACTATTGTGTTAATGATTAGTGCTAAGCACGGAATAATATCATTTACCAAAATTCTGACAATACTTGTTTCAATAATGCCAAGCCCTATATACTTGTTGTATGGTAGTGTGGATGGGGGGAGGGCATATCTGGTCATGGGTTGATTTGCTCATGGACAGTGTGCAATGTTGACCAGATATTTACTTACTTATTACCATACAAAATGCTTGGCACGTGAACAAATACATATTCTTCTGGGAGACAGCCCCACAATAGCTGAATTCCTCAGCAACATTTTAAATGTCTGTCTTGGCACTGAAAACTACTTGGCTGGTAAAGTCTTTAACAAAACATAATATATCTGTGTATCTAGTAAGCAATACACTACATTGCAATTTTACATGAATGGGTGGCGTACCCTGTCAGGCATAGCTGGGAGACAGCCCCACACAGTGACCTGCTCTGGATTAATTCCTAGCTCTTCCTCAGTTTCTCTTAGAGCTGTATCTACCAAAGACTGGTCCCCTTCATCCATGACACCTCCAGGAAAACTGCAAAAATTTGTTATAAAGACTCACGGGTGCAGAATATGGTAAACTTGTACCTTACTTGGCCCCTATGATGGGTTAATGTGCTGGAGCGAATCGTGAAGAGTATTTCTGGAGCGTCTTTCCCTACTTGAGTAAACATTGGTACTAGAACAGCCGCTCTCTTGTGTCCTCTCCTCGTAACACTAGCTCTGTTACCTTTGAGAAGCTCTACCACGCGAGCCTTGTTAGCCGGAGAAAGTATATTTCTAAATTTATCACTATATTATTTACACTAACATATCCTAAATGTTAATACCTGAAAGTGCCACTCATTTTCTTGCGTATTTAGAAATGGGAGGGCTTGTTTTAGAATAAAGTGAGCATTAATTAAAACATGATGTGTATTATTTAGAACAGAATGTCAGCAAGAGTATTCATCCGGCATGCATCTTTGTGTACTGTCCTAACAAAGTGTTGTGTGAGGAATCTATTTTGTACAGCCAGATGCACGGCCTTTAGTGAGAGATATGCAAGAAGCCTGCTGCATTGTGGCAGCATCTGTCGCGTGCGCAAGTTGCTAGCTATTTCCTTGGCTCGTACGTGTACCACAGCGTCGAATCAAGCCTCACCGTCTGTGACCTTTGATGATGAGCGAGTACAGGAATTGTTGAAGAAAATGACTGGGAGAGACTTTGACAAGATATTTGCAATGAGAGTGGAGGATTTAGAAATACCAAAGTACCAGCTGATGACTGATGAGGAATTAAAAGAGGTGCCCATTAATTACATGTCAGAGGACGTTTACATTGTGCATTTTGCATCATACATTGATTGGTATTAAAGTAACGTGTTAGCCATGTATAGCTAGTCAACATTTCATAGTTGTCTGGTTAGTTATTACAAAGGTGATCTGATTCTTAAAAAAAAAAAAGAAGTAGCAATTGCTTTTATGCAGCTTAGTTCTATTGGGCCCTTTTATAAAGCATACACGTAGGTTATATGATCCGAAATGAGTTATTAATTGTAGGCAGTAGCTCTAAAATTATCATGCCAAAAAAATTTAAAGATCTCTGCTTAAAAGAATGCCTATATTAGCTACATATAAAATTTTTCTAGCCTTGTACACTGCAGTCTCACGTACCCCCAGATCCTTTCCTCTGCATAGTGCTTACCACTTATAAGTACTTGCTCTGAAAGTTTTCAATTGTAGAGTTCCCAAGCCCTTTGTTAGGGTCCGCAATCCGAAAAATCAACTTCTACAAATCAATCCCCCTACCATTGTGGGATGTTCATTGTAGTATCCCATTGCTTGATCCACCATGAAACCGGAGGGACGATTGTTGTCTTCACAGAAATATCGTTTTCAGTATCTCGCAAGATGCAAAATTTATTTTTAAAATTTCGTTCTCCACACAAAGGACCGGATGAAACTTGCTACTTAGCCAAATCGTATCCAGAGTTGTTGTAGTTGAAAAGTACGCACAGAAATAAGTAAATGATCTGCTGGGTGCCCGGCATAGGGTTGTTTTCTTTGAAAAAACAGACAAAGAGATACGAAGTTTCGAATTCAAACTGCCCTACCACCTAGGGTAAGAGAAGCTAACTCTTCCTCATAGTGTTTCGATATGGTTGGGTGCATAGTCTGTCTATGCTGTTAGTTTGGAAAAGATCTGAGACTTCTCACCATCTAGGTGACGAGCGTCAAATTTTTCTGCAGCATCAAAGAATTGTGTCGCGTTTTCTAGCCATTTCCAGCGCTTCTGCAGCCACAACAATCATCAATTATAAACTAAAACTATGGAAAAAGATGTCCCTGAACGTTTGGTAGTAGCGGTTGTCAATTATTATTTCATCCACGGCTTCCACGCCTCGCTCTAAGCTATGCATCCAGGGAGGCAGCAAAATCGTCCAAATTTGACTTCACCCATCACGCTCCACAGCAGCTTCAAGTTTTCATTAGATCACCTTACATCACCATTATGCTGCAAAACATCCAAAAACAAACCGAAAAAAGCACAAAATCTTTCATTTTTGATTCGAGCTGGGTGGAGCTCCTGGTGAGCTGCTGGTATATTGCACCATATGAAATCACAGAAACACCAACTACTACTACTACCAAACGTTTTGATCCATCCTTTATCATCATTCTAAACAAAATTAAGTGACCAGTGTGTCATCAGAAGTACTGGAAAGCACTTTGGTACCATTGAGAGAATCCCTTGAAATGACGCACGAAATTTTTGACGTTCTTCACCCAGATGGTGAGAAGTCTCAGATCCTTTCCAGACTAACAGCATAGACAGACTATGCATCCAACCTTATCACATCACTATGAGGAAGAGTTGGTTTTTCTTGTCTTGGCTGGTAGGGCAGTTTGAATTCGAAAATTTGTGTTTCGTTTTCTGCTTTTTGAGAGAAAGCAACCCTGTGCCGGGAACCCAGTGAACCATTTGCTTATTACTGTGCGTACTTTTTAACTACATTAACTCTAGATAATACCTAGCTAAGTAGCAAGTTCTATCCTGTTCTTTGTGTGGAGCACGAAATTTTAAAAATAATTTTTGCATCTCACGAAATACTAAAGTCGATATTTCTGTGAAGACAACAATCGTGCCTCCAGTTTCATGGTGGATCTAGCAATGGGATACTACAATGAACAACCCACAATGGTAGGGGGATCGATTTGTAAAAGTTGATTTTTCGGATTGCGGACCCTACCTTTGTAGCTGGTACTTATAATTTCTAACGCCGTGTGGAGAAAAGGGTTTGGCCATGTGAGAGGATTATATTAGTTGTAGTTGTATAGCAGTGGTTGAATTCCACTTCTCAAGAATAATTATGAGTAGTCCATGCACACATGCCTACAACATGTACAGAAGACATACACATCTACATATCAAAATGACAGTGGTTTACACATGTTTTGCATTTAGGCTAGAAAAGAAACAGATGAATTGGCTGATAAGCTGTTGAAGATGCCTCCCCAGCTGCCTGAGAGAGAAGAACAAGGACAAGTGATCAGTAAAGATCATAAACTGGAGGGATTTGATGACCACCGATATGTCTTCACTGACATTTCTGTGGGGACTAACAATGAAGTGAGTGTTCTATTAGAGTAATTTAGTGAATAGGGCAGGTAGAGGTGTGAGGCTTGTCATGCTTATATATTTTTTACTTTTGTCACAGACACGTCAGATAGTTGTCCGGGAGACAGATGGTACTCTACGGTCTGCTAACTGCAGCGAAAGGGATCGACTGAATCAAACATATTTCCCCATGGTTGGTCGTCAGATTACACTCCCTGCTATGCTAATGGATGAGAATTTATCAGTTAGTGATGTTAATAAATTTGATCAGTACATATAACCTGTGCTGTTGCTTTATAGAAACTATTTGACCAGTTAAAACATGTGGATGTTTTGGATTTAGTATGTATCCAATGTCCACCAGATTCTTCTGATTATATAAGAGTATGTGACTACTTATAAGTGTGGATGTGGGTACTTAATTTTATGTGTACATATGTGCTTGTCCTTAACTACACATGTTTGAAAGTGCAAAGGCAATTCAGTGTATGGTATTCATGGCCAATGAACCTGAGAGCACCATTTTTGTCATGAAGGAAATATCTACATATCCCATGTTACAAAACTTATGATCAACAATATAATATATATATATATATATATACAGGCAAGGGTGGGAGATTTGGCCCTTTCTGTATAATACTTGAATGTGCGATGGCTATGTTATTTTGAAATTAAGTACAATTAAAGTAAAACAGAAGGCTATAAGGGGATGTAAATCAGGGGAGATTGGTATAAAGCTGTTTCACCTTGTGGTGGTCATCCACAGGTACACAGACGCAGTCATGCAGATCTTCTATGGAGAAGAAACTTTGATTTGCTCTACTCAACTCGACACTTTGGCCCTTTCCTGTGGTTCCTAGCCTGTAAGCATCAATTAGAAAGTGTTCTCAATTACTTCCTAACAACTAACAAGTCAGTGATGTGTCATACCACACATACACATGGTACAATTTTCTGTTGTAGGGAGGAGAGTGCATATGATATGGTGTTGCTCTATCACACAATGTACCCCGAATCCTCATCTGCCACTGAATGTGCAGAAAAGAATATCTCAGGACTGCCAGCTCTTAAAGTATGACTGTGCCACTGCTAAATCTTGTTGTTTATATTCTTAATAGGTATTTTGCCAGTCCATGAACTATCTGGTTATTCTTCACCAGCTAGAACAGTCTAATAAAGATGATCAGGAGGGTGGCAACAATGTGACTAACAGTGGTACTACCCCTAGTCTAGATAGTGTACTAGAAGTGTGAAATATTTGAGTAGTATGTTACACTCTATAGATTGGGATCAGGAGGTTGCCATGAAAAATCCTGTGGCACTGTACAATATAGGTACAACCTTGTGTAGAGCTATACGAGTATCCCAGATTTATGCATTTGCAAATAACTGCTCTAAAAATTCAGCTAGCTTAGTAGTGTTTTTTAGATGTGGTAGAACCCTGAAAATGACACCTTGAAGTATGGACACTTTCATAAGTGCATTGCCCCATGTTATAGCCCAAATACTACCAAGTGTTTATGAGACAACTTTAGAAGTCTCGCCAGCCAGAAGACTGTATTTTTTTCGTGCAACCAAAAAAATACTTTCATCATGTGGTCAGGAAAAAATCTCACTGACCAACTGCAAAAGGAAAAAAAAAAGAGGGACTACTTTTAGAAGAGCCATTGGTTACTGTGTGCCACTGTATTTGTGTCTAAGGATGTATGGATAATAATATACACTGTAGATTATACACTTATATAGTAAAAAAAAATTCTATTTCTCATTTTAAAAATGACCACTCTACACTTATACAAGTCTGGAGAATGTGAATGGAGTTGTGGTCTCCAGTGGTACTTCCAGTCCACAGACTGGTGGATGAGATTACTGTTCAGAAGTGGTGTTGGGTGTATCAACCTGTACATTCTGTTGCTGTAGTGATGACGATGATGATGATGCTGTAGCTGCCGCCGCTACTGCCATTTGTTGCATCATCATTTGATATTCTGGATTGCTCTACTTGTACGGTGGATAAATAAGATCACTTCATTACTACAAATATGCTTTACTTGTAATTGTTGGGCTCTTGCTTGAGCAAATAATTCTTGTTGTTGCCTGAGTAATTCCTCCTCTGGAATTCCCTGAAGCAAACAAACCATATGGTAAATTGATACATTTACAAACTAAAGAAACAGACAGCCATGCGCTTAGTTACTCCTACTTTTCCTGGCAATGGTTACTCTTGACTCAAGACAGCAAAGTACAGCAGCAAAAAATGCAGTGACCAATCACCTGTGGATGTGTAATTCTTACTACTTACCAGTTTTTCTAACTTTGACTTCTCTCTTCTCCTCTTCTATACATTGATATCATATATACACTAGCTAAAGTACTATCAAGGTTCATCTATACCACTCACAGCAGCCTGCACTTTGTACTCTTGATAAACTGACTTCACATCTTCCATATACTCTGTAAATCCTAGTCCCTACGAGTGAAACAATGTAGACAGTTGATACTGGGTCAAAGACACAAATTGTGCTTGACTGCCACTCCGTGTACAGAATGGAAGAGTGGGGTGCATAGTGTGGTAAAGTACACACCGTTAGTGCTTCAATGATGTGTTCAGGCAATATGGTCTTGCGTTGCTCCCGGTCAGAAATCTCACTAGCTTCTGATGCTATCAGGTGTATAAATTCTAAACAAGGAAGTGAAAAATAGGTTGCTAAATGCAAAATAACTAACAATGCAACAATACCTGAACAACAGCTAAGAAGCAGATCTCTGGTATCGTTAGGTATCCTCGCATGTGGTACAATTTCTTTTATAAGCTTATTAACAGCAGCTAGGAGTGATGCGCATTGTTAAGAATAGTATTTACTTATGTGACAAATAACCAATTATCTTACTTCGTGGCAAATGAAGTTCATCATCTTGTGGACTGGAATCTTCCGCCATTAAATTTATACAGTATTAATGGTGCGAGTGGGAGGTAGCTCCTCAGGTAACGTACGTCACGTGCACCAAAATATAGGATACAAAATAATGTTGTTATGGAAAAGAAGGATGTCGTTATACGGCATAAGGGGAGACGATTTAAGCGTGCATCTGTTGTACCCAACGGACCTGTAGTAGCTTTAAACCCGTCGCAGCCTTTGAACCCTTCTTTATCCCAGCTGCTTCCAACAAAGTCATCGAATCAAGCAGGTATGTCAGCTACTTGGAGAAATGGTCGTGTGTAGCCTATCTTTTATTGCTGAGCAGTCATTGCAGCTGGTAAGCTCAGGAAAAAAAAGCATAGCATGATTGAAAGCAACACCACAAAATTAAAGCTACTCACTCTAGATCTGTCAATTGCATTGTACTGTGCGTGATGTATTGTTTGGGGTGGTCCCCTGGACATAGACCTGTATGGTCAGATCACTTTTCCGTGTAGCTAAGTGCAGGGAATAGTGGTCAGCACTCTAGACTACCCTGGATGCATCAGGCATTCGTCTGTTTGTCCAGTAAATAAACAGTGATGTTGTGGTTTAGTTTACTATTGTGTGTAACCTTTTAGATGTACTGCTCGCTGATGAAACAACACAACCACCTTCGGCTACCATTTTTAAGTCTAGTATTGTTTTACCACCAACAGAACCACCTTTCCCATCTTCTCGAGTGGGAAGACCTCCTAGTAGCAAAGGAAAAAGTCGACCAAGCTCTCGTTCATCAGCCCACTCATTAACTATGGGAAGATCATCAATTGGGAACATCCCAGAACCTCGTGTAGCTCAGACTGGGTTCCATAGACTACAGCCACTACCAGCAATTGGGAGTAGTGGTAGAAATGTTGAGGATAATGGTGATTCTGCAGTAGATCTATGTAGCAATGGTACATCTTCACTGGAAACTAAATCATTATTATCTTTGTCAGGGCATGGCTGTAATTCCACAAACTCTTGTAAATCCATGAAGAAAACCAGGAAATCATCACTAGATGGACATGAAAAACTAGTGAATGATTCCAATAGTAGTTTACCCCCAGAGCCATCAACAGATGATCCAAATTGTGTGACTCTTGCTATTAAACTACCAGACGGGACAAGATTTGAAAGACGATTTCATCACACTGATCTTATAGCAGACATAATACATGCTGCACAGTGCCACAGTACTCATCCATTACCTGACTGCGAATTGTTTACTAGTGATGTTCCCAAGAAACTTTTAACAGATTACAGATTAACACTACGAGAAGCTGGTCTTTCAGTTAGAACAATGTTAATTCTTAGTGAGTTGTAAACTCTACAGCACCCTCTCTCATAACTTAACAGAGTTTAGTACAAAATATATGAATTGTATAGAGAAATGTACAGTGTATATTTTTAATCATCAAGTTGTATATGTTCTCTGGTGTGTACTAATAGGGTGTTCTGGCTGTACATTACTGTGCATCCCCCTCAAGTTCATATCTTTGTTGATTCTCTGAGGATGGAGGTGGGAAGACAATGCCCGAGGTGTAGCATAACGACGTGGGTACTGTGGGAGCATCCCATGATTATATCCTAAATGATACGTTGAAACAAAGTCTCCTAGTCTTTCTAACTCTTCCAGTTTCTTCCATTTATCTTTTAGTGACTCATGCAGACCCCATCTCTTTGGTTCTCCTAAAATGTAAAGACATGTAAAATTTTATTTATAAATGATCAAATTTCATACCACTGACTGGGTTATCAGAAGCTTCTGGTGCCCAAGACAATCGGTGTTTGTCCCACATTCGATTCCCAGTAATTTGACCTCTCCTCTGTCCATATTCCTGATCATACATGGAAATCATGTAGCGAGAGTAGAGGTTACCATGATGGGAGAATAAATGAGCCTTGTCCAAGCCCTACAATATATGTAGTAAACACCCGCTGGCTGTTGAATTCAATCCTCTTCCTTACCACATTTACTAGCAAATTACTCCTTCTACTGATTACATCCGGTTTATGCACACTACTGTAATCTTTATACGTTTCTTTATTGGTACTGTTGGCTTTGTGGCTCCCCTTTTCAAACTACAATGCAAGGCATTGTAGTTTAATTAGCTTGAACTGCATAAACTGCACTTCTTACCTCGAGCCTGTCTTCCGACCAATTTCCTATCAATATTCCGGAAGAGTATTTTTGCTCAATCTTCCATCCGGGTAATTTCCACTTGTCTTCTGAAGTAGCCATTGACTGTCTCGAGTCTCGATCGTTGTTGCTTGTTGCTATGACGTCGCCACTGCCCGCCAACCGTATAAGCTTTACTGTTCTAATTATACGAATAAAATCTAACACACGTGGAAAAATTGTTTGAAACGTTCACGCAAAGACTTTAATACTATCCAAGATACTATCCGTGTTGGTGTACATATATATTAAAATCATGTCTGACTCTTGGGTTGCCCAGATGTGGGAAGAGGAAAAGATCTCAGAGAAGGTAAACTATTTCGCGCTGCTGGATTCTTTTAGAACTTGCTCCAGGTGAGTGATATGACGCTGCGGTCACAACAAACCTCTCAGCAACAGCCAGCCTTGCCTTCGGCCGTGCCTAAGGTAACAGTGTCCGATACAACCGCACCAAGTGCTGAAGATGATGAAGGTATCTTATTAACTAACTCGTGTTGTAGCAATCGGCACCTTTGATGTTTAGATAATAAGAGCTTGAGTGCAGCTGAGACTTCTCTGCTCACTAAAGTACTGAGAGCTCGATTAGTGGTATCGAAAAATAATGTAGAAGTGTTAAGACAAGACCCCAACTCCCCGCTATATTCTGTAAAGAGCTTTGATGAGCTGAATCTGTGAGAAATGAATAACTGCATTCTGTGTGTGTTATGTTGTACGTGTGATCACAGCCGGCCTGAATTACTTAAAGGTGTCTATGATATGGGATTCAGCAAACCCAGTAAAATACAAGAGACAGCATTACCCTTGTTGTTAGCTGTGCCGTGAGTTGGTGATAAATATGTGTCATAATATGGAGTAACTGGTGTTGACTGTAGGAGTCGTAACCTAATAGCTCAGTCTCAGAGTGGTACTGGAAAGACAGCAGCTTTTGTGCTGGCCTTGTTGAGTAAATTAGATACGTCAAAAAATTATCCCCAGGTAAAATATTTTCAACCTATTAATTTGCACCATTATAATATCTGCACTGTTGTTCATCAGGTGATTTGCCTATCACCAACATTTGATCTTGCTTGTCAGACAGGGGAAGTTGTTAAGCAGATGGCTAAATTTTATACTGATGTACGGATTTCTTTTGCAGTTAGAGGAGAGCGAGGTAATTACTGAAATAAAAATATTTTTATTGGTATTTTGGCACTAGTTGCCCGGGGTACTAAATTGGATAGTCACGTGGTCATTGGTACACCGGGAACCACTCTGGATTGGGTACTGAAATTACGTGTGTTTGACCCAAAGAAGATCACAGTGTTTGTGTTGGATGAGGCTGATGTTATGATTGATACACAAGGGCACCAGGACCAAACTATTAGAATATACAAGTATGGACTACTGGCTGTATTACTTTTTTGCATACCTGAAATGTTTATGTATTTACTCAAGTATTGTTTGACAGAAAGATCTGTTAATGATTTCCTTAGCCTAAAAAAAAATTATTAGTTAACTGTGTTGTAATTAACATAGGACATTGTCACCAGATTGTCAGATGATGTTGTTTTCTGCCACATTTGATGACAAGGTGATGAAATTTGCAGAGACCATAATTTCCGATCCAATTATACTACGACTGAAGAGAGAAGAAGAAAGTTTAGATAACATCAAACAATATTATGTGACCTGTAGTAATGAAGATGATAAGTTTAAAGCACTCTCCAATATCTACAGTGTTATTTCAGTTGGTCAAGCCATGGTGTTTTGTAGGGTGAGTCTGTGTGTGTGTTTGTGTGTGAGCATGCATTATTATGTGTTTGTGTGTTCATATGTTTGTGCATGCAGGCGTTTGTGTGTGTGTGTGTGTGTGTGTGTGTGTGTGTGCGCGTGCGCCTCTTGCATAATTTTACCTGCATGTCTTTCACTTGTAGACAAGGAGGTCAGCCATGGGGCTAGCTGGTAAGATGTCAAAGGAGGGACATGCAGTTGAGCTACTGACAGGAGAGTCAACACCTGATCAACGTATTGCAGTAATGAACAGATTCCGTGATGGTAAAGTGAAACTGTTAGTCACCACTAACTTGATGGCTAGAGGAATTGATATAGAACAAGTGAGTGTTAAAATAGGACATGCTGTGGATGTGAACTGAACACTTAGAATTGGAATATGTTTTTCATTGCAATCAAATATTTATTAATTGTATGGCACCTACATTTGCAGGGGCATCAGAGTAAAACTGGTAAGGCTCAGTCCTGATGCTGCCGAATGCAGCCAGTCTAGGAGGGTCTGGGGGCATGCTCCCCCAAGAAAAATGTCACAGTTTGAGATGCTTGGGCTGTGCAAGGTACTATCTAGTTATCTGACAAGTGTTCAGTGTTAGACATAAAACTGCAATGACCAAAAAGCATCTCTATAATACTGCGTAACTCTTAACCTTACCATTTGAGATCATTAGAGAAACACTGTAAGGAATGTTTCCAAAGAGAAACAACGCACACGTACTCTGTTACCATATTTCCCTGGTAAACGGTGCACTTGAGTGGTACCACTATTGATCTCAAAAATAAAGACTTAAACATCATTTTCAAGTATCGAGTGGTAGTTTAGTTGCCACATTGATTTTTGGAACTAAGGTATATAATCAATGCTGTGGCATTTATTCAAGTAAATACATATTATGTTGCTAAATTTTGGCAAAAAGGTATGAAGGTGTTCTGGGTGAAAAAACAAGTTGTTTGCAACTTTTAGTTCTGGCCTGAAAGTTTTTTGTTGTTTTTTTTCCTTTTATGTTTCAACCAAAATGTGCCTCACTGGTTGCGCCTACTCTGACACCCTTGCTTTGTGACATGAATCCAAACTTGATTAATTGTCAGCTTCAGTGTAGCTGTTCTTGGCTCGTATCAAACCATGTTTTTGATAAACAGCTCTACTAAGAGATGGCAGCCTTAAAGTGTGTCAAATGTAAAATCAGCAATTTTTCTCTTTCGTTAAGGATCTACTTTTCTCTTTCTTTCAGATCACGATGGTAGTCAATTATGATTTACCGGTGGACCAGAAGGGGCAGGTTGAGTTTGAGACATACCTACATCGGATTGGTCGCACAGGAAGATTTGGCAAGTCAGGGCTTGCTATCAATTTCGTGGACGGCCACCGGTCCTTCCAGCAATTGAAGAAGATTGAGGACCATTTTGGTAAGAAGATAGAAGAGCTGCAAGCCAAAGATGTTGAGGAGATTGAAGAAGCAGTTGGTGATGGACAATGATAGCTAATATAGTTTCCTCTAGTGAAGATTGCTTGAGTCACAAATTTCATGATGTTGTACCATAATACATTTTGTACTGTATGATTCATTGTATATCATGTGTAATATTTAAAAATATGTAATCTTTCGTAATTCTGACACTCATCCTGTTAACCTTAAGCGCAGGCGTTTATAAATCTGCAAAGCCTAGCTGTGTTTCCGGTATTGCTGTATTGTTATTGTGTGGGGATACGTGGCTCATAGTTATAGGGACAGTTAACAAGCTATTCTACTCTTATTGACTAGATAGTGAGTGGGGTCATTTCATTTTCAACTGAAATTCCTCTCGAGATCACGCCCCCAAGCCAACAAACCGGAAATGGCCAGCTCGTTTGCATACTTCTCATTGTGCGTGCTGATCCTTGCATGGTTCACCAATGGTAAGAGTGGTAGATAGATAGAATTGTATGCGTGGAGTGTATGCTGTGTACTGTACAGCACAGTGGAAGCTCTACCCACTGTTTCATAAGGTGGAGGGCATTATCAAACACAGCCTGTGTTTGGCACTCCTCCACGTGACAACTAAGCTGTAATATGTATCATCAATACTTGTCTAGCTCAAGGACTGATGTACCCATTGCGTCTATTCAGTGGGAGCGACCCATTTCTGGGAGAGCTACAAGCATACGTCAATAGCACATGGAAGCCAGTGTGTTCCCAATTATACATGAACTCTGTAACTGCAAATAAGATTTGTCGAAGTCTGGGATATAGGATAGCCATAAGAACATTTGAGTACACTTACAATGGTAGTGACGCGGCATTTGATGTCATATACTGTGATGGAATATCTAATGATTGTGCTTTCACATCACATACACAAGGACAGCTGTGTAGATCCTACAAAGCCAAAGGACTTGTTTGCTCAAATGGTAAGACTATTCATTAGTTATGATGGTGGTATGCAATTTGTGTGATACCTGAATAGCCAGTAAACACTCTAATATAACATTCAGCAATGACATTCCTGACTGTTTTATTAGAGTATTTGGTTTGTTTGTAGATGTTTCTGTTCATCTTGTGAACAACATCACTAACAGCTCAAATGAAGGGAGGGTGGAAGTGTATTACAAAGGAAAGTGGGGGACAGTTTGTTATAGTGATTTACCAACCTATGCTAATGCCAGAGTGATATGTAGAGAGTTAGGTTATCCTGATGCCAAGTTCACTACTGAAATACTATCATTTGGAAATGCTTCCAGTGATCAACCAATCTGGATATTCAATTTAAGATGTGATGGCACTGAGGACACCATCCTGGACTGTTTCCTGTACATGTGGGAGACTTATTCTTATTGTGTTAATCATGCACATGACCTGGCAGTCTCCTGTTTGGAAAGTAAGTTATTAGTAGTAGCAATTGAGAGAAGTATTCCTACTGTTTTATTGCTTTAGCTAGTGATGGTTTACCGATATACCCAGTGAGGTTGGTTAATGGTAACAACACTTTACTGTGGTATGGTAGAGTTGAGATATTTTATAATGGAAGTTGGGGGGCAGTGTGTGACACTGGCTGGGGATATGAAGAAGCTAATGTTGTATGCAGACAACTAGGATTTAGTGGAACTGATTCTGCAGCTCTTTGTGAGTTAACATCATAATGTTATGGTGTTGTTTAAGTTGTTTCATAGCTGACAGTGTGTTTGGTCAGTTACAAGGGACAATTTGGATGGATGAAGTGACATGTCTTGGTAATGAAAGTGGACTATCTCAATGCCAATATGATCGATGGGGTATACCTATCGGATTTGGCTTTGGCTACTGTCAACATTCTGAAGAAGCTTCTGTAGTATGCTCAAGAAGTAAGTCAGATTGCTGTATACTTGCATAAAAAACATGGTCATTGGTTTCTAACTTGCAAGGTATTTTTTGCAAGAAAGCGGTTGCAATATTTTGTGCACACTTACAAGGCCTTGAAGAAAGATATATGGTGGCTCACCAACTTCTTTGGTTTGTATATATGGCAATATTACTTTGATACTGTACTGGTAGTACACTGATATATCACACTTTAAATCTTTTATTTGAATTCCATAAATGCACAGTTATTCCAGTACAAATGAATATTGGAGAATCAGCACCACTGCAGGAAACTGTTATTGAAGCATTGGTAAACTTTTGCTAGCAGTCCTATACATGTAGATAATCAGGGCTGGTGCAGAGATAATATCACTAGCAGAACAGGAGTAGTTAATTATGTATTGCTGATATAAGGCATTTTCTAACTTGAGAGATCCTGTCAAATTTGAATAGACTCAATGGTATAACCAGTATATCTATCATTGAGTGGCAATGTAGTGTAGTTGTATACGTAGCCAGAAAATCTTAGAAGACAAGGCAAACCTGACCACTCTATTAGAATTGAATATAGATGACTGCTCTATTAGAATATCTTGATCTTCTGCAGTACTGAATTCTCTTCTTTCAAATGCAGTTTTACTGAGGCAACTGCCTTGGTTGCCTTAATGGTGGCTACAACACTGTTAGTGCTACTCAAGCATACATTTACGTACACCATTGCTTCAATTTCTTTACTATCAATGCACTCGACTAGACATTGGGTGGCCTGCAGTTCGAATCCTGGGTTAGGAGGGATTTTTTTCCTTTCTTTGGCCCTTTTCTGTTTCACCTTATTGTTAGCTAGGTTAAGTAATCATTTAAAGTCTCCAGTTCTTGTTAGGTTAGGTAATCCAAACGCCGCAGCACATGTTGCTGTCAGACCTTCAGTGCTGGTCACTGTAAAGTACTACTAATAATAAATACTTAGGTTTAAAGGAAGAAAATCCGTCCCTCCCGGAGGAGACTGAGTGTGGCGCTCAACTAGACATTGGGTGGCCTGCAGTTCGAATCCTGGGGTAGGAGGGATTTTTTCCTTTCTTTGGCCCTTTTCTGTTTCACCTTATTGTTAGCTAGGTTAAGTAATCATTTAAAGTCTCCAGTTCTTGTTAGGTTAGGTAATCCAAAGGCCGCAGCACATGTTGCTGTCAGACCTTCAGTGCTGGTCACTGTAAAGTACTACTAATAATAATAATGCCTTTTGTTCTTAATGCACACATTTGATCTTTTCCTTATTGTCCGACAGACTCCAGTATGTCAGAACAGTTTAATGTGAGGCTAGTTGATGAAGATGGTAACACAAACACTAGCTATGGTAATGTACAAGTGATGCACCTTGGATTATGGGGCAGTGTCTATAATACTTACTGGCAGTTTAGTGATGCTAATGTTGTGTGTAGACAACTGAACTATGCCTATGCCTTAAGAGCTACAAGGTGTGTGGTGGTAGTGTTAAATGTATTATAGCATGTAATAAATTATGTGTGTGTATAGTTTTTCAAGATTTGGTGCTGGAATTACACCAGTGTGGATGAATAGAGTCCAGTGTAATGGCACTGAAGCTTCTTTAAAGAATTGTGGTTTTCCTGGATTTGGTGTTGTTCCTTTACGTTTTCGAGTTGATCTTTTTGCAGCTGGAGTGGTGTGTTTTAGTAAGTATATGTGTGTGTGTACGTGTGCGAGTGTGTGTGAGTGTGCGCATGCTTGTGTGTGTCACAATAAGTTATTATGATGCATTGTGCATTCTCTCCAGACCAAACAGCTCCACCCAACATAAGATTAGTGGGAGCGGCTAACAATCTTGCAGGTAGAGTGGAGGTGTACTACAATCACCAGTGGGGTACAATATGTGCTGACAAGTGGTACATCAATGCTGCTAGAGTGGTGTGTCATCAACTGGGTTATTATGGTAGTGAAGTAATGGCTACATTTAGTACAGGAGCTACAACACAACCAGTTTGGTTGAGTGGTATAGAATGTAATGGTGAAGAGAAGTTTATCACTGACTGTGTCCATAATAATTGGGGGAACAACAGTTGTAGTCATGAAGAGTATGCTGGTGTAGTGTGTTCTGGTAAGATCTTTGTGTATCAGCACTCATTTATGTTCATGTTCTAGAGAGCAATCTCAAAATCCCACTTCGACTTGTTGGTGGTGCAGGTGGTTACGAAGGGCGTGTTGAAGTACTTGTCAGTGGAGTATGGGGTACTATTTGCTACAACACTCTGCAGATAACTGACGGGAATGTGATGTGCCGTCAACTTGGGTACCATGCATCTCGTGATCTTTACATTACCACCCACTTTGGTGCAGCCAGTCCAGACATACCGATCACATTTGGCTCACTATTATGTATTGGAAATGAGTCACAAATCAGTGAATGCAAGGCTATAAAAGAAGGACATCCTCCACTTAAATATTGTACTCATGCTAACGATGATTTAGGATTAAGGTGTTATGGTTGGTGTAAAATATAATATGAACTGTTGCAGTAAAGTTACACTATTTTATTCCAGATTATGATCCAGCCGATGGTTTCCCTATTAGACTAGTAGATGGTCCTACTAATAACACAGGTCGTGTTGAGGTGTACATTGACAATGAATGGGGTAGCATATGTGATGATGGCTGGAGCAGTGAAGATGCTAAAGTTGTGTGTCGTCAATTAGGCTACCCCAGTGAGGGTGCAGTAGCCATCAATGGTGCTTATTATGGTGAAGGGAGTGGACCAATTGTACTATATCAGGTGGAGTGTAAAGGAACAGAAGATACAATAGCTAATTGTTCATTTGGTGGACCATTCCATACTAACTGTTTTCACACAAAGGATGCTTCTGTCAATTGTACTGGTTAGTTCAGTCAGTGTAGCAGAACTTTGTGATAGACTTTTCAACCTGAAGGCTTTAAAAGTTTACCCTGTATATTGACTAATATAGTTCTATACATGTTAAGTGCAGGTGGCTGAAAGAAGGAAGGATAGGAATACTTTAACCCCTCTCACTGAAATAGATTTAGAATGGGATGTTTTTAAAAAAATCAACAGAACAGTAAAATGCTCTAATAAAGCATTCAACTTAATGTTACAAATTCTGCATACTCAGTCCTTCTTAGTTTCTGTGTGTTGTTCGTAAGCAACCTTTTAAAATCTACTATACTATAGCATAACATTTTGTGTTTTAAAGCCAAGTCAAGAGTAGCTGTAAAACCTTAATGAATATAATGCTCAGGTGGCATTGCTTTCATTTATCACTACCCTAGGATTTTAGGGAATTTGTAGGGATAGCTATATAGGCGCTTCAGTGCTTCGACACTCAATTCACACTGCCTTTAAAATTCTTCCTCAGAACATTTTGTAGCTGTGATTACACTGGGAAAAACTAGTGTGCCTTCTGGATCCCAAACACTTGATTTACTAGTGTAAGAATTTAGTATGACCTTAGCAAAGAATGCACTGTGTTGTGTTTGTGAACTCACTCATTTTGTAGAAGATTTTGTAGAAGAAATTTACAGTTAAAAAATTTTTTTCAAGTCAATTGTCCACCTGTAACATTTCCCAATGGAAAGTTCACTGGAAGTTTTGGTCAACTAATATTCTCATGTGATGATGGCTATAGACTAACTGGTACAATGATGTTAACATGTATATCATCTCCACACCCTCACTGGGATCATGATGTACCAGTCTGTAAAAGTGGGTATTTGAATTCAAGTATTTAGACATTTGCATGTATTTATAACTCCACACTAGAAATATGCTCCAACCTAACTGCTCCTATACGCGGATCTTGTGACAACGGATGTGGAGGATTAGCTGGTGATATAGTAAACTTTAAATGTAGTCCACCTAATGTGTTAAGTGGACCATCCCAACTATACTGTATGATGAATGGTACCTGGAGTGGTGCTGTACCTAAGTGTGTTGGTAAGTGAGCATAATAGCTACCGTAATTTGCTTTTTTTTTTCATTGCAAAATAAATTTTGTATGCAAAACTTGTACAAAAATTTCTTACACAAACATTTTTATGTAAGATCAAACTACTCTAATAGAGCAGTCATTCATGTAAATCATGCAAAAATATTTTTACACAAAAATTTTTATTACAAAAAAATTTTGCACGAAAATAAAGTGAATTACAGTATTTAAATGATATCTGTAATTCTGTTCCTTGCTATACAGCAAGTTGTCCTGAAATCACACCACCATTTCATGGCTCATGTGATCCCTGTGTTGGTAGTGAAGGTGACATAGTACAGTTTTCATGTGGTGGAGGTTATCAGTTGAATGGAGCAACTAGTACAGTATGTCTTAACACAACGCAATGGACCAATGACCCTCCTCAGTGTACTGGTGAGTGACATACAAGCTGGGCTATGTAATTAAATATCCAGCCTGTTTGAAATATGGTATACTGGTATTATATTGGTATTAAGTGTGGTATTACACTTTATTTTTTTTGTACAGTTCTGGTACTGGACTTCCCATTGCATCTGTTTAATGGAAGTGTCCGATATCAAGGAGAGCTACAAGTGTATTTTAATGATGTTTGGAGACCTGTGTGTTCTCCGACAAACATGGATTCTGTAACTGCAAATAAGATATGTCAGAGTCTGGGATTTAGAGTATCCCTGAACACGTTCGATTACAATTACACTGAGAATAATGCAATATTTGATGAAATATACTGTAATGGATTTTCACAGTCCTGCACCTATAAGTTACATGCAGAAGGTCAACCATGTGATTCACTCCTTGCCATGGGCATTGTTTGTTCAGATGGTAAGATACAAACATGCATGCCTGGTTCACAACTTATATAACGCTGAATGTCTTCTACTCATATAGATTTTTCTCTTCGTCTTGTGAACAACATCACTGATCACACAAATGAAGGAAGGGTGGAAGTGTATTACAATGGGGAATGGGGGACAGTTTGCCACAATGGTTTCCCTTTCATTAACAACCATAGAGTGATATGTAGAGAGTTGGGTTATTCTGATGCGAGGGTGACCACTGAATTATTGTGGTTTGGTAATGCCTCTGATGATCAACCAATATTGATGTCTGATGTGTTGTGTAGTGGTACAGAGGAAACCATACTAGACTGTTTCCTGTACACCTGGGAGGCTACTTCACACTGTGCTGGTCACTCACAGGATATGGCAGTATCTTGTTTACAAAGTAAATAAATAATCGGTATCAAATTTATTATATTCAGCAAGCTATCTATTTTCTATTGATATTATATACAGTGTAATTACAATATGTTATTGGAGTATTTGCTATTTCAGGAGACGATGGTTTACCGATATATCCAGTGAGGTTGGTTAGTGGTAACAACACTTCATTGTGGTATGGTAGAGTTGAGATATTTTATAATGGAAGTTGGGGGGCAGTGTGTGACACTGGCTGGGGATATGAAGAAGCTAATGTTGTATGCAGACAACTAGGATTTAGTGGAACTGATTCTGCAGCTCTTTGTGAGTTAACATCATAATATTATGGTGTTGTTTAAGTTGTGTCATAGCTGACAGTGTATTTGGTCAGCTCAATGGAATGGTATGGATGGACCTAGTATCTTGTTATGGTAATGAGAGTGGACTATCTCACTGTCAACATGCTGGATGGGGGGTACCCAATGATAAGGGCTTCAGCTATTGTGAACATTCTAGAGAAGCTTCTGTGGTGTGTTCTGCTAGTAAGTTAAGTGTTTAGTCTCATCACACCAAACCCTTACTCAAGAAATTGACAAGAATGCTTATCAATTTTTGGTCATATGCATACGTAAGTATGGGTAAGTACACTTGAGGAAGGGTCTGAGTGAGCCATGTTGGAAAATTGCTTTACCAACAATTTTATCTTCACAAGTATATAGCACAATTGATGTGTATGTAATCTCATTGACTTATCATCCCACAGACTCCAGTATGTCAGAACAGTTTAGTGTGAGGCTAGTTGATGAAGATGGTAACACAGGCACTAGTTATGGTAATGTACAAGTGATGCACCTCGGATTATGGGGGAGTGTCTTTGGTACTTACTGGCAGTTTAGTGATGCTAATGTTGTGTGTAGACAACTGAACTATGCCTATGCCTTAAGAGCTACAAGGTGTGTTGTGGATGGTGTACTAGTATTTAATGTATTATAGCATGTAACAAACTTTTGTGTACAGGTATTCATCATTTGGTGCTGGAATTACACCAGTGTGGATGGACTCAGTCCAGTGTAATGGTACTGAAGCTTCTTTAAAGTTTTGCAGTTTTCCTGGATTTGGAGTCACTCCATTGCAAACTAGCATTGAATATAATTCAGCTGGTGTAGTGTGCTTTAGTAAGTTTGTGTGCGTACGTGCGTGTGCGTGTGTGTGTGAGTGGTGTAGTGTGTGTGTGTGTGAACCCTTGAGAAAGAAACTTTTCTCACATTACTCCAGTCAACACCAGCTGTACTTATAGGCACTTGCTATTACACTAGGGACAATAGCCAACTTGTCCATGCCTCACTGAATGAGTAAGCCTAGAGGTAGACTTTGTGTACTCATACCTTCATCCATGAGAACAAGTATCTATCACTGGGTTGGAATGATTGCTACTAGTACAATAGCAATAGCAGCTAAAAGGCTTTGCTTTATGTGAGTACATGTGCATGTGTACATAAGTCCAGATGTGTGTGTGTGTAGTGTTGTGAAATGATCAGTACGCATACCTATATATAACTTATCATGCAAATCATGTGCTTAAAATATTATGCAGACCAAGCAGCTCCACCCAACATAAGATTAGTGGGAGGGACTAACAATCTTGCAGGCAGAGTGGAGGTGTACTACAATCACCAATGGGGTACAATATGTGCTGACAGGTGGTACATCAATGCTGCTAGAGTAGTGTGTCATCAACTGGGTTATTATGGTAGTGAAGTAATGGCTACATTTAGTACAGGAGCTACAACACAACCTGTTTGGTTGAGTGGTATAGAATGTAATGGTGAAGAGAAGGTTATCACTGACTGTGTCCATAATAATTGGGGGAACAACAGTTGTAGTCATGAAGAGTATGCTGGTGTAGTCTGTTCTGGTTAGTAAGCAATCTCTATAGTTACTTATTTAAATTGGTATTTACAATTTAGAGAGCAACTTTACAGTTCCAGTTCGACTTGTTGATGGTGCAGATAGCTATGAAGGACGTGTTGAAGTGCTAGTCAATGGGATATGGGGTACTATTTGTGTTGGTGGACCACAAGATGTTGATGGAGATGTCATCTGTCGTCAACTCGGACATTACGCGTCTCGTCAGTTGTACCTGGCCAGTGAGTTTGGTGTTGCCAGTCCAGACACACCCTACATATTCTGGGGACTAACTTGTACTGGAAATGAATTACAAATCAGTGAGTGTGATGGTATAAGGTTAGGCGATGCTCCTCTCATATCCTGTAATCATGCTGAAGATGATTTGGGAGTGCGATGTTATGGTATGCACGGGAAATATAACTACTCTAAAAATCTCATGCTGTACTTATTTTAGATTATAATCCAGCCGATGGTTTCCCTATTAGACTAGTAGGTGGTCCTACTAATAACACAGGTCGTGTTGAGGTGTATATTGACAATGAATGGGGTAGCATATGTGATGATGGCTGGAGCAGTGATGATGCTAAAGTTGTGTGTCATCAACTAGGCTACCCCAGTGAGGGTGCAGTAGCCATCAGTGGTGCTTATTATGGTGAGGGGAGTGGACCAATTGTACTATATCAGGTGGAGTGTAAAGGAACAGAAGATACAATAGCTAATTGTTCATTTGGTGGACCATTCCATACTAACTGTGGTCACTCACAGGATGCTTCTGTCAACTGTACTGGTTAGTTATGATCTTTTAACCAACTTGTAAAGTAGAATTTAAACTTGCTTGTCTTATGCAAACAAATTTAATAATGCATTTTACAAAACTCAGAACGCTTTGCACTTGGAAACATGAACTGTAAACTAAATGTGTTTCCAGTAACCATAATCGATGATTGTCTTATAAGTATTACTGTACTTGTGCAGATAATATATTTTGCAATCTAGTGGCATTTCACTGCACAAGTATCAAAGAATGTCACTGCACAAAGAATGTCATGTACTTCATAGATGTGATAGGCAATGGGTACTAGCCATGTCAAGCTACATCTTTTAGGATTTGTACAATGTAAAGCATGTGCTTTCTAGGGCTGTTTTTGGGGAAATTCCCCCTCCCCTACACATGCACAGAAGACAATTTGGAAGGTTTTACATTCTGAAATCAATTCCAAGTGCATTTTCATCCATTGGACCTTCTATTAGAGCAACTGACTGCTCTATTAAAGTATTTATACAAGATCTAGGTGGGCTGACCCCCCAGGTTGTTATGCTGATGCTCTTGAAGGTAGAAATTGTGAGCACTATAATATATAACCTAACATCTATGAAAATGTAAGCTGGTATAGTAATTTAGAAATTTTCACGGTGGCTGTAAAGTGTTGTGGTGCAGACATTATATTTTTGTGGGTGCTTACATTCCCAGTGTACATGTAATGTCCTGCTTTTTTCATCTAGTCAATTGTCCACCTGTAACATTCCCCAATGGAAAGTTCACTGGAAATTTTGGTCAACTAATATTCTCATGTGATGATGGCTATAGACTAACTGGTACAATGATGTTAACATGTATATCATCTCCACACCCTCACTGGGATCATGATGTACCAGTCTGTAAAAGTGGGTAATTGTTATGCATTTATATGTGTTTACAATTACTTGCTAGAAATATGTTCCAACCTAACTGCTCCTATACACGGATCATGTGATAATGGATGTGGAGGATTAGCTGGTGATGTAGTAAACTTTAATTGTAGTCCACCTAATGTGTTAAGTGGACCATCCCAACTATACTGTATGATGAATGGTACATGGAGTAGTTCTGTACCTAAGTGTGTTGGTAAGTTGGTGGAATGAGTATAAATATAAATTCTATAATTGTGTTTGTTGCTGTATAGCAAGTTGTCCAGAAATCACACCACCATTTCATGGCTCATGTGATCCTTGTGTTGGTAGTGAAGGGGATATGGTACAGTTTTCATGTGATGAAGGTTATCAGTTAAATGGAGCAACTAGTACAGTGTGTCTTAACACAACACAATGGACCAATCACCCGCCTCAGTGTACTGGTGAGTGCCTTATGAACTAGCTACTGTTGTGTAGACTCATTGTAGTGCTGGAAAAGTCTAACAAGATAATTTATTTTATGTGGTTTATATTCACTGCTTCTTGCGTCATGTAGCAATTTGTCAAGAGTTTATTCATCCAGTTGGAGGGTCATGTGTCCCCAGTTGTTCTGGTGTAGCTGGTGACAATATTACCATCCAGTGTGGTGATGGTCATGTCTTACAAGGATCCTCCACCGTGACATGTCAGCAAAATGGAACATGGAGCAGCTCTATTCCTATTTGTGTTGGTGAGGCATTTGAGTGTGCACATTTAGAATTATCACAGCTTTGTAAATAACTGCTCTTCTTTTTCTTATGTGGTCTCTAAGTGTTTTACTATGCTTACTATAGCTACTTGTCCAAGTATCACTGCTCCTCCAAATGGACATTGTAAACCATGTACTGGCTTAGCTGGACAACAGATATCATTCACATGTGATAACCAATATACTTTAATTGGAACACCAAACATTACTTGCTTATCTAATGGACTCTGGAGTACCGCCATGCCAACCTGTACAGGTGAGTAGCTATGTGGAATGGTGGGATAGTGTAGCATAAATTTACAACAGCTAATTGTCCGGTACTTGATTCTCCAACGAATGGATCGTGTTATCCTGGAGACTGTAGTGGCTCTGTTGGGGAGACCGTCCAATTCAAGTGTCAGGCTGGCTACAAACTTGATGGGCTCCGGTCAATTACTTGTCTTCAAAATTCTACATGGAATGGCTCAGTACCACAGTGTAAACGTGAGTGTATAATTGATGTAAGGTTATTCAATTCATTGATGCCACAGGCATATGCAAAGATCTGTCAAATAGTGATGCTTTGTCTTATCATCCATCATGTACTGGGTCAGCTGCAGGAGATGTTATACAAATATCATGTGGAGAAGGGTATATGTTACGAGGTGTATCATCACTAACCTGTGGTGTTGATGGTCACTGGAGCTCTACTCCACCTTCTTGCATCAAATTATGTGATCCTATTAGCCCACCGGCCAATGGGACTTGTAGTTCTGTAAATTGTATTGGAGTTGTTGGTGATCAACTTTACTACTCCTGTAATGATGGGTTTACTATTAATGGAACAAATGTTAGTAACTGTTTACAAGGAGGTACTTGGGACAATACTCCACCATTATGCATTGGTAAGTGCCGAGTTACAAATATATGTGATCATATCAAAATTATTATTCTATAGTTATGAAATGTCCTAACCTCACTCCACCTGTTAGCGGCAACTGTAGCACACCAGGATGTCAGGGGTCTGTCGGTGACTCTATCTATTTCAACTGCTATAGTGGTTTTGATTTGGTTGGCTCAAGTAATGCTACTTGCATACGCAAGGGAGAGTGGACTTCACCAGCTCCTGTCTGCAAAAGTATGAAAGTTAAAGTGTGGTTATAGCTGCAATGAACCTTTAATCAATAATTTTTTGATTCCAAAGTGTCCATGGATTTTCTACAAATTTTCAGTGGCAAATATTTTTGATGAAATGTATGGTCATGATCAATAGTTTTGGTGTGTACTGGACAGAAGATTTTCAATGTTTTCTTATGGAACAATGCACCAAATTCACTACATAGTATACAGTATTGCATGTTTATTTTATACACAGAAATCACTTCGTCATCATCCAGTCACTCAAAGACGTACACTGGTGCTATTGCTGGAGGCACATCGGCTGTTATTCTAATGACTGCCGTGGTTGTTGGATTAGTTGCAGTATTTTGCTGGAGACGTAGGTACAACTGAGAAGTGCATCAAGTCTATACTTTAATTGTGGTCATCTTTTACAGAAAGCATAAAAAGTCTCATGGATTTATTCGCTTAACCACAACACTGTCCACCAAAAATGAAAGCTTCATCAATGAAGATGACATTGGTAATTCAAGAATACAAAAATTAGTTATTATGTTTTGTTTATTTGCAGATGAAGTTGACCTCCTATGAAATACATAACTACAAAATCGTATAAACAAAGCAAAGACACACACATTGATGTACATTCTTTTTAGATATGGTAACAGCTACACATTCACATGCATTGTATGGACATGCATAGATACGGAATTATATGAATGGTTATATGTTCTGGTTGACACATCTGATTTATTACTCCATCAAAAAGAATAGTGACAACTTTCATGTCAGGACATATAGGGATAGCAACCCAGGGGAAGGGGCTGGAGCCTCCTTATTGATTTAGTTTACTTGTTGCCCTGCATGGTCGGCTTTGCTAATTTTAAAAATTAGTATAGACTACTCTGATAGAACAGTCAGTAGAGCAGTTAGTGTGTAAGATTGCCCTCAGAATGGATCTTACTGATGCTGCATACATAAAGTGACTGTGTGGAACCATCAGTGTTAAGATTTTGATACTACACACAGTATTGTTATAAATATATGCAAGTGCATTTGTTTCCTAATTTCACTTGAGCATTGTGGGCAACATAATATTATGAAGATAGCTGTATAGTTTCCCTTTCTGTATAAATCATGTGTCAAACCTGTCATGACTTTGGGTGAGTTGGTGAGTGAGTGAGTTAGTGAACAAGAGAGCAATTGATTACAAACTGCTGGTAGCTATTGCATGCATGCATGCCAAATAATAATTAGCATAGCTGATATAACAAAGGAAAACTCAAGACTCACTGGCAAGTAGCTATAAACTAGTAGTCTATTGCTGTATGGCATGTGAGCACTATAATGCATAGATAATTGGCTCAAACCTATTAAGGTTATACTCATAGGCTAACTACAGTGGCCCTGGGTGACATGTGCTATGCGCCATGTGACGTTCACCTGGTTTGCAGATTATTATCCAAATAGCTACATAACTGGTAATTATCACTGCTATTATCTGGTTCACATGTGAAATACAAATACTACTGTAAATAGTTGTGTTACATTAAATAATATGGATTACTGGTATGAGGTAGCTAGTTGCTCGACTAGCAGACGCTTGCTGGTGGCCCGAAAGTTCAAGGGGGGTGATGACACTGTCTGGTTAGTTGTGGCTGTTACTGTTGTACTTGTAGTAGATGTTTTAAACCTGGGGGATTTAAATTGGGAGGTGGATCAGTGTTGACTGTCCAGTACAAAAAGTGGTCTGGCCTATCATATGGGGCTGATATAAGGGGGATAGGTTCCCGGGTGAAGGAACAGTCTGGTGATAATAGGGCCACCCAATTTTTGATTCAGAAGGTTGCCATTGGTGTTCAACGTGGCAATGCTGCTTCTGTAATGGCAACATTACCATCATCCCAGGACTGGACAGAGTTTGCCTCTCTGCCCACTGTTTAAGTGTTTATTTATATTATCATTCTCGAAAAAAAAAAAAAAATCACTAGGGCTATTCATCTCTGAAAGAGTTCAACAGTATTTCACATGCATCAATTACCCTAGATATTACATCATCACAACATTCATGCATCAAGTCCTACAACCATAGGATCTGAATCACAAAAATCAACACTCGTGATGCAGCTAAGTAGTTTGGAACTATTCAACTGCTTTACATAGTTGTGAACTTGTAGCTAGTTATCAATCATAGACTTTCACCGGTCATCCCCCCAAATTCCTGATTCACCCCCAAAGAAGAAATCCTAGAATAAACACTGAGTGTACATATATAAGACTGCTGCAGAGGGAGATAATCTGCATGGACTTTCTGCATAGTTCAGCCAACAATAAAAACTTGTTACCACATTGTTTAAACCATGAGCATGGCACTCCTACAGGAGATTCAACTGCTGCGTCAGACTTTTTGTGTTGCTGATCCCTTTTTGATTTTTGCTTGTAAAATGCGAATTGTGTAATTTTTCCTGTTGCCCAAGGTACACAGTTTTCCTCTGCTGGTTTAGCAAAGATGCATATATCTCCTAAACACACAGAATTCTTTACTGTAGGTAATTTTGAATTATCACATTGTGACATAATGATTTTACCACTGCTATTAAACGGCTGGTGTGCTCGGACTCTAAACAAACGATCACTTGATATTCTCTCATTTCCTGAAAGAGCCATACTAATGTTGTTTTTCTTATGAAGAGTTTTTCACTGTTATGAATTACTTCCACAAACTTTCTGTCTACTTTGGTACACTTTGAAGTACCACTTTCTTCATATAATGGAATGCAATGTGTAGAAGCATCCTGTGATTTGACTAGCTTTTGTTTCACACCTTGTTTGATTATTTTCTTCTCTTCAAGTATTGCAAGATTTTGCACAGATTCAGAGAGTTCCTCTGGTGGAATTGTAGGAAAGACATCATCACTAGGCTCTGCTGCTGGATGTAAAATAGAAGAAGTCTACATAGCTATATAACTTCAGTTTTTTATTCTGCCATATTTGAGCACAAATGTGTTGTCTAACCTTTGAGTTTTGCCAGCTAAGGTTCAGCAGGCAGGCACACTGTAAGTGTGTATTGTCTCCTAGTACCTAATGGATACAAGTGTACACCCTGGTCATCCCCTTGTACTTTTAGACCACCCAGAGTCAGGACTAAAATTAATATCTAACAGCCCATGTACTTCCCTAGGTGAAAGCTACCATACACAGATACAAAATCCAGTATAGCTAAATTTATATAGCTTGCATACCTCTTGAATGATTATTAGCTACTAAAGCTGCAAACAAATCAGTTGCTCCTTGTGAGGTCCACTGAAATCTGCTATGCTTATAAAGACTGAAATCTGAGCTGTAAATTTCACTGAAGCAGTAAAAAATGAAGACACTACAGAATTGTGGTTTCTAAGATTCCTTATATGTACAACACTTAAATGATTTCTATTATGTAATAGCTTGCATAGACATGGGGAATACAGATGATGTTACGATAACGGGGCGTGCGCTAATGAAAAGTCAGTGCCAAAAATTTCTGATTTCACTTCAAATTTCGAAATTAATTTCTGTGTGGTTGTACGAAATTTCATAGCGTGAGTGGCCCATCGTACTCCATGTACTCCTCAAAGTCTGAAGTTTAGTGTTGTGGCACAGTCATAGTCTCGTGCCCAGCCGGGCCCGCGCTAATGCGCATAATACGTATAATGACGTCAAAATTAAGGTGGTAGCCGGTTCATCATGTGATCCGTGATTTGATTTTACTGGTACGCTGACTTTTGTGTTGGTCTCGAGGTTGGTCTCGGTGTTGGTTAACGCGACGAGTGAAATAACGTTGGAAATATACTACGTGGTATTTAGGACCACGGTGGTGAACGAGATAGAACAAATCCGGCTGTGCAAGTCACGGATGGCGACAACAGCCGTGCAAACTTCGGAGCAATGCAAGGAGCAACTTCCTTTAAAAAGGTACGACTGATATAGGCATAGTGTACGCCGACGTGCTGATGTAGTGGCCTAGCACCTCCAATCCCAGCTAGTCGGTGTATGCACTGTGTGCTAGGGGGTAGAGTTGCGGCCCTACCTGGCTGCTGCTGTGTATGCTGTGCAAGTTTGTGCGTGACATGCATGCTAATGCAAGTTTGTTTCGGTCAAACCTTTCAAGTTCATGCAGTGTTTTGAACTTGTTAGCTAAGGCCAGGCAAACTTGATTACTTACCTCATCTATGATTGGCATGCTAGTAGGAGGTAATTTTTCAATATTCATTGTTACTGCATTTGTTGAGCAACAAGAGACCTTTTCTGTTCTGTAAAACAATAGTTGATTGATCTCATCTTGACCAACTTGGTAGTGCAAACTGTAGCTAGCTGAGCTAGTAAACAGAATTGACAACATTATCATAGTGAATCCTGAACAAACTTCCACAAACTGTAATTTGGAGTCATAACAATAAAAATTGCACGAATTCTGATTTGTCACCCACTTTTGAACAATCATGGATGAAGCTCAAAATACTGTACAGAAATGTTTCCTGAATGTAGCTATTGCTTGTAGTCATTTCTGTAGGGTTATATTATAGCTATTCTCAACGTAGAATGGTATGTAGATGTTCGCTGTATAGATTAGCTGCTTCCATGCCCACAAAATGTTAAGCAACTAATCTTCCATTTGTCTAATCTTCCATTTGTCTACCTAATATATTATTCAGTTTTATGTCCTTACCTCGGCTTCTACATGCAGAGATAGTTATGGTGGTTAACCCAGCAAAAATATTTGTCTCATTGTGCACTGTTTGACCCAGATTGACAATGTTGTCGAGTGTTTTATCTATCATATATATGTGACTGCCTCAGTTTTAGTCTCTAATATTTAGACCTATATATCTTATGTTTGCCTGCTCATAGTGGGTTCGAATATCTTTGTTTTATTTCTGCATATCACGTACGTTTGTTTATGATATGGTAGACATAAACAAAATCATTGTCATTTCCTCATTTAAAACATCTTCATACTTGTATTTGCAAATGGCTACAGGGCTAAAACTATACCTTGGTCAATTTTCCAATTCATGGGGTGAAAATTTTATGCCAAAGTCCAACTCTGTAGGCCAATGCAAATAAAAGTTATGCCTCAGTATGGTCACTGTACAAATTGATTTCTTTGCTCTTCCTATACTGTCTAGTGCTATAATTCCAAAACTACTCAGCATGTTAGGCTGGAAACTGTAGGTATAGTCAGGGAATATTATCAGATATGAGGTAAATCTGGGAATAAATTCCTTACCAAGAATTTTTTTTACCAATGTATTTGTAAAGGTGTCTGATGACATATTTCAAAAAGTTTAAACTCAACTCCTGTGGGGGAACCCGAGACAGCTGCTGGAACGTGGGGTACCCAAAACCGTATCATGAAAATTAAAGTTTAATTTTGCCTTGTGTGGAGTCAAAATAGGGGTTTTTCATGATTCTGAATTGAATAAAAGCATTTGTTTTGCATCAAAACCACACCTTGGTGGAAAAAGACCACACCCACTTTCCAGTATTCACAAGAACTACTATAGCTACTGATACTATACAATTTCAATTGTTGTAGAAAACGTAATTTAAAAATCTTCTGGTCCTTAAAGTTTTGTAGCAACCTTATCAATATCAACTGAGAACACTGAGAAGCCACACCATGTAACAAAGAAGTATGAACTCATTTATACACACATAACTGTGTTAACACTTTGTTTTATATTATGCAATCAGCACCATCTTAAATCATTTCTATGTGAATACAGATTGTATGTATTCAGGGTTATTTTTTAAAGTTATCTGTTGTAGTTTTTGTGTATAAATATGCTGTGTACTCTGTGCATTATAGTCCAGTCATTTTATGAAAAAAAAGGGGTCAACCTTAAACTAATTGCAACACAAATGGTTTCAACAGTTTCTAGCACAGAAAAATGTGCTCTATAACATATCAAAAGTCCTGGAAAATCCCATAAGGGGAAAGTGACCTTTTGCATGACCGTTTTAGCCATTTTTAGCAAAAAAAATAGAATTTGTGCTTTTATTTCAGCTGTACATTATCCAAACTATTTACATTTGGTATCAAATGATTGCTCTCACTATATGGAACAAGATGATACTTGTTTGGTATCCATAGCTTAATTTGTTCTAAAGTTGTCATCATTTTACTGGACAAAACTTACATTATTTAGTCCTGCCCATGCACTTAATTAAATTTTGGTTTAACCTATTTATTGCTTGTCTAATGATAGTTTTCCCATGGCAAGGGACATTTTTATAACAGAGGGTCATAATGAAGACGAAGGTGCATGTGTTACCATGGAAACCAAGAAATAGTATAGCTTTATATACAATTGTGACTGGATCTGCGAAAACCGGTCTTATCGCCCAAGACAGGAAGTTTGATTTTTTCACACATACACAAAGCTTTATGAATGCACTATCAAATTTCACTATCACAGTCAACCAGAATAAAGTGGTCTGCTTTTGCTAGCTGCCTTTTTCGAGCACAGTGGCGAGCCATACAAGTGGTCTGGGGCCTTGATGGAACCCAGGAGATGGTTGTGTGTGGCTGTACAGCTCCATGGTATTGGACAATGACCTGTGCTGTAAGTTTCCTTTCATAATGGTGGGAAACTTAGCTGTGGACTACTTCTTCAGTAGATGTTCTGGAAGGTAATAAATTGGTTGTAAAATATGTGAAAATTTGGTACGTGTAGCTACCAAGCTACATCACACTGAATATTTAAAACCGACCGGCATTTTTGGATACTTTTAAATGGGCGATAAGACCGGTTTTCCCAGAGACAGTCGCAATTCAGTTGTTTTCATTCTCTGTTGTCATGAAGATGGATTTAATTCTTTACAATTCCAAACCTGACATTAAGTTAGGTGCATACACAATGACATTGAAAATTGTATGGCCGTGATAGTGGAAAATCTATTCTCTTGTGTGTATAAATGGTAAGTTTCACTTCATTCAGTGTTGGTATTGTATGATCACGCGATAACTGGATGATTATTCCAACCCACAATCACACATACAGATTACATAAGACAACATGTGTTGCTACTACTAAATACTAATTAGATTACAATCATTGTGCGTGCATTAAGGTTCAGTTCCTACATCTCCCCCTCCCCCCACCAAGTGTTTGTGGGAGGGGTGTCAGAAATACTATAGTCATGACCAGCTTGGGTCTTCAATTAATCTTTGTGGTGGGTTGCGTGTACGTGAAGAACGTCTTGGGGGTGGGTTCTGCTGGGGGGTAGAGGTATCTTGGTTAGTGTCCATCGATGGGTTGACTGTGGGATTCATGGTAGAACAAGGAGGTGGTACTCGACGACGCAGGAAGCGACGATTTCTAACTAGGACACGGCCACTATGTGTCTTGATGTAGTATCTCCTGTGAGGACCGATTTCTGTGACAGTGCCATAGATATCCCACAATTTTGTTTGTGGGTTCTGAATGGCTACATTGGAGCCAATGTGAATATCTGGTAAGGGATGAGCATGAGTATTGTAATATTTAGTGGAGTCTTCTAGCGTATTAGCTAACTGCTTCTCGGCTTCAGCGGTTTTGCGCTGCCATTCTGGGGAAAATGAGCGCTGGTGTGCTGGGAGTGAATCTTGTACGGGATGTCCAAATAGCTTCTGTGCTGGAGAGACACCGTCCTTCCAAGAAGGTGTATTGCGGTATTGTAGTAAAGCCTTGCATAGTTTGTCTTCATCTAGAGTACGGCCAGTCCATGACGCACGAATCAACTTTTTCATCGACTTTACAGTGGCTTCGATTTTCCCATTACTTTGTGGGTATCTTGGTGTTGAGGTTTGATGTTGAAATCCCCATCTGCGTACAAAATCCTGGAAGGTCTTCGAAGTAAATTGAGGTCCCCCATCGGACCAAAAGATGTCGGGAATTCCAGTACGGCAAAAGGATTGTCTGACGGTAGTGACGAGGCGTGGTGCTGTTGTGTTGAGTCCCATAGGAACGATGGTAGGCCAGTCTGTACAACAGTCTACCAGGATTAGGTAATACTGTCCGCCATGTGAGCAAAAGTCCGCTGCTACCTCTTGAAATGGTCTGACAGGGGTTGGCTTACGAAGAATTGGCTCTTTGTGGTTAGATGGGAGGTGGTCTTGGCATTGTTTACAGCTGAAGACGATGTTCTCAATGTCGTTATCTATACCAGGCCAGTAAACGGTTAGGTGGGCACGCTGTTTGGTGCGCACAGCACCTTGGTGTGAGTCATGTAATTCAGACAAGACTTGTTTACGCATGCTGTTTAGGATAAGGAGGCGGCATCCATGGACGATTAGGTTGTCATCTACTGATAGATGTTCACGAATGTGCCAATAACGTCTTAATGGGTCTGGCAGCTGGCCGCGATGATCAGGGAATCCACTGAGGATTGTGCTGAGTAGTTGCTGGTACTCTTCATCGTTTTCAGGGCCCTGCGAAGATCTTGGAGGTGGGGGCTATCATGGCCATCATTAGTGATGACTCTGATCTCCCTGATAGACATTTCTGGTTGATTGCAGATGTCGTGCTCAGCAAGCATGTCCTGTGGTTGGGGGTCTGACACGGGGTTGCGTGACAGAGCGTCAGGTGCATCGTTTTGGCTACCCTTTCGCCATTCTGCAGTGAAATTGTATGCCATCAATCTGGTCTTTAATCGTTGGAGGCGAGGGTTTTCGACCTCGTCGAGGCGATGGCTGTTTAGGATTGGGATGAGGGGGTTATGATCAGTGAGAACAGTAAAATGCTGTAATCCAGTGAGGAACAACCTGCATTTAGACACGGCCCACGATATAGCGAGCAGCTCTAGCTCAATAACGGCATAGTGGGACTCGGTCTCTGTCAAGAATCGAGATCCAGCCTGGATAAGGGACCACTGTCTGTCTACTGACTTCTGCTGAAGTATGAATCCCAATCCGTTCCTGCTAGCATCTGTACACAGACGAGTGAGTTTCACTAGGTCAAAGAAGGAAACAATTGGTGCTACAGTAAGGGTATCTTTAGCAGCAGCGATAGCCTTATCATGTACTGGTGACCATAAAAAGTCGTTCTTCGTACTCAGGAGCGGTCTCAGTGGGGCCAATGATGTGGCAATTGAGTTGGTGCACGCAGACAGTTGATTAGCCAAGCCAAAGAATGAACGCAAGTCGGTGCGGTTAGTTGGGGTTGGGAATAACGAGATGGCGTCTGTGATCGTGTGGTCAACCTGGTAGCCATCTGCAGACAAGATGAATCCTGCAAAGGTGACCTTTGTCTGATGAAATTTACATTTAGCTAAATTAAGTGCAATGTTTTTGTCTGCACAACATTTCAAAAATGCACAAACATGTTCTGTATGGGTTGCAGCATCACTATCATAGATAACTATGTCGTCAACGATGTGACGGAAACCATTGAGCCCTGTAAACGCTTCAGCCATGCGGCGGTCGTAATGCTCGGAGATAGATGAGATCCCATATGGTGCACGGAGGTATTTGAACCGCCCAAAGGGAGTTATGAAGGTCGTCAGCAACTGGCTCTCACTGTCGAGTGCACATTGGTGGTATCCTTTCATAGCGTCAAGCACTGTAAAATATTTTGCATCACTTGCGGCAATGTCTGCTACTGCTTGGGCTGGTGTTATAGACTGGTAGCGCTCGCGTTGGACGTACCTGTTCAAACGTGATAGATCGACACACATCCGAATAGACTCGCTATTCTTCTTAGGTGTGACGACAATAGGTGCACACCACTCCGTCACCTCAGTTACAGGAGCTATGATGTTCTGTTCCTGCAAGAGATCTAATTCAGCTTTAAGCTTGTCACGAAACGCAAATGGGATTGATCTTGGTGTGTGAACACAAAAGGGTTTGACATTTTTGGTCAACGAGATGTGGAACTCTTCACCATCCATGTTGCGGATTATGCCATCAAATACTGTTGGAAACTCCTTGCTGAAGTCAACGACTGGTGAGGGCTGACTTGTACTGGTAACCTTGATGGTGGGACATGATGAAATATCCACGGTAGGTGCAGGATGGGGGTAATGCTCTGGGAGGATACCTAGGCCCTTAGAGGCTCTCCATGATATTAAGGCTCCTGACACCCCAGGGTAGATGTGGATGTCATCCTGGTATTGTTTGTCGCCAAGGCGAAGGGTGACTGGCAGTTTGCCAAGTGGTTGCATTGTTGAGCCATTCACTGTTTGTGGTGTAATTCCAGATGGTGGAAGGTTGTCTACGTGCTCACCCAACCGTGTCAGTATCTCTCTACCTGCTGCTGATATATCGGCACCAGAGTCGGGTAGCATCTCAATGTCACTCGATCCATTCAAGGAAGAGACATGAATTAGAATGGTCGGTGCAGCATCATTAGTGGTTACATGCTTGATATGGGGCAATGATAACTGATCCTCTGTATCAGCACAAGTGATGGTCTTGATGCGTTTGGGGGTGGTCGCTACAGGCTGATATGGTAGCTGAGTGTACTCTGATGGGGGCAGTTGTGGAACATGTCTACGGAGTGGCTTACTACGGCATACTTTTGCGAGGTGGCCAACCTTTTGGCAGTTGAAGCAAGTCAAGTTGTATGCAGGGCACTGTGTACGACCTGCTGGGTGGGGTTTGCCACCACATCCTGAACAAGGATTTGTGCTAGTGGGTTGTCTGCTGGTGTTAGGTTGGTAAAGGGCTGATATGGACTGGCATCTGTCAGAGATCTCTGCACGCTGCTGTTTTGCAGCCTCCTTTGCTCTACACTTGCTGATGGTTGTGGTAAGGGAGAGATCGCTTTGTTGTAATAGGTCTTCGACTATTTCACCATCGACTAATCCTTCTATAATCTGATCTCGTATGTTTTTTTGAGCACACGTCTCTGAGCAGAAATTGCATGTTTTCACAAGCTCACGTAGTGACACGAGATAGTCATCGAATGACTCGCCAGGCTGTTGAAAATGCCTGCGGAAATTCCTACGTTCGACGGTCTCATTAACGTGACCATCAACGTGACCATCAACATAGCGTTTCAATGCAGCAATAGTGAGACTCACCTTTTTTCTATCGTCCTCTGACAGTCCGAGGTTCTGGACGATTGTGAGGGTCTCACGGGAGAAACAGAGGGTCAGCGCCTGTACTTGCTTTTCGTCCGATTGATCAGTAAGTCCGGACAGGCTGGAGTAGCAGTCCCATTGGGCCTTCCATGCGGCGAAATCTGTGCCTCGATCCACTTGAAGATCGAGCTTTGGTAAGTCACCTTGTCGGAAGGTAAAGGTAGCCATTGTTCTTCCTGTGTGGCGGGAACGAAAAACTCTATACGGAGAAAAGGGAGCGAGAAAAGACGTACAAGTATGTAACTGTCACCTTAACGGGTGCCTCTAACCGGCACCAGGGAATCGGTAGTTGGGCTACGAAGGGCGAAGGATGCGAACTGTTCGCAGCGCCATGTATGATCACGCGATAACTGGATGATTATTCCAACCCACAATCACACATACAGATTACATAAGACAACATGTGTTGCTACTACTAAATACTAATTAGATTACAATCATTGTGCGTGCATTAAGGTTCAGTTCCTACAGGTATCTGTGTCATCTTCTTCATGAATTGAAGTATCTGAGTTGGTGCAGCCTGTTCCCTTGCAGTTGCCACAAACAGATACAAGAAGATCAGTATCATCACCAACTAGCACAGTGTCTGCTACTCTAGCTAATTCTACTGCTTTTTGTACATTCATCACATCAGCATCTCCTGAAGCATGGTATACTTTACAATTTCTTTCCAAGAAGTAGCTAAGCATATTAATGAACTGCTGCTTGTTGGTGCTGTTCAATAAAAAAGTTCCCTTCTTCATGTTCAGCTTCGTATCTTTGGTGAATGACACATGAGAAATCATTAACAAAAGATATGGTACATCTGTGGAGGACCAAAAGATGCTCTGGAATGGCTGTGTCATTCACCAAAGATACGAAGCTGAACATGAAGAAGGGAACTTTTTATCAAACAGCACCAACAAGCAGCAGTTCATTATTATGCTTAGCTGCTTCTTAGAAAGGAATTGTAAAATATACCATGCTTCAGGAGATGCTGATGTAATGAATGTACAAAAAGCAGTAGAATTAGCAAGAGTAGCAGACACTCTGCTAGTTGGTGATGACACCGATATTCTTGTATTTGGTTGTGCTATCATGCCCGCTTGGAATCATACAACATATTTTTCAAACCAGAGCCAAAGAAAGCCACTATTAAATGGATAAAATTGTCATGTCCGTGGTAGTGGAAAATCTATTCTCTTGTGTATATAAATGGTAAGTTTTGCTTTCATTCAGTGTTGGTATCTGTATCATCTTCTTCATGGATTGGTGTATCTGAGTTGGTGCAGCCTGTTCCCTTGCAGTTGCCACAAACAGAAGAGCATTTCACATTGAATTTCTTGTAAGTGCATCTCATGCTGTTGCAGGCAGTGTGGCAGTTGCATCTAATCATTTTCAACAGCTCATCTAGAGCAGGTGATAAATCAGTAGTTAACACAGGCATCAGTTTTCCATCATAGTCGTTCCACCCCCATGCAGTTGGCTGCATTTCACTGGCATCACCGTTCCACTCTTGTATTAGGAAATATACACGGAAACTGTGATATGTACCAGCAGCTGAAGTAGGTGGCAAAGTTTGTGGAAGAACAAATGTAGTACTTTTAGCTACCTATTCACAAAAATGCTTCTAGCGGAGAGAGTTCATTCCTTCCTTTAGATTTCTACTGCTTGCTCTCCTGCAGCCATGATGTCATTTAGTGTAGATGTTGCTGCACTGAACACTTTTGCCTGCATTTGAAAGTGTTTACTGGACTTTACCTTTCCCAATGCCATATAGCTGTGTCATCCAAGTATTGCATGCAGGAAGAGAATATTGTAGTGTATTTCAAAGCCAAGTTTCTCTTTGATAACAGTTATGTTCCTATTTTTTTCTTCCTAAAAATGGCTAAAACGGTCATGCGAAAGGTCACTTTCCCCTTATGGGATTTTCTGAGACTTTATCTGTTATAGAGCACATTTTTCTGTGCTAGAAACTGTTAATACCATTTGTGTTGCAATTAGTTTAAGGTCAAACCATAAAATGACTGGACTATTAGTCAGTGTGTGGTAATAAGACAACTTGTCTGAAAATATCTTACTGCGAAGTACTACAAATTAACATGAAGATGAACATCCACACTGTGGGTGCAGTACCACTACATGGTTGATGTCATCAAGATCTTCATCAGAACTGAAAGGCTTGGAGACTACAATGGGCACATTTCCTTCATTGTTACCAAGATGCTGGACATCTTTTCAGCCCATCATCAGTATGCCAAGGGTGCACAACTGTATTGCCAGCTGATGAAGCAACTCGAAACTTCAAAACCTTTGAAAGTTTTACAGCCCATGGGAACCATGTTGTCTGTTATATACTCTTGTCATGAATGGTCCGGTACCTGGTGTGACATCTGTATTGACCAGAGACTGATGAAAGTGGCCAAGTCAGAAGGTGGGTTGAGCAGAGGGAGGATGAGGAATAGTGATTCTGGCCACAAGTGTTGGATACAAACCCTCAACCACTTTTCTTACATCAATGACTGCATGGAAGAGGGTATCAAGAAACATGGTCCACTCCACAAAGACCTTGCCAAAACACGGATTAAACGAGCAATTGGACATGTCTGCAAATGGCTAGAGAAAAACAACCCTTTTGACCTTGATCGTGACTAACAGTTACTTGTATCCTTCTCAACAGGATTCACAAGCACTGCAGATGATGTAGTCAATGCTGAGAGAGCAGCTGAAGTAGGGAGGAAGATGCACATAAACCTTGACAAAAAGTCAGTGACATCTATCATGCAGGTAAAGTTCAAGGTACGGGCCCTGTCATCACTCAGAAAGATTCCAAACAGGTCAATGAAAATAAGCTTCACATAAACTCACTTTAGTTGTTCAACTGACTGATAATTGTTTCTCAAAGGGATATGACAGTCAAGACAAGCTTAGAGTATGAGCTGACTCCCTTCCCATTGTCCTTGTTTAGCAACAAAGACCAGAAAATGAACAAAGCAAGCAAGGCTGGCTTTTCTAACACTAGCCTGAAGGGGTGGACTGATCCACTTAACCTCACTGACCAACCCTGCTCCAGCCTGGTCGTTGATGGTGGATGGCTGCTCCACATGATGAAGTGGGAACAAGGTCAGACTTGGCAGGGGATTGCTGACAGCTACCTCAGCTATGTTCAGTATCTTGGCAGACACTCTCAAAAGATAATTGTTGTCTTCAATGGCTATAGCAGCTCACCAAAAGATCACGACCACATCCAACGTACCAAGAACTGCTGTAATCTACAGATTGTACCAGATATGATACATTTGATACCAAGGGAAAAGTTCATGGACAACACTCACAACAAAAGTGAGCTCATCTATCTCCTCTCTTTAACATTCCGGAAGTATCAGATCACCGTGGTGCAGTGTGACAATGATGCTGACACTTCAATTGTGAGAGTAGCATTGACTGATGCTACAGATGACTCTGTAGAGGTCAATACATTTTTTTTACTTACACCTTTTTGCATGGTTGTTGATTTTACAGATGCGGGCAGAAGATGCAGATTTGCTGATAATGTTGGTGCACCATTGCTCAAATACCAACCATCCACTTGTTTTCACCACGTCTAAGGGCCTCTTATGATGTGAAGATGATCCAAGAAGAGCTCTCTGAAACAGTGATTAGGGGTGGTATTGCCATTTTCGAGTACATTTACAATGCACCAGGTATTACTTTGGGAGAAATTCGATACAACATGTTTGCCCGTAAGGCAGCAGCTGGACTGATCAAGCTAGAGACTCTACCTCCAACAGAAGGGGCAGTTGCACAGCATTCTCTTCATGCCTATCTCCAAACCCGGGACTGGATGCTGCTGCAAAGCATGCCTTTGAACCCCGATGAGTGGATGGACTGTAGGGGTTCATGGTTATGACCCAGTCCCTATTCTAGACCCCATGGCTCCTAAGGAGCTACTCCAGTTCACGAGCTATAATTGTCACGGGATTGCAGCACCCAACGGTGCAGTCACAAGAAGAACAGCATCCAGTGTATATCTGCATGTGGAATTTGCAAAGGCATTACATTCAAGAATTGCATCAATGATGGCACAGAGTCTAGAGAAGACTCAGACATTGACTTTTGAGATGTTTGACAGTTGGAGCCACGATACGGTTTTGGGTACCCAACGTCCCAGCAGCTGTCACGGGTTCCCCCACAGGAGTTGAGTTTAAACTTTTTGAAATATGTCATCAGGCACCTTTACAAATACATTGGTGAAAAAATTTCTTGGTAAGGAATTTATTCTCAGATTTTAGCAATATTCCCTGACTAGTAGATGATGCTGAGAAAATACAAAGAAATTGTGTGAACTAGGCAAGTTTTTGTTGAGGCAATCACGTGTCACAAAAACTTTATGTGCAGATACACCCCCTCCCTTAAATACTGTTATCACAACTGGGCTTTATAGCATTACCCTAAGATATATAGTGTGGTTTAGATGGCTGGCCATGTATGAATTGAAGTCACTAAGTTAGGTAAATGAATAAAGTTAAGCATTGTTGAGTGGAGTTTACTAAATAATAAGTCACCACTAGAGCACCACTCTAGAGTTTAGTGATTGAAGAAGGTTAATATCACAGGTTTGCTACTGCACAATGCTACGTATATAGTAGTTATTTACACTCACATAATAGCTGCATAGGTTCTGTGTCTTTTATCCTGAGGAGAGTTGACACAACTTTAGTGATACTAAGTATTATTTAGAACAAGCCGACAAGGTTTCTATGCTAATTTGAGACCCGAGGGTGATGTAGACGAGGCTACCCACAAAATTACCAAGGCTGAAGGCTGAGGTAATTAATTGTGGGTAGCCAAGCCCACATCGTCTGAGGGGCTCTAAATTGCATTGTCAGCTCATTCTAAGTGATTTAGCTGAATGAAGTAGGTAAAGAAACAGTGAGAGAAAGTGACAAACTGTGCATGCTAACATTGGGATTTATCCTTAGATTGTGTCAGTGCCACTGCACCGGCATGACAACATTACATGACAATAGTTCCAGTATCAAGTAGTTACTATGCCAGGCAAGAATGACGCTTGTCTTGTCCAGAAAGTAAGCTATAATAAGCAAACTGTGGATGCTAGCATTGAGATTTATCCTTCGAGTTTATTGTGTCAGTGCCACACCGTGCCATGGTGTATTGAACACCTAGACTATCTGAATGCTAATGATGCTTGTCTTCACAGTCCATAAGCTAACAGTAAGAACATTTTGCTTTGGCTATGTTGATTTTTGTTTGATGAATGTAACTGGCGAGACCACAGGTTACTAACTATTTAGCAATCTTAGACATCCAAAAAAATATTACGTAAAATTTTCTAAAATGTCATACAAAGGTAAATAGTGATGGCATATTAATTAACCTTTGAATATTCCAAAATGGTTTCTATGCAGTTTAGAGACCCAAGGACAAAGTGGACAAATTCTACCCAAAATTAATTACTGAGGGTGCAAGCCGAGGTATTAATTGTGGGTATATAGCCGAGTCCGCAAATTCTATACACTGCATCATACCATACTGATGCATTTTAAATCTGCTAGAAACTTTCTGAGGTAGGAGAAATAGGTAAAATATACTATAACATTGCTTGCCTGGCCTTCAAGCTTACCATAGTGGCATTGTTGCATTAGTGGTCCCATCAACATCTGTCTTGTCTAACTAGCATGTAAAGCCAGTTAGTTGTTGGTTTTGCTGTTTTCTTATGAACAAGTGTTTAATGAGTAAATATTATTTACGACAACTGTCAGGATTGTTCTAGATCACAATCTATATGCATATACTATTTAAAAATGATGCAGGGTTCCAGTGATAAAAAGTAGTTAAACAAGATTATGAATGATGGTAGCTATTACAACATAGCTATGTTGGAAATCCCTACATTGGCATATTATTACTGGTCAGGGGGTAGGACAAGCCCACGTGAATTCGTAATAGCATTACGTAAAGCCCTTAGTGCTACTAAAATATATTCAAAAGAAACGGATTCTTCTACCTCTCTATAGGAATATATCCAACACGGACGATTGTTTGTGGTTGTTTGATAAATGCGGAGACCGTTAGTGGCGAATTGGTGATCGCCACGTGTCGTCATTTCAGAACGCTGATTTCTTTGTAACGGTTTTGTATTTCTTCACAAAAATCACACCTTCGTAAAGTACAAACATGGCAGAACTCAAATATCTATTAAACCTTGTCAAACCTCTCCATCAATATTTTGTACAGTAACCATTCGCTCACATGAAATATTTTCAAGCATCACTTAAATGCATTGCATAATATACATCAGTTCACGTAGACTTGTCCTACCTCCCCTGATCACTGGTCATCTGTTACCAAAGTAGGGATTTCCCACTTAGCTATGTTGTAATAACCACCATCATTCATAATTCTTGTTTAATTACTTCTTATTGCTGGAACCCTACATCATTTTTAGATTAATGAATTTTAATTGCACTAGCTTGTTAAATTTTTTGTTATAGCATAGCTTGCAGCTTCTCCCTGCTTATCTTAAGTGAGCTACGCAATAGATTAAGGGGTGTGGTTTCCATGCCTTGTTTTCTACAGGAAAACTGTAGCTGATTGCAGCTAGATCATTAAGGGGCGTGGTCACTATGCTCTGTTGTTTAGGGGGATGGTGGCATGTGCTGATCATTTAAGGGGTGTGGTCACATTGCAATCATTTTATAAGTGCAGCTACAGGTATCTACTCACCCTTACAGTGACGTAATAGTTTTATGATATCTAAGTATGCTCAAAGTGGAGATACGGAAAGTTAATGCCTTGGTATGGTTTCCTTGCATGAAGAATAAGATTACAGGAAAGGCAGACACTTGTTGGAACCAGAAAAGGAACATGCCACTGGTACGTTTGTTATTGTTTCAAGAAATGTTGGCCATGTGCTGCTGCTTTGTTTACCTTGCAAGCAAGCAGGCTGGCCAAAAATCGGGTTTTTGAGAATTCAATATTTGGCTTTCTGTTAAGTGTTTGCTTGTGTATATGCACTAAGACCCCTCCTTAAAGGTGATTTTTCTTGTGTATTATACTTCTATGATGAATTTTAATGACTGCATTTTGGTAGGTGCTGTTCATTTTAGGAGAGAACAGTACTACTATACTGTTTGATATCCATTTAAAACTGGTTAGAATATGAATAACTAATGGTAGAGGTTTGATCAACAGTTGCAGTCATACAACTGTTATGTAAACTGCAGTAGGGAATAAGAATATAGTCCTGCTGTCAAATATATATACAGTGGAACCTGTGTTACGGTCACCTGGATTAAGCGGTCACCTCTGCATAACGGCCATGGACACAAAGTCCCAAATATTTTCCCATACAAATGTATGCATTGTTGTCTGCATTAAGCGGTCACCTGTCTAACGCATATAACGGCCAACCAAGAATTCGCCTATGAATCACTGTATACATAACTTTCTCCTTCATATAGCGGTCGCTACCTTTTATGGTGGCTTGTTAAGCCAACTGTCTGGCACCACGGCATCGTTTTAATTAATGCACAATTATCACCCTTCCTGCCTTTCAATGAATACTATATAATCTATCAGGCTTCATTGCTTAAACGTATTCAATAGCTATAACCAACATTCATAACAAGCTCACCTTGTCCTTTCTGTACTAAAATATTACTGCATTGCGGTTGGCACGAGCCTCTTAATAATAATCACTCATTTATAACGGCTATAGCCACTAAAATGCTACTGACCACCTTATACAGGTTTTCTCTATAACAGTCACCTGTATATAAAGGCCAGATATATCTGGTCCCAAGGTGACCATTATAGACAGGTTCCACTGTATTATATAGTTATACAACGGCCACGAGTGCTCTGCCTGATATAAACGCACGAGCCTGAGGGCCGTTAGGCCCGAAGGCAAGTGCGTTTATACAGACAGAGCACGAGTGCACGTTGTATAACTGTTATGTACCACTCACCTAATAGGTGGGGAGAGTCTCACAACACAGCTGTAACACTTATAAAGGCCAGGTTTCTAACATCGATTGTGGGTAACCAAGCCGGACGTTGCGATGACGTTCCCCCTGCAGTACTGCAGCCACCTGAGATATTGAAAGCTAGTACACTATGGGTTATATCACTAACCTGCATTCGCTGTTCGACTCTCATTATGTAGTGCTCAACATGCCAGCGTGATCACTCAATCGCCATATAGACTAAGCGCCAGACTAATCGCCATAGTGATTCCCTCGAGCGAAAAAAAGTAGCTAAATAGACGTTTTAAGTAAACAAAACCCAACTACTAAACGATACTAGTCCAATTCTTACTATTCACACTGGCTAAACTCGAATCTGGTGGCATGACAAAACTGGTTACCACAATCGAACGTAAAGGTTAGTATTATTTAGAATATATTTGTTTTATTGAGTCATTGTCGAAGTGGACTACAGTTTAATCTGGGCTAAGATGGCACCAGACTAGTAAGGTGTATAAGTACGTTTATATATATATATGTAGACTAGAGTTGTGGCCACCCGTGTTGGCTTTTTCGATCGCCATTGGCTGCTTGTAAACATTATACGTATTGGTGACGTTATGGCCCACAATCGACCTTTACATGTCAGGCTATAAAAGAATTCGAGTGATCTGTGAAGTGCCCTTCCACCTATTAGGTTAGGTGTCGTAGTGGTCTTCGCCACCGGCACTTGTGCTATGCTGCACAAAACCGCAGCCTGTGCAATATCTGTATATTGCACTGCGGTCGGTGCATTATAACTTATAATGCACCCGTTGTGGTCTACAAAACCGCAACCAGTGCGTTATAAGTTATAATGCACTCGCTGCGGTCTGCAGCAGTGCAATATACAAATTATGGCACTGGCGGTGCCTTTGAACTGCCCACGCAGAGTGGTACATATATATATATATATATATATATAATTTTCTATAAACAGTGAATGGAGTCTTGCATATCTAGATAATATTTGCTTCCCCATGTAGTGTTCAAGATTGAGTATGGGAAGTATATATATATTCCTCGGTAGAAGGAGTGATCTAACTAATCAAGCCATATATCGTACTGAAGCCATGTTTTAAAGGTTACTGGGACAGTAGTTATTGCCCTGTATTTGTATAGCCCATATATAAACTTAGGCAGCACATTGTCAATTCGCGATAAGTCGATGGGGCTTCCTCTGTTAGAATACAGCATAATTAATTTGGCACAAGATTATTTCAAGATAGTTGGTATTAAATTACAATGTTTTAGGTGAATATTACAACCACTATTATCTCCCCCACTTGGTGTGGGTGAAAGCTATTATGTTTCCACTTCATTTCTTATACTAAACACTGCACATATGTTCATTGAAACTAGTATGAACAATACTGAAAATGAACTTTTGGATATTCAATACTTCCTGGAGAATATAACAGAGTCCAAGTGCCAATAAACCAAGATGTTCTAAAACTACAGTGACAACAAAATTAAAGTTTCAAACTACTGTAATAACTTTGCAATTACTTGTTGTTTAACACCTTCTTGTACTGTAATGACTTGTCAGTTACTTGTTGTTTAACACCTTCTTGTTCATTGTTAACACCTCCTTTTGAGAACATCAAGCCGTTACTGCACTATGGGCAAGAAATTATTTTACACTCAGAAATGTATTTAAGCGAGCATACAGTCATTCATTCAGTGGTTTTATAATTTATCTGAAGTAAGTGACACAGGAGTGATACAAAGAACTACTGGCTTTGGAATGATGATGGCTGTTTGTTTAGAATTAAATGAAGTTGAAACTAACCCCAAAACAACACAATGCACTGATAAGGGACTTGTGAAAACTTCCCATGGACTAGAAAATCACTAAAATAAGAAGAGCAATGGCACTGCATGTTATTTTACTCTATACGTCATAGCTATGTACAGTTAAGCAGTTAAATAATGCTGTATGCATAGCTACCAAGGATAGTGTAAGATGGATTTTACTGTTGGCTTGATGAGTAGAATCCTTGAAGCAATACACAACAACGTACATACAGGCTTTGCCATTTTTGTTCACCCTCCAGTGCCCAATAGTACACTAAGGCAGACAGTGCTATAATCCTTGCTCATCCACAAAAATGTAGCTTCTACAAACTCAGTAAACTGGTACACATTCATGGAGAGGGGTACAACATATAATTCTAATATGGCCAACTACAAATCCCCTGCACTATTGTATGTACCAGTGTGCAATAATAAAATTTATGTATGAACAAGTATAAGGAAAAATTCTTAATTTTTCCTTTATACTTGCTTGTTTACTTTTTTGTAACATTATTATCACTGGTGAACATCTCTGCAATCAATCCAGTTGCAACGGAAAACTCGGATGATTCCTGTAAACATAGGGAAGCCGTCATGCGGCACTACTGTGAATTGACACCTTGCGCTGTCAGCAAAGATAAATGGGACACAAAGGAGGACACAAGTAAGTTCATGAAGCATGTGTATGCACTGCAGTATGTCAAAAGGCACCTGTCGGGCTGAGGCAATGTTGAACAGTGAAAAAATCAAGCCTGTAGCCTTAGCCGTTATTGAGTTATGCTTGTCTGAAGGAGGCATCAGGCAGTCAGTCAGTCAGTAGAAAATTCCACTAAATATAATTTTTAAAAGTTTCGTAGCAATGTTTTGGGAGTGTTTTAGGTCATACTGAAGGCACTTTTGGGCTTGGTTATACCTAACCAATACTGCCAAGGTGCCATGAAATCATTGTGAGGCTGGTTGTAGGGTGATATGTTTGGCCAGAAAAGCCCAAATCTTCATGATCCCTAATATACAGTACTTGTACTGTATGATTATAGACAGCTATTGTTTGCACAAATAATATGCTTTTTCCTTATTGGAAAAAGATCATCTTTCCTTATTATCTTTCCTTGTTGCTCTTCCTCACTGAAACATCCTCCTATATAGTATTGTGTATTCATGAAGTAATAAGTCATAACTATATAATTATGTGACCTAGTCTGGGAAAACCGGTCTTAAATATTTATAAGTATTGAGAAATGCCAGTTTTAAGTATTTAATGTGTGTAGCTTGTGTACCAAATTTTCACACGTTTTACACAAATTCCTTACCTTCCAGAGCAACCACTGTACAAGTAGCCAACAGCTAAGTTTTCCACCATTTTAGATCATTTATAAACTGAGGTTGACTCTATCAGGCAAGCTCCAAAAGGGGTGGGTGGTGGGGGCCCGCAGGAGGGCAAGAGGCTGTTTAAAAATATTAAAGAGGAAGGTGTAGGAATGAATTAGGTCAAAGGCCATTCAGATCTTACATTCATCCACAAAAATTAAAACCAAAAACAAAATGTCCTTATTAGCATTCAGATCTAGGCGATCCAGTCAATATGTCACGGTGTGGCGCTGATATAATAAACTCGAAGGATAAATCTTGATGCTAGCACCCACAGTTTGCTTCTTAATAGTTTACTTTCTGGACGAGACAAGCGTCATTCTAGCCTGGCATAGTAACTACTTGATATTGGCACTATGAATGTCATGCCGGTGCAGTGGCACTGACACGATCAACTTGACCTAAGGATAAATCACAATGCTAGCACACTCATTTTACCACTTTCTCTCACTCTTTTTTTACCTACTTTGTTCAGGAAAACACTTAGAATGGGCTGACATTGGTTTCTACGCTATTTAGAGCCCCTCAGACGATGTGGGCGAGGCTACCCACAAACTTAATTACATCATCCTCAGGTCTCTAAATAGTGTAGAAACCTTGTCAGCCTGTTCTAACTAATACTTAGATAATCTAGTATATTATCCAGATACATAGGTTACCCAAGTTCCAGTTAAACTGTGTACCACAAAGCACAGTTTGTATTGTAAGTCTCTCATTGTGGTATCTGTAAATTTGACGATAATCTTTTGTATGCATACCTCTAGTGTATGATAGACACAGTGGCTATTGACACCTAATATATAGGGCATGGTTGGAAACTTACCCACCTACTTATGTACCCTAAATTGTTTATTTGTTTAATACAGTGAAAGAAGCAACCACATCACAGATAGTCCAATTCCATTGCTACATGCTGACTTTCATAATGTGGTGGTGGTGGCAGATAATCCTTGTTCTCCTAAAAAACTTGCCTTTAAGGATGAAGTGGAGTGCAGCGATTCAGTTTTTGAAGATAAGGATGAATTGGAGCATTGTGATTCAGTTTTTAAAGATGACGGTTTAGAACTAGAGAATTGTGCACAAGAAATTACTAGAAACCTTCCACGGAAAATGAGCCACAGTGTTAGCACCGGTGAAGTTAAACTTACACCATATAAGGTAGCAGCATTTTGTGCTATATGCTTCATCATCGGATGCTTCATGTTGCCAATTATTTTCTACTATGTTAATAACGGAGAGAGGAGAGATACACAGGAGGTGTGTTCATTAGTTTATACAGGAGTTGATGTGTTTGTATCTATACCTTATATATATATATATATACAAGTACACAAAAAAATTGGAATTTTCAACTAGAGTAGGGACCATAGCACATCGATAAAAAGTGCTGAAACAAGTTGGAGTAGTCCATGATATTAAATCACCGTAAAACAATAAGAAGTGTTATATCCCTACTGTGCATTTCCGTTATGGTATCTTGAGCACAGTAGGGATATAACACTTCTTATTGTTTTACTGTGATTTAATATCATGGACTACTCCAACTTGTTTCAGTACTTTTTTGATGTGCTATGGTCCCTACTCTAGTTGAAAATTCCAATTTTTTGTGTACTTGTTTGTCAACTTTTTTTGTAAAATAAAATTATTATGACTGGTGAATCCATCATACTGCATCAAAAGAAATGGCGCCGCATGCCCCAGCTACCAATTATCATCTGAATAGTGAAGTATCCATTACGCTTCGTTGTCAGCTATGTTCAACCCGTTATACAGCATTTCGAATCAAGAACTATTTGAAAAGCACCTCTACAATCCACGCATACCAAAAGAAAGAAATAGTGCCGTGTGCCCCAATTATATTAATTATCATCTGAAAAGTGAAGTATCCATTACGCTTCACTGTCGGCTATGTTCAACCCGTTACACAGCAGCACGAATCAAGAACTGTTTGAAAAGTACCACTGCAATCAAAATAGCCACTATGAAAAGTACGGACGATTTCCGTTACGAAGGGAAGCCATCACGTGCTACCGCCAAATCGATACCTTTCACTGTCAGCAAAGATGAATGGGACACAAAGGAGGACACTGGTAAGTCCATGAAGAATGCATTGTACGTACTGCGGTATGCCAAAAGGCACCTGTCGGGCCGAAGTGACGTCAAACAGTGAAAAAATCAAGCCCGTAGCCTTAGCCGTTATCGAGTTACGCTTGTCTGAAGGCATCAGTCAGTCAGTTACTTACTCAGTCAGTAGAAAATTTCATCGAATAAAATTTAAAAAAAATTCCGTAGCAACTTGTTGAAAGCGTTTCGGGTCGATCTGAGAGCTTGTCTGGGCTTAGTTTTACCCAACCAATACTGCCTCATCGTTGTCAGGGAAAATTGAAGCTGGTTTTTGGGTGATATTATTTCGTGGGCCACGCCTACTCCTTTGTGGTCCCTACTATACAGTTACTATCGTACTGTATGATACCATGATCACGTGAAATTTCAAAGACGCTGTTGGTTGCATATAGGGCAATACACCCCACACCCACAGGTGAGTATATATATACCTACTTGAGGTAAGTATATATATACTCACCTGGGAAGTCACGTGACACATTACCGTGTCACGATTACGGGCTGATAGCCTGACGTGGGCAAGCGAACGACGCCCACGCTAGCATGACTAATCACCCAGATGACTCAGGTTAATAGGCTTCATCGTGCTAGGCGATCAATCACCCCAGCCAGTAAGAGTCCAACCACTGGATTCATTTTATAACCATACCTCGCGACTTCGATGATGGGTGGCAGCAAGTAACATTGCTCCTACATTTGTTGATATGAACGGACAAGTCCTGGGGATATACGGAGATATGTTTACTAAGTCCCACAATCAATTTGATTCTTCATTGTGTGCTGAATTGCGAGAGGAACGCTACCAGTGTGTCTACCATGCCGAACTATGGCAAATTAAGTGTAAGTATATACTTTAAGTTGGTTTGTGTGCATATGGGTTGTGTGCATATGGGTTGTGTGCATATGGGTTGTTAGTAAGTAATGTAGTGTGGATTAATTTAGAAACATGGTATATATCATATGAACCATGGCTCACTTTGGTGTATTGCACTTATATACACCCCTCCTCCTCAATCATCAGAAGTTTACCATTGATAAATGCCTCGGCTTCGCCTCGGTGTTTATCACAGTAAATTTCCTCTGACTTTGGAGTCGGGGTGTATATAAGTGCAATACACCTCGTAGCCATGGTTTATATATATATATATAGTTGAGGGAAAAAATTAATGTATTGCCACTTGTGTACTGTAGAGTTCTTCAGTAAAACAGTTCCATACTCACATGCTTTTAGTGATTTGGTATTCTTGATTTTGCCAACTAAACATAACTATGTAACTAGTGTTGTTCCAGTTCTCAGTACTCAAGCTAACTGATTTTATTGCTGTTCCTGTTCTAAAAATGGACATTAATACTGAAACTGGAACTACTATCAGTTAAGTCCCAATTTGGACTTTTTTGGAATTGAAACTGTTGTACTTGAGCAACGTTATGAATGTAGCCAATTGTCATTTAAAATCATAGCCATATAATCCAAACCTTTACAGTGAAAATGGGTTTTGTGGTTTTACATGTTTTCCAAGTTTCTTTTATATAACTAGCTATTAAAAAAATTAAAATTTTAAAAGGAAGTAGGGATTGATATAATGTGCATGCTATAAAAAGTAAGGAAACAAGCTCAAAAATGTTACAGCTGAAATGAGAATAATCCATGCAACAAAAAGTAAGAAACAAGTCCAATAAGATTAGATGGCTACTTGCTAAAATGAGACACATTTTAATACCTAATTTGATGAAGTTAGTCCCATTTCAAGATGTTAGCCAAAAGTAGGCATTAAAATGTGTCTCATTTTAGCAAGCAGCCATCTAATCTTATTGTACTTGTTTCCTTACTTTTTGTTCCGTGGATCATTCTCATTTCAGCTGTAACATTTTAAAGCTTGTTTCCTTACTTTTTATAGCATGCGCATTATATCGATCCCTATTTCCTTTTAAATTTTTAATAGCTAGTTTGTTCACTTTTTATGTCTAGCTTGCTAGCTATATTACACGATCACAACATTTCATACACTAGAATAGTACTTTTTGTTGTAGCGTTTTTTCTTTGCTCCTGTCAGAGGCATGATTAGAGCTAGCTACCTCGTGGTAAAACCATAGCTAAAATGACTACACAATCTTAAGACAATGATTTTTTGAATACTACACCCATACACTCTTGTTTTACTACGGCTGATGCATTAGTGTGCAAAAATCATGTGTGCAGATATGCCCGCCACAACTATCAATTATCTTTCGGGAAAAAGGAGAAGGCCAATGAATGATGAAAGTAAACGGCATGGTGCAGTGGACAAAACGTAATCAAAACAACAGATTCATGAATCTGCCATCATTACCTTGGCAACCTGAAATTTCTGGAGCCATACACCTAGCGCTACCAGGTCTTATGGCAGGCAGGCAGATGAAATGCAGGTGAATTTCAAAAAATTTAAAATTCACTGTACATCAAAAGTCGACTTTTCACTACGTTTAACCAAGGTACAGCATCGTTACAGCTGTACTAATGCATTCCAGGTGGTTTTTTCTGGGAAAATGTATTGCAAGGCTGTCTTTTAAAGTGCAAAAATTTATGAAGCCGTATGATTTCTTACCGATCCCTACTTATTAAGTACTATCATACTTAATGATGAGTACTACCGTACTTAATGATAACATTAATTAAGCAACCACAGAATTTTTTTGTAAGCAAACTGCAAAATACTGAATCTGTTTCAAAGATCCTCATTGCATAACGTGGTATCATGATGCAGATGTTAACAAATTTTGCTGGCTCAAAGCAGAAATGATATATTTTGTTATTTCTTTGTTATAAGACACTATTTTGCAGTTTCCAAGTATTTAAATAACTGTTCTGACAGAATCTCAAGATCAATGCTGTATTAAGGTGCAAGGTATATATACTGTAATTTTAGTGCCTCTACTTTAGTTAAAGTTGTGTTGAGAATATGGACATGCTATTTTGGTATCCTTAGCTGTGTGTGTGCCATGATGTATAGTTATACGTTTTCTTCCATATAGTGTAGTTTGTCAAAAATCAATGAATCTTGCTCAGAAGACATTTTCCACTTGTATGAAGCTCTTAGCCAGTCAAATTCATCTTGTGTTAATAGAACAAAGCATTTACTATGTGATAATCTGGACATTTGTTATAATACTTCTAATATAAAGTATATAATTTGTCAAACTGTACGAGTAGAGAACTGCAGTGAAGAATGGATGATTGACAAAACTGAAGAGTTTAATTGTGATGAATTTGTCCAGTTGAAGTGTTCTGATCAATTTGGTAACAATGGTTCTGTCTGTCTACCACTGTGTGAAAAATTTTCATATTTTGATGAAACATTTACCACTGCATATATTGTTCTCAATGGCATATCTAATGGGGTTAACATCATTGGAGGAATCGTTGTGGTGATTGTCTCTATTCGGAAAAGAAAGAAAATGTAATGCTATCTTTGTTGTTTGATCGTTGCATAACACTTTTTTGTCTTAATAAAGGTTTCTTTTCCCTCAAGTCTTGATAGTCGTAAATGCCATTATTATAACAACTGGATGTAAGTGTGTTTTAGAGGATAAACTTTATTTGTGGATGTGTGTATATGATTTTCCTGTTGCAATACAAAAGTGTTGGGGATGTTGATATCATGACTTGTATAGAAACTAAGCCAAAGTTTAGTTTGTATAAGAAGTCGGTGTGCCACACCAGTGTGTTATTAACAAAAAAGAGCAAAAAATCCAGTTTTCATGTATATGTGGCTTATATAACTGAATGAAGCAATTTTACGCTAGAGCTGGCTACATACAAAATTTCAGTGCATTGCCCAAGCCACTTGGGTTTTTCTTCTTTTTGCACATTTTTACAAAAAACCAAACTGATCACACTGAAGTTTAGCAAGGCAAGATTATTTTTCAACTCGGTGGAGTTATAACTGATTATTCATTTAAAAAGACTGATTTTCTGTCATGCCTAAAGGATAAACCACAGGAGGGAACAAGTTGAAAATTGGAATGTAGATAGAATAACCATCATAGTGCAAACTATTGTAGTTTGAAAGAAATGAAGGAAAATAGACTAACAGCCATGTAGTTATATTGCAAAAGCCAAATGTTTAATTGTAACAGAGTTTTGCTAATAAGGAACAGTTTGTTGTCGCACCTACCGGACATACCATGCACTTAAGGGAATATGTTGAAAATCAGTATGTAGCATTAATAGTCGTAGAAGAGTCTTATAATGTAGTAGAAATTGAACCAAACATGTATAACAAGTGTGCAATCAAGATACTTTAATAGTGCAGTCATCCTAACAGAGCATTCACTATCTCAGTTGCAAAAGTGAAACATAATATGTCAAATAAATGCACACAGTTAAAAATGTATAGATGTTCTTTCTGTTTTTGTGTAAGAAAAGGAAAAAAAGAAGTGATATCTTCACCAAAGCAGTCAAGCAATGAAGAAAAGAAATCAGAGGTGGCGGCTAAGAAATGATATGACAACATCACCATGTCTTTCTTAAAATTTATTGACCTTAACATCATTGCAGCTATTTCTTAGCTGTCACCTTTGATTTCACAATATTTTTCACCTTAGCCTATTTGAGCGGTCACACCCTTTTTTCACAATGTAACTGTTTTGGTATAGACCAAGACACGTGATAGTGTGTTGTGCGGCCCAGTAAAGCTGGTGCGGGTGCACAACAGACAAGTGTGTATTTTTCATGCATCCAGAGCTCTATAGTTTCAGAATGGAAATTATCCAATTTTGTTGTGGAAACTTCCTCTGGGTGGGGCACCTTCTATTCCAAATTTGAGCTGAATCCTCCCAGCCATCACTGAGATATGCACCTTTAAAGTTTATCCTTATTTTCTTTGTATTTTTCTTCATACTCTTATTCTTCTTTTTGCACCAATGAGAAAATCACTATAACTCGTGCATGCTTCAGTTGATTTACGTCAAATTTGGAGGACAGTAGAAGTGTCATATGACACATTTACAGTTCAATCTTTTTACAGACGGATAAGAACAAGCACAGTAAACTGCTTTAGGGAACAGGTTGAAAATTGGTTTGTAGATAGATTAACCATCAAAGAAGTGTCTTTTGGTGGTTGAAAAGAATCAAGATAAAAGACCATCAACTTATAACAAAAATGCCAACCATGTGTATCAAGCACGCGATCTTGTTTCATGGATAAAAAGCAATTTATTGTCACACTTACCAGGCAAACCACTGAAGGGGATAAGCTGAAAGTTGAAATGTTAGTAGATTAATCATCTTAGAAAGGCCTTTCAGTGGAATAGAATAATTGGTTTAAAACCTGTGAGTTGTAATGCAAAAACCAACTACCTGTAGCAAGGGCACAATAGAAATACTCTAGTAGTGCAGTCACCCTATTAGAGCAGTCAGCTACGTATTCTGTTAGAGCACTCACCATGGTACAAGTCACCCTGTAGAAAGTTCAACTATGCATAGCAAGTCACCCTGTAGAGAGTTCAGCTGTACAAACATGTCACACTGTAAAGAGTTCAGCTATGAGCAAGTCACCCTGTAGAGAGTTCAGCTACCAACAAATCATCCTGTAGAGAGTTCAGCTACAAACAAGGCACCCTATAGAGAGTTCAACTACCAGCAAGTCACCTGTAGAGACTTTCAGCTACATTTCAAGTCATCATTCAGCTATGTAACAAGTTGTCCTGCTACATTTCAAAGTACCCTGTAGAGAGTTCAGCTACAAACAAATTATTCTGTAAAGAGTTCATCTACATACAAACAAGTCACCCTGTAGAAAGTTTAGCTACAAACAAGTCACCCAGTAGAGACATAACAAGTCACCCTGTAGAGACTTCCGCTACGTGACAAATCACCCAGTAGAGAGCTCAGCTACATTACAAGTCGCTAGTAGTAGTAGTGAGTGATTTGTAATGTAGCTGAACTCTCTACTAGGTGACTTGTAGTGTAGCTGAGCTCTCTACTGGATGATTTGTCATGTAGCTGAAGTCAGTAGAGACTTCACAAATCTCTCTGTAGAGAATTCAGCTAAATTACAAGTCACCTAGTAGAGAGTTCAGCTACATTACAAATCACTCACTGCTACTACTGACTTGTAACATAGCTGAGCTCTCTACTGGGTGATTTGTACGTAGCTGAACTCTCTACAGGGAGACTTGTAATGTAGCTGAAGTCTCTACTGGCTTCAGTTCATGACAAATCACCCGGTAGAAAGCTCAGCTACATTACAAGTCGCCCAGTAGAGTTTAAGTACCTACATTACAAGTCACTAGAGAGTTCACCTACGTACATTTACAAGTCACCCAGTAGAGAGTCTGCATGAGCTATATTACAAGTTATCCTTTCGGTACATTGTAATATTTATTGACAACTGTAATTTACAAAAATAGTTCAAATTAATTTTTTTTCTCTTCTGTTCTTCCTACAGTAAAGAAACAAGTAAAAGTCAGCCCCAAAACTGGATTGTGGTTGGTTTTGGGACTTTTAATTACATAAAGATATCTATGCCAAAAACAGCCGAGCTGTGAAAAAAGAGTGCAGCCCAAGAAGGCCAGGGTGAAAAAAGTTGTGAAATGCCAAAAAATTACTGCAATGATGCTAATGTCAATCATTGTTAGTGACGAGTGATCATTGAAAATGATTGACATTAGCATCACTGCAGCCATTCTTGGCTGCTCACAACTTTTTTCACCTTGGCCTTTTGGGCTTTCTTGCCCAATAGTATCACCTAAAAACAGCCTCACTTTTCCTTTGTAACGGCTTGGCAATATTGGTTAGGCATAGCCAAGCCCATATATGTCTTCAGAACAACCCTAAACCCTTCCCGTAATGGCCACTTCACTTTTCAGTAATTGATTGTTGGGGCACACATTCAGACGCAACATTTATTTTATGGCATTCCTGGTGCCACTCTTTCTTTTGATGTAGTATGCGAGGGTTCAGTAGTCATAATCATGCTGTTAAAAATTAAACAAACAAGTAGAATAAAAAATTTTTAGGTTGGATTAGGGATCAAAGAGAAGCAAGGTGATGTTGTGCTACTTCTAAAAACCAGGCGCCATGCAGCAAACAAACCTAACTGGAATTAATTAAAAGTGTACTAAACTAATAATATTGGGTTTTGCTTTGTTGCTACATACACAATTGAATCATAATAATTTGTATTTTGTAATTAATAAAATATTTCATAATTCTGCAATTATGTTGCTAAGCACTGCTAAGGAGGCGTACCTCAAACAAAACATTTTAACCCACTAATAATGCACAGAAATATCTTCTTAACTGTTTTAATTGTCTATAACATTTTCTTACGCCAATTCTCCAAGCAAAACCTCAAAGCTGCTCTTCATTTTTATTTGCGTATGTACGAGCACACCCCCTTTTCATCTCGAAGGAATTCATTATACCCGGTAGCCTAGGAGGCCAGCTGTGTTGTTTTTCGGCTGTTTGACGTCTGTAGAGCCCTTCTTTACCACGTCCTTACAAACTCGTTTCACATGTATTTCAAACCGGCACGTATTAACCGTCTTAAACCAAAGCTTACCTGCCCAGAAGTTTAATACAGGCTCTATATAGGCAGTTTAATGCAGGCTCTAGGTGTGCGCCCACAGCCGGCCTTTGGCCAGCTGTGGGCGCACACCTGGTTTAAAAATAAACTAGTAAAACAAGGGAAGAGTCAAAAAGTAAGAGGTTGTCTATACCTGCAGATTACTAATGGCCATTTAATCCCTATGCTTCAGTCTATAACCATGACTGAATTAGGGATTAAAATAATATCCATTAGTATATCTGCAGGTATAGACAACCTCTCTTGTTTCACTACTTTTTAGTTATTCCCTTTTTTCACTACTTTCTTTTTTTTTCTTTGATCCCTAATCCAACTTAAATTCCTAATTTTTTCTTCTACTTGTATATTGTATACACTTAGTATCATATGGTACGAGTTTTGTTAAGACTACACTGTAGATAGATTTGTTAATGCTCTGTAATTCTAAGAAGAATGCATAGAGTAAATAACTGCTTATTGCTGTTATATATATAGTTTGGTTGTTGTTCTTGGCTTAATGTGCATGTGAGATGCTCATGGAACAATTATGACCAGATTTAGCAAAATCAACCATATGGGCGCAACAGCCAAAAATCAGATAACACCAGCATGAAGTTGCTGCGCTATCAGGCTAACAATTTCCACATCAAACTCGCCTTTAACTTGTCGGGTCTGCTTTTGGTAGACTGTTTTCTGGTGGCCTGTATAACCATGCCAGACATATGTACAGGTCTGTGAACAACAGGGAAGTGCTTTGGAGGGTTCGTACACTCTGGACAGACGAGCAGGGAGCTGAATGTGTGATGTATGTCTGTTTTGTGAGTTTTCAGTCTATTTCCTGCCTCTGATGGCCGGGCTGTTTTGTGGTCTGGTGCCTTCAATTACCATCCTTGTCCATTTTGTGGTCTATCTCTTGCCCACCCCACCACCCACCACCCCTTTTTGGGGACTCGTGATACAGCAACACTGGTGAAAAAACCTATCTAAAATGGCAGGAAACTCTACAAGAATTACCTTGGCCACCAGGTGCTCTTAAAGGTTGTGAATTGCTCCATCTTTGGTGAAAAATCCATGCGTGTAGCTACCAAGGCTGGTGAGTAACAATGCTTTAAATTATTAAAATATGTTTTTCTCTGAATCAGCAATGCGCCCATAAGGGTGATTTTCCAAAATCCAGTCATAATTTTTATCATCCATCAAATAAAGTACCTGATTATTGTCTGAAATTTACTTTGCATAGTTACTGTCTAAAAATAATGCATAATGCGTGCCTAATTCATGCAATCTTTATTTTTACTCAGGTAATCATCCCTGAATAGTTTGTTCAAAACTTTTTGTCTTTCATGTACAGTATGTCTCCTTGATAATACTTTTAATGTGCACAAGGCAACCTCATTAATTTGTGTCTCATTTTCTAGCAAGACAGTACACAATAATTGTATTCATAGTGTGTGTTATACTTTCCATCACAGCGTTCTTTTTGTTCATTGTTGTGCTAAGTGTAAGCACTAAAAATCTTCTGTGTGGAAAAAAGTTTCTTGCTAAAGAAAATCTTGCATCTCCATTTTGTCAGGTACAAGGTTAGTGCAATATTTGAGAAATGTGTATTGTGAAGTTGTTGATGGTAGACAATTTGTGATAAAACTATATGAAAAATACTAGGGTTGGAGTTACTGTCACTAAAACTTTTTTCAACCCTAATACCTGGCTAATCTGTGTTGTATTGAAACTATCAAACAGTACAGTACTACTACTGTATAGTATGTACCAAAATAAATGTCAGTCTCACCCTAACCCTAACATGTGTCTTTAGATATGCCTCAGTTGGTACAATACATACATCATACACTTACTGTTGTGTTCATTTATTTTTGTTTGCAGTGCAAGGTGTCAATTTGCAAATAAATGCTCACTTTTTTCTTCACAATGGCTTGGCAGTATTAATTAAGCCAAAGCATGCCTTCTGAAATCTGAAATGCTTCCCAATAAGTTTCTACGAAATGTGTTACATATCATGTTACGTATCTTACAGAATTTTTTACTAAAACAGGAATTGTTTGTAACTTTTATACCTTTTACACCACACCTCCAATAAACAAATTGATTCTAGGCTAACTTTATGTGTTATTCTCCACATGTAGGGCTGTGTAATGGGCAGAATAAAGCTGAAGACCACGTGAAATGGCTATTGTACTTATAGTATAGGGGTACGCGTATTGTCATACAATTATAACTTCATTCACCTGGCACAGTTCTTTCCTTTGATGCGTTGTTATAGAAGTAATGAATTATGGTAACAAACAATTGTAAGGAAAAATTAGGAATTTTACATGCTAGAAGAGTTCATTACAATAAAACACAAGATTTGGCAGTAAAATTTGAACATCAAATGCTTATCTGGCTTCTTTAGATGCCTTTTATTGTCTTGCACTTTTTATGTGTATAAGTTCACTTTGTACAGATCTAATAATATTTTTGAGAGTTTCAAATTCTCTGATTTATAGATGTGTTACCTATTTCTTGGAAATAGTTGAGCCACTCCATACTTTCCTGCTGTCAAATATTTCCTGCTATTTAGATCTAATCCAAAACAGCCAAGCTGTGAAAAAAAGGGTGTGTGGCCTTCCAAAAATAGGCTAGTATGAAAAAGATATCATATCAAAAGTGGTGGCTGCAATGATATTATACGGTCACTATTGCAGCCATTTCTTGACCGTCACCTTTGATATCACATCTTTTTCATACTAGCCTATTTTTGGAAGGCTGCACAACTTGGCTGTTTTGGATTAGATATCATTTCTTTTTGTATCTGTATACAGTACTGCCCAGAGGTAACGTTACACTCGCGAGCAGTTGACATTTGTGTAGCCAATTTTCGACCTGCAATTTCTTTGGCATGTGTATGCTAACTAACTCACCACCTGTAGCCGCGGTAGGCGAGCTCCCTCGGGTGAGTAACCGTGTGCCTTCGCACGTGATGTATTCCAGTCGCACGTGATGTATTCCAGTCGTGTCGAGTCATGGCCTGGATTTGAACACTCGCGAGGGATTGTAACGTTACCTCTGGGCGGTACTGTAGCTATGCTAGCTTTTGTCTATCTTTTTAAACCAGGTGCGTGCCCACAAGGTCGGCTGTGGGTGCGACTAGTGTACTGAAATTGTTTTCTAAAAGTGTGTGTGTGTGTGTGTGTGTGTGTGTACCTATCTATATGTTTGTCTGTATGCACCCACGTGAGCAAATGATAATAGCAGCCTGCACATAAGAAGTATAAGCTAAATGAAATCTGTATTAAACTTCCACACAGGTAAACTTTGCTCTGAGTTGGTTTGTGGTCTGAAATATGGGTGTGGCAACTCTCCTCAGGCTTTGTGAATTACCTTTCCTTCTGGTTTTACTGGCATTTAGCAACTGAAAAACAATGGTGCAGGCCTTATAGACTATCAGGAATAGCCTATCCCTTTAAGTTGCAAGGGGGCATGTCACATATGTACGCGTACGAAAATGTAGGGAAGCCTTGTGGCTTTGTCAAGAGAATTTATGGGGAAGGCACGATAGACAAGCTATAAAACAGTTGAGAAGATACCTCTGTGCAAAATATGTTAATCGTTTAAAGCAGTTTGTTTGAATAGTGCTTCCTTAGCAATGTAATAAGAAAATTACAAATAATTCACTAATACGAAACAATAACTTATTGCATTATTATAAAACAAATAATAGCATAGTATTTTATACACTGTTGAGGCTATAGCTATGTAGCTGCATGCTACCTGGTTTTTTAGAAGTAGCACAACATCAACTTATTTTCCTACAGGTAACAGAAGTACTAGATTTTAAGAGACATTTGTTTTGTCTATCTTTTATTTTCCTACGGTTAAACAGAAAAACTAGATTTTAAGAGACATTTGTACTGAAAATAAGTTTTGGATTATTTTAGTTGCTGAACATTGCATGTATATGACTGCTCTATAAAGGGATCTCGAAATGCGCTTGGTATGGTTGGTTTAACTTGTTGATACTTATTTAACAGGTTTCCAACATTACTGAAGGTTTGTACCTTGATAGTTACCTGACATGTGTGAAACAACTAGTTTGCATAAGCAGTTAGCTGGTTCTCGATCACATAACTCTTATGTATGTTTGGTATGTAGCCTGTCTACTTATTCAAAAAAAAAATTTGTGTAATACTCTAATAGAGCATACTGATACAACACGCATAGAATGTTCTAGAATTTCCATGGATGGGTGTATAGTAAACTAGCCATTTATAAGGTAGAAATTAAGTAAGGTGAGCAACTGAGTCAAACTGACAGCAGTGGCAGAGTGGTAAAGGGTTTAGGTGCATAGGTGTGGAGGTCCCTGGTTCAAACCTTGAACCAGATTTTTTTGATGTTTTTTGTGCACATTTTTTAAAATTTCTTTGTGACTGTTCTATTAGAGTATCTTGATTGTGCTTGTTTCACATGTTTGGTTATATCTTCTTACCTAATACTCTCATTGCAAAAAGTTTGCACTACAATAGTAACTTCATGTACAGACCAATTTTCAAGCTATTACGTCAAGTGGATTACTCTGTAAGTGTGTCAACAAACTGCTTTTGCATTTTTCAAAAATCATGCATAGTTCCCCTGTTCTTAATCCAATCAGTACGAAAATAGAACTATAATTGTGCTGCATTATGCTTGTACTGCCCTCCAAATTTGAAGTAAATCAACTAAAGCACGTGCAAGTTATTGCAATTTTTCTAAAGTGTGTGAAAAAAAAAATACGTAGATTACATAAGAAGATTAAGAAGAAAATATAAAGAAAATAAGACAAACTTTGAAGGCACATATCTCAGTAATGGCTAGGTGGAATTGACTCAAATATGAAATAGGAGGTGCCCTACTCCGAGGGAGTTTCCACAGCAAAAATGGTTAATTTCTGTTCAGGCACTATCAAGCTACGGATGCATGAAAACAGCATTTTCTTAGTTCCTGAAAAATACACACTTGTCTGTTGCACGCCAGCACTGGCTTTACTTGGCCGCACGACACACTATCACGTGTCTTCGTTGTGAAACTATCTGTCTCATAAATGATATATATTTTATCTCATTTTCGTTAGTACAAATACTACTTGTTATTTAGATTGTATAATTATCTGTGTTTGATTATTTTTATTATGTTTGTAGGATTTATATTAACATCTGGAGCGACTTTATACTGTATGTTCTTGCTGGTGTATGTGTTCCATCTCTCATTGAGATTACTATATCCTGTTAAATCACGCCAACTTGACCAGTCAGAATACAGTGGAAAGATTCACATTGTTGAAGTTATGTGTGTGTTCATTGTGGGAACTGTGCCATATCTGGTTCTTGCTGCAACATCCAAGTTTCAGATAACTGTGTTTCCTCCACTGGGATGTGGAGTCTCTGCAGCATATAATTTTTATGGTGCAATTGTTCCAACAATTTTTCTAGGATGTACTAGTCTTATTCTAATGTTGATTGTGCTTTACAAGATCCACATTGTAAGTTATTTACATTTTTATATACATGGATAAGTTAGGGCCAAGGCATGGCACCTTTTTGAAGGAGATAGTTACAAAGTTTGTTTGCACCTCCAGTTAAAAATAGTGATGTTACTTAATTATGGGGTCACCGTTATTTTTGTTAAACATGTCAGTATGTCAGTTATACACTTGTTGCTAGAGGCTGTATCCTCACACTTAGTATTGACAGGTGTTAGCCCACAACACAGTGAATGCATGTGTACAGTTGACGCAAAAGCTAGGTTCCGTTTAACTCTTGGTCGAAGTATCCTACCAGCCTTGACATCATGGTAGGTTGACTGTGAAGTCTAAGCCACACACCTAATTTGATCAAAATCGTTCCAGCCATTTCCAAACTATGGGTAGCCAAAGTTTTATTATTTTGTCTTTGTTTTTTTTTCTTCTTAAGGAGTTAACATGCAGGATTTTGCACACTTTGCAGGAATCACTATTAAATGCAATGCAAACATTTTTTTCCACAAATAAAGAGCATAAGTAGGGATTGCCCTTAAAATGACGCATGTCAACTAAATTTCCGCTATTAAAAATCATCCTAGAGACATTTTACACAATGAAAATCACTTTACAGAATAATATTAGTCCATTTAACATCAAATACAACATTAAAGACAAGGAAACACTTACAGGCGGCCAGATATAGAATTTTTTTTAAATTGCCAAAACTCAAAATTTTTTCTGCTGGCCTGTCTGCCTGCCTGACCACAGTCACAAGGCTGGAGGTCAAACGAAGCAGTCAAGCATGTATGGCCACCATTTTACGCCACAATGACAAACTCACCAGTGGCATGCATCTTTTGGGGTTCCGAAAGTGTGTGCCAACTGTGCCTTGTCTTTCCTTTTATCTTCAATCAAACTGGTTGTCATCTTCATGCAATGAAACCATATTGAGGTGTTAATTATCTGTATCAACACTTTCTTTGAGCAGCATATTTAGATGCCACAAAATTATTTAAAGCGCTTACGCTACTGTTAAGTACTGGATATACCCAGTAGATACCTGTAACTTCACGATAGGTTCGAGACCATGCCCATTAACCATCTTGGTTGATTAATAACAATCGAGTGTGCACCTCTTAACAATCTATTTACTCAAACACAATGACCACACACCCTTATTAGTTGTATTTATAATAATAGCACAGTGAAAATAAGCATGCTCCATTGGCTGACTTTAGCTACTTTAGTACAGCAATTACCCTAATAGAACAGTCACACGTGTATAGCTGTATGCTATAACAACAAACTAGTATATACTTTAAAAAATGAAGTAGGGTTCCAAGTGATGAAAAGTAGTGAAAAAAAGAGATGAAAGATGGTACGTATTACAGCAAAGCTCAGTGGGAAAATCCTTACTTTGGCAATACACATAATAATTGTGACCGTCTCAGCAAAAACCCGACTTGTTCGCACAAGCATGTGTATTGAGAAAATCAAAATTTAAAAAAAATTGGAATTACGCATGCTACAAAAAATACGCAAGTTTTTATCATGCCATTACTCAGAGAAGGAAGACTCAAATTGATTGAAACTATACACCATCTTATTCACCTACTCATGGAGAGTTCGAAAATTTTGTTTCATTTGTGTGTATCATATGCATTGGTTTACGATGCAGTAAACCTAAGCAAGATTGTCGTCATTTCTTCAACTAAACCACCTTCATACCCATATGTGTAAGTGACTACAGGGCTAATCCATAGTAAACATTTTAAGCCAAATTGCAACGTTGTAGACTAATGAAAACGGAAGTTATGGCTGTGAATGTAAGCGCCTGTAGTTTATTTTCAGTATAGTCACTGTACAAATCGATTATCTTGCTCTTCCTATTGTCTATAGCACTATAATTCCAAAACTACTCACCATAGAAGGCTGAAAGTTTGGTGATCCATTCCTTGGGCACTGCAGATAATGCTGAGAAAATATAAAAAAAATCAGAAAGTGTGTGAACAAGTCAGGTTTTTGCTGAGACGGTCACAATTGTCATAACATATACCAATGTAAGGATTTTTTTCACAGAACTAACTGTAATACCATCTTTCATCTCATGTTTCACTACTTTTTATCACTTGGATTACTTCACTTTAAATTAATAGTTTTTAAATATACTCTATAAATGAAGTTATGTACCAAGTTTTGCTACAAATCCAATAAACGTTCACTGTGTTATATGGACATTTTATTTGGGTAAAATGATTGATCTGCTACAGGGCAACTCACTTCTTGATAAATGGCATGTACACATCATAGCAGTGATAGTTTCAAAGAAATCTTAGTACCAGCTACAGAGTTACAAGGCAAAAACCAAAGAAATGAAACATCATAGGGCCAAAATACTCTAATAGAACAGTCATCACAGGGACTTGGCATAGATTTCATGTCTTTTTTATATACTCTAAAGCTGGCCATAGGCCTATATTTCTTCTTATCTACAGGCACAGCAATGATACAGAAGTTACAATTGTATTATTTGTAATACTCTAATTGAGTGCACATTATTTGAGGACTTCTACCTGGTGAACAAACACATACTACATCAAAGGAAAGAATGGCTCCAGCCAGACATAACGCACACCCTGACTATCAATTACTGGAAAACGTTATTGCCACTTCACTTCATCTTCAGCTTTGTTCCACCCATTATACAGCATTAAAAACAAAGAACAGTGCAATCAGTGCCTCTGCAATCAATCCAGTCACCATGGAAATTGTGATTGTACGCGTGCCCCGACTATCAATTACTGGGAAGTAAACAGCTATTCTGCTTTGTTTTAAGATATGTTCTACCATTACAAACAAAGAATAGTTAGTACAAGAAGCGCCTCTGCAATCAATCCTATGGAAATTACAGATGATTCTCATAACAGCCGGCTTGCACTGAAGCCACCATGTGTTAGCTTTCGTGAATCTACACCTTCGAGGTAGTGGAGAAAGAAAGGAGGATAAAGGTACGACTATGATGCATGCACTGTAGCTGCTTTGGTTGGTGAAAAGGCATGACTTGAGCCAAAGCAATGTTGAACGGTGAAGAAATCAACCCTGTAGCGTTAAGCATAGTTGAATTATGCAAGGCATCAGTTAGTCAGTTGGTAGAAAATTCAGTTAAATAAAAATTTCGTTAAAGGTTTGGGGGTCACTCTGAAGACATTTTTGGGCTTGGTTATGCTTAAACAATACCACCAAGCTGTTTTGAAGGAAAAGTGAGGTTGTTTTTTGGGTGATATTGAATTTCTTGATCCCTACTATACAGTACTACCATACTGCAGGATTCCATGTGTTTTAAAGGCTGCATTTTTCATAACTTTACTGTATTTTTTTGGCATGGATATCTGTAGGTAGTAACATTATTGTTATAGTCAATTATGTAAATAAATGTTGCAGTGTTGATGATTCTATTTCTTATATACTTCTAGCATCAAGGAATATTTAAGAAAAGATCTATTAGAAAAGTGTGCACTTTTGAACTTAATGCTCCAGAGATCAAGATTTTCCTAATACTGTGTTATCTTCTAGCAATTATGGTGATAACATGGACCACATTTAGCTTAGTGATTAGCAACTCTGATGAATTGATGTATCACACTGATAGATATGTTGCTTGTATGGCTCATGGTGACAATAAAGAATGCAGTAGATACAAAAAAGAAATTGAGGACTTGTCTCATCCGTCACTGCACTTGATTTATACTGTGATGCTTGCATTCTTCAACTTTTCCAGTCTGCCACTTGTGGTACAATTTAGAACAGTAAAACATTCTGTGACATCAGCTGCTAGGAGAATGAGCAGGAGATTGACTATTACTAGCTAGTTAGCTGCAGATTTTTATATAGTGTTTTTGTACCATTAGTTTTTTTATTTGTACATTTTGTGTGAATCAATTGACAAATTAATAGTTTTTGAAGCTAGTAAATTTTTCCATAAGTTTATTCATGTGTCACATTTTTCTCTGCATATGCACTTAAAATGGTAGCAGTTTATGGCTGATGTCACGGTTGCTGGCCATGTAAAGTGCCCCACTTGGAAAGTACGTAAGGTTTGGCTACCATTTTTGCTCTGAAAAATCAACAACTATTTCCATGTGCCAATTGATGTAAATTGACTTCTAGGAGATTATTAGAAACCTTTTGTGGGTGTGTACGTCTTTGATAGTCTCGTGTGGCCAGACCAATTTTTCTCAAAAAAAAAAAAATTTTTTTCTCAGCACAGTACTTATCTTATCAATTAGAATTATAAGTGCCTGTTTGAATTCTAATCAATAAATGTCATGCTGAAAATGTGGTCTGGCCATGCCGGCAAGACTAAGGGTTGTTCATTTCACATCCAGAGGTAGACAAACATGTGTCCCACCCACCCATCTCCTCCCCCCAGGAATTTTAAATTGAGGTCATACAAGACACTCTAATAACATTCACTGACAGATACACTGCTGCATTGTATTCAATACAGTTTCAGTGAGGAAACCAATCTTGTATTGTAATTGGTTGTATACATGTCCCAAGCCTAGAAATAAAACTTTACCCACTATGGCTTTGCCCAATCAGTGCATGGACAGGAATTCTTTTGTGTACCCATGTCTTGACAAAAATGGATAATCTAATCTAATTTTTATTTTAATGCAGGTTATCCTGCATTAATGGCCTGTGGGCAACATGTACCTGCAGCCAGGGAAAATGTACACACACAAATTATTACAATCACATACTACTTACACTATTACAGCTAATAATTACAGTTGATTGAGGTTGGTGGGAATTGGTTCCCTAGAGCAACGATAACAAGGACATAGAAAATGGTATGTACAGGCTCTCTCAGAATTAAAGTTGTCAGTAAAATGAGTCCAGAAGTAGTTAGTTATGTGATGCTTGATTGTGTTAGTAGATAATGATAGGTCTAAGACTGTTATGTAAACAGTTATAAAGTCTCGCGATTCTGTTGAAGTAAAAATGGTGTTGAGTTGTTGTTGATGCATGTCCTTGGTGGATTCCAGACCTCATAGTACTGCTAGCAAAAGTGATATGATGATTGATATTAAAGTTATCTGTTGGTGATTTAGAAGATTTTATAAAGAACATTAGGTCATGAAGTTGGTAGATATACATAAGTGGCAGTAGATTCAGTTGTTGCAGTCTAGATTTGTATGATGAATTATAGTCATTTAAGATGTCATTTAGTAGCTCTACGTTGTATATATGCGTTCTAACATGGTGATATCTTTTTGTTGTGGTCTCCATAGTTGTGAACAGTACAGAAGTTGAGATGGAACTAGTGCAATGTATAGTTGTTTCTTAGCATCGATACAGATACAGAAATTTTAAAGGTTCGTCTGATGAGTCCTATATAGTGTTTGATAAGCTTTTGTGGAGATAATGTTATAATGTGCTGACCAGTTAAAATTAGATGAGAAAGTTACACCAAGATCTTTGTGTTGTAGTGAAATTTTGATTGGATTTCCATTGATGGTATAAGTTGGATGATCTGTTGTAGTTGTTGGATAAAAGCAAAGGTGAATAAATATTGATTCATTGAAGAGTAGGTCTGATGTGGTGCTCCAGTTAAAAGCAATATTAATATCAGTTTGTAGTTTTCTGGTATCCTCAGTGGATCTGATTACATGAAGGCACTTTGTATTGTCAACAAATATGAAAGGAATTGCAGATCTAATGCATTTAGGCAGGTCATTGATAAAGAAGACGGGCAGTAGAGGTCCTATCACGTTCCCTTGAGGAACCCCTGAAAGTACATTACATAGCTCAGAATATGAGCCCCTATTTTGACACAGTGAGGTTTAAGATAGGCTTCAAACCACTTCCGGGCATTACCAGTTATTCCAATAGACTGTAGTTTTATAAGAAGACATTCATGTGATACGGAATCAAAGACTTTTCTGAAATCCATGTATACAACATCAGTTTCACACTTATGTTCAATTTTTCCGCAAATACCAGTAGCTGTTATATTGTTGACCTTTTAGGTAGGAATCCAAATTGATGCTTGGTGGCTTTTTTTACTTACACAGTCAATTGTATTATTGTACACAACTCTTTCTAACACCTTGGAGAGGATACATAATAGTGAGATGGGTCTGTAATTGGACACAGAAGATTTGTCACCTTATTTGTGGATAGGAACTACACAATGAGTGTGCCAGTCACGTGGAATAGTACTTGTGTAAAACAGGTGGAAAATTATTTGAAGTAATGGTACTACACAGTGTTTGAATACTTCAGGGCTTAGGTTATCAATGCCGCATGCTTTGCTGACATCAAGAGACGTGAGTAACTGAAACACCGTCAGAGTTTGTGAACTAATATCATTGAATGTTTGGTTGCTTGGTTGTGATTCTGGTATACTTATTGGCGCGTGTGATGATGAAAACACGGAGTAGACATATTTGTTAAACAGTTGAGCTTTGTCTATGTCAGTGGATACACATTCATCATTGTAACACATTTTGGCTGGAAAATTATCATGTCCTTATACTACAGATATACTGAAAATTTTTGTTATTATTAGTATGAGTGTAATTTAAAGCGAGGCGGGATTCAAAGTCAGATTTAGCTCCAGCTATCATCAGTTGAAGTTCACTTTGTAAATTGACTACTTTGAGCCTTTTTCTCTCAGTGGGATGTCTTGCTATTTGCCATTTAGAGGTATGGAGGCACTTAATGTTGTGACGGATTGCTGATTTGAACCACCTAGGTTGGTTTGATTCTCTGAGATCTTGGGAACATACAAATTCAAGGTGCTATTTACAGCTGTTTTAAGGAATAGACAGATAAATTCAGGGTTGTTAGAGTTTAATGCTAGGATAAAATCATATTGACTAAGAAATTGGTTTATATCTTCCCAGTTGGCATTGTTGTAATTGAATCTTTATGTGCTTTTGTAGGTTTCAGTTGAAGACATGTTCGACAAGAAGAGTTATCATGTAGTGGTCAGATGAAAGAGCAAGTGGTAAACTTGTATATGTATCAATATGACGAAGACTGTTAATATTAGATAATGCTATGTCTAGAGTATTGCCAGCATGGCGGGTAGGACCAGTTACAAATTTGGTTAGATTGAGGTTATACGCCACTTTAGCAAAGTCATCTACTATGGAAGAGTAGCCACTGTAGGTATTCCAATCGATGTCTGGTAAGTTTAAGTCTCCAAGTAATCATCTTCTCAGTGCCGTGGAGAGAATTTAAATAAGATACTAGCGATGTGTTGCATTGATCAGAGGAGTTGGGCGGGCAATATATCAGACAAACAAAAATACTAGTACTGGAGTCAATTTCAGCTGAGATTATTTCAAGATTGTTTGGTGGAGAAAGCTGTGTTATTTTGAGTATGTCCTTGAAGGCAAGCAATACACCTAGCCTCCACCTCTGCTGTCACAGTCTTTTCTGAGAACTGTGTAGCCAGAGGAAAAGATTTTGCTTGTTTGTAAGCCAAGTTTCTGTTATTGCTATTATGTCAAAGTTTTCTGAGTATACATATGATTGGAAGTTGTTCATTTGTTTGTCAAACTGCGTGCATTCTACAAAAGTATGTCAAGTTTACTACTGGTTGTACTTATTGTAGATATAGGAGAGACTCCGTTTGACATGGAATTACTAGTTTCAAAGCCATGTTTGGAGGCAAGAGCAGTGTTTTTAGAGTGTAAGTCGAGCTTTTCATTGATGTAAGGGATAAAATTGTTTATCTGATTGATGGAGTCATTAACAGGATCAGTGTGTATGCATTCTGTGAGGTTGGTACTTGAACTGTACGTCAAATTCATTAGGTAGTTGATTGTTCCACGAGTCACTACTGGACAATTTGTCCATGATAATCCAATGAAAAAAAATGTTCAACCTGTGGAAAGTAAAGTCTTCATTGGGTGGTCCCAATGAAATTTTATTTTCATAGCATTTTAATTGGGCAAATTAATGAAAAACCGATGAAAAGTCTTACCAATGAAAAGTCCATGAAAATCGTTTCACAGAGTTTTCAGTGGTAATTTTTCATTAGGTTTTCATTGGTTTTTCATTAATTTGCCCAATTAAAATGCTATGAAAATAAAATTTCATTGGGGCCACCCAATGGACACTTTACTTTTCACAGGTTGAACATTTTTTTTCATTGGATTTTCATGGGCAATATGTCCAGTAGTGGAGTTATTCAATTATTGGAGGAGTCCATTTCGGTTTCAATGGACTGGGGATGAGAAGATACAAAGATAGAATCAATAATTTGGCCGTGTAATTTACTTTTAACAAACATTTTGTTGGAGCGAATTCTGTTATCCTTCCGCTCAATACCAGATTGAATAAGTGACCACCTTTCTTTAAGTAGGAGTGACTAGCTATAAACTAGTAGACTATTGCTCAAAAGCCTCATGCATGACATTTGAGCACTTTCATGGCTCCCACCTATTAAGGTCATACTCATGGAATATGGACTAAAGTCTACATTATTATGCTAAGGTAACTTTGCCTGTATAGGTGTTCTATTATTATTATTATCATCAATTTACCAAAAAAGGAAGGCATAACTTACACAAAAGCAAAGCCTGTACAAGGTGTCCGCCTACAAAAACAAACATACATATACATATACCTATATACAGTACACTACAAACTAAACAGTACACAACAAAACACAAAACAGTGATTAAGAAGTTATACGTATTATGACGTCAAAATTAAGGTGGTACTTCATCATGTGATCAATTGATTTTTGATTTTACAGTACAGTGTAATGGTACGCTGACTTCTGCGTTGGCTAACGCGACGGGTGAATTTAGGACCACGGTGGTGAACGAGATAGAACAAATCTGTGCAAATGATGGCGACAACAGCCGTGCAAACTTCGGAGCAATCCAAGGAGCAACTTCCTGTTGAAAGGTAAATCATAGATAATGTAGGCATAGTGTACGGCGTGCTGATCGATGTAGTGGCATAGTACCTCCATTCCCAGCTAGTCGGTGTATGCACTGTGTGCTAGGCAGTACGTGGTCGGGTACACTGACTAGCAGAGTTGTACCTGAACTGCTACTGTGTATGCCGTGCAATTTTTTGTGCGCCGGTGACATTCAAGTTTGTTTCGGCCTAACCTTTGAGTTCAGTAGCTAGTTAGGAAAACTTGATTACTTGCCTCATCTATGGCATGTGGCCAGGAGGTAATTTTTCAATATTCATTGTTACTTACATTTTAATACATTCGTTGAGCAACAAGAGACATAATTATTCTGTTCTGTAAAACGATAGTGCATGGATCAGTCTTTCCTCAGCATTAAAATATTATTATTATTATTATTGTTAATTAGCAAAGCCCACTAGGGGCAACACGCTAATGAGCATTATACAATCACATATTATAGTATATTACTTACAGCGTTCTTAAATGTTTCAAGATCTATTGTGTCGATGTTAGGAATTTGAAGGGAGTTCCATTGAATAATTGTTCGAGGGAGGAAGGAGTATTTGTACACATCAACTCTTGTTTGCAATTGAGTTAGCTTGAGAGGATGTTGAGCACGGGTGGAGGACATATAATATATAGGCCCTGATACAGGCCCACATGATTGATAACAGCAAAAATGAACTAGAGGTGGTGGGGTGAAAAGTGAGGTAGGTAGGGATGAGAAAAAGTAATCAAGTTTGCTTGACCCAAGGATGAACCTATCTTGACCAACTGAACTTGGTAGTGCAAACTGTAGCCAGCTGAGCTAGTAAAAAGAATTGACAACATTGATGAATCATGAACAAACTTCCGGCCATAAACTGTGCAATTTGGGGTCACAAAAATAAAAATGATTGCGCAAATTCTGATTTGTCACCCACTTTTGAACCATCATAGATGACCATCATAGATGAAGCTTGCAACATATAAAATGTACAGAAATGTTTCCTGATTTGTTTGTAGGGAAATACATTATGCCCATTCTCTGTATGTAGACGTTTGCTGTATATTCAGGTTTTTTCTCACCTCAGCTTCTACATACGTACTGCTCAAATGCAACGTCGTTTTGAAAGAATGCAAGCAATTAAAAAACTCGTTAATTAATGGGTGTGGCACCCATTTTGTTTGTGAGTATTCATCCCAAACGAAATGGGATGAATACTCATGAGCGAAACAGATGCCATGCCCTTTAATTAGCAAGTTTTTAAATTACTTGCACTCTCGCAAGGCAACATTGTGTTTGAGCAGTACCATAAATGTGCTAATATGTATAACACATAGCCTATGTGATATGTGTTATACAAATACTTAGTTTTTCAGGTAAATGTGCAGGCTGAGGTGGGTTGCCAAGTCCACAAATTCTATACACCCATGCTAATGATTTTAAGTCTAAGAATTTCTGGGGTAGGAGAAGTGGGTAAAATATACCAGTATAGCATTGAGTTTTATCAAGCTTACCATAGTGGCATTGTTGCATTAGTAGCCCCATCAATCTGTCTTGTACCAAGCTAACTAGCATTTAGTTGTTGGCTTTACTGTTTTCTTATGTAACAAGTGCTTAATGGGTATGTATTATTTATGAAAACAATATTAATCTATCAGGATTGCTTCAGACCACAATCTGTATGCATATACTAATACAATTAATTTAAAAATGATGTAGGGTTCCAGTGATAAAAAGTAAAGATCTCACATGAATAACATTTTAGTTCCATTTGCAAGAATTATGAATGATGATAGCTATTACTATGTGAGAAATCCCTACTTTGGCATGTTATCACTGGTCATCTGTTCAATATCAAAGATTTTTGTTATAATCATACAGTATGGTGGTAATCATACTGTATGATTATATCAAATAGGCTATGTGTTATAGGCTATAGGCTATGTGATTTAGGCTATGTGTTATAGGCTATGTCAAATAGGCTATGTGTTATAGGCTATGTGATTTGATTGTATAATCATACTGTATGATCCCTAATACTGTATAATCATACAGTATTAGGGATCATGGAGATTTGGGTTTTCCTAGCTAAAAAAATCACCCCAAAACTAGCTTCACAACTCCATCCTGGCACCTTGGCAGTATTGGTTAGGTATAACCAAGTTCAAAAGTGCCTTCGGTATGATCCTAAAGGCTTCCAATAAATTGTTACGAAATTAAAAAAAAATTATCCAATGGAATTTTCTACTGATAACTGCCTGCCTGATGCCTTCAGGCAAGCATAACTCGATAACGGCTAAGGCTATGGGCTTGATTTTTTCACTGTTTGATGTTGCTTCGTCCCAAGACGTGCCTTTTGGCATACTGCCGTACGTACAATGCATGCATCATGGACTTACCTTTGTCCTCCTTTGTGACCCATTTCTTTTTGCTGACAGCCCAAGGTGTTGATTCGCGGTAGCATGATGCATGGCTTCCCTACAGTACATTTGTAAACAGGAGTCGCCCATATTTTCCGTGGTAACTGGACTGATTGCAGAGATGATTCTAACACTGCTCTTCGTTTGTAACGCTGTGTAACGGGCTGAACATAGCTGAAAGCGAAGCGTAATGGCCACTGCACTTTTGAGGCAGTAATTGGTAGTTGGGGGCACGCGAATCGTATTTTCGTGGTGACTGGATTGTTGCAGAGGCACTTCTTCTACTGTTTTTCGTCTGTAGCACTGTGTAATGGGCTAAACATAGCTGAAAGTGAAGCGTAATGGCCACTGCACTTTTGAAGCAGTTTTTGATAGCTGGGATGCGCGTTCAGATGAAAACATTAATTCTGGTGCCATCCTTTCTTTTGATGTGGTATGCATGGGTTCACCAGTCATAATGTTACAGAAAAAGTAAACAAACAAGTTTAAGGAAAAATTAGAAATTTTAAGTTTGATTAAGGATCATAGAAAAAAAAGTAGGGAAACAAGGGAGGTCACCTACACCTGCAGATATACTAGTGAACATTTAATCCCTAATCCAGTCTATACCCAAGACCATGACTGAATTAGGGATTAAATGTTCACTAGTATATCTGCAGGTGTAAGCGACCTCCCTTGTTTCCCTACTTTAATTTCTAATTTTTCCTTAAACTTGTAGCTATATACCATCATTCATATTTCTTGTTTAACTACTTCTTATTGCTGGAACCCTACATCATTTTTAAATTAATAAATTTTAACTTGTTAACTTTTTTTGTTATAGCATAGCTATGGTACACGTGTGCAGCTCCCTGCTATCTTGAGTGAGCTACACAATAGAGTAAGGGGTGTGGTTTCCATGTCTTGTTTTCTACAGGAAAACTGCAGCTACTGTATAAGCAGAAAATTTGATAAGGAATTGGTTGACAAATTTTCAATGAAATCATCAAACTGAAATCCACAGGTAGCTAAAAATATCAGGAGAACCTACAAAGGTTATTCTGACAAAGATCTACCCAACGTTGGAAGATAGTTATGCTAGATAGCTAGCTACTGAACATGGTCCCACAGCCAGACATTTCTCTGTACCTTCAGATTTTTTATATGTGGGCTAGAGGCACCTGTGAGGTGTTCTCCTAGCTACCAAGTGACTATTTTAAGCTATATCGCTCGAGCTGCATGACTATCACTTGGGATGATTTCATGACCCCATCAGTTCTTGATGCGGTCTGTGCATGATTAGCGTGGGCCCCTGTGAGCAAGAGGAACCATCAAATTTAAATTCGTCAAATAGACAAGCTGTTAAATTTGCCAAATATTTTCCCGTCAAATTTTCTGCTTTTACGGTAGATCATTAAGGGGCGTGGTCACTATGCTCTATTGTTTAGGGGCATGGTGGCATGTCCTGGTCGTTTAAGCGGTGTGGTCACAATGCAATCATTTATAGGTGCAGCTACAGGTATCTACTCCCCACTTACAGTAACGCAAGTGCTTCAAATAGTTTTATGGCATCAAAGTATTTTCCTCTAAGGAAAGTGGAGATACAGAAAATTAATGTCTTGGTTGCATGAAGAAGAAGATGACCATGTAATTGAAGAGATAAAAAGGAAAGGCAGTGACTTATTGGAACCAGAAAAGGCATTCAAAAGTTCATTTTCAGTATTTTCATACTAGTTCAATGAACATATATGCAGTGCTTAATATAAGTAATGAAAGGGGAAACATATATTCTTACCCACACCAAGTGAACGAGATAATAGTGGTTGTAAACAGTCATGTAAAACTTGTAATTTAATACCAGGTATCTTGAAACAATCTTGTGCCAAGTTAATTATGATGTTTCCTGACAGAACCCCAAAAGTATGTCTAGTCAAATCTTCTGTGCTGGATAAATGTAATACCTAAGTTTATATAAAATGGGTAAGAAATTATGTTAAACTAAGAAATGTATTAATGTGTGCAGTTATTCATTCAGTGGTCAGTACATTGTTGTATAATTTATCTGAAGTAAGTGACACAGTACATGGCATAGTGCATGATACAGAGAATTACTGGCTTTGGAATGATGATGGCTGTTTGTTTAGAATAAAATGAAGTTGAAACTAACTCCAAAACAACTCAGTGCTCTGATGAGGGACTTGTGAAAGCTTCCCATGGACTAAATCACTAAAATAAGAAGAGCAATGGCACTGCATGTTATGATTTTTTAGCATACATAATTCTTTCCCATTATATACTTACTCTACCATGTCATAGCTAAGTATGTACTGTTAAACAGTTAAATAATGTTGTATGCATAGCTACCAATGCAAGGATAGTGTAAAATGAATTTTACTGTTGGCTTGATGAGTAGAACCCTTGAAGCAATACCCAACAACGTACGTACAGGCTTTGCCATTTGTGTTCACCCTCCAGTGCCCAACAGATCAATAATGTATACTAAGGAAGGCAGTACTATAGAAGTGTATATTCCCTGGAGATGCTTTCTCATTCACAAAAATCTACATATACAGTAGGTTCTTAAGCCTTGTTATTACATGTTACATAATTGCAAATTAAAAAAAAATGTTAGTGGTTGCCTCGGTCTAAATATTTCAAGGCTAAAATTTTTGCTGATAGCCCCAAAACCACAAAATCAGCAAAAATTTTCCCCATCGAAATATTTAGGCTATACAGTATCTATGCTGCTGCATAATGAACATACTAATCTATTATTTTGACTCGTTAGAAACATTGTGCAAACAAATATTCAGGGGAAATAGCGATTACTAGCTAAACAAGTTTCAGTCCAGCAGCTCGATCAACCAGACTTCATACATCGTGGTGCATTTGCACAATGTTTCTAAATTTTAGTAGCGAGTTGACATAATAGATTAGTAAGCTCATTGACTAGGATGCTCATATTGTGTTGCAGGCGAGTGGACTATAAATGCAGTCAGCTTTAGACACTTTTTCAGATGCACTTTTAATTTCTAATTGGTTTAAACATCGTGTGAGACACTATGACAGGGAAAAAGTGGATTGGCCATGCAAGACTACTTGCAGAGGTACCTAGTACAAATATAGAATATTGTTAAGTGTATAAAATTCCAAGAAGAGTTGGATACCCACCACATAGTCTAATACATTTTGGGAGTGTTTGCAAATCCACAAAAAATTTTATTTTTAGCAACATTGCTCAACCTCAAAATATTTGCCCCTCAAAATATTTAGGCTATATGGTAGTAGAGGCGCAACTATCTATGGCAGCAGGCAAGTGGCCTACAGCTTCAGACACTTTTTCAGAGGCGCTTATAATTTCTAATTGGTTTAAACATCATGTGAGACATCGTGACAGGGAAAAAGTGGATTGGCCATGTAAGACTACTTGCAAAGGTACCTAGTACAAGTATAGAATATTGTGAAGGGTATAAAATTCCAAGAAGAGTCGGGTCCTCGGTACCCGGGTCCACTCTTTTTACCTACCTCTCAGTATCAATATAAAATATTCTAATTCCCAAATTAATATCAATAAATTACAGTTCCCACCGCCCTTCCCAACACTTTGTGTGGCTTTTATAACCAAGAAACAAACACTACATTATGAATATGACAAAGGACTTCATAATAAGGATTCTAATTTCATGTAGGTGCCATGTTTCATTGTGTAATCACACGTAGCAGTATGTCATAGGACTGTGATGCGTGACCAACCTCCTCCTCTGGCTATTTGTGCTGATGTTTGACATGTATGAAATTTAGGATGTGTGTTTATGCACTACTCATGATCATGGTCTATTGACTGATGATAGTGTAGTTATTTCATTTCCTAGTTTCCTATATAGTATTGTGTATTCATGAAGTGACATATCATAACTATTATGTCTTTGTTGGTTACATGCAAGCCTCAAGTCAAATTTGGAAATGTTAAGCTACATCTATGCACTACTCATTTGTGCTGCTGTTGCTGTCCTTACCACTCTGGCTGCTTATCTTAAATGGTTCAACCCTATATTGACCTGTAGAAATAGTCTGGAGGCTTGACATGGCTGTGGACAGGTCCAGTGAGGTGGGATGGAGAACAGAGATGTAGCACTTCATTTTTTACAGGCAATGTGTGCATGTGTACAAGTTGGTCTTAGGCAGTCCATCATCATCTTTCTCTATTTGCTTATGCTTTATGTGTATCTGAGAAAACCCACACTCAATCAAATCACCCTTTTACTGTGACTGGATTACAATAGACTTCCAAGCAATGCTGAAAGATCTGGTTTTCAGAACAGTTTTTGCAAACCTGTGAAACCCTGAGTGGAGGTTTGGCACCATTCAACCACAATGAGCCTGACATTGTTGAGGTGGATGAGTGAGTTTTTAAAGAGCTAGCTAATCTCTCTCTTCATCAGTTGACAGTAATTGGGTGTGAGCAGAGTCCACAGGAATCCTGCTAGTTGTCTTGCAAATGGTACAGTTCTATATTGTGATATATGTTCATACTGTGACATAAACCTTGGTGATGTATGATATAGAGTTTTTCTATTATAGATCTTGTTGTCCTTTACTAGCCCACATATCACCCTCATGTAAAATCATTAACTATGTGAAAAGGGGCAGACATATTTTGTACACCTATAGTTTTCAATGCTGAGAAGTTGTGCACCATTAGATGATTACTTTAAGGATTTTTTTTGTGCATAAAGCTGGGGTGTTGTAAATTCATTCACATAATCTGCCCTATCCACCCCTAGTATCTTCTATATAAAGCTGAAAAGCTGTCTGTCTGTCTGCATTTTTTCTTCATGACTCCGCCAACTCAACAGCCAAAGCACATATCAACATAGGACTTTAATGAAATTAAGCGCTCATCATCTAGCCACTCCAAGTTTGTTGTTACAAATCACTGTGTGCTTTTGTTTGCTCTCTACAGAGTGTTGAAGACGTTGGTGTAGAGGAAAACTCGAGCTACATTCCTGTCAAAACCACCAACAAACAGCCAAAGCGTTAGTGCATAGAACTGTTAACCCAAAGGTCCAGTCTGCTCATGACAACTTTTTTTCTTCTCAGTGCCACCTTTTCATGACACACTTTTTCATATGTCAGCTATTGACGACGCTTACTCGGCAATCTGTGCATATATCGACATGATTCACATGTAAAATGAAACACTCACCATCTGGCTACGTTGCAAAGTTTATTTGCAAGCTTCTACATATGTTTAGTTAATGTGGTTAATGTGGAATCTGAAATAGTCCTGCACGTAGGGCAGGTACCATTGCTAGTTTACAATATAGTAGCCTCTAATTGCCAAATGGTTCAGTAGAGAACTGTTGACTTCCTGTAATTTCATGCCATATCATTCAGTAACCTGAATTGCTGGAGATGCAACGCAGCCTATGTACCAATTATCAATCTAGGTCGGTTAACAGTACGTACCTCCTTGGAAGATGCATGCATTAAGGAATCTAGTGTATTGTCTAGATACGTAGGTTATCCAAGTTCTAATTGAATTGTGTACCACAAAGTACATATACACTTTATATTGTATGTAAGCCTCTTATTGTGGTATCTGTGTATTTCCATTAAATTTGGCAATCATATTTTTGGTCTATATGGTAGACTCAGTGGCTATTGACACCTAACACATAGAGGTCTTCAGAAGAATCTGAAAACATGTATATTTATGGGACATCATTACATCTGACCTTACGTCATGTAATAGCCATGACAATCTATGTGGAGTTCTGGACATTTTTGTAACTTGGCTTCAGCAATGGTTGTTAGAGACTTTTTAAAGAAACAGTGAGGGGTGGATGTTTGTCAGTGTGGTAAACAAAGATTATCCAGCAAAGAAAAGTCAGTGACTGAGTGTACTTTAGTTACCAACAATTTTTGACCAAATGCAAGATTCATCCCACCAACCACAGTTAAGCAGCTTTAGCCACAATACTCCACAGACAGTATGGGTATATAGTGATTAACAACATACTCATTCAGTAGCTGATTTGCTCGGGTTTTTTCAAGACGCTAATAGAATGTCCATGTCCATGGTTCCATAAAGCATCGCAGCTATTACATGACGTAAGTTCAAATGTAATGGCTTTTCATAAATATACATGTTTTCGGAAAATCTCTATAGAGCATGGTCAGAAATAGAAGTTGATATTCAGTAAATTAATTCCCACATACTCGTGTACTTTAAAATTGTTTATTTCTTTAATACAGTAATATAAGAAGCAAGGACATCACAGATAGTCCAATTCCATTGATACATGTTGATTTTCATAGTGTGATGGTAACAGATATTCCTTGCTCTCCTAAGAAACTTGCTTTTAAGAACGAAGTGGAGAACAATGATTCTGAGTCAGTTCTTGAAAATAAGGGGCGTAGTGATTCAGATATTAAAGATAACTGTTTAGAAGTAGAGAGTAGTGCACAGCATTCTACTACAAACCTTCCTCAGAGAGTGAGCCACAGTGTTAGCACTGGTGAAGTTAAACTTACACCATACAAGATAGCAGCGGTTTGTGCTATATGCTTCATCATTGGATGCTTCACATTGCCAATCATTTTCTACTACGTTAATGATGGAGAGAGAATAGATACAGAGGAGGTGTGTTTGTTAGTTACAGGAATTAATGTTTGTGTCTACCTTATATTTAGTCAAGGGGAAAATGTATTGTCACTTGTGTATGTAGAGTTCTTCAGTAAAACAGTTCCTGTTGTCGTTTCTGCTAAGGAAACTATTAGCTATTTATATAGTGTTGTTCCAGTTTTTAGTACCAAAGCCAACTGATTTGATAGCTATTCCTATTCTAAAAATGGAAAGATTCCATGGAAACTGGAACTACTCCTTATTTGAACTTGCTTAGACTTGAAACTGTTGTACTTGGAACAACACTATGAATGTTAATTAAAACATAGTCAAATTATGATCCAAACCTTTATAGTCAAAATGGGATTTGTGATTTTACAAGAATTTCTGGTTTTTTAATATAATTGAACAACCACAATAGTTTTTTTTGTAAGCAAACCACACAAATTATCAGACATCATGGTACAGATGTTAACTGGCCCAAAGTAGAGAAAATGTTTTGCACACTATTTTGCATTTTCAAGCATTTAATTGACTGTTCTGATAAAATGTCAAGATCAATGTATTGATAAAATGTCAAGAAAATGTGGACATGCTATTTGGGAACCTTAGCCGTGTGTCTGCCATGATGTGTAGTTACACATTTTCTTCCATATAGTGTAGTTTGTCAAAACTTGATGATTCAAACTCTTGCTCGGAAGATGTTGTCCACTTGTATGAAGCTCTCAGAGCAACAAACCTGTCAAATTCATCTTGTATTAATAGTACAAAGGATCTATTTTGTGATAATCTGGATATATGCCGTAATTCTTCTAACGTAAATTATATAATATGTCGAGTAGTACGAGTGGAGTATTGTAGTGAAGAATGGATGATGTTAAAAGTTGAGGAAACTGAAAAGTTTAATTGTGATGAATTTGTCCAGTTGAAGTGTTCTGATCAATTTGGTAACAATGGTTCTGTCTGTCTACCACTGTGTGAAAAATTTTCATATTTTGGTGAAACGTTTACCACTGCATATATTGTTCTCAATGGCATTTCAAATGGGGTTAACATCATTGGAGGAATCGTTGTGATAATTGTCTCTATTCGGAAAAGAAAGAAAATGTAATGCTATCTTTGCTGTTTGATCGTTGCATGATTTTTTTGTCTTAATGAAGGTTTCTTTTCCCTCAAGTCTTGATAGTGGTGAATGCCGTTATTATGACAATTGTATGTAAGTTTATGTAAGTGTGTTTTAGAGGGTAAACTTTATTTGTGAATGTAATATGTATATGATTTTCCTGTTGTTTACAATACAGAAGTGTTGGGAATGTTGGTATCATGACTTGTATAGAAACTAAGTTTGTAGGATCAAGATGTGATCAAGATATGCAGTTGTGTGGTATTAGAAGTCAGCGTACTACACCATTGTGTTAACAAAAAGAGCAAAAATTCAATTTTCATGCATATGTAGCTTATATAACTGATTGAATTTTTACACTGTCATTGGTATACATACAAAATTTCTGCGCATTGCCCAAGCCATTAGGGTTTTTTCTTCTTTTGCACATTTTTATGAAAAACCAAATTGATTGCATTGAAATTTTGCAAGGCAAGGTTCAGTATCAAACAGTATGGTCGTACTGTTTAAGTAGAGATCATGGTGAATGTTTCACGTGCTGCCTAAAATTCTGCCTTTAAAAATCATTCTACAGACGTTTTACGTGGCGAAAATCACCTTTACGGAATAGTACTAGTCCATATAATACATAAAACAGCATTAAAACACTTACAGGTGGCCGGATACAAAATTTTTAAAAATCGCCAACAACTCCTATTTTAGTCTCACTGCCTCACTCACTGTCTGATCACAGTCACAAGCCTAGAGCCCAAACGAAGCAGCACACTGTCACCATTTTACGCCACAACAACAAACTCACCGGTGGGATGTGCCTTTTGGGGTTCCGACGAGTATACGCCCTGTTCGCCTTGTCTTTCCTTTTATCTTCAATCAGGTTGGTTGTCTTCTTCTTCAAGCATCGAAACCATACCAAGGCATTAATTTTCCGTATCAACACTTTTCTGTAGACACCACAAAATTATTTCAGAAAGTGTTTATGCTGCTGAAAGAGTGGGGCGCTTACAATTTCAAGTGTTGCACGTGAAACATTAAGGCTGCTGAATTGTCATTTCGACTTTTGTCGACACCTGGACTGCAATCGACGAAGAGATTTGAGATGGACTGATACTCGATGGCTTGTTCCTCTGAACACTGACTCAACCACTCAGTGCCGGAAGGCAAGATCAGTGAGTGATTCATGTGATGGGATAGTACTCAAGTGGAAATTGTATTATTTCATCCTGTTAGTCAAGATTAAGCTCCAGACAACTGAAAGGGCCTGTTTGTTCGAACAACTTCTGGCCTGGGTAAATAGAACACAGAGCATCGTACTGAGACAGGTCATAGATCTGAGCGCCACTGCTACTACGATCAAAGATAAGCTATGCATGCTACTACGGGCCTATGTGCTTCCAATTTTTGCACAGTACGTACTTTAATAAGCTGTAACTAGCTAGCTGTGCTACAACAAAAGAACTAAATAAACTAGCATTTTAAAAAATTGTTAAGTTAAAAATGAAGTAGGGATCTATGCATAAAAAGTAGTGAAACAAGAGATGAATGATGATGGTATTGCAGCATAGCTCGATGGGAACGCCCCTACTTTGGCACATTAGGTATAATTTTGCTCATTGCCAAAGTAGGGACTTTCCCACCGAGCTATGCTGTAATACCATCATTCATCTCTTGTTTCACTACTTTTTATTGCCTACTTCAATTTTAAATTAACAATTAGTTTTAAAAATACTAGTTATTTTTCAACTCGACTGATTATTCATGTAAAAAAGACTGATTTTCTGTCATACCCACTAGGTAAATCACAGGAGGGAACAAGTTGAAAATTGGAATGTAGGTAGAATAACCATCATAGTGCAAACTTTTAAAATAACTGCCATGGAACATTTAATTTTAACAGAGTTTTACTAATAAAGAACAGTTTGCTCCTACCAGGCAAGCCGCTTAAGGGAATATGCTGAAAATCAGTATGTGGTATTGATATCGTAGAAGAGTCGTATAATGTAGTAGAAATTGGATTAAAAACATCATTTATCATGTAAAAAGCCAAACATGTGTAACAAGTGTGCAATCAAGATACGTTAATAGTGCAGTCAGTCATCCTAACAGAGCATTCATAATCACAGTTGCAAAAGTAAAATACAATATGTATAATAAGCACACACAATTAAAAATGTATTCTGTTTTCATGTAGAAAAGGAAAAAAAAGCAAGTGGTAGCTTGACCAAAGCACTGATAATAAAAAAAATAGTAAACCTTCAAACTTTGTCTTATTTTCTTCATACTTTCTTCATCCTCTTATTCTTCTTTTTGCATGACTTAGAAAAATTGCTATAGCTCATGTATGCTTTAGTTGATTTATTTCAAATTTGGTGGATAGTAGAGAAGCATAACATGACACATTTACAGTTCAATCTTTGTGTAGATCAGATAAGAACAAGCATGGTAAACCACATTAGGGAACAGATTGAAAATCATTTTGTTGAAAGATTAACCATCATAGGAGTGCCTTTTGGTGGTTTGAAAACAATTGAGAAAAAGACCATCGAGTCACAACAAAAGTGCCAACCATGTACGATCTACTTAGTTTCATGAATAACAAGTTGATGTTGTGCTACTTCTAAAAACCAGGCACCATGCAGCTAGCTAACTCATCTGGAATTAACTATAGACAGTATATGCTACTATGAATTAACCAACTATGTATTACTACTTTACAATAGGGTAGTTTTGGGTTGTGCAATAACATTATTAGCTAATTCTCGTATTTTGTAATTCATGAAATATTCGTAATTCGTTCAATTATGTTGCTATGCACTGCTAAGAAGCGTTTGTTAACAAACCGCTTTTACCAACATATTACGCACAGAAGTATCTTCTAAACTGTTATATAATGTGACTAACGTGTTTTTTCCCACAAATTCTCTTGACAAAGCCTCAAAGCTGCTCTTCATTTTCGTTCGCGTATGTAAGGGATACGCCCCCTTTCAACTCGAAGCGATAGGCTATTCCTGGTAGTGTACGAGGCCTGCACCATTGTTTTTCAGTTGCTAAACGCCTGAAAACCTCAAGGAGAAGGTAGTCTGAGGAAAGTCGCCACACCCGTATTTCAGTCTTAGATTAGATTATCCATTTTTGTCAAAAGACAAGGGTACACAAAAGGCTAAGCCTGTAAACGTGCTCCCCTTCACAAAAAGCACATACAAAACAACACACACACATGTACACTGAATAAAAAAACAAACAAACAAACAAAAAAAACACTGAACAGATGTATTAAAAGCTTAATTATACAAAACTGAAGACATATAGTTGATGCTACACAAAAAGAAATCGACGAAGAGCAGAGTGAAAAGCAGCACGATTCGACAGTCCGCCAAAAAGAAACCACCTCAGAGCGAAGTTCACCTGTGCAGAAGTTTAATACAGATTTCATTTCACTTTTACTTCTTATGTAAAAGCTGCTTTTACCATTATTAAATGATTTTGCTCATGTGGGTGCGTACGGACAAACATAGGTAGACAGGTACACACACACACTTTAACGAAAACAATTTCAGTAAACCAGGCACGTGCCTGGTTTAAAAAGTAATTTATTGTCATGCCTACCAGACAAACCACTGAAGGGGATCAGAAAATTGAAATGTAATCGATTAATTATCTTAGAAAGGCTTATCAGTGGAATAGAATAATTGGTTTAAAACCTGTGAATTATAATGCAAAAACCAACTACCCATAGCATATAAATACTCTAGTAGTGCAGTCACCCTATTAGAGCAGTCAGCTACATTTTCTGTTAGAGAGCACTCAGCTATGGTACAAGTCACCCTGTAGAAAGTTCAGCTATACATAGCAAGTCATATTGTAAAGAGTTCAGTGAACAAGTCACCCTGTAGAGAGTTCAGCTACAAACAAGTCATCATTACAAATCTCCCTGTAGTAAGTTCAGCTACATTACAAGTCACCCAGTAGAGTATGTTACAAGAAGCGATTTCAGCTATACATTACAAATCATTCCAGTAGAGTTCAGGTACCTACATTGCAAGTCACCAGTAAAGAGTTCAGCTACAAACAAGTCACCCAGTAGAGACATAACAAGTAACCCTGTGGAGAGACTTCAGCTACATGACAAATCACTCAGTAGAGGTAGCTACTTTACAAGTCTCCCTATAGAAAGTTCAGCTATGTATTTTACTCAGGTGTTCATTCTGAAAATTGAAAATTGTTCAAAACTTTAATTTTTGTCTTTCATGTATAGTACATCTCCTTGATAATGCATTTAACAAGGTATCCTCATTAATTTGTGTATCATTTTCTAGCAATACAGTATTCATATGTGTGTTACACTTTTCTATCACAGCATTCTTTTTGTTCATTGTTGTGCTAAGTGTAAGCACTAAAAATCTTCTGTGTGGAAAAAAATTTCTTGCCAAAGAGAATCTTGCATCGCCATTTTGTCAGGTACAAGGTTAGTGGAATTAAGCACTTGAGAAATGTGTATTGTGAAGTTGTTGATGGTAGACAATTTGTGATAAAGCTACATGAAAAATACTTGTGATCGACTTTTAAAAAAAACTTTTAGGATTGGAGTTACTGTTACTAAAACATTTTGCAACCTAATACCTGTCTAGTCTGTATATTTACCTTTGTATTGAAACCAGGGGCATATCCAGGGTAGCAGCGGCGGAGGAAGTAGTTGATATGAGGGGGGGCTGGGCTGACCCAGACTTATTTCTATAGTTTGGTAAGGTGAGACCAAAAAAAAAAAAAAAAAAAGTCACAACCAACTGACAAGAACTTTCCACCTCACCAGCTACCATTTCTAGCTAATAAACTACATAAAAATCCTCACATAGCTCGCTACACACTGACTACTTTATTAGAGTGACTGCTCTATTAGAGTATCTCGATCTTTATCAAGGTTTTCAGCCCCACTCCAAGAAAGATAATTTCGGTGTGATATCATTCTGAGGGGGGGCTAAGTCCCCTAGCCCCCCCCCCCCCCCCCCTTTCCGCCGCCTATGCAGGGTAGTTCCCAGATCTGGTAGTGAGCTATAGACGCAAGGGTCTGGGATGCAGCCTTTATAGCCACTGACAGATTTTGAACATTGAAGTGCTTCAAAATTATAGTATATGAACTATGATTTTGTGGTTGGTTGGGTATTGTAGTGATCCAAACACATCTCCAATTGAAATGAAAATCTCTAGATTTGGGTACTAAATCATTCTTTAAATTATTTCAGGGTAGGCTAGCTATAGTCCTACTATTGTATTCTGATATAAGTGTTCTATCTGACTGCTCTATTAGAGTATCTTGATCTTTTATAGGGTTTATGGTAGCTATACACCTGTTCCCTCTTAATCCACTTTTGAGGAATCAATATAATTAGGCTTTGCTATACTGTCCCACTACCATTCATTTATTCTGTATATTTGTGCTGCCAAACTAAGATAGCCTGGTGTTCCAGGGGGTTTCTGGAACCTCAGGAAACCCCCCTAAATACACCCCATACAGTACAGTAGTATTGTATAATATGGACCAAAATAAATGTCAGTCTTTTTTCACGATAACTAATCAAGACAAAGTCATGCCTTCAGAATGATCTGAAATGCTCCAACAAGAGAAATGTTACAGAAATTTTTTTGCTAACTGACTTACTAACCACTGCCTGATGCCTTTAGACCAAAGTGATGCTACTTTTACTGTTTAGTTTCAAGTTTCTAACTACAACCTTCTTGTAGGTAGATAAAGTCAGTAACGTGCATCTTTAGATATGCCTCAGTTGGTATAATACTTGCACATACATACACTTACCTTTGTCTTCCATCTTTCTTTGCAGTGCATGGTGTAAATTTGTAGGTAGCATGTAGATGGCTTTGTGTGCACGAGAATAAGTCAGAATTGTTCATAATTTTGACACCACACCTCCAATAAGCAGATTGATTCTAGGCTAACTTCAAGTGTTGTTCTCCATGTGTGTATAGAGCTGTGTAATGGGCAGAACATTTAAAGCCAAAGACCAAGTGAAATGGCTATCGTATACTTATAGTATAGGGGTAAATGTTTTGTCACACAATTATAGTCTCATTTGCCTGGCACAGTACTTTCCTGTGATGCAATGTTATAGAAGTAATGAATTACAAAAAAAGGTGTAAAACAAGTATAAGAAATTTGCATGCTAGAAGGGTTCATTACAAAACAATGACAATACACTTTGCACACCAGGTGTTTACCTGCTTTCTTTAAATGCTTTTTATTCCTTGCCTTGGTTTTTACACCTTTTATACGTATAAGTTCACTTTGTACAGGCCTAATAATATTTTTGAGTGTTTTAAATCTGTAGATGGGTCACCTTTTCTTGGAAATTCCATACTAATTTCCTGCTGTCAACCACTTCCTGCAGTTTAGACTACCTGTCTAGTTAATGATGTATATATTTTATTTCATTTCTTGTTAGCATAGATACTACCTGTTATTTAGTTTGTACAGCTTGTGTATGAATATATATTTTAATTTATGTTTGTAGGATTTATATTAACATCTGGAGTGACTTTATACTGTATGTTCTTGCTGGTGTACGTGTTCCATCTCTCATTGAGATTACTATATCCTGTTAAATCACGCCAACTTGACCAGTCGGAATACAGTAGAAAGATTCACATTGTTGAATTTATGTGTGTGTTTATTGTGGGAACTGTGCCATATCTGGTTCTTGCTGCAACATCCAAGTTTCAGATAACTGTGTTTCCTCCACTGAGATGTGGAGTCACTGCGGCATACAATTTTTATGGTGTAATTGTTCCAACAATTTTTCTAGGATGTACTAGTCTTATTCTAATGTTGATTGTGCTTTACAAGATCCACATTGTAAGTTGTTTACATATTTAGATAAGTTATGGCCAAGGCATGGAACCTTATACCCAGAGTGTTTTCAACTCGGGTGGGTTGGCACTTGTTCACACTACTGCATCTGACACGAGCTCGATAGTGCAAGCGCCAAATAGCAATTAGTTAAAACAAGTACACGAGCTTTTGATTATTTAGGCGCTTAATAAAAAGACACTAGAATTGTAGCGAGGAAGCGTAGAATCAGTTGAAATAAGTCGCACAATGTTATAGCCACCATGTTTAAGCTAGTAGGTGCTCCTTTTCACCAGGAATATTAACACATCATTCAAGCATAACTATCACAAATTCTACCAGAACTACGGTATATCATAGCCATTTTTTTAGAGCATAGAATATACTCACTGTGTGGCCAACAGAAGCAAGTTAAATTGAAACCTGAGTTGGCCAGCTTGGAATGTGTTCACACTGTATCCTATCCCAGGCCAACCCGTACCAGCCCACCTCTTCTTGTCATGCTGTGCTCGATAGATTCACATTGCAATTTTGTTTCGAACCGCGTCATGCTCTACCCAGGTTAGAAGGTAGTGTGAACGGGTGTAATTGTGCAAATTTGTATAGTGGGAAGAAAGTTACAAAATCTGTTTGCTAGCCTTCATCAGTAGTGTAAAACATGTGATGCTACTTAATTATGAAATAAAGGGTCACAGGTTAAGAATGTCTTCTGATTTGTCAGTTATGTACATGTTCCAAAAGGCTATCCTCATACATGGTGAATGCATGTGTACAGTTGATGCAAATGCCAATAATATAGGTTCTGTTTAAGTCTTGGTTACAGTGTCCTACCTGACATCATGGTGGTTTGTTTTTATTCATTTAGTCAGTTAGTCAGTTAGTTAGTCAGTTAGTAGAAATAAAATGAAATCCCATAGAAACTTGTTGGAAAGGTTTGAGGTTGCTCTGAAAACATTTCTGGACTTGTTTATGCTTAACCAATACCACTAAATGAATAGTGGGGCTGTTTATATTGGGTAACAAGAAAGCCCAAACCTCTCCACGATCATCTCTACTATACACTACTACCATACCTTACAACTTGACTGTTTTATGCATGGGTATCTGCAGGGGTGGTGGAGAAGGGGGGGCTGTAGCCCCTGTCAAAAAGATTATGGAGGGCCTAGCCCCCTAAAATTATTTATAGCTATCATTGAACAATTGTGCTGATTGTATTACACCAAATATAGAAATGCTTAACTATGTACCTGCAATTCCAGTAAAATAACTGGATTCAATATGAATCAAGATTAACATACCCTAATAGCGCAGTCACCCTAATACAACACGTCTGTTAAACTGCTAAAATATCACTCCCAGATTCAATTTCAGAGGGCCTATTTTCAAAATTTCCTAGAGAGGGCATTCCTCCAGACCCCCTAGATTGGTTTGCACACTAAGACATATCCCCTGGATAAGCCTAGCTACACCCAGCCCCCCCAAATAAAGGTGTCTCCTCCACCCCTGGGTATCTGTAACTAGAGACATTTGTTAGCATTGTTGTTAGACTATTCTATAGTCAATTACGTAAATAAATGTTGCAGTGTTGATGATTCTATTTCTCTAGCATCAAGGAATATTTAAAAAAAGATCTATTAGAAAAGTGTGCACTTTCGAACTTAATGCTCCAGAGATCAAGATTTTCCTAATACTGTGTTATCTTCTAGCAATTATGGTGATAGCATGGACCACATTTAGCTTAGTGGCTAGCAACTCTGATGAATTGATGTATCACACTGATAGATATGTTGCTTGTATGGCTCATGGTGATAACAAAGAATGCAGTAGATACAAAAAAGAAATTGAGGACTTGTTTCATCCGTCGCTGCACTTGATTTATACTGTGATGCTTGCATTCTTCAATTTTTCCAGTCTGCCACTTGTGGTACAATTCAGAACAGTAAAACAATCTGTGTCAGTAGCTGCTAGGAGAATGACCAGGAGATTCACTATATCTTCCTAGTTATGTTTTTGTACGTCTTGTGTTTTTTATTTGTACATTGCGTGAATCAATTGACAAATTAATATGATTGTATTTTTGAAGCTAGAAACTTTTCATAAGTTAATTCGTGTACAATGTTTTTTCTCTGTATATATATATATACCCTTATATAGTAGCACATTTATGGCCATGTGAAGTGCCCCCTTGAACTGCCAAATTATCCATTTTTCTGGTGTATTGCATCACATTATCTCCTATTGATCTAGTGGAATATTGCTCCCTGTAGTCATGAAATGAAACTCTGTGGCAGTGCATAAATTCAACATTAACACTGAGGCCACATGAAACCTGTACAATATGGACACTGGGATAATATTTATCAGTGCCCTGATTATCAAGGTGTTTCCCCTTGAACAATGAGTAGTCAGTATAGCTATACAAATAGATTAATTAAGTGAGAGATTCAGATCTTTGCCAGTTGTGCATTCTACTTCTTTGTCATTTGCCTATGAAGGATGCCTGGTTCAAGTCACCACAGGAAGCTCTTTCTGGATTCAATAGTTTAGAACTTCAAAATGGGAACAAAAGTATATGATCTGTCAGTGAATGTTTTGTTAGAGTGTCTTGTATAACCTCATTCTGGGAGGGGGTGAGTGGGACACACAATGCCTGCTTGAAGTCTAATCAGTACTGAAAAAGTGGTCTGGCCATGTAAGACTATGTCTGAGTATTCAATAGACAGACAGGCACTTCTGTGACACAAGACACACTCACATGCAAAAGGTTTCTTAGAAGTCACTTTTAAAATAGTTGTTGACTTTTCAGAGCAAAATGGCTATCCAGACCTGTATGTATTGTATAGTGTTAACCTGTGTAATATGGAGATTATGGACATCTTTTGGCAAAAGTTAAGTTTATAATACTACTTGGTGTCCATTGGACTTTCAAGTGTCTGCTCAGCAGGTTTATGGTAACAGCTATATATGGCTTATAGAACTAGCATACCTCTGAACATATAGCTATCTATATGCATATCATTGTATAGCTATGCATTATGCTCCAACATCCTCTTAACTGGTTATAGTACTTGTAGCCTTACTGAGTGCATAGGCAGATAATCTGTTAAAAGAGGATTATACTATTAGTATATTAGCTAGTAAATTAAATCCACAGGCATCTTTGTATTAGTTGTAAGCAAAATTCATCCTAGTTCAGAATAGGGCATTGTATCACATGTCTTGGAACCCTTCACCGTATACGTAGGCATAAATGTCCCCCAACATATTACGCTTTCAACATCATTGACTCTTTTGAGAACAACTTACAAGACTAAATAAAATAGCCAAACAGAAATATGGTGCATCAACTAAATATCTGAAATCTATCACTTAGTCTAACTAACAGTATCCCCTCGGTCATGAACCTTGTATTTTCAACTGCCATCACTAACTCCGGCAAGGCCAATCTATTCAATCAGTATTTTCACTCTGTTCATGATTCTGGCATTGAATTTTGATCTGCAAACTTTGATAATCGCTCACCTATACATGACTCCATACATTTTATCACTGCATGCTACTGTTGTAAATGTATACAAAAGCCCTCACTTCATTATACTATTGTGGTAGTATCTGTCATATATGTGAGCTGCCTCATCATCTGTTCTCTGCATCATTACACCATGCTATCTTACCATTTTCAAAGCTGGTAATTAAAGCTCTGTAAGGAATTATCATCCTATCTCACTATTGCCAGCATGCATGGCTGACACTGTAACACATTAAAAGTATGAAAGATTAATCTTCAACAAATTTATCACTCACATTATATAATTAGTAAATCCATCAGTCCTTTTCAGTTTGGTTAATAAACAGTCCTTTGCAAGCAGATCATAGCAGGGGCGGATCCAGGGGAGGGGCTTTGGGGGCTGAAGCCCCCCCCTTCATATTTAGGCTTTACTTGATCAATATACTGAGTATTATAATGAAATTTTGTCTTAGCATAATTATATGATCACTAATAATACAAATACTCATAAAACCACCTTATAAACATCTTTCCAAGGTATTATCAGTGGATTTATGCTAAAGTTTATGCAACAAGGACCCGGATCAGCATTGGAGGTGTACAAGATCGAGATACTCTAATAGAGCAGTCAGCTAAGTACTCTAATAGAACATTCACTAGAAACATGTAGTTGGTTCTGTTATGGAATTTTTCCAAATCTGCCTGCACCTATACATACAATGAAGTGCATTGGTCTGTTTAAAGGGCTTCATTCATCTACTTGTGTAGTTAATATGTATGGCAATACTTAATTTGCTCTCAGATTCAATCTTGTATTGTTCAAATTTCAAAATTTTCCACTTTCAACATTCTTATTCTAACATGCACCTATTCAGTGTTGTGCAATTGTGAGAGGGGTACATCATGTACTTGGTTGTCTGTACCTACCCAAACTTTTCCATTAGCAAAATGCTTCAGAGAGCCACACCTATAATCTAAAGGCAGTATATAAAATATCTACAGGTATGAATTTTATGTGGAAATGTCTCCAAATTGCAGTATTTTAGCATCAAAATTTTCCTGGGGGGGGGGGCATGCCCCCAGACCCCCCCTAGTTCCAGCATGCTGGGAAGTATGCTTCACACACCTATACCCAAGAGATTAGTACCTTGAGTTAGCCCCCCCCTTTTATACATCCTAGATCTGCCCCTGCATAGTGTGGTTTTTTTTTATATCAGCAAGGCCTTTAATCATACTATGTTGCTTAAAAACCTGTGGTCTATGGGAATAGCTGGTCATGGTGTGCTGCTATAGGGACTATATATCTGACAACAAAGTATGGGGACTATCTGACAACAAAGTATTTAACTGCTGTACTCTGATTTATTGTCAGGTGTGCCCCAGGGCGGCCCTATCAATGAAATTACATCCACCAAAGCTGTTTCAAACACATTATATTCTCTAATGTCTTACAGGAAGATATCACTGTTTTATTTGCTAATTGAGACAGATCTGAAAAAAAAAATTTACGCCTATCATTTAACTAACGGATAGAAATTTTTACTACTGACGTGAATATCCTGAGTTAAATCTTTCCATATCCTATGGATAGTGACATCATCACTTACTATGAAACATGACATATTTTGCCAAGAACCTGCTTGCTATACGCATAATTTATGTAGATCAGAAGTAAGATGGTATTCATACAACGATTATATGATTGTGGTATAATAATCAGCTTTGTATCAAAGAAAATCATCTGAAATTACTCTATATTAACAACTATCCTGATGGCTTCAAATTAGCTGGATATTGAATTATATCAAGCCGGATAACACAGATATAGCTATATCTGGTTCAACCCTAACTTAAATGCAGCCGGGTTAGAAACCATGTATGCTATCCCTCTGAGATGTCTAAAGACTAGATTTGCAACTGACAATTCAAACATTTCAAACCAATTTCTCTTGTGCTTATATACAAGGTATTGGAGCTAATACATCATACAATTCTTTCTACTCATGCAACTGGCCTCCTCATTTAATGGTTATGTTTCAATGATTTGATCTCAACTACTTTAGTGTACCCAAATAATGGTGTCCACATATTTATTTAGCTGTGCCACCAAATATTACACCAACAGTTACAAAACCTGCTTGATAAAATTGAGGATCCTCTCCTGGTGTATAGATCAGATCGATCAAGATACAAGCCAGTTGCAGTCAGTTCAAAATTCACCACAATAATCTATCTGGTGTATGCCATGCAGTAGCTATAAACTTATCATTCTTCGTCATTTTTTAAAGCAACTTATCTATAGCTAGACATTCTTACTTTCATTGATTACTATGATCCCTCTGGAATGCCATGCCCATCTTCTAGTTACACCTATCATTCTGTATGTTCAAATCAAAATTGATCAATTCTCACCTTGCAAAATCATAAAATGGTAATTATAAGTCAACCACATAGCTGGTTGGATGATAATTTATAAGTGTAAATAATTTATTATGAGAACAGTTTTGCTGATAGTCTTTGTACTCCTTACTCAGACTCTATAAAAACATTAGGAACACACATTAGGAACACACATTAGGAACACACATTAGGAACACACATTAGGAACACACATTAGGAACACAAAGATATAAAATAGTCAACTAAACTGTTTTGACTGTCTGCCATGCTTTTGAATCATTTTTGGAGCAATTATCAAAACCAGGACCAAATAATTTGCATACGAACATGGTGTCTCATAACAAGCCCGAGTGTCTCATAATTCCAATTCACATATGCTACAAAGAATACATCATAGAGTCTACTGCGTGCATGCTATACATTTTTTTGAAATTTTAGGATAGTACACATGATGACTGCACCTTTACCTACAAGTAGTAGGAGATACCAGACTGTTAGTCTCAGGTCACAGCAATACTTTTGAGTTAAGCGTCACATATATCCCTGAGGTACAAAATGAATGTGGTACCATCATAATCAGACCTTTGGTGTGTTTACACCGTAGATAATATATTATCTAGGTAGAGGCTATTCGTCCGGTTCCGGACGCCGATTTTACCAAGCTATTCGTCCGGCTCGGTTCACGTGAATAAAAACTTAGACAAAAAAAAGTCCTCAAACGAAAAAAAAAATCATGACTTGTCCGGGAATCGAACCCAGACCTCCAATGTGTGAGGCAAGAATCGTAACCACTCTACTGCGTGGCTCCCAGCTACCCACTTCTCTTAGTTTCTACTTTATATACCGTCATTCAAGAAGAAACCTATATAAGAAGAAGGTATTAGGTATGTTTACATCATAGATACTTTACACAAAAATTAGCACATATTTATCGAATCACGTATTGTGGTTGTTGGTGGTATTAAGTATTCAAGTCATCGAATTACATTTAGTAGATGCTGGTAGTATCGCTATTAACTATATTTTTTGGCAGGTGGTCAGGTTGTTTAATCACGTGATCAGGTGCACGTGATCCCCTCTCAACGCAGGTCGGTGACAAGCACGTAGCTGCTATTGCGTTTTCGAGCCTTTGTTGTAATCTGTATGGCTCGATGTAGGATTTTTGGCCCCTGCAGCTAACTCGAGCCTATCTGGACGAGAGTTCCATAGCCCAAAGAAAGCCCATAATGGGGTAGCAGGGGGTTCTAAGTGGCTAGTTGGAGTAACTTAAACCTTGTCAAAAATGATCATCTTGTTTGAGCTTGGTTTTCCTATCGCCCAGATGAGGTCTTGTCGCCTTTGATAGGCACTGTTAAGCGTTAGCGCCATAGGGTTAGCACGTGTGTCTGCCTATTCCGGCCTATTCATGGCTACCTGGCCACCCGGCTCTGTAAACCGTGCCAGCAGCGCAGTTTAGGAGCTGCAAATTGCTATTGGTTGTTGATACTGGCCGGTATAGAAAGGAATATATTTCAAAACGTTAAGTGAGTGATGTTGTATCAGTGCCATGCCCTGGTCTGGCGAGCAATCCGCTGTCAGCGGACTACCCCAGCTTCATCGATACTTAGCTGCGTGACACTACAGCCTTTGTTTGATTGAAGTTTTATGGTCATAGTTATGACTTATACTAAGACTGCTTGCTATAGGTGTGTCACCAGCGTGGTGCAAAGTTGGCAGTATCAATAGCCGTAGCTATAGCTTGTTATTAATCTATACTGTACGTGTATATGCAAGTGCGTTTTAGTGGCTGCATGGCCTGTTGGATTTTAGCACTGTAGTCATGTGATGACCTAGCTGATGTGCAGTTGCGCTCTGTCCCCAGTTCGCAGTGCAGTCATAGTGAGTAATATTGGCTCACCTATTTGTGCACTCTTGACACAATCATAATTGACGTGTTCCCCGTATCCGGAGAATTGAGGCACAGCCCAGTCTGATGTGTCTATGTGTCACTAATCTGATACTGTTTAGAGCAATCTCACATCTCTATTTATAGTGTAAGTATGTGTGTTAACCATGCCTGGTGTGATTTCAATAAACTAGTGCATGATACCGCTGGCATGTGGTAATGATCAAATACCTTAGTACAACTTTGTCTTGTTGCCTGAGGTAGTGCTACTAGATCTGGACTCACTCGGTTGCTTTGTTCGGTGGTCGCCATAGCTGTTATAGTGTGCTGCTTATCTGTCACATCCTGACTAGCTGGATGTAGAATAGTCTAGTCTGTTTTTTGTTTGTTTGTTTTTCTTTTTTTGATTGCTAGGAGTTCTAGTCAAGGTGTTCCCAGCAAGTGAACTGTACTAGTCGCAGCTGGTCATCTTGATTATTGGTTATTGATTTAGCTGATATGTGTGTACTGTACATGTGCTACTGAACATCGCTGCCACATCTAGCTACAGCAAATAATATAGTCTGGTGCTAACGCTCAAGTTGATGACTGACTACACTGTGCTGGTCACTTAGCAGGTATAGTCATATGCTCTCGGTGTAGCTGAAGCGTGCTTAAACTGTGGCCACAGCTGCTGCAAGTCCTGCCATTTAGTGGTAGTGATTAGCTGATGTGACACTGTACCATGCTACAAATGTAGCCGTCCTGTCATTCAGTTAAGTGCAGTAACTGATATGCTACTGTATCGGCAACTGAGTAGCCATTTTGTTTACTGCCATCGATGTTGTCATGTATAGCTGATACATATCTGTAGTGAACTGTGCTATACCACTGTATAACTGTCAAATATACTGCAAATGACACTGTCAGGTGCTATCGTTATAGCTGATGCAGGAACTAGGCCTTTATGATCAGTGTGGGTGAAGAGGAGTCTTTAGAGCACATGGTTGGACATGCTAAGTATGTAAGATTTTGCAGAGACCAAAGCCCAACCTCATGCGATTGCTATGGCCACTGTACTGCATTACTGACATAGTTGTCTCACCCACTGTGACTGATACTGAGTGATAGTGATGCAGTCAGGTGAGAAAGCTCATAGCTGCCCTGTGCTGTTACTATCTGTAAGATCTGTTGATGGTGCAGGTACAAATAACGCAACTAATGTGTAGCCGCAATCGTGATGTGGTCAGGATTATCTATCCTGGCATGGCTGTTACGTCTGCAGCTAATGCGTCAGGTGTTTTCAGTATGCAGTTGAAATTCCTGACACTTCTGCTGTACATTATTCGTAGCAATCTATCTGATGTGTGGATGTAGGATCATGACAAAGCCAGATGTCGCATCTACTACAATTGATGCAGTCAGATGTAACAATATACCTGATATATGTGATTGCACAGTGCTACTGATGTAGCTGTCGTGTCCACTGAAGCTGCAATTGATGTAGTGAGCATGTGTGGTTACACTGGTGATATTTCTGCTACCTCCATTGTAATTGATATAGTCTGATGCTAACAGTATAGACTGTACAGTGCTACTGGTGTAGCTGTCCTGATCATGATGCAGTCAGGTGATGATATAGCTGATATGTAGCTGCCCTGCTGAAGTTTCTACCACCTCCGCTGTGACATGTTCCTGTGTAACAATATAGCTGATGTGTGGCTGTTGCTACAGTGCATGGTAATAATGTATAGCAGTACTATGGCTGTCCCATTTTCGTTTTTTTTTTTTTTTTACCATTGATGTAGTCAGAAGCTAGCAATATAATGACTGTACAGTGTTGTTGACGTAGCAACTACAGCTGATGCATGCAGTGTAGCTGTCGTGTAAATGTGTGATGACAAGAGGTCACGTTCACTGTGATTGATAGTCAGGTAGCTGATGTATGCATGATTGTACTGTGATACCACATAGTTATCACATTAATTTTACTAGAATTGATGTTGCATCATTCATGTTTGAGAGCTACCAATGTAGCCCATGTTTGAGTACTATGGATGTAGCCCACGTTTACTGATGTAGCTCATGGTTGAGTGCTATCGACATAGCTCACGTTTGAGTGTTACTGGCGTAGCTCATGTGTGATTGCTACTGACATCACTCATGTTTGAGAGCTGCCAACTTACCTCATCTGAGTGCTACTGACATAGCTCATGTATGGCTGCAACTAATGTAGTTCATGTCTGGTGCAGCTCGTGTTTGAGTGCTACCAGCTTACCTCATTTGAGTGCTACAGACTTACATAGCTCATGTCTGGGAGCTCCTGTCTGGGTACTATCAATATAGCTCATGTCTGAGTGTTACCAATGTAGTTTCTGTTTGAGCATCAGTGATGTAGCTCATGTAAGCATGTTTGAGTACTACCAACATGGCTCATGATCATGTCCACATAATGCTAATGATATAGCTCATGTTTGAGTGTTACTGACATAGCCCATGTTTGAGTGTTACATGGACGTAGATCATGTTTGAGTGCTACCAACACAGCTCATGTCTGAGTGCTACTGATGTAGCTCATGCAGCTTACCTCTTTTGAGTGCTATGTACCAAGTAGCTCATGTACGAGTGCTACTAATATAGCTCATGTTTGAGTGTTACCAAACATAGCTTATGTCTGAAATTGAGTGCTACTGATGTTCGTAGCTCATGTTTGCATGCTACTGATGTAGCTCATGTTTGAGTACTGCTGATGTAGCTCATGTTTGTGTTTGAGTGCTACCAACATAGCTCATGTCTGAGTTTAGTAGCCCATGTTACCGACTTGTATAATTACCTCTTTTGAGTGCTACTGACATAGCTCCTGTCTGAGTGCTATTGATATAGCTAATGTTTGAGTATTACTGACTGCTCGTGTTTATGTGCTACCAAGACAGCTCATGTCTGATACTGAGTGCTACTGATGTTTGTAGCTCATGTTTGCTTGCTACTGACATAGTTCGTGTTTGAATGCTACCAGCGTACCTCTTTTGAGTGCTACTGATGTAGCTCATAATTGAGTGCTACTCACTCTTGAGTGTTTGCAATGTAGCTCATGTTTTGAGTGCTACTGATGTAGTTCATGCTTGAGTGCTCCCGATATGTTTATGGTGGAGTTCTACTGTTGTAACTCATGTTTGAGTGCTACCGACATAGCTCATGTGTGAAAGCTTTTAACTTACCACATTAATTATGGGTGCTACCGATGTAGCTCGTGTATGGGTGCTACCGATGTAGCTCATGTCTGGGCACTACCAATGTAGCTCATGCCTGAGTGCTACCGACGTATAGTAGTTTGTGTTTACGTACTACCGACATAGCTCGTATTGTGAGATGTAGACTCATGTTTGAGTACCAACTTACCTCATTTGGGTGCTAGCAACATAGCTCATTTCTGGGTGTTATAGCTGCTCATGTCTGGCTACTAGTGATGTAGCTCATGTCTGAGTGCAACTGACAGCTCATTTTGGGTGTTACCGACATATTGAGTGCTACCGATGTAACTCAGATTTGGGTACTACCAATGTAGCTCATGATCATGTTTGAGAACTGCTGACATGGCTCGTTTGAGTGCTATACCGTCTTAACTCATGTTTCGGTGCTGCTGACATAGCTTATGTGTGAGTGCTACCAATGTAGCTCATGTTTGAGTGCTACCGGCGTAGCTTATGCTGTGTGAGTGCTACCGACATGGCTCATGTTGTGAGATGTAGCTCCTGTTTGAGTACCAACTTGAGTGCTACCAACATAGCTCATGTCTGGCTACAGCTACTGATGTAGCTCATGTCTGGGTGCTACTGACAGCTCATGTCTGGGTGTTACTGACATATTGAGTGCTACCGATGTCACTCAGGTTATTACCGACGTACCTCATGTTTGAGTGCTACCAATGTAGATCATATGTGACTGCTACCAATGTATTTTTCTACAGTTGTGACTCATGTTTGAGTGCTACCGACATAGCTCATGTGTAAATGCTTTTAACTTACCACATTTGAGTGCTACCGATGTAGCTCATGTATGGGTGCTACCGACGTAGCTCCTGTCTGGGTATTACCAATGTAGCTTATGTCTGAGTGCTACTGATGTATAGTAGTTCAGTTTGAGTGCTACTGACATAGCACATGTTTAAGTGCTACTGACATAGCTCATACTGTGAGATGTAGCTCATGTTTCAGTACCAACTTACCTCATTAGAGTGCTACCAACATAGCTCATCTCTGGGTGCCATACGTGTCTGGCTACTAGTGATGTAGTTCATGTCTGGGTGTTACTGACATATTGAGTGCTGCTGATGTAACTCAGGTTTGGGTACTACCGATGTAGCTCATGTTTGACTGCTACTGACATAGCTCATGTTTGCAACATAGCTAGTGTTTGACTGAGTGCTACCAATGTAGCTCATGTTTGAGTGCTACCGTTGTAGTTCATGTGTGAGTGCTACCAACATGGCTCACATTGTGAGATGTAGCTGATGTTTGAGTACCAACTTACCTCATTTGAGTGCTACCGACATAGTTCATGTCTGAGTGCTACTGACAGATCGTGTCTGGGTGTTAATAACAAATTGGATGCTACTGACAGCTCAAGTCTAGGTGTTAATGACATATTGAGTGCTACTGATGTAGCTCAGGTTTGAGTACTACTGATGTAGCTCATGTTCGAGTACTATTGACATAGCTCATGTGAGAGTCCTACCGATGTAGCTCATGTGTGAGTGCTGCCAATGTAGCTGATGTTTGAGTGCTACTACCAATTAGTGTAGCTGATGTTTGAGTGCTACCAACGTAGCTGATGTGAGTGCTACTGACGTAGCTGATGTTTGAGTGCTACCGACGTTTGAGTGCTACTGAAGTAGCTGATGTTTGAGTGCTACCGACGTAGCTGATGTTTGAGTGCTACTGACGTAGCTGGTGTTTGAGTGCTACCGACGTAGCTGATGTTTGAGTGCTACTGACGTAGCTGATGTTTGAGTGCTACCGACGTAGCTGATGTTTGAGTGTTACCGATGTAGCTGATGCGAGTGCTACTGAACGACGTAGCTGATGTTTGAGTGCTACCGACGTAGCTGATGTTTGAGTGTTACCGATGTAGCTGATGCGAGTGCTACTGAAGTAGCTGATGTTTGAGTGCTACCAACGTAGCTGATGTGAGTGCTACCGACGTAGGTAATGTTTGAGTGCTACTGATGTAGCTGATGTGAGTGCTACTGAAGTAGCTGATGTTTGAGTGCTACCAACGTAGCTGATGTGAGTGCTACCGACGTAGCTGATGTTTGAGTGCTACTGAAGTAGCTGATGTTTGAGTGCTACTGAAGTAGCTGATGTGAGTGCTACCGATGTAGCTGATGTGAGTGCTACCGACGTAGCTGATGTGAGTGCTACCGACGTAGCTGATGTGAGTGCTACCGACGTAGCTGATGTGAGTGCTACCGACGTAGCTGATGTGAGTGCTACCGACGTAGCTGATGTGAGTGCTACCGACGTAGCTGATGTGAGTGCTACCGAAGTAGCTGATGTGACTGCTACTGACGTAGCTGATGTTTGAGTGCTACTGATGTAGCTGCCAATCCACCTGTCCCCAACTGAACCAGGCCTAGCTATCATTCCCCTTTTCCCTCCCTCCTAGGGGCTATACTTTAAAATGTGGGATCCAACCAGCTTAATTTGCGGTCAACCAATCCATAAATTCCTTTCAAAAGAAAATTCCAGCAACCTTACCCTAAAAAGGCCAGGTACCCTCTACGCCTACCTCCAGGATGTACTATATTTCACTCCCTTCCTGTGTGAAGGGAGGAGAATGAGTATAAAATCGATGACTGGTTAGTGGGGACTTCCGGTGGTAGGTGATAACTCACTCGGCGAGACGATACTGGAGCATCTACCGATACAATCAGTTGTGATCTGTGTGTGCCACCGCGGCTAGAGCACTATTGATCAAACTAGTGCCGGAAACTTTCTTGAGAATCTTCCTGGTCACATTCTGACGGCTATCACTGTGGTTCGCGGGGTAAAAGTAGAAGTTGATACCCTATTATTCATCACGATATCATTCCGTTTGAGGTAGAGATGAAATATCATTGCTCTCCGTCTCGCACTTTTACGCACGACGAGTTGAAGTTCGATCACACGAGCCAACAAATAGCGCCTTCTGCATCACGTGCGTAACTGGCTGGAGGCATGCGTGATTCTTTTAGTGCTAACCACAGTTAAGCTATTAACTTCCATTAAGTGATGGGGTTATAAGCCATGTCAGTTATGACATCATATTGCTGCGGCGGCCGCCATGCACACACCCTATATATAATTATTATCACATTTGTCGAATCACGTTTTGTGGTTGTCGATGTTGGTGGCATCAACATTTATATTTTTGGCAGGTGGTCAGGTTGTTTCATCACGTGATCCGGTGTCACGTGATCCCCTCTCAGTGCAGGTCGGTGACAGGCGCGTAGCTGCTTTTCGAGCCTGTATTGTAATCTGTATGACTCGATGTTGGATTTTTGGCCCCTGCAGCTAACTCGAGCCTATCTGGGCGAGAGTTCCATAACCCAAAGAAAGCCCATAATGGGGTAGTACGGGTTATAACTAAATGGCTAGTTGAAGTGTTGTTTGAGCTTAGTTTTCTTGTTGCCCAGATGAGGTCTTGTCACCTTTGATAGGCGCTGTTAAGTGTTAGCACGTGTGTCTACCTATTCGTGGTTGACCTGGCCACCTCGATGCAAACCATGCCAGCAGCGCCGTTAGGAGTTGCAATTAGGTAATGGTTGTTGATACTGACCAGCATAAAAAGGCCAGATGTTTCTGCCACCTTTATTGCAATTGATATGGTCTGATGCCACCTCCTCTGTAATTGAATTAGTCGGATGCTAACAGTATAGACTGTATGATGTTACTGGTCTAGCTGTCTTGTTCACTGGAGCTGATCATGGTGCAGTCTGGTGATGACATAGCTGAGGTATGGTTGCTGTGCTGATGTTTCTGCCACCTCGTTGTGACCTGGTCCCGTGCTAACGATATAGCTGATATGTGGCTGTAGTTACAGTGCATGGTAATAATGTATAGTTGTCCCAATTTTTTGCCACCGATGTAGACGGACGTTGACTGTATAGTGTTGCTGATGTAGCAGTCACCTCAACCGCAGCTGATGCCTGCAATATAGCTGCCTTGTAGATGTGTGATGACAGGTCACATTTGTGATTGATAATTGGGTAGCTGATGTGTGACTGTACTGTGATATCCATGTAATTTTACTGGGATTGATGCACCCAGGTACTAATGTCGTAGCAAACGTGACTGAAGAGCACTACCAGCAGTGTCACATTTATTGCAGTCAGCTGCAGCTGTTACCAGCATTGAAGTGTGAGTGTACTGGCTGAGTTACCAAAGTAGCTGTCATATATTTATTGCAATTGATGCAATCAGACACACGTAGTAGATGTGTGATTGCAATGTAGTTGTCCCATTTAATGTGGCAGGTGCTGCCGATCGACATTGCTGATGTGTGACTATGAGCTCCCAACTTGCATGTCTGTGGTTGATGCAGTCAGGTGCTACTCATCTTACAAGTGCTACTGATGTAGCTCATGTTACAAGTACTACCGAGGTAGCTTATGACCATGTTTGTGTGTAGCTCATATTTGCGTGCTACTGACGTAACTCATGTTACAACTTACAAGTACTACCAAAGTAGCTCATGTGTAGATAGTTCATGTTTGAGTGCTACCAGTGTAGCCCTTGTTTGAGCGCTGACGTAGCCCCCGTTTACCAATGTCGCTCATGTTTGAGTGCTACTGAGATAGCTCATGTGTGAGTGCTATTGACATCACTCATAATTGAGTGCTGCCAACTTCCATCATCTGAGTGCTACCGACATAGCTCATGTATGGGAGCTACCAACGTAGCTCATATCTGGGTAATACCAATGTAGCTCATGTATGAGTGCAACTGGCGTAGCTCGTGTTTGAATGCTACTGATGTAGCCCGTGTTTGAGTGCTACGGACATAGCTTGTGTTTGAATACTGCCAATGTAGCTCAAATCTGAGTGCTACTGATGTAGCTCATGTTTGAGTGCTACTGATGTAGCACATGTGAGTGCTACCAACATAGCTCACATTGTGAGATGTAGCTCATGTTTGAGTATCAACTTACCAACATAGCTCATGTCTGGCTACTACTGATGTAGCTCATGTCTGAGTGTTACTGACATATTGAGTGCTACCGACATAGCTCGGGTTTGAGTACTACTGGCATAGCTCATGTGAGTGCTACCGACGTAGCTCGCATTGTGATATATAACTCATGTTTGAGTACCAACTTACCTTGTTTCAGTACTACCAGCATAGCTGATGTCTGGCTACTACTGATGTAGTTTATGACTGAGTGTTACTGACAGCTCATGTCTGGGTATTACTGACATATTGAGTGCTACCGATGTAGCTCAGGTTTGTGTACTAGTGAATGTGGGTGCTACTGATGTAGCTCATGTGTGAGTGCTACCGATGCAGCTCGTGTTTGAGTGCTACCAACGTAGCTCTTGTTTGAGTGGTACCAGTGCGTATATCTGATTCACTCAAGATATTGCACAGTTAGGTGTGCGAATTTCGTAGTTATAACATGGGCACGAGTGATCTGCCAGAAATGTATACCCAAGTCCTCGGTGCAAGAGTGCTACTGATGTAGCTCATGTTTGAGTGCTACCGATGTAGCTCATGTCTGAGTGCTACCAGTGTAGCTCATGTCTGAGTGCTACCGACATAGCTCATCACATTGTGACATGCAGCCCATGTCTGAGTACCAACTTACCTCATCTCAGCACTACCAACGCAGCTCCTGTTTGAGTACTACTGACACAGCTCATGCTTGAGTACTACTGACATAGTTCATGTGAGTGCTACTGATGTAGCTGATGTGTGAGTGCCACCAATGTAGCTCATGTTTGAATGCCACCAATGCAGCTCGTGCGACCAGCATAGTCTGCACTGCAAGATGCAGCTCATGTTAAGTACCATTTGAGTGTTGCCAACATAGCTCCCATTGTGATATGTAGCTTAAGTTTGAGCACCAACTTGCCTCCTTTCATCAGTATTACCAACATAGCTCGTGTCCGGCTACCACTGATGTAGCTCATGTCTGAGCGTTACTGATGTATTGAGAGCTACCGGCATAGCTCAGGTGTGAGTACTACTGGCATAGCTCATGTGTGAGTGCTACTGACGTAGCTCATGTTTGAGTGCTACCAGCCTAACTGATGTGTGAGTGCTACCAACGTAGCTCATGTTTGAGTGGTACTAACATAGCTCATGTTTGAGTGCTACGAGGTAGCTCATGTTTGAGTGCTACCACTGTAGCTCATGTGTGAGTGCTACCAACGTAGCTCACATTGTGATATGTAACTCATGTTCGAGTACCGACTTACCTCGTTTCAGTAGTACCAACGTAGCTCATGTTTGAGTACTACTGACACAGCTCATGTTTGAGTACTACTGACATAGCTCATGTGAGTGCTACCGACGTAGCTCATGTGTGGGTGCTACTGACGTGGCTCATGTTTGAGTGCCACCGATGTAACTCACATTGTGATATATAGCTCGTGTCTGAGTACCAACTTACCTCGTTTCAGTACTACCAACATAGTTCATGTTAGAGTACTACTGACACATGTTTGAGTAATACCAACTGAGTGATACCGATGTAGCTCATGTATGAGTGTTACTGATGTAGCTCGTGTTTGAGTGCTACCAACGTAGCTCACACTGTGATATATAACTCATGTTTGAGTACCAACTTACCTCATTTCGGTACTACCACCGTAGCTCATGTTGGCTACTACTGATGTAGCTCATGACTGAGTGTTGCTGACAGCTCATGTCTGGGTGTTACTGGCAGATTGAGTGCTACAGATGTAGCTCAACTACTATAGCTCATGTGAGTGCTACCGACGTAGCTCATGTGCGTGCTACCGACGTAGCTCATGTGCGTGCTACCCAAGTAGCTCATGTATGAGTGCTACCGACGTATATAGCTCATGTTTGAGTGCTACCAACGTAGCTCATGTTTGAGTGCTCCAGGCATAGCTCATGTTTGAGTGCTACCAACGTAGCTCATGTTTGAGTGCTACTGATGTAGCTCGTGTTTGAGTGCTACCAACGTAGCTCATGTTTGAGTGCTACCGACGTAGCTCATGTTTGAGTGCTCCAGGCATAGCTAATGTTTGAGTACTACTGACGTAGCTCACATGAGTGCTACCGACGTAGCTCATATGAGTGCTACCGACGTAGCTCATGTGTGTGCTACCGATGTAGCTCATGTTTGAGTGCTACCGATGTAGCTCATGTTTGGGTGCTACCGACATAGCTCATGTTTGAGTGCTCCAGGCATAGCTCATGTTTGAGTGCTACCGATGTAGCTCATGTTTGAGTACTATCGGCGTAGCTGATGCATAAGTGCTACCGACGTAGCTCACATTGTGAGATGTAGCCCATGTTTAAGTACCAACTTACTCCATTTGAGTGTTTCCAATATTGCTCACATTGTGATATGTATTGATACAGCTTATGCATGAGATGTAGCTCATGTGTGAGTGCTACCAACGTAGTTCATGTCTGTGAATGCTACCACCGACATAGCTCATGTCAGTGAGTGCTACCAGCGCAGCTCATGTCTGTAAGTGCCACTGACATAGCTCATGTTTGAGTGCTACCGATGTAGCTAATGTTTGAGTACTATCGGTGTAATTGATGCGCGAGTGCTACCGACGTAGCTCATGTCTGTGACTGCTACCAACGTAGCTCGTATCTGTGAGTGCTACCAACGTAGTTGATGCGTGAGTGCTACCGATGTAGCTCACGTTGTGAGATGTGGTTCATGTTTAAATACCAACTTACCCCATTTGAGTGTTTCCAACATTGCTCACATCGTGATATGTAGTGATACAGCTTATGCATGAGATATAGGTCATGTGTGAGTGCTACCACCAACGTAGCTCATGTCTGTAAGTGCTACCGACGTAGCTGATGCCTGTGAGTGCTACCGACGTAGCTCGTGTCTGTGAGTGCTACCGACGTAGCTCGTGTCTGTGAGTGCTACCGACGTAGCTCGTGTCTGTGAGTGCTACCGACGTAGCTCGTGTCTGTGAGTGCTACCGACGTAGCTCGTGTCTGTGAGTGCTACCGACGTAGCTCGTGTCTGTGAGTGCTACCGACGTAGCTCGTGTCTGTGAGTGCTACCGACGTAGCTCGTGTCTGTGAGTGCTACCGACGTAGCTCGTGTCTGTGAGTGCTACCGACGTAGCTCGTGTCTGTGAGTGCTACCGACGTAGCTCATGTCTGTGAGTGCTACCGACGTAGCTCATGTCTGTGAGTGCTACTGACGTAGCTGCCAATCCACCTGTCCCTCACTGAACCAAGCCTAGCTAACATCCCCTTTATTTTATTCCCCTCCTAAGGGCTAAAAACACAAGAAATGTGGAATCCAATTTAATTTGTGGTCAGCTCATGCCTAAATTCCTTTAGAAGAAAATTCCAACAACCTTACCCTAACAGGCCAGGTACCCTCTACACCTATCCCCAGGATTTACTATATTTCACTCCCTTCCTGTGTGAAGGTCGGGAGGAGGCACGGTCTTAAACCGGTGACTGGTTTGTGGGGACTTCCGGTGGTAGGTGACAACTCACCCGGCGAGACGATACTGGGGGATCGATCGAAAGAATCAGTTGTTAATCTGTTTGTGTGTATCAGTGCCACCACGGCCAGAGCCCTATCGATCAACTAGTGAAACTTGCTTGAACATCTTTATGGTCACAATCTGACGGCTGTCGCAGTGGTTCAAGGGGAGACTAAACCCTACTGTAGGATATCATTCCGCTTCAGTGAGGTAGAAATGCCATTGTTCTCCGTCTCACACTTTTACGCACGACAAGTTGAAGTTCGATCACACGAGTCAACAAATGGCGCATTCTGCATCACGTGCGTGATTGGCTGGATGCATGCGTGATTCTTTGTGTGCTCATAGATAATATATACCTCCGGACACGGGATTGGAAACGCTCATAGAGCTCTGTAGTGACTATCCATGCCCCGATGTTATTGTCACCTTGAAGTGTTAAATTCCTTAAGACGACGTAGTATACGTGAATGTAGCGGAGTGGTTTAGGCGCTAATTTTGAAAACACGAGGCAGGCTTCTCTGAATCTCGCGGGTTTTTAAAGGTGTGCGGCTACTGAAAGATGATTTTATAAGGGTTAGTCTTCTGGTCTAGATGAGACATCTCTTCAAGGAACAACAGCGAAATTTGGTAAGGAATTACATCGTTTTCAGCATTGCTCCATCTTTCCCGTACCCATAACTCTTTACCCTCTGCATAAAATTCGCTAGTTTTGCAACTGAAGTAGTGGCTTATATAGTTGTATAAAGTTATGGTGTTAAATTTACTATTGTATCTTTGTCGTATCGATATGGCAATTTTAAAGGATTTTCCAACTGGCTAGTTTGGGTACCTTTTGCTGCTGGTCAAATGATGCTGTAACATTTTAAATAAGCTGAAAGTTCAGTATAAAGTTTGTTACACACAGTTTTATAATTTTTAAGATAAATTAAAGCTATTTATAGTGTTTTTTATTCCAAAGGAATGCCACGAAAGTTTAAGAAGTATTTACCTAAGGGATATTCAAGGAAAGGTTTCAAGCAGGTTGAAGATGAGCTCGGTGATTCTGAATCCCAGCCTAATTTAGAAGTTGAAACTACAGAATCTGGCTCCCAGACAGATGATTTTGGCTCCATTTCAGTTGAGACACAGACTGAGACTGTTGATGTCAAAAGTGCTGCAACCCAGACTGATGATGAAAGCTTAATGGAAGTACAGATAGAAACTGATGAAAGCAGAAATGACGATTTCTGCATTGGCAATAGTGATGAAAAATTTGCTGCACTAGTTGCCAAGCATGATGGTGTCTTCAAAGATGCGTCTGGTAAGTTGAAATTCATACATTGATAATTTAATATTTTAGCACATTAGTGCTTAGCTATTTGTCCTAAGAAATAAAAATGGTAATAGCTATCCAATAATTATAATTTACTTTTTTTAATAGGGAAGAATGTTGTGGCATACTATGACTACCGCTTTGCCACTATTATAGTACGTTCACGTTGAGCTGAATCCTCAAAAACATTTAATAACTCATGGATGCAATTACACACAATCTTGAAATTTGGCTCATTTGTAGTACTGCTTGACCCGCTAAAAATATTTCAAAATCTTTTTGTTCAAATGTTTGACATAATATTTATGGCCAATCAAAATTTTCACAATACATTTCCTATGGGGAAGCCATATAAGTACAGTGTCCATTACAGTCCTTTCCCGATCTTGTAATGGAGCCAAACCATATGTGTCTGTTGTTGACACCTTTGCTGTTACTAATAATCATCTGGTCGGCTGAAATGTTAACTCTGTTGAGAAAAAATCCACTTTTAATTTTTAGCTGTTTTTCAGGATTCAGCTCAACGTGAACGTACTATAGACATGTTAACTGTCAGTTCAATATGCCTGAATCTAATAGTTGGTGTGAACACTGTAGGAAGTTTCGAGACAATGTGTTAAGGAGTGGTTTGAGCAGACTGTTAAGAAAAGAAAATGAAGAAAATGATCCTACCAGAGCAGATAGCCATGCTAATTTCCGATCTCTTTGTTCATCACAGAAAGATGAAAGAATGAAGAATCTGCGCAATGTGATTTGCTGTAAAGACAAACAGATTCACACCTTGAAGAGCAGGCTGAATAGTGCTGTGCAGTCAGGTGGCATCAAGCTGGACAATGCTACTCACAATGATTTTCTTGCCATTATGAATCACCACAAGGAAAAGTACCCAGAAGGAGATGAGAGTTTTGCTGCCATATTTTGGAACCAACAGCTTAAAGCAGCTTCACTGAAAAATAGTAAATCCATCCGCTGGCACCCCTCAATTATCAGGTCGTGTCTTTATCTACATCATCGGTCAAGTGGAGCATACTCCACTTTACGCAACTCAGGGCTAATCCAGTTGCCATCAGAGCGAACTTTGAGGGATTACAGACACTGCATTCCTTCAGTGATTGGATTTTCGGCACAGACAGACATAGATCTTTTGGAAAGGGTTCGAGAACTCCAACCAGCTCACTTGGCTAGATATGTGACGGTTGTACTAGATGAGATGTATGTTAAGGAAGGGCTGGTATTTGATAAGGCTTCTGGCTCACTGATTGGTTATCAAGATTTGGGTGATGTCAATAATATCATCCATGATGCAGAAACCCGGTTCAAGAGTCCTGGTGATTCACATAGACCACTAGCTAAAGTTATGCTAGTATTCATGATTCGTGGATTGTTTACTTCTTTGAAGTACCCATATGCCCAATTTCCAGCTGCAAGCACAAAGGGAGCTGATCTGTTCCCTCTGTTTCGTAAGGTTTTGTCCCGTTTGACTCGGCTTGGAATTCGAGTGATGGCAGTGACCTGTGACGGTGCTAGTGACAACAGAAGGTTGTTTTCTTTGCATGGCAAGGCTCATAGTTTGACATATAAGATGGTTAATGTCTACAGCAAAGCTAATGATGTTGTGTACTTCATAAGTGACCCCTCACATTTGATTAAAACAATTCGAAACTGCTTTCAGAGAGGGAAGCTATGGGTACATATTTTATTAATTTTAAAAGTTTAAAAATTTTAATTAAATTTTTGCTCTAGTGTAATGGAAGTGCAATTGATTGGAGTCTCAAGAGGAATGCAGGTGCTACAACCTCCACCCCTGGATTGTCATTGGTGCCCAAGCTGAAAAATGAACATATCTATTTGACTAGCTACTCGAAGATGCGAGTTGATTTAGCTGTCCAGGTATAATGTATGTATTATAGTATTAAATGTTATTTAATGTGAATATGAAAGGTCCTTAGTGATTCAGTATCTAAAGCACTAATGCTGACTGGTGGTGGAAAAGCTTTTGAGACTGCATATTTTATTGCAAAGATGGACAAGTTCTTTGATTGTTTCAACGTTTCATCATTCACTGCAGGAAAGAAGAAACGCAAGCCATTTTTGCAACCGTACCATTCTGCCAATGACTTTAGATTAACTGTAAGTTTGTAGCTATTAGATTATTAGTGTGGTCATACATGGTATAACACACAGTACTTAAAAGAACTTGTGGCATACCTGGATCACTGGAAAAAAACAGTTCAGGAAAGGGATGGTTACAGTGAAGAAGACAAAGAGTCTATGCTACTCAGCAAGACTACTGAAAATGGAATTCGGATTACCAGTAAGTATGAGGTTGAATCCAACTTTTCACATTTCACTCTAGATATTTTTAGTATCATCCTTCTTGGAGTTGATTCCAGAGATATTTTCTATCAATGGAGTCGTATGTTTTTTGAGTGAGAAGTTGTCCCAGGATGCATTGGAGAAGTTTTTTGGGATTTTAAGACAGTGTGGCAGGACCAATGAGAATCCTCGTGTTGCTGAATTTTTGAAGAGCACTCAAAGTATTAGAGTCATCAATTCTATTTGGGTGAATAGTATCACTGGAAACTGCCGGGGGAGTAAGAGAAAAACCTATGATTTAGAGTCCATTGATTTGAATCAACCTCTCAAGAAGCGAAGGAGACGCAGCTCAAACTAAACTACATGGTACAATCTCATATGCCATTCCATTACATTTTTACAATACATTGATTTTGTATAATCACTATAATAATATATATTTAATTCAACACAATTTGCTTCGTAGTGACCTAGACTTTTTTGTTGACTTGTGCTCTTTTTGCTTATACATTTCCACTGTGTTTTCAGCAAATGCAAATCCTCGGATAGATATCCACAACTCTACAATACTTTCCAGACACTTTTGGGTGAGGGAGTCATTCTCATCCTGGCCTGCCATACACCAACTAAATAACACATCATCATCATTAAGAATACAGTTATCCACGTGGCTCCGAAATGTATTATCCATACTTGTCACATTGTTTAAGTGGAAATATCTCCGGGTACATAATTCAATTGTATAAAACAGCTGGTAAGCATCTGTAGTAATTCTTGTCAGTCCACCCCTATCAATGATAGTTACCCAATCATTGGCTGGAGCTTCTGGCTCATCTTGATGATCACTTCGTGGACTATTGTCTGTTAGCTCCTCCAGTATGTGGCAGATGTCCTCATGCTTTTTCTGCTGTTTTAAAGTGCGGATCACATACCCACCAACATAGCGGACAGCATTCTCCTCCTCAAATGTTAACATTCCACTATCCTCACTACATACTTCAGGTTGAGGAGTTGAACTATTAACTATTTCTTTAATTCTCATCTCAAACATCTCATCAGTTACATGTTGATAAAACAAAGGCTCTTTATCAACCTTTAAGAGCCCCAAAAAATCAATCCACTTCCCATTAAATGCCTCAGAAGTGGTGAGCTGGTGATATTTGCTCCAAAGTTTATCCCAGTACGCTTTTTGGATTTCGTGATCACTTCATCCAACACATTCATTAACCACAAGGCAAATCTCTCACATTCAATGGATGGCTGATGGAAGTGCTTGATCAATTCTTGAGCGATTCTCAAACAAGTCTTCGTTTCATCTGTTGCTATTGCAAAAGAATCGTCAGACAACACTCCGGCTAAAACTCCTCTAATCACACGGACAGGTAAACAAACGTCCGGTTGGTTAGCTCTCAGTTCCTCAGATAATTCACCATGCTCTCCATTTTGTTCCTGTTCACTACCCGATGTTTCATCACGAGGTTCATCAGCGTCGAAATCTTCATCAAACAAAGCACTCGGTTCCTCGCTCAGTTCTGCCATCATCGATGCCATGCTTTATTTTTCAGTCTCTAGTTCATGTATCGGATACTACAACTTAAGTTTACGGCAACCCGGGGTGTGGAGGTAGGTGTGAAATGTGTGCGTTTCCAATCCCGTGTCCGGAGGTATATATTATCTATGGTGTGCTAACCACGGTTAAGCTATTAACCTTCATTAATAAAAACACATACCGGAAATCGCGATTCAGTGTCCGGGTTCGAGCTACTGCATTACAGTAGTAGCCAACTTGGTAGTAGCCCACTTGGTAGTAACCGTGCGATTAGCCGATTACGCTTGCTATGTCGACAGGACGAAAAAGGTAAGAATGATTGAGTACAGTGTGTACCAATATGTGACGTGCACGTGCCATATTTCGATTGAGACACATGCCTTGCGGCGGGGAATCCATGCATTGTGTTATATGCATCTGTCATTTTAAGTGGCTATGGTACTCATTTGCACACCCCGGAGTATGTGTGACAGGCAGATAATGACGTATTTGTTACCACTGTGGCTGTTCAATCCATGCCGATTAGCCACAAGCCTATACCTTGTTAAATTGTGGTTACTAGGGTGGCATCAGTCATTATGATATAATAAATGAATTTTGCTAGCCCACCACAGATGATTGTTGTGTATGGCCTCAACCATGTATGGAAATGCTTAGCTAAGTAAAATTCCACTGCCACCCATATGGTGGCATGGCATCATAATGCTATGCAGGTGGAAGGCATCTATTCCAAGTGCAAAGAAGTAAATGGTTGAGTTTAATATGAATACATTATTTATTATCAAGTCTACCAGTTGGGCACTGGAGGGTTTGCACAGAAGGCAGAGCCTGTACGAGGTACTTCACCACTAGCCCAGGGAACCTAAGCGAAAATCGTACATGCATTAATGAGGATTAAATATCTACCAGTGTGTTGAATTTAAATTGAAATCCTTCATCAAATGATTCTTGTAGGCTCAACTTTCACATATTGCATGAGACCATACAATAACTCCCTGATTTTCTATTTAATTTGCCCACACAATAAAAAGCGTGGTAACATTTTATAGCTTAGTTACTGGACTTGGTATAAGTGTACATGTAGATAATGTAAAGTATTTGCTAATTTATGTGTTAACAGTTGTGGAGATACAGTGGAGGATGCATTGTCACTAAGTAACAAGCAACATACTGTCTCGTTGGCTTCTGACCATGGCACTTCTGTGATAGCATTCAGTACTGATCATCCTGACAAAGTTTCAATTGAGAGCTCATTATATAGTGCAAGGATTACCACATTAAAGTCTAGAACACACTCACTACGACGGAAAAGTGTCACCAGTTTGCAAGGCTTTGTGCTTACTCCATACAAACTAGGACTGGTTGCCGGCATCATCTTCATAATTGGACTATTTCTAATGCCAATCATTTTCTACTATTCCTTGGACAACGGTCCACCTGACAGCTCACCAAGATTTGTAAACATTTCACAGGTAACTTGAATGATGTGTTGAGTCCTATGCGTAGCATGTCGTATAGTTACATCAAGTCAATCAGGAGCTTATAATAAGCTCCTGAGTCAACCAGTGTTGAAAATTTGCCACTAATGCCATGTATTTGTAATTACTGTGGTCCCTATAGTAACCTGTGATTGTGTAGATATAGGATGTCTCTAATTTTTGGTTGTGTATATATGCACTTGCCATTTTCAACCACTATTCACTCCAAAATATATACATGGAATAATATGATCTTTCCTGTTTTCTCGAAATTGGTTAATGTGTACATGTCAATGTGTACATGTCAATTTGTACATGTCAATGTGTTATGCAATACAGGGACAAAGATGGCTTCAGTATTCAGACATGTATATCATGCACAGGTACATGCGCTATAAGATGAAATACATTTGCTTCATGGAAGACTCCTCTGTGAAAGACACTTTATAAATGAAGATTGCTTTTAATAAGTAGGCAAGTAGTTAGTCAGTTAGTGGAAAATTCTATTAAGTAATTATTTAAATTCCATAGCAACTTATTTGGGTTGCTCTGAAGATGCTTAATTCTACCTAATCAATACTGCCAAAGTACAATGAAGGTATTGTGAGACTGGTTGTTTTTTTTTTGTTTTTTTTTTGTGAGAGAGTGCAGATCCCTAATATCATACAGTACTACTGTCCTGTATGATTATAGACTTGTCCTCCAGAGTGTATACCAATGCATGAGACTATATACTATAAGGTATGGAGATCAGGAGAATGAGCTGAAGTGCTATAGCCTTAACACTAAAAATTTTAAAATTTTGTCATGTGAGGTCATGTGAACCTCCTTTATCCATAATGACGTCATGAACAAATTAGCATACAGGCACATATGGAAAAATTGATCATATTTCAGCCAGGGAAGGCTCTGTGCAACAGGTAAGGTTACAAGACAACACAATAAATGAATCATATTACATGTTGCAATGGTTTTGTTACTTTATACTTATACCTATAGGCTAATGGTTCATATCTGCTTCATGACTGAAATATGATCATTAATCAATTATCAAAATAAATTCTCTGTAGACACTACATTAGACCCCCAAGTAATGCAGCAATCTTGTGCTCATGACGTCATTGTGGATAAAGTCCATATACGGTACATACCGCTCGGATGCAACATTGTCTCATGAGAGTGCGAGCAATTAAAATACTTGCTAATTGAAGGGTGTGGCACTAATTTTGATTGCAAGTATTCATACTATTTTGTTTGGAATGAATACTCTCAAAAAATGGGTGCCACGCCCTTTAATTAGCAAGCAAGATGATGTTGCATTTGAGCAGTATATACCGTACATAAGTATCTTAACATTTATGATAAGGCTCTGGCTGGTATATTTAGTATGCAAACTTACCTCATACCAGATTCCCTCCTAGTTAATATCTATGCTACAGCACAACCGACGTCACTTAGTAGCCATTATTGATACTATGAGTTAGTAGAAAGGAAGAGATGGGAAGGGACCTTTAGGGGAGCGATCTATAAAATTCTTGGACACTGCACACAATCAGTGATCCTCAGTGATACTGATGTTCCTCAGCTGCTACTGCTACTCTGTTATGCGTAGGCAGGATGCTACATATGTTACCACCCCAAACCTGTTGTTGACTGTTTACTCACACCTTGCATGCATTGTGTTTGACCTAGGTCCTATGTTCCCATGGACACCTTCAAGTTAACCTTCGATTAAAAATCTTGCTGATGACATTCAATAAACACTCTCATGTGACTCAAGTCTCACTACATAACCACCCAGCCAAATTTGTTGTTTTCATGCTGGTCACCATCTGATCCCTTCAGTGTCCCCTCAGCATCATCACAATACCATAAAAGCAGGCATTTTCTCATTGCAGAAGCCTTACGTGATAATTTGGTTAATTATGATATCAGGTCTTTTCTCATTGCAGAAGCCGTACGTGATTCAGTAAATTTCGTGTTGAAAACAGACACCTAACAGTTAGTCTGGTGCAGGACACAAAATAATCACAGAGTCAAGTTCACATGTTTTCATATGTCTCAGAGTCTTTACACAACATTGGTTGTACTATTTATAAACATAATAATTTTTAGGGCTGTATAGCTTTGCTGTGAACATGTCTATACAGTGATGTTGAGTAGTTGATTCTTATTACAGAGTCAGTTACTCATTGAGTGTGAAGTAACTGTTGGAGAATCCAACTGTACAAGAAATCTTACTAACTTATATAATGCTCTTGGATTAACCAGCCTGTTTGAGGATTCGTTTTGCATTAGCAAAACAAAACGTTTGTTTTGTCAAGCTTTAAGTAATGGTGACAATCAGTCTCACGTTGAGGACATAGTGTGCCAGGATGTGCGACAAGAATATTGTACTGCAGAGTGGAGGATCTTGGAACTCCAAGGAAGTGAGGGGTTGATTGACTGTGATGTGTATGGAGAGACTGCCAGACTGACTTGTTCTGACCAATTTGGTGTGGATGATAGTGGTGTTGCTTGCCTACCATTGTGTAAAGAGTTTTCGCAAAATGGAGACTCCAATACGATAGCTATTATTGTCCTGGGTGGCATTGCCAATATAGTCAATACAATTGGAGGAATATTTGTCTTGATAGTTGCCTTTTGGAGAAGAGAGAAAATGTAAGCATTGTGCGTGTTATGATAATACTCATGATTATTTTTAAATAGATTTCATTTTCCACAAGTGTTAATAGTGATCGATGCTGGTATTATGACTTTTCTATGTGAGTATCTATTGCACTGATTCTATTGTTGTAATATTTGGATCTCAGGGGCGTAGCCAGGATTTCTGGAAGGGGGTCCAGATTTGAAGTGCACGAATATGTCTTTGGGGGGAAAGCCTGGGTACTTCCCCTGAACTACATTTGAACGAAAATGATGCATACACAAACTGTGCCCTTAGGCAGTGACATTAAAAGGGGCTGTTTATGCATCTAACTAGCTAAAACCTACACACTGCTGTTTATGCAGCTTATAGAAACTATAAACCTATTGTAATATTAGCTAATCTTCATTTCCAGACACTGACATAATATTATACTGACAGCCAACTTCACTGAACTTCTTAGCAGACAGGAGCCCTCCACATTTGAATATAGTTCAGGTATACATTATTATCGGTCAGTCCTCCTGTTGACTTCAGACTTGGCTTGTACTCCAATATATTTGACACATCATGTGCCTGCAACATGTGACAAATAAACAAAACATTCACCATGTAAATATACACCAACTATTCACGGTTTGTGCTAACCTGACACATGTATAACATGACCACTCAAGTTTATCGCAGCTGCTACCTTGTAATATGTCTCAACCAACAGTCCTTCACCATTTTCACCATGAATCACATGCACAATTGATCACGTGATACAGTACTTGATTCATCGATGATTCAGTATTTTAAATGATGCGATGTGGCCCTCAAAAGTAGTACAGAGCTGTGCCAGTGTGCAAGTAGCTACCGGAGAGCTCAGGGCTGTAAGATTTGTGTGATTTTCAATTTTAAAAATTCTGCTTCTGAAAGGGGGGTTCATCTGAACCATCAGAACTCCCCCGGGCTACGCCCTTGGATCTGGGAAAGCCAGTCTTTTTGTGCATGACAGCAGACTTATTTAATTTTTCACCAAGAACACAAAGCTACATAAACAAACTATCAAATTTCACAATCAAGATCAGCTATAGACTTGAGTGGTCTGCTTTTGCTGGCTCCTTTTCCATAGTACAGTAGCAAGCCATACGAATGGTCTGAAGTCTTAACGGAGCTCCGCCCAGCCTGTATGTAGCTGTACAACTCAATGTTATTGGATTAAGACTATTGCTATAAATTTCCTTTCATTTCAGTCTGGTTTTAGACCTAATTCATCCCTGCACATTCCTATTTCATGTTGTAAACAAACTCTTACCCTCCCCACCACCCTCCTCCCACCACCCCTATTGTAAAATGGTGGAAAACTTAACTGTTAGCAATTGTACGAAGGATAGGGATCGATGTAAAATGTGTGAAAATTTGCTTCAATCATACAACGCACTAATTACTTAAAACCAGCATTTATTGATACTTCTAAATAGGTGATAAGGCCAGTTTTCCCAGACTGGGTCACATATGTGGTACATAGGTAATTAGAGTAAATGTGTGCTCTATTAGATAACATTTCCTTAAGTTTCTATATGTGACACACTGTTCATGTAGTATCACTATAATTATGGCAGTTGTTTGCTTCAGTGTTTACAGCCTGTCTCAGTTACACAAATACTGAGGATGAGAACCGTGACATAGCAGTCGCATAATAAAGATCATTTAGTCATTTCCAACCAGCACTTAAGTAGTATTTTAGATGGTCTCTGTTTTAACTGCTCTAATAATAGAATATACACTTGCCACCATATATTGTAGTCAATATGGTCCGATAACTGTGTTTAGTAGATGACTAATACAAAGTTTCTTTTCAGAAATATTGTCTAAAAGTAGATTTTTATCATAATCATAATGGATATGTACATTTGTATTAATGTTCTTTTTCTTCAGCATTGTATTTGGCAATTCCATCAACTGCTTTTGGTAGCTGGAGGCCTTTATGTACTGACAAGTTTCTAACTGATGTACTTATGGATGATAGCACAGCGTATTGTCAAATAAGCGGTGAGCATTTGATTGAACATTAGCAGTGGTGATTCTAGACCTGACCTTAAAGGGGGGTCAAGTAGGGAAGAGCATGACTATTGTTGTATTGCTGTAATATAAAGTAGAATTTCAGGGGGGTCTGGGGGTGCAACCCCCAGAAGCTGCAGGATTTTTGCAATTTGAAGGCTTGAAAACAGCCCTAAAATTTATGCTAAAAACATGAAAAATGCTAAAAATAACAATGCCAATCTATACTGCAGCTTTTCCCCAAGAATTATTTTTGGGGGGGGGTTGGGGCATGGCCCCCCCCCCCTCCCCCCCCCATTAGAGTCGCCTATAAACCAACAGTTTGCATGTACAGTGCTAGTGGTAATTCTAGAGCTGATGTATGGGGGGAGCATAGTTATAGTATGACTGTGATGAATAATAGATGTCCTGAGAATAAGCCTCACAATGCAGTAATTCCCCAAATGCAGAAATGCATATACTGATTACTAAACTTCTGACACAAATTAACATCCTATTATGCTGACTTTGCATAGCCCAGAACGTGGCATTGAGCAGTCCAGAATGTGCATGGCTAAGTGAAGGGCCTGACCATTTGATTTTCTTATGTGTACCAGTGTATGGGTCCAGGAAATGTTATTTACTCATCTACTCAATAAATAGGAGTAGTAGGGGGAAAATGGGTCACATGCACCTTGTACTGTTTATTAGTATGAGCAGCACGCATGTGTAACCCACATGTTGCGCTAGAAGCAAGTCATCATGTTGAAAACATATAAACATTAAACACTCACCCATGCATATACCTGGTAACCCAGAACTAACAGGGTGCAGGGAAGTTGCTTGGCCAGGTAAATACTCATTACATATGGTAATAGCCAGTGTAATGCAGAAGCCAATATTTCAACACATGCCACCATTGAGGTATTTCACACCAAATAATGTCTGCATTCATTATGTGCCTTCTGTGGCTTCTTTAGCATACCAACTGAACTGCATGTGGCTTCCATAAATGACACTTGAGGTTATTTATGTAAATGGTAAACACTTTAATTATGTCATGAATGCAGAGTTTTCTCTACCTCTAAGGTTTTTATTCTACTTACATTAATTAATTTGTTAATTACTATGAAGTAAGTACGTTTACAGTAAAAAAAAAAGTGCCACTGATCATAATGAAATCAGTGTTCTGAAATGACGACATATTTCAGTTACCAGTAAGTCCTCATATTTATCAAACCACCCCAGACAATCGTCTGTGATGGATAGAGAGGTAAAAGAATATGCTTATTTTAGTAGTGTAAGGATCTTACATAATTCCATTGCCAGTTCATGTGCACTTGTCCTATCCCCCTAGGGCAGACCACATACCAAATTTGACTCTGCCAATTCCAAGATACATACACGCAAGTGAAGTTTTGCACCAAAATACTTAAGTTCTGTTAACCTACTGGGCAAACCACTTATGCGAATAGCTTGTCTGTAGAAAAGTTAACTCCACTGTAGCACAAACCTTTGTGGTTTACAAAATTGGTGTTGCAGCAGCAACGTTGAACATGTCCAACAAACTCATAATGCAGATACTCTAGTTATTGAGAATTTTGAAAACTATGTACAAACATGTTACCCTGGATTCAAGCCACAAACAAACCTCCATACCTAAACACCCTAATTTTTTACATAACATGCAAAATAAGTGTTCTATTAGAGTATTACAATTTTTTAAACACATCAAGCAAACAGTGCTAAATGTAGCATTCTTTCTTCACTAATCACTGGTAGAGAAGAATAAAAGAAAGTCCTAAAGTTAGCCGTAGGCCACATTAGGGTAGAGCATTGTACAGTATTTTTAGAATGTTCTAGAATTTACATTAATAGACCAAAGAAACAAACATGCATACATACATACATACATACATACATACATACATACATACATACATACATACATACATACATACATACATACATACATACATACATACGCACATACATACATTTATTGAAAACAGTTTTAGGAAACCAATCGTACACCCACAGCCGGCCTGTAGTCAGCTGTGGGTATGTATTAATTGATACGAGGTTGTCATTACTAGTTATCCAAACCCCAATGTGTCTCAGGAAATAGTAAAAGTGTTCAGATAAGTGAATTGTTTGGATAACTGAAACCCATACATTGCACTGTTAAAATATTCTAATAGTACATACACATGTACTCAAAATACTCTAATAGAGTGGTCATTTCCAATTTTGGATAAATGAGATTATAGGGTCAGAAAACTGAGAATTTTAACATCATTACAGCAATCACCTTTATTTTCTCCTATATAAAAAGCTATACTCTTTAACAAAAGCCAGGGTTAAAAGGCATGAATGAATGTAGAATATAGTACATGTAATTTTTTGTAATTCTACTGTTTACAGATGATGCTTGACTGCTTATGTGTACTTTTACTGTCATCTACAGGTTTAATAGCAACATCGACAGTTGTGTTGTACTGTGCTGTTTGGTGTCTCTACATCTTCCATTTACTGCTAAAGCTGGTATTTCCTATATGGTCAACAGCGATATATAACTCAACGCACAGCATGAAAATTCACATCATTGAATTGACTTGTGTCTTCATTGTTGGAACTGTACCATACATCGCGTTTGCTAGTGCTTCTAAGAATCAGTTTGGAAGCCTTCCTCCGAGAGGTTGTTCAGGTGATGCAGTTTACAGCTTTTATTCACTGGTCATTCCAACGGTGATACTGAGCTGCTCCAGTCTTGTGATGATGCTTGTCATTCTATACAATATACACATTGTAAGTAACACAGTTTTATAAGACATACATTTATTGATTCCTTGTTTCCTGTGAGTTGTCTTATCTTACTGCAATGGTGATGTTGCAATTAATTTTAATAGTTTCACGGGTTCTAGTGATTTCTGCCACATGTTTGAAGCCGGATTGATCAACTACCTTAGTATAACACTCGGTTATACTAACTAGTACAAACCATTTAATGAACTGTTAGTGTGCTACACCGTATAGTGCTGGTAGGCGAGTATTTACTAATCTGGAAAAAATGTGATGTTTTGTAACTTGGTTATTTTGAAGTAGTTTAAATATATATTGACCAGAAACCAGTTTCACGATACTGTCATGGTAGTATTGGTTAAGTATAATCAAACCTAAAAGTGCTGTTATTGTGACCTGAAATGCTTCCTGATGCCTTTAGTTAAATGTAATCTAATAATGGCTAGGGCACTTTTAGATGCAGACTGACAGGTGCCTTTTGACATATGCAGTATGTACAGTAGTGCTGAAACGATTATTCGGTTATTTGACTATTCGGTCGGTATGACACTATTCGATTCGTTAACACACTATTCGAATAATCGTTAGCACTTTGTACACTGTATTCAGATGGAAAAGCCAGCCTTGAAACTTAAGATTGTGAATGAAGTGATATATCTATGCTGTAAAAATTCTATTTTAGAAAAGACACTGATAGAAATAGTGCTTAGGCTTTAGCTACCTTGCTCCCTAACAAAAGGTTTCAGTACTTATTCAATAGAAGTATAAGCTTAAAGAATAATCGAATATTCAGTCGTTTTGATCACAACTATTCGAATAGTAAAAATTGCCATTCGTTTCAGCACTAATGTACAGTGCACGTGTCGCGAACTAACCTTTGTCCTCCTTTGTGTCCTATGGCAGTGCAAGGTGTTGATTCACAGTAGCTCAAATGACTTCCCTGTGGCTGACCACCTTGTTTATAACAGGAATTGGCCATATTTTATGTAGTGACTAGATTGATTGCAGAGGCACTTATCTTATTGTTTACTTTGTTTATAATGCTGTGTAATGGGTTGTCCCTACAATGCTTGCATTCGCCAAGTAGAAATATAAAGTAGTGAAACAAGAGAGGTCACCTAAACCTGTAGATATACTAGCAAAGATTTAATCAGTCACTTGTATTTGAACTTGCATGCATTTTATACCATTTAAAGGGGCAATGTGCTGTTTACAACATTTGATTATTTTGGGGCCCAATAAAATCATGCGATGCTTGTACTTTACCACCTATAACATGAACTTGACAAGATACACAATGTAACCAGCTGGTCTTGGACAAACGTTGAGTGGCTTCCATGCATCAAAACATAATACAGCATGTAAACAGCGCATTGCCCCTTTAAGTGCTGGATAACATATAGGTAGGCTTAAACCACTCACCATCACCATTTAATAATACATAAAGATATGCTGCAAATATAAATATAGCACTAGAGGGGGGTGATGTGAAACTAATACAACAGAAAGTAAAGATGAGGGCTGAAATCGTGTCAAGTCCTCCCTCCCTCTACATACATGAATACTGTGTTTTCAGAATATTCATCTCTAGTACTCAAACTGTTTCAGTTCTTTGACCATTATTAAGTGTCCATACAATCTATTTCTAGTCATAGAACTAGTAAATAGGATTAGTGTGGCTAGTTTTAAGGTGTATCACACTTGATCATCTAATAATTTTTCATAGCTGTGTTGTTTACATGTGCACAAACCTAGCATATGGTTGTACTGTATCCACAACATAATGATTCTCCCTTGCAAAGTACCATTTGTTCTTAAGGTGACGGGAAACAATTAAAATGTAAATAATCTGTAGTGCGACCTCAGTACATGTGATCTAACTGAGGTTGTGAATATACACCTCAAGATACTCTAATAGAACATTCAGTAGCTATTGTAATGAGACTGTCATGAATATAGTTTGATTAGCTAGATGTTCAGAAAACTGTTATATAATAGCATATGTTGTAATTTATATGGTGTTTTTGTGTTATCCTAGCAACAAGGAATCTTTAAGAGGAGACTTAATGAAACAACAGGCAAGCCGATACGGACTTGTCAATTCTCAACACCTGAAGTGAAACTGTTTTTGATGTTCTGCTATCTCCTTGTATTCATGATCATAGTTTGGACTAGTTTCAGTATAAGGTATGGGTCGGCAAATTCCTTTCAGTTCTATCTTGGGCAATACTGGAGATGTATGTCTGGTGGAACCAGCAGAAGTAACACCTGTGAACCATACAGAAGAGAGTTTGAAAGTTTGTCTCATCCTGGTCTAGAATGTTTTTACCTAATATTGTTTGCATTTCTGAACTTTGTAAGTTTGCCATTTGTAATACAATACAAAACAGTAAAACGGTCAGTAAAAGAGGCAACCAGGAGATTAACACTTAAGAAGAGCAGTGACAGTGAAAAGAAGAGCAGTGATAGTGACAAGAAGAGTTGTGACAAGACTAGTGAAATTGACATGAAATCCAAAGTATAAATTTTGTGCATACACATTTTATGTATACAACTAACTGTATGCAGATAACTGTAATGAGATAATATTATATATATCACTGCATGAGTCGTTTGTATGCATTTAATCCTTCAAATTCTATATTGTAGTAAAGCTTCATTATATAGACCAAAATATGACATCAATAATGAGTTGTTATAATAAGTTCCTAATGCATACCTCTGATGGACAGCTGGTACCAATGTCTTTCATAGATTGAGTGACAAGCATCACCCATGCATGTATGTAACATGGAATGTAAATGTTTGAGAGCTCGTGTTTGGAACCTGCTTGAGAGTACATTTAGGTCATGTTATCACATTCTGGGATTCTTTCTGCACCTCTGAGATAGTAAATATTAGTTATGAAATCAATGGTGATCTGACCAGAACAGCATTCAACAGTTTTCAATATGGCAGTAAAATATTATGATCTAGTCTATGCTGGAAGGTACGGTGCATGGTCCTTCATTTGTGTGTTCTTTAAGCTGTTAGGTGACACACAGCAGCAGTAACATTCAAACATTCAAATGTTCTTGCAATGGAAAAGAAATAACATCATAGTTGCATGTACAGTATATTACAAGAAGCCAGGAGTCTAGTTTAAGTCACTAAAGTAAGTAATAACTAGAGCCCAGGCAAATAATAAAAATTACAGTTTAGCTTCCCATCAGTGGATTTACATATATACTGGCCGTTACCATAAGAACTGATAAACCTATAATTATATATATAAACACCCATGCAAACCTCAGCCTCTGTTATCTGTTAGTGTGGCTACTGTTGAACCAAAGACTTGTTCCTCAAAATTACACAAAACAAAAGGTTTTGCTGATGATTTAACTGTCATTTCTAGCAATGTTAATTCACATCAACAAGCTCTTACTTCCAAAGCTCTTACTTCCATGGTACTGAAGGCTGGTGACATCTGCTTCAAGTTTCACTACACACTCAGTACGCAGTTCTCAATGTCTAATGGCAACATCTGTATAGCATTAATGGAAACTTTTTAGGCAAGGGTATTCCATTAGAGGGGAATACAAAGTGAATCCTTAAAAATTTTGTGACATCTGTACTTCACTTTCATAATTGCTGTGGAGAAGCTTACAGTGACATCCATTCAATCCACCCAATCATCCAACTGTGCTGAAGCCTGCAAGTTTGTGAAACAGGGCTTAAATTTACCTTGTAACTGTAAGCTCCAGGAACTGTTTTCCATCCTGATGTTTTATTTAGACCTTCCTCATCAAAAAGAGTCTGCTAATATACGATATTATCTATGGCTTTTAAGGATCCATATACTCTGTATTCTATTAGAACAGTGTTAATACAATTGGAGATACATATGATAGAAATTTGCTGTTTGATATTGTCAGAGGCCAGCTTACAGGTAGTAGAGGGAGGAATACCCTTGCCTAAAAAGTTTCCATTAATGCTACAGATGTTGCCATTAGACTTTGTGTAGCTAGTGAAACATGAAGCAGATGTCACCAGCCTTTAGTACTAAGAAAGTAAGAGCTTGCTGATGTGAATCAACATTACTAGAAATGACAGTTAAATCACCAGCAAAACCTTTTGTTTTGAGGAACAAGTCAGCAGTAGCCGCACTAACAGAGGCTGAAGTTTGGGTGTTAATATGTTCATTAATTTTTTATAATCTGTAATTATGATCAAAATTTTGGAAAACCTTTTCCACACAATGGTAAATTTTCTCTTTTACAGCCAGTTAAAATGAGGTTGTATTAACTCTAAACTTTTCATTCCAGTTTATTGTCTTAATACATTACAATTGTTTTGTAGTAATACATGTTACAAATGTTAATGGTGACAAATATTTTAGTCATTCCTTCATCTGAACAAATCACCCAATTTGTAAGCTAATTGGTGTCCCACGCATGTGAAATTACTACATGGTCTGATATTATAATCATATATCTCCAGTCCTAGCAAAAAGGAAGCTTTGAGTGTGAAACTTTATAGCTCCTTCTCGGCTCATTTTTCATAACCCCATACTACCCCACCTCAATTATTGTAGCTAGGTCTATAGCTGCACCCAATATTTACCATTTACCACACTCTGTAGCTGCACTCAATAACTTATCAAATATATTTGCTACACACAACGTACAATATCTTAGCTATAACTAATATATACACTTACAACGTCAATGCTATACAATAACTAAACTTGCTTAAAAGCACAATTACAATACCTAAGAGAGTGGGGGCCTGCACGATGCACTATTCTAGACCTGCTGTGCTCAAACAGGCCTAAGGGAGCCTATTAAGAAAAAACCAAGTGCATGCCACTCTCAACACACAGTCACACCCAACAGAAATTAACACATACACACACATGCACACACACACACACACACGCACACGCACGCACACACACACACGCACACACACACACACACGCACGCACACACACACGCACACGCACACACACGCACACACACACACGCACACATATAATAAAAATGTGAACAACTGAAATGCATGAAGTGTCTAGTTCTGCTCCCACTGCATAATCATGGTATACTTCGTCAGTTAAGGAATCCTTCTGCACACAGCTCCATCACATCACAGGGTGGAGGTGAGATTGGTAGTACAAAGAAATCACCATACATCTAAAGGTCATTTCCAAGCAAAACTTAAAGGGAAGAGATGTAGTAACCATGCATGACCAACTTGTTTACAAGATGTACTCGTTAATACTGTTATCAGCACCTTATAATTTTTGGTTTGTGTTTATTGGTGCAGCTTGATAAGTAACTTGTTTTTGTACAAATGCATGCATTCACACCTTTGTAGAAGGAGATATTTATGGTTGTATAAATATGGTGTATGTGTCATTGTATTCAGATGTTATAGGCTGTTTTGGTTACTGTTATGTGTACTTCAAAAGAAGCTGCATATTTGAACGCATACACTCTGGACTAGATACTGGCTATGAACATGACAAGGGGAAACCTTGATAATCAGGACACTTATATAGATATTCAGTGTTGGGCAAGTTACTTTTTAAGTAACTAGTTAGATATTACATATTATTTGCAACTGAACTATTTAGTTACAGTTACATATTACCCATAAAAAAAAGTAACTATAATAATATTACATATTATATTACTTTGTGTCCACAGCCTTAAGCTGTCACGTGTGAAACTACCACCTTATCATGTGACATAATTGCACTGTTGAACATTGTGCAAATCTTGGTTATAAGTAAGATGCTGGTGAATAAGCTTCGTTCAGTAGGCTTCATTACTTTGTTGTGGCTAGGCGTTACTCAGTGGATTACTAACGAGATTAGTAACTTCGTTACCTGTAGTAATAATATTACGTAATATTAGATTCGTTACAGTAACTATATTACTTAGGTAACGCGTTACATTTGTAAGTAAAGTAACTTGAGTTATATTACCTGTTTTATAGTGTATTCCGTTATTACTTAGTCACCACCATAGATAATAGTGTCTATTATCTATGGTCACCACAAAAGTAATATTACATAACGCGTTACATAAGTAGCACATTACTCCCCACACTATGGGCAGATAATCTACCTCGTAGTCTACTGATGGAAATTGAAAGAGGAAAATGCATAATTAAGTTGAGGTGCCCCGTGCCACAGGTGTCTTTGTTTGCATTCGTTGTCAAAGTAATGGGGTCAGTTACATCCGGGCATGGTTATTAAAGTTAATTATGCGGAGGCCGCCAGCCCACCCTTAAAAACCACGACTGAGCCGTACCGTAAATCACGACACGATTTTTTTGTTCCAGTTCTAGCTATCAGATAGCCGTGTGACTCGCTGTTCGATTATCTATGCCCTTGCCATGTCGACAGGACGAAGAAAAAGGTAAAAATGATTGAGTGCACTGTGTATCAATATGTGGCATGCAAGTGCCGTACATGGGTGGCTAAGCCTCAACCGAGGCCTCAACACGGCGCGAGACGTGCCTTGCGCGGGAAGGAGATGGTGTATAAGCTCGGAGGCTATAAATCTTATGGCATCTATGTTTAAGGCATTCACAGTTAGCTATAATACTCATTTACACTCCTCGCATGTTGATCGGAATTTGTTGAATTAATGACCTTATTTTGTTACATTGTGGTCAATTCACACATTAGCTACAAACCTGTGCATATTGTTAAAATTCAATTGTGTATGGCTAATTATAGTGACGTCATTATGATATAATAACAGGAAGCTATAGTGTAGTGAAGACTGTAAGCTGTTTCTTTCACATCATGATGTCATTTGGAAGTAAAGTTATGGTATTACTATTATTTTTTTATAAAATGGTTTACACTCCATCACGTATGACACAATTCATATAGCTAGAAATGCTTACGTACTTAACCCATTAACTGTCACTTCTACCCAAAAGACACCATGGTATTATAACTTACCCTTAGAATAGAATTTTGCCATAAACTTAAGTGATGTGCAGGTGGAGTTTTACTGGTGTACATGGTTGAGTTTAATGCATCAATGAAAATATCTACCAGTGTGTTAAATTTGAATTGAAGTCTTTCATCAAACGATTCTTGTGGGCTCAACTTTCACTGAGACCATATAGCAGCTTCCTGAAATTTTCTTTTTAAGTTGCCCACACATTTAAATCATTTCCTTTTACTACATGGCAACATTTTATAGCTATGAAGTCTTTTAGTTACTGGACTTAGTGCAACTGTATAGATAATGTGTGAAGCATTTGCTAATTTATGTGTTAATAGTTATGGAGATACAGTGGAGGATGCATTGCCACTAGGTGACAAGCAACATGCTGCCTCGTTGGCTTCTGACCATGGCACTTCTGCGGTGGCATTCAGTATTGATCATTCTGACAAAGTTTCAATTGAGAGCTCATTGAATGATGCAAAGATTAACACAATAAAGTCTAGAACACAATCAATACGACGGAAGAGTGTCACTAGTTTACAAGGATTCATGGTTACCCCATACAAACTGGGACTGGTTGCCGGCATCATCTTCATAATTGGACTATTTCTAATGCCAATCATTTTCTACTATTCCTTGAATGACAGTCCACCTGACAGCTCACCAAGATTTGTAAACATTTCACAGGTAACTTGAATGATGTGTTGAGTACTATGTGTAGTATATGGTACAGTTACATCAAGTCAACTAAAGTGTCGAACATTTACCACTAATGCCATAGCTACATCTTTATAATTACTGTGGTCCTTAGTAACCTGTGATAGTGCAGATATATGATGTCTCTAATTTCTGTTTGTGTATATATGCACTTGCCATTCCAACTCCAAAACACATGAAATAATATGACAAAATAAACGAGGTACACCTGTCAGGTAGGAAAGCAGATAGTTATGTCAGCAGAAAATTTTGTTTTGTTTAAAGTTGTAGCAAGCATTTTGGCTGCTCTGAAGATGCTTTTGGGCTTAATTTTATCTAACCAATACTACCAAGGCACCATGAAGGTATTGTGATAGACTGACTTCTGGCCAATATTTTTTGTGAGAAGTGCAAATCCCTTAACAAGGAATTGTAACTGACAACCGTCTTGCAATTTACTATAAGGTATATTGGTGGTATGTCACACCAGATGTCCTAAATGGTCCCTCCTAGCTGATATTTATGTTATGGTGAAACCCACATTTGCTATGTACTCACACCAAACATGTCTTGAACGATTACACTAATTGTTTCAAAGACAGTTTGATAAATCTGAGGCTCCTTCCTTTAATGTACATATTTGAATTACAGGACATACTGTTTGCTATCAAATCTATCAAGTTACAAACTAATCAGTTCAACATCAATAACTACATCACTTTCAACTCTACTAATACTAGATCAGGCTCCAGCAACAAACTCTTGTTACCTCAACATCTTAACAACACATCACGACATTCTTATTTTCATCATTTACCATCCCTGTGGAATGCCATGCCAATTCTAGACTTAAACATGTCAGTTTGTTTGTTTGTTGAAATCTAAACTGAAATTGTATCTGGGATCATCTCCTGAGAAACTTTGATGAGAATAATAACTGCACTCTACATTACTATGTCGAGGCTACCTAGGTCCAGTCATGGATTTTTTCTCCTTTCTCCAACTTTTCAAACACACCTTAAGTAGCTAAAGTCTTTGAGCAGGCTGTAGGACCAGGTGTCCTACAGACCTTCAGCACTTGTGCTGTAAAGCATTAATATAATTAAAAATAAATAAATAAATGTCCATACTCTAGATGTCACCAAGTAAAACCTCCAACTACCCATTATAATTTTAACTATGTAATTACTTAAATAGTTAGTAATAATTGTACATTGTTGTGGCTGTTGGTTACTACTAACATATCTTTCCTGCATAAACACCTTCTATATATGAATACTATGCATTGTGTTTGACCTAAGTCCCATGAACTAATGTTGTCATGGACACCTTCAAATTACCTTCCAAAGTCTGTCTGCTAATTGTGCAGGACACTAAGTTCAGCAGTCGAGTTCATGTTTTCATTTGATGGTACATATGTCCATTTCTTGGTTGCACTGTTAGTAAACAGTAAATATTGTTGATTAATTTATATTGAATTCATGTCTGTATAATTTTGCTGTGAACATGTCTATATAGCAATGTGAGTAGTTGATTCTCATTGCAGAGTCAGTTACTCATGGAGTGTGGAGTAACTGTTGAAGAATCCAACTGTACAAGAGATCTTACTAATGTGTATAATGCTCTTGGATTATCAAGTCGGGATTCATTTTGCATTAGCAAAACAAACCATTCGTTTTGTCAAGCTTTAAGTAATTGTGACAATCAGTCTTACGTTGAGAACATAGTGTGCCAGGATGTGCGACAAGAATATTGTACTGCAGAGTGGAGGATCTTAGAACTCCAAGGAAGTGAGGGGTTGATTGACTGTGATGTGTATGGAGAGACTGCCAGACTGACTTGTTCTGACCAATTTGGTGTGAATGATAGAGGTGTTGCTTGCCTACCATTGTGTAAAGAGTTTTCACAAAACGGAGACTCCAGCAACATAGCCATTATTGTACTGAGTGGCATTGCCAATATAGCCAATACAATTGGAGGAATGTTTGTCTTGATAGTTGCCTTTTGGAGAAGAGAGAAAATGTAAGCATTGTGCATGTTATGATAATACTTGTGTTTATTTTTAAATAGATTTCATTTTCCACAAGTGTTAATAGTGATCAATGCTGGTATTATGACTTTTCTATGTAAGTATCTATTGTAGTGATTCTATTGTCATAATATAACATTTCCCCCCAACAAAAGTTATCAAAACTAAGAAACAATTATGGTTGGATCTGTGATCCACTGTTCATGTACAGTGGAACCTGTGCTAACAGTCACCTGAATTAAGTGGTCACCTTTGTAAAACAGCCATGATCACGCAACTCTTGAATAGGGGTTGCTGACCACAATCGACAATTGGCACCACTTCGATAAACTCACAATTATCACATTTCCTGCCTCTCAGTGAATACTATATAATCTACCTGGCTTCGTTGCTAAAAAGTATTCAGTGGCTGTTAACAACATTCATAACAAGCCCACCTTGCCATTTCTGTATGGTCAGTGCAAGCCCTTAATAGTAATTACCCTTTTATAATGGTCATAGCTATACTAAAATGCTGCTGACCACCCTTTGCAGGTTTTTCTCTACCTGTATATAAAAGGCAGAAATATCTGGCTCCAAGGTGACTGTTATACACAGGTTCCATTGTAGTATCTGTTCATCAGGAATACATAATGCAGTCACAGTTGTTTGTAGTACACTCCTTCTTATAGCTGCAACTTTTCTTGTATTTCTGCTAATACATCTGCAGTAACCCCCCAATCAATGGCATAGTCATTGCCTTCCTCCCAGTGTTTAAAGCCTATCTCCCACATGGAAAGCTACGCAAACATTTGCAAGTGAGAACTGTGACGTAGCAGTCACTTAATAAGGATCCTTTTAGTGATCACTACCTTTCCAACCAGCACTTAATTTCCTTTTTTTAAGGTAGTCTCCATTTTAACTGCTCTAATAGAACATACACTTTCCATCACTAAAAGTCATTTTGGGTGTGTATGGTCCAATAGCTGTGTCTATTAGATGACTAATACAATCAGAAATATTGTATAGAAATAATTTTTTGCTCATGCTGAAATTAGAATAGCTGTGTATTAATGTTTCTTTTTTCTCCAGCATTGTATTTGGCAATTCCATCAATTGCTTTTGGTAGCTGGAGGCCTTTTTGTACTGACAAGTTTCTAACTGATGTACTTATGGATGACAGCACAGCATATTGTCAAATAAGCGGTAAGCATTTGATTGAGTATTACCAGATAGTAAAAAACTTGGCAGTAAAAAAGTGTGACGAAACCCCTCTGTTAAAAAAATTGGAGGAAAAAACTTTGGCAATTGAAATAATATTCGCCAAAGTTTTTACTCAACAGTACGTAAGGATAACGACAAGGTGTCAACTCATCAGTTAAGTAGTGTAGTAAGTGTATAGGTAGCTAGCATTGTTTTTGTAGCAGTACTTTTGTAGCTGTACTGATCTAACAACGTGCTAGCAAAGGTCACTGAACTAGCTGATGTGCGAACGGGAAGCCAGCTGGAAATGTTATCCCAAGAAGTGGCTGGAGTGCTTACAACTGTGGGACACATTTCGAAGATCTCCAAAGTCATCTTGATCTTTATTGCGTGGTGGTATGAGCTGACCTTCATCTCAAGTTCTAGTTACTCAATGTGCTCGTGTGATCATCTAAAATAATTGGCAAAAAAAAACTTTGGCGAATTGAACGCTATTCACCAAATTCACCAAAGTTTTTTACTATACGGTAGTTCATTTTGCATACCTATAGTAGTGATTCTAGAGCTGAATAACTGAAGTACAGGGGGAGCATAGCATGAATATGAATATTATAGTATGGCGAATTTAAGGGAAGTCTGGAAGTGTAAGTATAGGGATAATAAATTACAGGTGCTTACTAAAATGTTTGTAACGTATGAGAAGAATGACATACGGAGTTGAAATTTGTGCCATCATGTTCCCATGACTACAGGAATCGATTGCTGGATACATTCATCCTTGCACCACCTTTCTTCATTACATACAAAGGCAAAATTAGTGAGGAAAATTTGATTGCGTACTATCGTTTAATGTGACGTAAACAAATGCCCATAACGTGTTGGGTCTACTGCAATGAAACAAAAGATTTTTGAGCTCTTCTTGAGTAGGTGAATTAGATGATATCCAGGTTTTTGTTGTTAGACTATTTCTTCAATAAGAAAAATGCGTTCATAAATTTACAGAATTTTTTTAATAATACGCAAATATTCTACCCATTGTATTCAACACTTTATACTGTAAAATTAGGCTTGCGTGATTGTGTCAGGTTTTTTGAAAACAATTTTAGGAAATTAGGCATGTGCTCACAACTGGCCTGTGGTCTTCCATGGGCATGCACTTAATTTAAAAAAAATAATGATGGAAGGCTATAATTTTCTCCTATTACTTTGAAGCTACACCCTACAGCAAAATCCAGGGTTAAAACAGCATATATATATATATATATATATATATATAAACTAATTATTTAAAAAGTAGCGAAATAAGAGATGAATGATAGTATTATAGTATAGCTCGGTGGGAAAATCCCTACATTAGCATGTTATAACAATGATTTAGTTCAATGCCAAAGTAGGGATTTTCCCTCCAAGCTATGCTGTAATACCATCATTCATCTCTTGTTTCGCTACTTTTATTGCTTGGATCCCTACTTCATTTTTAAAAATGAATATACTATTTTTTTTTGTTTGTTTTTTTTGTTAGCATACAGCATACAGATAGGCCAATAATAACAGGGTGTATCATGGTGATAGATTGTTAAGAGGTAGCTATGGTCTCAGCGCTTATTGATCAACCAGATCACGTTAATTAATGAATAGACATGCCATTGATTCAACCTATCGTGAAGTTACAGGTAACTCTTCAATAAGTTTGAATATGCTGCTCAAGGAAAGTGTTGATAGGAAAAATTAACACCTTGATATGATTCATTGCATGAGAGAAGGAGAAGACAAGCCTGATGGAAGGTAAAAGGAAAGACAAAGTGCAGAGTGAACACACTTGTCGTGTTGGAACCCCAAAAGGCACATCCCACTGGTAGTGTGGCATAAAATGGTGGCTATGTGCTGCTTTGTTTGGCCTCTAGCCTTTCAACTGTGGTCAGGCAGGCTGGCAGTCAGTCTAAAATCAGAGTTTTAACGATTTTTTAAAAAAAAATTCTATATCCGGCCGCCTTTTAGTGTTTTGTTGTTTTTAATGCTGTATTTGATGTTAATATTATTCCGTGAAGGTGATTTTCATCACGTAAGATGTCTCTAGGATGATTTTTGAAGGTGGAATTTTAGGTGGCATGCGTCATTTTTGGGAGGATCCCTACTTAAACAGTACTATACCATACTGTTTGATGGTACATGTAAATTGTTGGTGATACCACTGTTTACAAAAAGTGCTTAACTGCTTATGTGTACTTTTCACTGTCATCTACAGGTTTTATATCAACATCTACAATTGTGTTGTACTGTGCCTTTTGGTGTCTCTACATCTTCCATTTACTGCTAAAGCTGGTATTTCCTATATGGTCAAAGGTGATATACAACTCAGAGTACAGCATGAAAATTCACATTATTGAAGTGACTTGTGTCTTCATTGTTGGAACTGTGCCATACATTGTGTTTGCTAGTGCTTCTAAGAATCGGATTGTGACCTTTCCTCCGAGGGGTTGTTCAGGTGATGCAGTGTACAGCTTTTATTCACTAGTCATTCCAACAGTGATACTGAGCTGCTCCAGTCTTGTGATGATGCTCGTCATTCTATACAATATACACATTGTAAGTAATACAGTTTTATAAGGCATACATTAATTCCTTGTTCCCCGTAACTTGCCTTATCTTACTGCAATGGTGATATTGCAATTAATTTTATACAACAAATATTTCTAGTGATTCCTGCCACACGTTTGAAGCCAGATTGATCAACTACGTTCCTTAATAAAACACTCAGTTACATTAACTAGAGTAGGGACATTGTAGCATCCCAATAAAAAGTACTGAAACAAGCTCTCGTGCTTCATTATCCGTATAGTACTTGCAGCAATGCTTTAAATTATTTATGGAACGTTTTAGTGGATTGAAGCTACAGTACAGTACAGTGCTCCCTCGATTATGTGAACCTCTATTATCCAAACACTTAGTTATCTGAACAGTAGAAATGACTGTTCTATTAGAGTATTTTGTCTAAGATGTACCGTATAGCTGGTAATTTTCGAAAGGTTTTTATTTTCGGATATTTCGAAGAGGCCCTTCTCTTCGAAAATAAATTCCCACGTCCGGTTGTTTTTCGAAAATAAATTCCCACAAGTGAAAGCAACCGTCCAACTTTCGGCGATTCGTTCGCGTATTCCTCGAGTTTTAGCTCAGTATTGCTGATGATAATGGGTAACTGTACCAATAACCAAAAAACAGGTGATCCAGAATGGGAATTGATGCCGTCTGCTCTAGAATCTATGGTGATATGAGCTAGCTATGATGGAGCGTGATCGTGCCAGTGAGTTCACTCCACCCGAGACTCCCTCAGTCTTCTCTCCAGTGCACAGGAATGGGGATTATTCCATCAGTAACAGTTTTTGGCAAACATTCACGCATTTTCATAATTTGTGACACGAATTTCCGTTTATTTGAAATCCATCCGGACTTCGAAATATGCACTCTTCGAAATTAAAATCTTTCGAAATTCAGATTTTGCTTCTTGTACGAAAATTTCTGTTTCGAAAATAACCCGCTATACGGTATGTTCTATTAAAGTATTTGAACAGGGCTCTGTATATTAATGAATGGGCTTTGATTATCCAAACCTATTGATTATCTGAACATGTCTTGGGGGTCGGATAATCAAGGGAGCACTGTGCATAAGTCACTAATATGGTAGAGATGTTTCAGTTACCAAACACTCAGGTTCCACTATTGATATATGCATATTCTTGTTTTCCGTCACTTTAAAAATAAATAAATATGGTACTTGGCATGGGAGGATCAAAGTGCTGAAAAGTGCTTTATTAGTCATTATAGAACTTTGCATGTGTGACATCAAAACGAAGAGCTTAACATACAGTTGAGGTGTGAACATATTACCAGCAACTTAGTCACAGAAAATTACTGAGGTTTAGGACTATTAACAAGCTTGCGAGGAAGCCAAACTCTAGCAATAACATGAACCTGAACAAATGTCAACATGGTAAGTAACAACCACATGAGTATACACCCCAATATACTCTAATAGTACTACTGTAATGAGGTCTGATGCTCAGAAAACTGCTATATAATACCATAAATTGTAATGGATATGATTTATGTGCTATTTTCGTGTTATCCTAGCAACAAGGAATTTTTAAGAGGAGGCTTAACAAAACAACAGGCAAGCCAATACGGACTTGTCACTTCTCGACACCTGAAGTGAAACTATTTTTCATGTTCTGCTATCAACTGGTATTCATGATCACAGTTTGGACCAGTTTCAGTATAAGGAATGGGTCTGCAAATTCCTCACAGTTCTATCTTGAGCAATATTGGAGATGTATGGCTGGTGGAACCAGCAGAAGTGACACCTGTGAACCATACAGGAGAGAGTTTGAAAGGCTGTCTCATCCTGGTCTAGAATGTGCCTACCTAATACTGTTCGCATTTTTTAACCTTTCAAGTTTTCCATTTGTAATACAATACAAAACAGTAAAACGGTCAGTAAGAGAGGCAACCAGGAGATTAACTCACAAGAAGAACAATGATAGTGATAAAAAAAATGGTGATAGTGACACAAACTCTAGAGTATAAATTTTGTATGTATGCGTTTTATGTACATAGCTAGCTATATAATTGTACTATTGAGATAATGTTTATCACTTCATGAAAGATTCAAAAATTATGGTTAGATTTTTGAGCTCCTCTTGAGTAGATGAATAAGATGATATCCAGATTTTTATTGTTAGACTCTTTCTTCAATAAGAAAAAAGCATTCATAATACGTAAGTATTTTACCTATTGTATTCAACGCTTTATATTTAACGCTATAGATTGCATCACATATACATGTATGCAATGTGGAATGTAAATGTTGAGGACTCGTATTTGGAACCTTCCTGAGAGTACGTTATTGTCATGTTTACACATTCTGGGATTCTATCTGCACCTGTAATAATGTTTAACTCTTGGTAAAAGTGTCCTATACCTTGTCATACCATAACCAATCAAGCCTTGACATGGTGGGATGACTGTGAAATCTCTATAGGACAATTAAGCCATGTACCTAATTTTTTCCAACCATTTCCAAACTGGATTTTTATTTGTAATTGCAGGCAGTTAACTTGATTGCCTTTCCACAGATAAAGGACATATATAAATGAACTTATGTACTAAGTTGGCTACAAATTTGATAAACATTCACTGTTATGGAACCTTATTTTTGTTAAAAGATTGACTTATTATTACAGCTACAGGGTAGCTAACCCACTTTGGGAATAATTTGAAAAATGTCATGTGTAGGTTAACCATCATAGCAATCATGGTTTCAAAGAAATCTGAGTAACAGCTACAGAGTTATAAGACAAACATCATGGGGTCAAAATACTCTACTAAAACAGTCATAATAGTGACTTGCCTGTTTGGCATGGATTTTTATATACCTCCAAAGCTGGCCATAGGCCTATATTTCTTATCTACAGGTACAACACATTACAGTGTTGATAATTATAAGAAAAGTGTACATGTCCGAACGTAATACTCCTGAGATATCTTCTAGCGATTATGGTGATAGCATGGACCATGTCATGTTTAGCTTAATGGTTAGCAGCTCTGATGAATTTATGTACCACATTGATAGGTACCATACCGGTATGTTGCTTGCATGACTCATGGTGACAGTGAAGATTGCAGTAGTTGCAAAAAAGAAATTATTATTATTACTAGGACCGCATCACATACAACCAAGTACATACACCAACGTGACAGCCCCCTGGTGAGGCTATTAAAAATAAGGTGGCAAAGGCACGATCCCCAAATCATCTCAATATGTCACAGTAGTGACAGATATAACACAATAGTGGCATCGTAACTAAAGGCCACCAGTAGCTAAGTGCCAGTACATCATTGGTGTGGTAATGGCACAGTGATGTGTACAAAGTATATGTATACAAAACATACAGGAGAGAACTATACATTATTGCAGCATTGTATGCAGCAATACATTATAGGCAACATCACCAGATAAAAATTATTAGCCAATATACAGCACAGTATATCAACATCAACTAGAGCTACATAGGGTTCATCAGTGGTGTAGCAATGGCACAGTGATGGGTGACACATTATAATTATGCATACACAACTTGCAGGAGATAGCTACACAATACTGTAGGAGTATGCAAGCCACATGAACCAGATAAAGGAAGCCAGCCAGAGCCTAGTAGCTACGCCAGGTGAAGGCAAAAAAGATTAAGCATGTATTGAATTTAGGGCTCAAACGAATATTCTATTATTCAAATATTCTCCGAATATTCGTTTCAAAGGAAATTTGCACCTTCTCACAAAAATAGTGACCAGAAACCAGCCTCAAATACCTTGGCATGTGTTTGGCCTAGGTCCCATGAACTGATGTTGTAAATTCAAGTTAACACTGTTTAATCTTTGATTAAACTATTGTCTTGATGATGGCACTCAATAAACACTCATTGTCAGTTTTCATGCATGGAGCCACACTCAGTCTCACTACTCAACCACCAAGCCAAATTTGTCATTTTCATGCTGGTCATTATCTGATCCCCTATAACTGTCTGTATTATTACAGTACCGCAATGGGTATCATATTGTAAAGGCCATAAATAATAATTCAATAAATAACAGAAATATAAAAGTTTGTCTGCTAATGGTGCAAGACACAATCACATGTTTTCATTTGATGGTATATGATGTTACTGAGGTTCCTGTACTGTGTAACATTGGTTGCAAACATTGTTGATTAATTTTAAGGGTTGAATCTTGGCTGCGTAGCTTTGCTGTGAACATGTCATGTCTATATAGCAATGTTGAGCAGTTGATTCTCATTGCAGAGTCAGTTACTCATGGAGTGTGGAGTAACTGTTGAAGAATCCAACTGTACAAGAAATCTTACTAACTTGTATAATGCTCTTGGATTAACAAGCTAGTTTGAGGATTCATTTTACATCAGCGAAGCAAGCCATTCATTTTGTCAAGCTTTAAGTAAATGTGACAATCAGTCTCATGTTGAGGACATAGTATGCCAGGATGTGTGACAAAAAAATTGTACTACAGAGTGGAGGATCTTAGAATTCCAAGGAAGTGAGGGGTTGTATGACTGTGATATGTATGAAGGGACTGCCAGACTAAATTGTTCTAGCCAATTTGGTGTGAATGATAGTGGTGTTGCTTGCCTACCGTTGTGTAAAGAGTTTTCACAAAATGGAGACTCCGGCACCATAGCTATTGTTGTACTGAGTGGCATTGCCAATATAGCCAATACAATTGGAGGAATGTTTGTCTTGATAGTTTCCTTTTGGAGGAGAGAGAAAATGTAAGCATTGTACATGTTATGATAATACTCATGATTATTTTTAAATAGATTTCATTTTCCACAAGTGTTAATAGTGATCAATGCTGGTATTATGACTTTTCTATGTAAGTATATCTATTGTAGTGATTCTATTTGCATATGGTGCATAGGTAATTGAAGTAAGTGTGTGTTCTATTAGATAACATTTTCCCAACAAAGGAACAATATAATATTATTATGGTTGGATCTGTGATCCACTGTTCATGTAGTACACAAACTAATTGTTCATCAGGAGTGCATATACCATTAATAGTTATTTTGGGGGTGTGTGTGGTCTGACAACTGTAGTAATTAGATGACTAATATATCTATTGTATAACAATAATTTTTTTGTTCATGCTGAAATTAACTATTTGTATAATTATAACAGCTATGTACACTGCATTAATGTTCTTATTGTTTAGCATTGTATTTGACGATTCCATCAATTGCTTTTGGTAGCTGGAGGCCTTTATGTACCGACAAGTTTCTAACTGATGTAATTATGGATGATAGCGCAGCATATTGTCAAATAAGCCGTAAGCATTTAATTGAACATTAGTTTATTAACCACAACATTTTGCATGCAGTTGACATACAGGGAGGAAGCATAGCATGAATAATATAGTAAGGCTGTAGTTATAAGATACAAATTAAGGTGCAACCCTCAGAAGTTGCAATTGACTTAAAACTGATGCTGGAAAATGCCAGTCTATAATGCAAGGTTTTTCAAAGCTTATTTTTTCAGTAAGGATACCATGGCCCCCCTTAGAATCACCTATGCACAGCATGTTCATAAACATTTATGTCAACTACATGACCAAATGTAATGAACTCTTTACCAGCATTGTAACAGACAATAATTATAAATCATTACATCAAGAGGAAATAATTTACTTTTTATACGCATGTATGTGATAGTTACAGTGCTCAAAATGGCTTTGGACAACCAGACAATTCAACCTAAACCTCAAACAAATGAATGCCAGCCTACTTGTATTTGTCAGTTATGAAAGTGCAAATGTATTTATAACCTGTTTTCCAAGTGTTGCCTTTGACTTGTGGGATGTATGAAATAGCTAAAAACAACTGTTTTTCCTGCTGTACTTGACTAGAAACCATATTGTGACATTGTTACACTACTCTTGGCACTTTGTCCATGTATTATCCTGTACTGGTGTATGAGTCACCTAGAAATTTGTGGAGAAGAACAAACTTGTACTATGGCAGTCATTCACTGCTTGAAGTACTGATTATAGCTATATTCCATTATGATGCATGGTGATATCATTATTATTAAATGAGTCTGAAATGGAAGCCGAGGATGAGTGTAATAACAATGATATTATCTGGGTATATATGATATAACTATTTTAAATCCAAGTGCATTGGAGTTTATGGGTATTAAAGTATGGTCCTGTTTGAGTTCCTGTTGGTGTGCTCAAGATTTCATCAAAATATAGTAGAGATTTAACTTTGTAGCTACTAGAGAGGCACTATTATACAGGCTATAAAGTAGTGATGAACAATTTTACAAAGCAGCAATTTTTAGGTATGTTTCACCTTTGCTTTGGGCTGGTGGAGTGGTGCACAAGGGCTAAAAAGACTGGAAAGTATTAGTCCAAGATATAACAATGTTATCAATAAAATTTCCGTATTTGGCTACTTGTTCCATTGGTAAACGATACCATTTGCAGTTGTTAAGATGAGTAGCTCCAGCTACAGGGTGATAAGTTAGTTATCACAGGGTGATAACTAATTTATCACACAGTAGCAGAGTCGCTTTGTCCAGCCACATGGTAGTTATCACCCAACACAGCACTTTGGTACTCCCACACACTGAAACTTAATGTATAAACCATGTGTATGTAATATGTCATACCATGGCTGCAAGGAATTTTGCTGAAGTCCTCACCAAAAAGTCTGAGGACTTCAGTCCAATCAAGACTGAAGTACAGGGATTAAATGTCCACTAGTATATATTTGCAGGTATAGACAATCTCCCTTTTTTCACCTATTCCTTACTTTTTTCTTTGATCCCTAATCCAACTTACAATTCCTAATTTTCCTTCTACTTGTTTGTTTACTTTTAACATAATGAACATAATGAACCTGTGCATGCTACATCAAAAGAAAGAGGAATAAAATTATTTTGTATCTGAACAAGTGCCCCAACAATCAATTACTGAAAAGTAAAGTGGCCATTATGCTTTATCCAGCTATATTCCACCACCAGTTACACAGCATAACAGTATGAGAAGTGTCTCTGCAATCAATTCAGTTGCAATGGAAAGTATAGGCAATAGGCATGATAGCCAGCCATAGGAAAGCCGTGTCATGCTACCGTGAATTGACTCCTTGTGTTGTCAGCGAAAAGTATTGAGGCACAAAGGAGGACAAAGATAAGTCCATAATGTATGTATTGTGCATACCTATGTATGCCAAAGGCACCTGTCGAGCTGAAGTGACATCTAGCAGTAAAACAAGCAACCTAGCTAGCCATTATCAAGATCTGAAGGCATTTGTAAGTAAGTAAGCAAGTAAGCCAGTCAGTCAGTCAGTCAGTCAGTCAGTCAGTCAGTCAGTCAGTCAGTCAGTCAGTCAGTCAGTCAGTCAGTCAGTCAGTCAGTCAGTCAGTCAGTCAGTCAGTCAGTCAGTCAGTCAGTCAGTCAGTCAGTCAGTCAGTCAGTCAGTCAGTCAGTCAGTCAGTCAGTCAGTCAGTCAGCCAGCCAGCCAGCCAGTTGGCATAAAATTCCACTAAATAATTTTTTTTGATGCAGTAGCAACTTTTTGTAAGCATTTTGAAGGCACATTTTTGGCCAGAAAAGTCTAAACCTTCCTAATATACATTTGCAGGCTGATAAAAAAGCACACTTGTAATTTTTGCAAATTGGCACTACTTCTATCAATCTGTACACAAAATGGAAGATAAGTGTACTGTATTATTCTCATTAAATTTTGCATGAGTTATAGCGATTCCTGTGTGTGGTGCAAAATGATAAATAAACGAAGAGAAATACGAAGAAAATAAGACAAGCTTTGAAGACATGTATCTCAAAGACCACTGAATCAATTTAGCTCAAATTTGGTACAGAAGATGTGCCAACCTGAGGGATATATCACAGGCTATTTTTGTTCAGCCATTACCAAGTTGTGTAAAAAAGTGCATTTTCTTGGTTCCTATTGTACAATACCGACTGAATCAGGGATTAAACGTGCACTAGTATATCTGCAGGTGTAGGCGGCCACCCCTGTTTTCCTACTTTTTTTTCTGTGATCCCTTATTGAATTTAAAATTCTTAATTTTTCCTTATACTTGTTTGCTTACTTTTTTGTAACATAATTATGACTGGTGAACCTGCACATACCACATCAAAAGAAAGAATGGCACCAGAGGTAATATTTTCAACGCTCGCCTCACCTATCAGTTACTGGCTTGAAATAATAAGGCCAGGCAAACTTGATTAATTGTTTCTCATCCCCGGCCACATCCCTTTTTACCCCACCACCTCTAACTTCATTATTGCTGTTATCAATCATGTGCACACTTATTTTTATTCTAAGAAGGCTGGCTATCATTTTACCAGCACAACAAATGTCGCTTGCACCTCAGAAACAGTGGTAAAACGTACGTACTAGTTCTTAAAAGGCTTTAGCTAACCTTTATAGTAACAGACAGCTTGATTTGGAGTATTTCTTTAATCATTAATAATGAAAAATGACTTCTCGCCCACATGGAAATCCGAATTTTTGTGAATGAGAAACAAGCAATCAAGTTGCCTGGCCTATAAAGTTAAGTGGCCATTATGCTTTGCTTTCAGCTATGTTCAGCCCATTTCACAGCATTACAAATGAAGAACAGTAGGAGAAGCGCCTTTGCAATTAATCCAGTCACCACAGAAAATACCTGATTACAAACGTAGGGGAGCCATTGTGCTACTGCAAATTGACACCTTGAGCTGTCAGCAAAAAGAATGGGACACAAAGGAGGACAAAGGTAAGTCCATGATGCATGCATTGTATGTACTGTAGTTGGTGAAAAGGCACATCTAGGGCTGAAGTGATGTTCATGAACAGTGAAGAATCAAGCCTTATCATAGTCAAGTTATGCTTGGCTGGAGGAATCAGTTAGTTAGTTAGTCAGCCAGCAGAAAATTCAGTAAATATAGAAAAATTTTAAAATTCCATAGAAACTTGTTGGAAGGGTTTCAGGCCAGTCTGAAAACATTTTGGGCTTGGTTCACCTAACCAATACTGCCAAGTTGTCATAAAGGGAAAATGAAGCTTGTTTTAGGGTGATACTTTTGGCTAGAAAAACCCAAACCTCCGTGATTCCTAACTGTACTACCATACTGTATGATACACACTTGTCTGTTGCGTGCCTGGATGTGTTAGCTTTCTTGGCTGCACAACACAGTATTGATTAGTATAGTAACTATAATAAAATGTGTGCAGCAATTATTCCATGTAATTTCCATAATTTATCAAGTGTTTTTAATTACCAAATGGCTCTGGTCATGTAATGATTGCATGCTATTTAGGATTAAATGAAGAAGGTGAAGTTGAGCATATCAACGGTGTTAGGCCTGTTCTAGAGTCACAGCTAGTTGGTCTTTAAATAGAACAGGATACAAAGCACGTGTACTTTTGCGCATGCACAAGAATCCCTATAAAAGTTAGCCGTGCTTTGACACCTCTGGATTTTGTATGGTGAACAGGGTGAAAGACTGGGCATGGGTAGGTGGGACCATTGATATGTTCAACTTCATATAAGATGAGCCATTTGGTAACTATATTTTGGAAGACTCAGTCTCACATATCAATGGTGTTGTTTGTAGCTCACAGCCTTCATATACAGAAGGTGCATTATAAATAATATGTGTAGCAGTATCAGTAAACGTAATTATTACTTAGCTAGATCTCACCACTACACAGGGTAGCACAACATGGTTATGTGTTGGACTATATAAGGCTAGTAATAAAAACTCACCAAACACTGGATTCTGTGTTCCAGGCAGCTACTTCTAAAAAGCCAATAGTAGTGATGCTAGAATCCATAGTCGGCGGTTGCAGACAAAGTTCCTCTAGTAGAATGCACTGTAAAACAAGCAAAAACATCAATACCAGACAGTTTGAGAATCATAAATATTGTACAATGGGTGCAAAATTCCAGCTGGGTTATGCAGGCTGGGTAGCTCCATTAAAGGGATTGTAGCCTGAAGATACTGATGAATTGTCTCCACTGGGTAGAACTTAACCATCAAGACACCTGCAAAAAATAATATGTTGGCAGTTTAACTAGGAGAGAGAAAATTACACCCTTTGGCATAGTATTTATCTAGAAACTGAGTGATTAACCAAAATGAGATTGTCTGCTAGATAGCAAATGTGACTCGGTGTTACCATACTGTTGTATAGCAATGAGAACCATCTGGATATTCCAGGTACTACAGTATATCCAAGGAGCACATGTCCTGTTTGATAGGATCATTGGGTTTTCCCAGCAACTTTGTCAAGTACACTACAGATTGCTTATCTGTAAGCATCTAGAGAATTTTCTGATATCCGAGGGTGAAAATCAGGCTAAAAATTGGCTGGGAAAAGCATTATGCCCTTGTTTAGCCCAACCATTTCTTAAATTATGATTGAGATGTTTGCCTCTCCATGATGGAAGGAGAAAGCCTTTTAACTTTGCTTTCATTGGAAGTCCATTGGAGACAATTGCAAGGTATAGTTGCACTTGAGTTGTCTTGGGAAACCATGCCAGCATCCCTGGATACCAGGGATGCCCCTTCCAGCCTGGCCACCAGAACAGAATTCTGCCTACTAGGACAGGAATTTTACCAAGAATATTGTGTCAACAACAACAAAAGCAAGCTCAACAGATTTTGTTTCCTTATTATGTCCTCAATGACAGAAAAAGTCCTAAGGAATCCTCATGGGGGAACAGTGTGAAAATTACTGAAATAAAACCCCTTTTTTTTGCTCCTTAACAATGTGATATTCTTATGGTGTTTATGGTCATATCTCAGCTAGGATACCACTTATATCAAAGTTTATTATATCATTAAAAAGCTCTCACAAAGATGAATGCTTTGGTACAAAAATTATCACCTTAGTAAAATGTATTAACGAGTAATAATCAAATATATCCTGGATTTGCTTACTCTTTGTACATGTTTTGCAACTGTAACTACTGTAGTAATGCCTTTATGCATGTTTTTGCATGTATACAGAGTAGTATAGTGAGCTTAAGAGTTTTCAGCCAGCAGAAGAAAGGTTAAGTTGTGGATGCGCCAAATATCACATCTACCAATGAAAATGATTGGGCCCAACATTGTATGGTATATAAGGCAAAGTAGATGGTTTTTTTAATGCTGGTGATAACAAGAGAAGAGTACTTACTAACTAACTGAACAAGTCTTGAACCAGGGCAATCTTTGTCAATCTTGACATTAGGTACTGAAACCCCAGGAATGAACCAGAAACCTTTAGATAAAGGTAAGTTGATCATTCAGTGTTCCAGTTCAAATATTCTCAATTCTTCTTTCAGCAAGGATGTACAACCTGTATTGTGTGCCATCTACAAGACTCCTGCAGACACAGGTGTCCCATCTTCTACTCTAACAGCAAAGGGTAGTTCAACCATCAACCAGGTCAGTATTTCCAGGAACGACAGCATTCGTACATAAGCAATGTCACCGCAAATACTGTAACCCACATCCAATAGCAAAAGACACCAACCAAGAGGAGCCAATGCCAAGCACATCAAGCAATGGCAGCTAGACCTGTACTTAGGTCATTTGAGGAGGGAGTTTTGGTCATCTTTGGTCATCTTTGGAGGGATTCAGATTGATCCACTGCTTCTCTTTCAGAGACTTACTACAGTCATACAGTCATCAGATGATCTGGAGTTAGCCTTCGAGCACAAGCTATACAGCTCATGCTTGAAGGCTAACTCAAGCATGATCTGCACAGCTCATACTTGCACAGCTCAGCTCATGCTGAAGTATGAGCTGTGCAGCTCATACTTCATGCTCTCTTTGATTCCTCTTTTGCTCCATGAAGCAGACAAGCCAGCACTTGCTGATGCAATATAGAAGATTTGTGAAAGTGGTGTCCTAGCAGATATCCCAGATGATGGCATTCAGTATGTCCTGGATGGTGGGGCGCATCCCATGCATGGTCTTGTGGTTCTACATATGGAGACATCTGCTACCAATACACAGAATATGTAGCAAGAAAGTACAAGGATGCCATAGTTGTATTTGATGGCTATGAAAATATGAACACAAAGATATCAGAGGCGGTCAAAAGGAAAGGCTGGTGCAGTGTTGCTAACATGACCACCACAATGAAGAAGGACCGGTTTTTGGTCAACCGAAAGAATAAGCAGCAATTTATTTTCATGCTGAGTGTAGAACTGGAGAAGAGCAACTGCCAAACGTACCATGCACCAGGAGATGCATTGTTCAGAAGGCTGTTCATTCTGCTACCACCAGTACCACTGTGCTAGTTGGTGAAGACACTGACCTCATTGTTCTGCTCTACAACCATGCAAGTCTTGACTCCCATGACCTCTTCTTTCGTCCTGAGGCAAAGAAAACACAAAAGCTTCACGTCTGGAACATCAGAGCCACAAAAGAAAAACTTGGTCAAGACATCTGCAACAACATCCTCTTCATACATGCTATTCTTGGGTGTGACACATCACATCTCTATGGGATTGGAAAGGGGACATCCCTTAGCAAGTTCAAAGCAAGCAGTACGTTCCATGAGCAGGCAAAGGTGTTCCATTCTGATTCAGCCCCCACAAATGATGTGATAGATGCACGAGAGAATGCTCTAGTACTAGTCTACAATGGAATGTTAACTGACACACTAGATTCCCTCCAACATAAACAGTTCTGTGAAAAGGTGGCTTCAAAAACATCCCACCTAAAACCACAATCCCTACCACCAACTTCAGCAGCAGCAAAGTACCACATCCTTCGCATGTACCTTCATGCTCAAGAATGGAAAGGATCAGCTGCAGAACTTCATCCCAGAGAGTGGAGATGGCAGAAGTGTGAAGAGGAGTTTGTGCCACTTCAAACATCGCTACCTCCTGCTCCTGAACATTTGCTATGGGCAATCAGATGCAACTGCCAGACTGCAGTACACTGAGATGCTCATGCAAGAAACACAACATTGAGTGCACTCCCGCTTGTGGTAACTGCAAGGGAATTGAGTAGTCACACAAGGGCATTTGCTACAGTCTCTTTGGTATCACCTGTATATTATTAATTATATTTGATTATAACTCGTTAACACATTTTCCTAAGGTAATAATTTTAGTACCAAAAAAATTGTCTTTGCAAGAGCTTCGTAATGGTATAATAAGTTTTGATATAAGTAGTATCCTAGCTAAGATATGACTATAAACACTATGAAAACATTAAACTATTAAGGAGCAAAAAAGTGGGTTTTTAATTCAGTGATTTTCACACTGTTCCCCCACGAGGATTCCTTAGGACTTTTTTCTGTCATTGAAGACATAATAAGAAAACAAAATCTGTTGAGTTTGCTTTTGTTGCAATTAGTCTGAGGTTGACTCACATAATGACTGTACTATACCAGGCACCATGGGGAACTGGGACCCCATTGTTGGCTGAAGCCTCTGTTGCTTCTGCTAAATGAGTCCAGTCTTTGACTGAAGGAACTAGGAAGATGTGTGAATCTACTTCTAGAGGCCCCCAATTGAAATAATTTGGAATAAAGTCCTCAGGTCTGTCCAAATTCTAGACTTGGAATTTGTTACATAGTTGCTTACCCCTGAAGTGTGTGTTATATCTCTGGACAGGGTCCAAAACCATTGATCTCTGTAGGTCACAGTGAAATTGCCATTAATAACGCAGACTCCCACAGTCCTGAGAAACTGTCCAATGACTTCATAACCCCAGGGATCACAGGGCAGGTCGAGAGGCAAACAGGAGTAACTGGGCATATTGGGACATTGAAGTAAAGATCATCAAGCTCCACCATTGTCAACCAGTTGCATACACCCTCAACAGCTTTCCCAGTGTTCCCATGGCCCCTATCTTGAAGTACAGGGTCCAGTTTACTGGCTTACCTTTTAGGAACCAGAAAATAAGAGTTCAGTTTAACTAAGATTCTTTTGAAGTCTTGAAGTTGAGGGGGGTCATGAGCATTGATAATATCATAAATCCTCAGTGGGTGGAGGATCTATGTAACATGTACAGCTCCCTTCTATAGTGGGATCCTGCAACAAGAGACTTTGCTATTTGGAGTGTGGGCCAGTTTATTTGGTGGGTTGACAATGGCTGGTCAACAACCTTGGGTTACCTCAATTACCCTTTGCCTGTGAATTCCAGTCTTCTAGTTTCACAGGAAGTGAATTAACCACCCCACCAGCTCAAGATAGCATGTGCTGTCTGTGGATTCACAAAAAATAAGGTGAACAATTAAATAATCTTGATGTACCTCCCTGCCACCTCAAGACAGCTATGCTGTCTGTGGCTATGCAAAAGTAAGGTGAACAATTAAATAATTCACACATTCTTTGATTTTGTTAAAAGGACTGTGTGCATTAGAATTTAGTCATTTGCACTCTAACTCTAGTTAGTCATTTGACTCCATCTGATGACTTGATAATGTTGCCCTCCCTACCTTGTGAGCTATTGCTTCCTCTTGAGTAGGGCTGTGTGATGTGGCACCTTTGAAGAGCGCCGGTTCTGCCTCCCCTCTGTGTACTGGTTAGCATGGGAGAGCCTTAGAAAAACCCTGAGTAGTTTTGGGGGTACCTCAAGGGTGTGAAGTTGCTTGAGGTGTTCCACTGCCTTTTCAGGGAAAGATGGCCCAAATAGGGTAGTAGTTGCTGATGCGAAGAGCTCCGAATCTTGACCAAAGGAGACTAAGTCCTAATTGTACTCTTCGAGCACGAGGGTTCTTCTCTCTGCATTACAGTCAGCTCAGTCAGTGGGCCCACAACATCTAAGAAGAGTGCTTGAACCCTGGAAAGTGTACGGTCTGTGTGTTTTGTGCTCTTTGAGCACTCCATAGCCATGACTTTATCAAGGCAAGGTGGCATAGTAAATGATGTATCTGGTATGATAAATGTCCTTCAGATCTCTTTGCGATCATCATTATCCAGGGAATTGAATGCCTCAAGCAGGAAGTCCTTCTCGACTTTTGTTAGGCAAAGCTTTTTGCCCTTTGGGCAATCGACCTTGGTGTCGAACGAGTTGGTGTCCCATTCATCTTTGAGTTCCATTTGGTCCTCCCAAGGCAGCCTTGTAACCACGTTGTCATCAACACCTGTTACTGGCAAATTGGTAGCACTTTGTGCTGTGCCAGGTAATTGTTGTTTCCCAGGAAGCCTGTTCTGGAAGGTGAGTATGCTTCAAATTCTCCATGTCAGTACAGACTGTCGACAATTGACCTTCCATCCTCAGTAGAGCTTCTTGGATAGTAGCAAGTTGGCTAGAGCTGTCTCCAGACATTGTAATGATTAACTAATAGCCTTGTCAAAAATATAAACGACCACACAGTAACAGGCTAGAAAAAGGTCAGAGGTGTCAAAATATGGTAAATTTTTAAGGCATTCTTACACATGCGCAAAAAGTGCACATGCTTTATGTCCTGTTCTATTTAACAGCAACAAAAACATGGTAATTAATGAATTGTATTTCAGTCTTACATATCAGTGGTGTTAGGCCTGGTCTCCTAGAGAGTTACAGCTAGTTGATTGTTAAGGAAATGTAACTCAAGCAAACTGCTTTAAACCACAAACAATGCTCAGAACTGAATTACTAACTGTTTTGTAGTTATTTATGTTGCTTTTAAAAGAAAATTCTCTTGACAAAACCTTGAGTCTGCTCTTCATTTGTGTTCACTTAAGAGAGGGACACGCTCCATTTTACTGGAAGGGATACACAAGTTCTAGTAGTCTACAGGACTTGCGCTGTTGTTTTTCAGTCATTACAACACCCATACAGCCCACCAAAAGACTGTTCTCACCATATTCAGAAACCAGTTTTAGAACTGGCACAAAGAGGTACCTGCCTGTTATATGAGCACTAATGCTGGTTAATAAAACTTCTTTACCACACAAGTGTGGGCGTGGACAGACAAAGAAACATACATATGTACATGCATACACACATGCGTTTTTTGAAAATAATAGTTGGAAATTGGGCATGCACCTAAAACCACCAGCTGTGGACATGCACTTAAGTTAATAATACTGATGCAAGCCTTTCATTATTAAAATTGATTTAACACCACTGCAGCTACCATCTTTATTACTTTGAAAGTTACACCCTTCAGCAAAAGCCAGGGTAAAACAGCATGGATATAGTACATGTAATTGTTGGTAATACTATCTAATCAAAAACAGCCAAGCTGTAAAAAAAGGTGCGGCCCCCATAAAGGCCATGGTGAAAAAAGATGTGAAATCCAAGGTGGCGGCCAAGAAATGGCTGTGATGGTAGGTTAATGGTTACATTTTAATAACAACAATTCAGGTGAATTTGGTTCCAAGACCAAGCGGCACAAAATTCACCTGAATTGCCGTTATTAAAATGTAACCATTAACCTACCATCACAGCCATTTCTTGGCCGCCACCTTGGATTTCACATCTTTTTTCACCATGGCCTTTATGGGGGCCGCACCTTTTTTTACAGCTTGGCTGTTTTTGATTAGATATCACTTCTTTTTGTATTTGTATACTGCAAAGCCAGCCTATGGCTGGCTTTGGGGCTTTTTTAACCCATGTGTTTTTTCTTTACCACAGGAAGAAGAAAAGAACTTAAAGAAGAATTTTAGTACTTCAATTATTTTTGATTTTATTAGTAATTATACAAATTATATACATATATTTATTACATGCTCATTATTCCTCACAGGATTTTTTTTGCAGCTGATCTCTCTACTGGGTGACTTGAAATGTAGCTGAACTATATACAGGATGGTTTCTTTGTAGCTGAACTCTCTGTAACAGGTGATTTGTTTGCAGCTAAACTCTCTAAATGGTGGTGTCTTTATAGCCGAACTCTCTACATGATGGTTTCTTTGTAGCTGAACTCTCTATAAGGTGACTTCGTCTAGCTGAACTCTCTACAGGGTGATTTTTTTGTAGCTGAACTCTCTGCAGGGTGATTTGTTTGCAGCTGAACTCTCTACATGATGGTTTCTTTGTAGCTGAACTCTCTACAAGGTGACTTCGTCCAGTTGATCTCTCTACGGGGTGATTTGTTTCTAGCTGAACTCTCTACAGGTGAATTGTTTGCAGCTAAACTTTCTACATGGTGGTTTCTTTGTAGCTGAACTCTCTACAAGGTAACTTCTTCTCTACAGGGTGATTTGTTGTAGTTGAATTCTCTACTAGGTAGTTTGTATGAGGCTGAACTCTCTACATGGCGGTTTCTTTGTAGCTGAACTCTCTACAGAGTGATTTGTTTGTAGCTGAACTCTCTACATGATGGTTTCTTTGTAACTGAACACTCTACAAGGTGACTTCTTCTAGCATGATCTTTCTACAGGGTGAATTGTTGTAGCTGAACTATCTACAACGTAACTTCTTCTAGCTGATCTCTATACAGGGTGATTTGTTTGTAGTTGAATTCTGTACAGGTGGTTTCTTTGTAGCTGAACTCTGTACATGATGGTTTCTTTGTAGCTAAACTCTTTACAAGGTGACTTCTTCTAGCTGAACTCTCTACGGGGTAATTTCTTTGTAGCTGAACTCTCTATATGATGGTTTCTTTGTAAATGAATTCTCTACAAGGTGAATTCTTCTACCTGATCTCTCTACAGGGTGATTTGTTTGTAACTGAACTCTGTACAAGTGCGTTTTTGTGGGTGATCTCACTGCAGGTTGATTTGTTTGTAGCTGAACTCACTAAAGGGTGATTTTGCTTGTAGCTGAACTCCTTGCATTGTATCTAGTTTCTAGCTGATCTCTCTACAGGGTGATTTGTTTGTAGCTGATCTCTCTACAAGTTGATTTGTGTGTAGCTGATCTCTCTGCAGGTTGATTAATTTGCAGCTGATCTCTCTACAAGGTAATTTGTTTGTAGCTGAACTGTCTATAAAGTGATTTATTTGTAGCTGATCTCTCTGCAGGTTGATTTGTTTTAGCTGAACTCTCTACAGGGTGATTTACTTGTAGCTGAACTCCTTACATTGTGACTAGTTTCTAGCTGATCTCTCTACAGGGTGATTTGTTTGTAGCTGATCTCTCTACAAGTTGATTTGTGTGTAGCTGATCTTTCTACTGGTTGATTTGTTTGTAGCCGATCTCTCTACAGGGTAATTTGTTTGTAGCTGAACTCTGTACAAGGTGCTTTTTTGTAGGTGATCTCACTGCAGGTTGATTTGTTTGTAGCTGAACTCACTAAAGGGTGATTTGCTTGTAGCTGAACTCCTTACATTGTGTCCAGTTTCTAGCTGATCTCTCTACAGAGTGATTTGTTTGTAGCTGAACTCTCTATAAGGTGATTTATTTGTAGCTGAACTCCTTACATTGTGTGTAGTTTCTAGCTGATCTCTCTACAGGGTGATTTGTTTGTAATTGATCTCTCTACAAGTTGATTTGTGTGTAGCTGATCTCTCTGCAGGTTGATTTGTTTGTAGCCGATCTCTCTATAGGGTAATTTGTTTGTAGCTGAACTCTCTATAAGGTGATTTGTTTGTAGTTGATCTCTCTGCAGGTTGATTTGTTTTAGCTGAACTCTCTACAGGCTGATTTGTTTGTAGCCGATCTCTCTACAGGGTAATTTGTTTGTAGCTGAACTCTCTACAAGTTGATTTGTGTGTAGCTGATCTCTCTGCAGGTTGATTTGTTTGTAGCCGATCTCTCTACAGGGCAATTTGTTTGTAGCTGATCTCTCTACAGGGTGATTTTTTTGTAGCTGACCTCTCTTCAGGGTGATTTGTTTCTAGCTGATCTCTCTACAGGGTGATTTTTTGTAGCTGACCTCTCTTCAGGGTGATTTGTTTCTAGCTGATTGCTCTACAGGTTGATTTGTTTGTAGATGAACTCTCTACAGGGTAATTTGCTTGTAGCTGAACTCCTTACTTTGTGTCTAGTTTGTAGCTGATCTCTCTACAGGGTGATTTGTTTGTAGCTGAACTCCTTACATTGTGTGTAGTTTCTAGCTGATCTCTCTACAGGGTGACTTGTTTGTAGCTGATCTCTCTACAAGTTGATTTGTGTGTATATAGCTGATCTCTCTGCAGGTTGATTTGTTTGTAGCCGATCTCTCTACAGGTAATCTGTTTGTAGTTGAACTCTCTATAAGGTGATTTGTTTGTAGCTGATCTCTCTGCAGGTTGATTTGTTTTAGCTGAACTCTCTACAGGGTGATTGCTTGTAGCTGAACTCCTTACATTTTGTCTAGTTTCTAGCTGATGTCTCTACAGGGTGATTTTTTGTAGCTGAACTCTCTTCAGGGTGGTTTGTTTCTAGCTGATCTCTCTACTGGTAGATTTGTGTTGATTTGTTCATTGCTGATCGCTCTAAAGGTAATTGATTTGTTGCAGTTGAACACCCTGCAAAGTGTTTTGTTTGTAGCTGATCACTCTAAAGGGTAATTTGTTTGTAGCTGAACTCTCTCCACAGCGACTTGTGTGTAGCAGAATTCTGTGTAACTGAATTCTCTAGAGAGTGACTTAATTGTAGCTGAATTCTCTACACAGTGCATGACTTGTTTATAGCTGAACTTTCTTCAGTGTGACTTGTAATGTTCTGAATCTCTATAGTGGTATATTTGCTTAACTCTCCACATGGTGACTGTCTTCTTGCTGAACTGTCTATAAGATTAACTGTTTGCAGCTGAACTCCCTACAGAATAACTTGTGATGTAATAAAATTCTATAATGTAGTAAATAAATTAGTCGAATGCTCTATTAGGGTGACTGTTCTATTAGAGTATCTCGATCTCGCATTTGCTACACGGAGTTGGATTTCGAATCATAACTCAGTGGTTTGTAATCCGATTCTTCTGTACTACTGCAAGCACTTTCTATGAAGATTATTCCAGCTATACACCGATTTTCAGCTCATTGCTCTAAGCGGTTTGCCTAGTAGGCGTGAAAACTAATACTTTTTTATTCATAAAAATCGATCGCGTAATTGTGACACAGGTTGGGTTTTGTGTCATATCTCCGTGGTCTTTATCTCGATTCCTTTCAAACCACCAAAAGGCACTCCTACGATGGTTACTCCATCTACATAGCAATTTTCAACTCATTCCATGAAGCGGTTTACCCTGTAGGCGTGACAACAAATCGATCTTGTTTTACGCGAATAATCGATCATAACTCCTGAACCATTCATCGGATTTGTACCAAATTTGATGCTAGGATTCGCCTTTGGACTCCCTTTTTGTGTGCCAAATTTCAAGGCGATCGGAGTACGCGTTTGCTTGTTATAGCAATTTTTGCAAGTGTGCGAAAAGACGAAGAAGAAGAAAAAAAAACGAAGAAAAAAAAACGAAACTTTGGCAGCTCGTATCTCGGAAATGGCTGGAGCGATTTCCTTCAAATTTGGAATGTAGACTCCCTTGGCTGGCGGACAACTGTGTAGCAAATTTGGTTCCAATCAGATAAGTGATCACCGAGATACAAAGGTGTGAAAATGACGTTTTCGTTCTTCCTGTCAATATGCTCACGGTGTGGCGCGCCGGCTTCTTGGGCCGATACTGTTTACAAAAGGTGCTTGACTGCTTATGTGTATTTTTCTTTTCACTATTATCTACAGGTTTTATATCAACATCTGCAATTGTGTTGTACTGTGCCTTTTGGTGTCTCTACATCTTCCATTTACTGCTAAAACTGGTATTTCCTATATGGTCAACAGTGATATATAAGTCAACGCACAGCATGAAAATTCACATCATTGAAGTGACTTGTGTCTTCATTGTTGGAACTGTGCCATACATTGTGTTTGCTAGTGCTTCTAAGAATCAGATTGTGAGTTTTCCTCCGAGGGGTTGTTCAGGTGATGCAGTTTACAGCTTTTATTCACTAGTCATTCCAACAGTGATACTGAGCTGCTCCAGTCTTGTGATGATGCTCGTCATTCTATACAATATACACATTGTAAGTAATATAGTTTATAGTATATTAAAAATTATTAATTTAAAAATAAAGTAGGGATCCAAGTGATAAAAAAAGATGAATGATGGTATTACAGCATAGGTCAGTGGGAAAATCCCTACATTGGCATATTATAACAATTATTTTGTTCAATGCCAAAGTAGGGATTTTCCAACCGAACTATGCTGTAATGCCATCATTCATCTCTTGTTTCACTACTTTTTATCACTTGGATCCCTACTTCATTTTTAAAGTAATCATTTTTAATATACTAGTTTGTTTGGCTTTTTGTTATAGCATATAAGGCTATATATGTGTGACTGTTCTATTAGGGTGACTGCTGTGTTAGAGTCTCTCAAGTCAGGGGGTGTGCCACTATATTTCATATTTTCACATTGTGCTAGCATTGTGAATACAGCTAGGCCAATAATAATGGGGTGTGTCATCGTTATAGATTGTTAAGATGTAGTCTGGGTGCTCAACCGTTATAATCAACCAAGATTTCATTAACTAAGCACTTAGTACTTTTTGGTAAGCACTTAAATAAGTTTGCGACATCTAAATATGCTGCTCAAGAAAAGTGTTGATAGGGAAAATCAATGCCTCGATATGGTTTCATTGCAACAACAAGAAGACGATGAGCCTGATTGAAGATAAAAGGAAAGACAAGGCAAACTCATTGGAATCCCAAAAGGTAGATCCCACTGGTGAGTTTGCTATTGTAGCATAAAATGGTGGTTATGGGCTGCTTTATTAAACTTGCGACTGTGGTCAGGCAGGCAGGTTGGCAGGCTGGTGGCAGGTTGGCAGGCTGGTGGCAGGTTGGCAGGCTGGTGGCAGGTTGGCAGGCTGGCAGGTTGGCAGTCAATCTAAAATCCAAGTTTTAGCGATTTAAAAAAAACTATATCCTGCCACCTATTAATGTTTTCTTGTTTTTAATGCAATATTTGATGTTAGATGGACTAATATTATTCCGTAAAGGTGATTTTCATTGTGTCTAGGATGATTTTTGAAGGCGGCACTTTAGGCGGCATGTGTAATTTTTGGGGGATTCCTACTTAAATGATACTACTGTACCATTTGATAAGGCAATGTTTAATAGTTGTACCATGGGATTTGCCTGATATATGTCCAAGCCTGAGGGCCAGAGGCCTGAGGGCACGGGCATATATATATATATATATATATATCAGGAAAATCCCAAGTGGCCATGGTATAAGTAATATATACCACTCAGGCTAATAGGTGAAGGAAGACAAACCACTCTACGTTTATTTAGAGGTTTGTAAATATTGATTGTGGTTTTAAATTGTGGGCTCAAAAAGGTAATGAATGTGGGTTTTGCTGGTAGTAGTGATACCATTTCTAACCAAACAACCACTTTGTAGATGCCTAAAGTAACCTAAGGTGCTAAAATGAGTACTTAGGAGTATAGGTTGAGAAAGTCTGACCCATTTTGTCATGTAGTTGAAATGTACTATGTAGAAAACGATCCCCACATTGCAAAAACAATCATCTAGTCATGCCTATAGCTAGTAGTAACTGAACTATGCAATGCTGAATCACTCAATTATTTTCAAAAGAATGCTTAGCCTAACTAAACCAATAGCCTAACTAAACCAAACATGTTAAATGCAAACCCACAATGCAAAACTTTAGACAGTTCTATATAAACCGTTAAAAGAAACTGATGCTTTGTAACTGCCTCAGCATCAAAGGCAGTTGTGATCAGGGCTATATCATGATATTGCCCTGTGGTCAGGGAAATGCATAAAATATAACTTTGTGGTTTCCTTTGATCTGAGGTGTTGAAGTGGTATGTTTATGATTCCTTGTTTCCCGTCACTTGCCTTTTCCTACTGCATTGGTGATGTTGCAATTTATAAAACAAAATATTTCTGTCACACGTTTGAAGCCAGATTGATCCTTAATATAACACTCAGCTATACAACAAAAAAATTAGTAGGAAGAATCTAGTACCCCAATAAAAAGCACTGAAACAAGCCCTCATGCTTTATTATGCATATAGCACAAGCTAGGTATCATTTATGGAACCTCAACTGTATTTTATGGAAAACAAAGTAAACCTTTTTGTTTGTTGTCGCACACGCAAAGTTCTATAATAACTAATAAAGCACTTTTTCAGCACTTTGATCCCCCATGCAAAGTACCACATTTGTTTTTAAATGATGGAAACAAGAAATTAACAAACATTGGTCTTACAATGAATATCATACAGTATGATATTACTGTATAGTAGGGATTGGTAAGAAATCATATGGTTTCGTGGATTTTTGCACCTTAAAAAATGGCCTTGTAGACTGTAGTGGAACCTCAGTTACGTATGTGTGTTTGAGACAATCCTGAGTGTTTGGTAACTGAAACATCTCTGAGGTTGTATACCTCAAGATACTCTAATGGACCATTCAGTAGCTACTGTAATGAGGCAGTCATGATATAATATAGTTTGATGTTCAGAAACTGCTATATGTAATGGATATGATTTATGTGCTGCTTTTGTGTTATCCTAGCAACAAGGAATCTTTAAGTGGAGGCTTAGCAAAACAACAGGCAAGCCAATACAGACTTGTCAATTCTCAACACCTGAAGTGAAACTGTTTTTCATGTTCTGCTATCAACTGGTGTTAATGATCACGGTTTGGACCACTTTCAGTATAAGGAACGGGTCGGCAAATTCCTCACAATTCTATCTTAAGCAATACTGGAGTTGTATGGCTGGTGGAACCAGCAGAAGTGACACCTGTGAACCATACAGAAGAGAGTTTGAAAGTTTGTCTCATCCTGGTCTAGAGTCTGCCTACCTAATATTGTTTGCATTTTTGAATCTTTCAAGTTTCCATTTGTAATACAATACAAAACTGTAAAACGGTCAGTAAGAGAGGCAACTAGGAGATTAGCTCTTAAGAAGATTTGTGGTAGTGACAAAAAGAACAGACAAGAGGAACAGTGATATTGACACAAAATTAATTTTGTATGCATGCATTTTATGTACATAGCTAGCTAAGAAGGTTCATAAAATATGGCTTTGTTCTTATGACCAACTTTAGAGTCATTTGTGTATGCATTTAATCCTTCAAATTCTGATGTTATAGTAAAGTGTCATTAAATAATCCAAAATGTGACACCAATAATGAGTTGTTGTAATAAGATTGTAATGCATACCTCTCATGGACAGCTGGCACCAATGTCTTTCACAGATTGAATGGCAAACATCACATACACATGTATGTAATTTGGAATATAAATGTTTGAGGACCTGCCTGAGAGTACATCAATGTCATGTTTACACATTCCGGGATTTCAATTTGCACCTCTAATAATGTTAGTTCCGTTTAACTTTAAAAAATTTGGTCACCTCCTTGACCAATCAAGCCTTGACATCATAGTGCAGTCTCTATTGAGCAAGCCATATACCTAATTTGATCAAATTTGTTCCAGCCATTCCAAACTATGGGTGATCAAAGTTTTATTATTTTGTCTTCATTGTATGTTCCACTCAAACTTCCCTTCTATTTGCACACTTTTGCATATGAAATGAAAAAACTTACCTTGATTTTCCACAGATAAGGAATGTATATGTATATAAATGAACACCAAGTTTGCTACAAATCTGATAAACATTCACTGTGGAGATTTTATTTGTGAAAGATTTATCTGTTGTCACAGCTACAGGATGACCCACTTATGAGAATAACTTGAAAAATGACATATACGTACATAAGCTAACCATCATAGCAGTCAATGTTTCAAAGAAATCTGACTAACAGCTACAGAGTTTTAAGACAAACGTAAGTAACATTGTGGCGTAAAAATACTTTAATAGAACAGTCACCACAGGGACTTAGCTGTTTTGGCTTATATACCCCATAGGCCTATATTTCTTTTTATCTACAGGCTCAAAAATGATTAGGTACATAAATTTTGCAGTGTTGATGATTATATTTCTTATACATACAATAATAGCATCAGGGAATATTTCAGAAAAGATCTATCAGAAAAGTGTGCATTTTTGAATGTAATGTTCCTGAATTTTCCTAATACTATATTATTTTCAAGCAATTATGGTGATAGCATGGGCCACATTTAGTTTTGTGATTTAGATAAGTTGCCTGTATGACACAAGAAGAAATTGAGGACTTATCTTATTTGTTGCTGCAATGATTTATTTTATTGTGATGCTTGCATTCTTCAACTTTTCCAGTCTACCACTTGTGATACAATTCAGAACAGTAAAACATTCTGTGTCAGGAGAATAACCAGGAGATTGACTATGTCCAGCTAGTTAGCTATATAGTTTAAATAGTGTTTTGTGTTGTATTTTTAAGTTTGTACATTGCGTGATTCAATTGATAAATCTATTTTATTTATATTTTTGAATATATATATAGCCATAATTTTTCTCTCTATATATATATATATGTGTGTTAGTAGTAGATTATGACCATGTGAAGTGCTCCACTTGCAATTGGAAGGCTAGGTCTGGCTACCATTTTGCTCAACAAAAACTATTTTTATTTGCCAATGATGTAACATGGATTTCTAGGAGGTTATAAAAATCCTTTAGTGAGTGTGTAAGGTTGTACATCCTTGAGGTTGTTAATTTCATAATTTCACATCCAGAGTATGTGTCCCACCCAAGGGTGGCTCCAGGAATTTTGGTAACAGGTTTCCAAATCTTCTGTTGTACCATAACTTGCTTTTTTTCTTTGTAAAATAATTTTCGTATGCAAAATTTGTACGAAAATTTCTTGCACGAAAATTTTCATACAAGATCGAACTATTCTAATAGAGCAGTCATTCACGTAAATCATACGAAAATATTTTTATCACGAAAAAATTTTGCACGAAAATAAAGCGAATTACGGTATACACATTTAAATCTAGGGCATGCTCTAAATTTTTGAAAATATTGTGTTCCAAGATGAATCTGGTAACAATTTTCACCAAAAATCTTTAAAGCTGACATTTTAAATATATGATATCAGGGGCGGATCTAGGATTTATAAAAGGGGGGGGGGGGCTAACTCAAGGTACTAATCTCTTGGGTAGAGGTGTGCAAAGCACACTTCCCAACATGCGAAGCATGCTGGAACTAGAGGGGTCTGGGGGCATGCCCCCCAGGAAAATTTTGAAAAATAGATGCTAAAATACTGCAATTTGGAGACATTTCCACATAAAATTCATATGTAGATATTTTATATACTACAGGGGCGTAGGGAGGGGGGTTCTGGGGGGTTCAGGAACCCCCCCCCCCCTGTAAAATTTAGACTTCTACAAGCAGGATCCAAACACAGGACAAAATGAGTGAGTAATATAGCACAGCACAATAATTGATAAAGCTTGCATTCATCTCTCAGGGAAGGATTTACATGCAGAGGTAACATGAGCCCTAGGCCTCTTCAAAACTTGTTAAAAAGATCGATATATTCTAATAGAGCAGTCAGGTATATACTCTAATAGAGCAGTCAGGTATACTCTATAATAGAACATGCATGTAAATATATCCATGTCCACATGAAGTTTTTCAGACATTCTAACATTAAATGCAAACCTTATACTGCTATATAGCTTTGGTGTGCAGTGTTTAAAGATATAGAGCTCCAGTAATTTACAGTGGCGGATCCAGGATGGGGCATTTGGGGCAAATGCCCCCCCCCCCCTTCAAGAAATTGCATACAAAATCGAGATACTCTAATAGAGCAGTCAATTACTCTAATAAAGCAGTCACAATGTTCATGAGGCAGTGTAGCTTACCTATGAAGCTACAAATAGGATTTTATTTTACATAACAGACGTGATATAGTTGGTAAGGATAACTAGCTATTATTGTTGTGACCTTTTTTTTTTTTTTTTTTTTTGGTTTTCAACTGGTTTTCAGCAAGTTTTTTTGGTCTTCAACTGTTTTTCAGAAAGGTGCCCCCCCTCTTTCGAAACTCTGGATCCGCCCCTGATTTATCACTTGCAAATTGTGTTATGCAAAATGAATTCATGCTATGCATATTTGTATAGTTATATTGTTTTGATTGTAAGTCATTCCATTTGTATCAGTGGATTCATGGCTCTTATACCACAGTGAGATAACTATCACTTACAGATTACTATATGTGTCTCTATATATGTGTTATGCTGTCTGTTTTCACTAGGTGGCTTTATCTAGTACTACCTTCATCGCTGGGCACTTATATGCATCATAATTAATGTACTTTTTGCATAAAATATAGCAATTTGCTGAGTTATGATTCATGATTCATTAAAATATTGAAAGTCTCTCAGCGGCTGGGGCTGTGCCCCCAGACCCCTGCTACTCGATGCTGCTGCTGGAACCCCCCTTCAAAAATCCTGGCTACGCCCCTGGTTCAGTAACCACTACCAAAAAACAAATGAAAAACTATTTGTGACTGGATTTTGGAAAAACGATCCAAATCGCACATTAGAAGTTTCGAGATAAACGATTTTAAAGAATTCAAGTCAGCATAGCTAGCCGAGGATAGCAAGCACGCGTATGAAACTTAGCTACACAAAAGATGCATCAATCTATTACCTTTCAGGCCACTTCCAGTACTTGTAGCTGCTTGTAGAGTTTCCCGCCAAATAAGATAGAAAATCTGAGCAGTTGGACGAGCGAAGTAGTATCATGAGTGCTCACAAAGGGGTGGAGGGTAGGGTAGGGTGGCGGGTGGAGGGTAGGGTAGGGTGGAGGGTAGGGCAGGGTGGAGGGTAGGGTAGGGTGGTGGGTGGTGGGTGAAGGGTAGGGCGGTGGGGCGGGCAAGGGATAGACTTCAAAATGGAGGCAGACCACGCCGGATTGGAGTCCAGACACGAGATTACAGGGCTGTGCTGTCTCCTTAGTGGGTGATATGTAGCAAAATCAACACAAAAAACGTCTGGCCAACATTACGAGGCTGTCCACCAGTAACCCAGTGATTCTTGCCAAGCCAGGTCCTTCACAAGACCGGAAACTACCATTTGAGCTCTACACACCACCCAGAAAAGACGTCTGTTGAAACCAGCCTCGAGTAGTTTGAGTATTATTATTATTTATTGTTAATCAGCAGGACCCTCCAGGGGTATATTATTATTATTATTATATTGTTTAATTAGCAGAGCCCGCCTGGGGCATAAGTGCTAATGTACATTAAATTAAAAGTGATTGTATAATTGTTTGAAGCTGTCAATAGTTTGTTGGTTGATGATGTCTTGTGGTAGTCCATTCCATTCTGGTATTGTTCTTGGAAAAAATGAGTACTTATAATTGTCTATTGATGTATGATAGTGTAGGAATTTTTGTTCATGATTAGATCTTGTAATAGTGACAGGTGATAATGTTGGTAAGTAGCTGTTAGGTATTTCAGTTAGGTTGTGGATAATCTTGTATAGTAGAGATAATCTTGCACATTTTCTCCTTAATTGGAGTGGTGGCCATTCTAATGATGTTAGCATATCAGTTATACTATCTCGCATATTCCTTAATGCTGATGTGCAATTACATGTGTACAATTTCCATTAGTTACTTAACTATATAAGTATGTACAATTACGACAAGTTACTTAATTATATACATATGTACAATTACAATAATAAACTATAAAAATATATACAATTACGATAAGTTACTTAACAATATACATAGAAGGGGCTAATTTTTGCTTAAATTCTTCAAAACAGTCAGTCTCAATAATCTCATCATCTAATCTATTCCATTCTGGTACAGTTCTTGGGAGGAAGGAATATTTATATACATCAATTCTTGGTTGGTAAGGTACTAGTTTAAAGTTGTGTGAGTGTCGGGTCCGTAATACAGTAGATTTAAATGGGAGATAACAGTTCGGTATAATTAATAAATAAGTAGTAGTGAAGGTCAAAACTATTAGTAGCTACGATAGTGTAGCTATCTACTGGAGGTGTTAGTTTGATTTTGCCTGATGTGCGATCATGATTTGGATCAGTTTTGTAAAATCTGGTCACAATTTTCATTTTCCAATTGATGTAATTGACTTCTAGGAGGTTATAAGAATCCTTTACTGAGTGTGTATGCCCTTGAGGGTTCTATGTCTTTGAGGTTGTTAGCATCCAGAGGTACACAAGCATCATAATAGCATGTGTCTTAGCTACCTAACCATAAGAATTTTAAAATGAGGTCATGCAAGACACTTTACAGTTGATTTCAAGACAGTTGTCAGTTACAATTTGTTTTGCTGGTGATGTCATGTGAAAAGCAGCCGATCAGATATTTCGTAAGAATTTGAAAACATCTGGCTGCCTATCAGTAGTTGATTTTCACATGAGTCCCGTTCAGAATTTTTGTATGACTGACAATTAACATGCAAATAGCATTGACTGACAGATCATATCCTACAGCAGAAATTGTTCCATGCAAGTTCAGTTTCAGTGTTTGTGGAAGCAAGCCTATATTTGTGTGATCATGTGAGTATTTACATGGCTTTGCCCACTCACTGGTCAGGGATATTTTTCTGCATTCAATGATCAGTTTCAAGGTCAAGTTTCTGGCTTCCTATTATACTGGCTTTCATGCAGCATCCTTACAGGTACCTGGTGGAGTACTAATCTCTACCTGTTTTATGTCTGACTTACAGACTACTCATTGTTCAAGGGGAAACTTTGATCAGAACATACACTTATACAGGTATTTTCCATATTGTACAGGTTGTTAGTATTGGAATATTTACACTGCTAGGCACCAGCCTATTATGCTGGCATAATTTTGAACATAATAGGTGCCTGAAAGCATCAAGCATAATGCTAGCATAATAGGCAGAATAATTGTCGTACTGTAAGCAAAAATGCATACCACAGAAAAAGGTTGACTTACAATAATAGAACAGTCGATGCCACTGATATGGCATTAAGTAGTTATCTGACATCACTGTTATTATAGTTTACAATGCAGCCAAATTCTTAATGCACAACAAGCACTTTCACATTTAACCAGTTGTTCATAGCCAAAGTTTACCATTATCCATAGAAAGTAACAAAACATTGGAACTGTGGAAAAAATTGTGAGCATAATTATGAACATAATAGACAAAAAATTTTAGCACTGCAGCATAGCATAATAGGCAAAATTAAAAGCATAATAGGCTGGTGCCTATACACTGCCACAGAGTTCCATTTCATAGTATAGGGGAACAACGATCTATAGGTGATGATGTGATGCAATATGGACCATTTGCAATTGACATTTTACATAATAGTTCAGTGATAATTATTAATTAACTTTTGTGGAGATTAGGCCATATAAAGTTTCTCGTCCTCCAATATCAGTCTGGATTTTTTATTTTATTTTTTATTAACCAGATAGCTGAATTAGTTACGCAGCTATAAGTTACATGACTCTGAATTCCATTTCTACATTGGAAAAGTTCTCTTAACAAACTCTCTGAATTAAGGATATAATAGAAAAATCTCCATAATATGGACAAACCTTTTTACAGCAAATATATAGGCCTATAATTCTGGGTCTTTTATAAAGAGGTTCCACTGCAGTTACCAACTTTAGCTAATTGGTGCTGGATACATGCTGCATTCAGCCACCAATGGCACAAAAAATCCTTGATGTGGTAAAGAACACAGCGATGCAGGCAAGGATGAGAAACTATATATATGGCTATAATGGCATAACTAGCTATACACTTGTGAATGATATGACATTGTTTTGTGACAATCAGAGTCAAAGATGCATCGTAAGTGATCACTGTAAGCCATAGCTGTCAGGCTTTACCTGTGTAACGTGGACACTTGAAAGCACAGTGGACACCAAAAAATAGTTATTCAAAATATCCCTATATCTGATAACTATATAGCATTATAAATTCATGCACATGGCATCCTTTAGCTAGCTACCTAAAAATTGCTGAGTGGACAGATGATGGAAATTGAAAGAAGATGGCATACTATGTTGAGGTGTTCCGCTTTGCAGTGTTTGTTACTATAGTGTTCATGATTAGCTGCCATCTTGCACTTTTTCGTCACCACTTCACCTCAGTACTGAATTTCTACTTACATGTTGTGTATATTGTAGCTATGCTTGGTCTTTGTGTATTTAAAAGTTCTTATGTTTAGCTATGTGTTTTTGTTTTGTTTTGTAACTTCAGTGCTCACTGATGGCTTTTGTGAATAACGTGAGGCCGATTAAAATCAGATCAACTTCACAAAAGTTAGATGCTGAAGATTAGCTATACTCAGATATGATTACAGGCAATTGACATGATGCATGACTGTGGATTCACACAAATAGTAAATTTTCCTACTCGCAATGAAACTATTTTAGATCTATTTTTTACAAACAGACCCACCCTGGTGCAGGAATGTTACTCTGCTCCCGGTATCAGTGATCATGAGATTATGTTAGTAACACTGGAGCCTGAGGCATTTTATAATCCATCTGAGAGCTACAAAGTCTACTTATGGGACAGTGCTAATTTGTCTGAGTTGAGGGAAAACATGCTAGAGAATTCTGTGATCAATTTTGTGATGAAACAAGTGTGGAAATTTTATGGATGCGTTTAAGAGATAAACTTCTTTTTCTATTGGACAAATTTGTACCATCTAAACTGAAAAACAGTAGCAATCGCCAACCTTGGATTAAAAGACATATCAAGCAGTTGAGGAGACTGAAACAAGCTAGCTATAATCATGCTAGATTTACAAAATCACCTGTTGATTGGACACACTATAAGGAACTTAAAAAGACTATGCAAAAGGAATGCCGAAGAGCCTTTAAGAAATACATGTTCAATACCCTATACAACCCATATCAAAATGGCAAGAAGAAAAGACTGTTTCGACATGTAAAATCATTATGAAAAGATTACTGCAGCCTGGGAATACTGCATAAGAATGGAATAATTATACTGATAACCAGACAAAATCTGAAGTATTAAATGAACAGTTCTCTTTAGTGTTTACAAGGGATGACAGCTCTGAACTGCCGTACATGGAAGATAGCCCATATCAAGATATCCCGTCTATCAATTTTGATGTATCTGGCATTGCCAAGGTACTCAGTGATCTTGATCCCACCAAGTCCTCAGGTCCTGACCGAATCCCCACCAAGTTACTGAAAACTCTAGCAATTGAGGTATCTCCTTGTCTTAATTAAGCTATTTTTTTCTGAATTGCTAAGCCAAAGTTCAGTGCTATCAGATTGGAAAAAGGCAACAGAAAAGACCCATCAAACTATCGGCCAGTGTCACTTACAAGTGTGTGTGTAGTAAGATTATGTAACAAATAATTTACAGTAACATCATGTCGCACATGGAGTCAAATAATATCTTATCAGACATGCAATTTGGATTTTGACAGTGCTGCTCTGCTAACCTACAGTTACTACAAACAGTCCATGATCTCTCGTACGACTTAAATGGAAGGAGCCAAACAGACTTAATCTTGCTAGATTTTAGTAAGGCTTTTGATAAAGTTCCCCATCGTCATTTATTGCTAAAGCTGAATCATTATGGCATAAGAGGTGACGTACTAAACTGGATCTCATATTTTCTGAATGGATGAACACAGAGTGTTACCCCTTGTAATGTCTTAAGTGGCATCCCATAATGTTCTGTATTGGGGCCTTTAATATATATATACATATAAATGATATTGTGCAAGATTTAACATCTACTTGTTGTTTATATGCTGTACTATATAGGAGGATTGATACTTCGGAATATGCCAGAACCTTGCAAGATGACCTGCAACTACTTGAACTATGGAGGAAAAGTGGAAGATGTCTTTTAATGTCAATAAATGTATGGTTGTTTCAGCAACTATTAAAAGAACCCCTGTTCATGCTAACTATACCTTACATGGTAAGAAACTTACTGTTGTTGAGTGCGCTAAGTACCTGGGGGTGTCAATTGATTCTAAACTGTGCTTTAACCAACACATTGATAATGTATTCAAAAAAGCAAACTCAGTGTTAGGATTTGTAAGAAGGAACTTTAAAAGCTGCTCACGTAAAATTAAAGAAGATTTGTATTTTACTTATGTTAAGTCTGTATTAGGCGACTCCAAATAAATTCTCTGTTTCCCGTCCACTGCCCGCATCTGGTTACTGTCAGCTCTAAATATTCCATTATTCCGTATTCTTCTATTATTTTCCGGTTATTCTTGCATACTGACAGGCTTAGTAAAGCTCACGTGTCAGCAGTGCTATCAAGTCAGCACAAACTTCACGTTTGTGTTATTTTTGCAATTTAAAAAGGAAGGAACAAGCTTAAGCATGCTTTTATGCAGCTTTTTATATGGTTGTGCCAGGCAAATACTGGGAAAAGCTGCCATTCTTATAATGAAGGAATGGAAATGGACTGCCCGCCCGCATGCAAATATGCTTGAGTCCAGGACGGGAAACAGAGAATTTATTTGGAATGGCCTTAGAATATGCAGCTGCAGTTTGGACTCCTCACAGTGGAGTTTATACAAAGACGTGCAGCTCGTTTCGTGATGAACAACTATTTCCAAACTAGTAGTGTATATATGCTGTTACATCTTAACTGGAATACGATACTGAGAAGCTCACTTTAAGATTTTAAATTCATTGAGATAGGCTTAACTGTGGATGCTTATAAGCACAACTTCTTCCCCAGTACGATTCGATTGTGGAACAATCTACCTGAAGATATTATAATTTGTAATAATGTAGACATGCATGGATCTCTTACATCAAATCACATATGTAGCTAGCTTTATTTTTGTAGTATATGTAGTTCCAATTGCCTTTCTATTGCAATTGCCTTTCTATTGTAACATACTTACTGACGTGAGTCCTACGATTATAACATATAATAATTAAACTGACAGGTCCGATTTATTACAGGTCCCACATCTAGTCATGTCAGCAATGACATCATAATTAGCTAAGAAGAGCCGCCGCCACTCTCAAACAATTAGTTTAGTATCAGACTGTGGAAATAGTCACGATTTGTTCTAGTTCGAGCTATCAGTATAATTTTATACTCAGTGCTGCGATTAGCTGATTATACACAGTCAGTTCAGTGCTATGTCGACAGGACGAAGAAAAAGGTTAGATTGATTCATTGCAATTAGTTAGTCTGTGTATGACACGGCGTGGGGCAACACTTTTACGCCTATGTAGCTAGTACACTGTAGCTAGCTCGGCTCTCTCCGGGTTGGGTGAGCCTGAACACAAAGGCACGCCAGGTGGCTGGATAGCTAGCTACTTATCTCATTGAGTGTATGATTTTATATGTACCCCGGCGTACGTTACATGAATATAACTAAATCTTATGGTGCGTCAAGCTATTTGGTATACGGCTGTTTGATATCCTGGAGTATATCTATGCTCGAAGCATTTCAAGTTATTATACAACCTTGCTTGGAATGTGTGTGATAAGTAGCTATGGCTATAAATTGGTGTAAATTAATCACATAACAGTTACCACTTTGGTTTCAATTGACACAGCCACAAATCCCTTTGTTTAAAATAATTATCTAAGTATGTTGATGGTATCTTTGGTGTGTCTGATGATGTCATTTATAATAATGATAGGAAGTCAATTTGGCTTGTCACAGCATTTGACGTTTTCCCACATTACGTATGAGCACTCTAGTGGTTTTATAAATTGTGCCTTATGTTGATATTATTAAATGTTTTGAAGCCATATTGAACTTGTAGATTAGAATGCAATGTGCAAACACATCATCCAATCTGCCTATATGTATGGGAGGTGAATAGCTAACCCCACCACAGGTATGTATCTGAAATGGTTGAGCTGTTGGTGTGCAGGGATAGAGTTAAATTAACTGGTTTCAAGTTGAGGTTATGTGAGTGCATCAATGAGGGTAAAATATCTACCAACGTATTGAATTTGTGAAGTCTATCACTGCATTTTTTTTCTGGGTTCAACTTTCCTTTCACATTCCTACCATATCAATACATTCATTTATAACTGTGAAGTCCTCCAGTTACCCAAGTTGTATTAGTGTATAAGCTATACTGTATATATAATTTTGTAGTGAAGTATACTGTTATACATTAAAATAGTTATGGAGATACAGTGGAGGATGCATTGCCACTAAGTGACAAGCAACATGCTGCCTCATTGGCTTCTTCTGACCAGGGCACTTCTGTGATGGCGTTCAGTACTGATCATCCTAACAAAGTTTCAGTTGAGAGCTCAGTGAATGATGCAAAGACTACGGCATTAAAATCTAGAACAGATTTACTACGACGGAAGAGTGTCACTAGTTTGCAAGGCATCATGCTTACCCCGTACAAACTGGGACTGGTTGCTAGCATCATCTTCATAATTGCGCTGTTTCTAATGCCAATCATTTTCTACTATTCCTTGAATGACAGTCCACCTGACAGCTCACCAAGATTTGTAAATATTTCACAGGTAAAATGGTGTTTGAGTACTATGTGTATATAGTTGCATCAAGTCAACCAAAGTGTTGAACACTTACCACTATTGCCATAGCTATGTATGTCATAATGAATAATTACACTGTAGTCCCTAGTAACCTGTGATTGTGCAGATATATGCATATTTTTAGATGAATTGGTGCCTCTGCTTTTTGGTTGTGTATGCGCTTGCCATTTCCAGCCACCACATCTGTATAATAATAATATGATGGGGATCATTTTAAACATCAATTTCTTCAGCTGTGGTGGGTTTCTTTCCTGTTTTCTTGTCAAAATCTGCCAAGTGCATTAAATCTCAACAAATGTGTACACTAGTGTTGTATGCAGCAGGGACAAACAGGGCATAATCAGACATGTATACCATGTACATGTGCATGCTCATCTTAACATTTGCTCCATGAAAACTCCTAACAGTTGCTCTGTAAAAGACATGTTTGGTGTTGTGCCAACTTACCCCACACCAGATGACTTATATGATATACAGCACAACCCATGTCACACTAACTATAGTATGTTCACGTTGAGCTGAATCCTCAAAAACATTTAATAACTCATCGATGCAATTACACACGATCTTGAAATTTGGCTCATTTGTAGTACTGCTTGACCCGCTAAAAATATTTTAAAATCTTGTTGTTCAAATGTTTGACATAATATTTATGGCCATTCAAAATTTTCACAATACATTTCCTATGGGGAAGCCATATAAATACAGTGTCCATTACAGTCCTTTCCCGAACTTGTAATGGAGTCAAACCGTACGTGGCTGTTATTGACACCTTTGCTGTTACCAATAATCATCTGGTTGACTGAAATGTTAACTCTGTTGAGAAAAAAATCCACTTTTAATTTTTAGCTGTTTTTCAGGATTCAGCTCAACATGAACATACTATAGCCATATGTAGTTTGGTATATATGCTATGAGTTAGTGGAACGATGGGGAGGACATTTTGGGGAGGATAAAATTCTTGAACACTGCACATATTCTACAGCGCTAGCTGCTACATTATGTAACCACGGTTGTTGGCTGTTTACTCACACATCATGCAAAGTGTCGATTAAACTTGCATTTCTTCTTTGCATGGAGCCACGCTCAGTCTTACTACTCAACCACCCAGCCAAATTTGTCATTTTTATGCTGGTCACCATCTGTTCCCCTAAGTATCCCCTCAACATAATCACGGGTATCATATCAGCATTGTAGAAGTCATACATAATAGTTCAGATAATTACCAATAATTTCCTGTTGAAAAACAGAAACCCAACGGTTTGTCTGCTAATGAACAGTTCACATGTTTTCAATAATGTCAATGAGTCTTCATACTATATAGCATTGGTTGTACTGTTAGTAAACATTGTTGATTAATTTTAAGAGTTGAGTCACTTTGCTGTGAATGTGTCCATATAGCAATGTTGAGTAGTTGATTATCATTGCAGAGTCAGTTACTCATGGAATGTGGAGTAATTGTTGAAGAATCCAACTGTACAAGAGATCTTACTAATGTATATAATGCTCTTGGATTAACAAGCCTGTTTGAGGATTCGTTTTGCATTAGCAAAACAAAACGTCTGTTTTGTCAAGCTTTAAGTAATTGTGACAATCAGTCTCACGTTGAGGACATAGTGTGCCAGGATGTGCGACAAGAATATTGTACTGCAGAGTGGAGGATCTTAGAACTCCAAGGAAGTGAGGGGTTGATTGACTGTAATGTGTATGGAGAGACTGCTAGACTGACTTGTTCTGACCAATTTAGTGTGGATGATAGTGGTGTTGCTTGCCTACCATTGTGTAAAGAGTTTTCACAAAATGGAGACTCCAGCAACATAGCTATTGTTGTACTGAGTGGCATTGCCAATATAGCCAATACAATTGGAGGAATATTTGTCTTGATAGTTTCCTTTTGGAGAAGAGAGAAAATGTAAGCATTGTGCGTGTTATGATAATACTCGTGATTATTTTTAAATAGATTTCATTTTCCACAAGTGTTAATAGTGATCAATGCTGGTATTATGACTTTTCTATGTAAGTATATAGTATTGTAGTGAATCTATTGTCGTGACCGTCTCAGCAAAAAACCAATTTGTTCACACAACTTACGATTTTACAGTGTCCAAGGAATGAATGAATCAGCCTTTTATGGTGAATAGTTTTGGAATTATAGCACTAGACAGTAGGAAGAGCAAGAAAATTGATTTGTACAGTGACTATACCAAAAATCAACTACAGGCGCTTACATTCGCAGCAATAACTTCCGTTTGCATTAGTTTACAACATTGGAATTTGGCTTAAAATGTTCACCATGGATTAGCTAATCAACCAAGATCTAGTTATAGCCCTGTAGCCACTTACGCATAATTATGGTATGAAGGCGGTTTAATTGAAAAATGACAACAGTCTTGCTTACATTTACTGTTGGGGCTACAGAAACAGAACAAAGACTTTCAAACTCTCCATGAGCAGACGAATAAGATGGTGTACAGTTTTAATGTCTTCCTTCTGTGAGTAATGAGCCAATAAAATCTTGCATAAGTTTTCTTTGTAGTATGCATAATTTAAAAAAAATTGCTTTTCTAAAAATCATGCTTGTATGAACAAGTCAGGTTTTTGCTGAGATGGTCACATATGTAAATTTGAGTAAGTGTGTGCACTATTAGAGAACATTTTCACAATAAATATATCAAAAGTTTTAAACTAAGAAACAAGATCTGTGATCCACCATTCATGTAGTATCACTAAGTGATTAGTTGATCATCAGGAGTGCATAATAATAATGGCGGCTATTTGTTACAGCTAGGAACCCGCTGATTGTGCTTTTTATTTTACCTATTATACTTTTAAGCAGTGCTAAAAAATTTTACCTATCATGTTCAAAATTATGCTCAATGTTTATACTTAATTCCTAATAAATGTGTACTTTATGGGTAAATAATAAGTGGCTGAAGTAGAAACTTGCTTACATTTTAGAGAAAAGATTGATGTATACTCTAATAGAACAGTCAGCTGCAGCAAAGATTTATAGTATGGTACAACTATTTTAGGGCTAGGGGATAGTATGTGCATATCAGAATATCAGGATAGTATCACTATCGGTATCGCCTATATCGCTTGAAAATTTACTATCGGACAGTAATTAACAAGTAAAATACGGAGAAATATCTGCAAAATACTTTAAAATAATAACTTTTTGGAACAAGAATCACCCTAAAAGGCTGTATTATGGTAGCATTATGTTCAATGCTTTTAGGCACTTATTATGCTCAACATTATGCCAGCATAATCGGCAGGTCCCTAGCTACAGCTTGCCTCCAGCATGGAAAACTACATGAATATTGAGGGTGAGAACATGGAGAATATACACTCTCATGGATATACAGTGGACCCTCGGTTATTCAAACCCCTTTGTTCTCAAGTAATGATAAAAGTGTTCAGATAAGTGAATTGTTCAGATAACTAAAGCCCATACATTTATAATTATACAGAGTTCTGTTGAAATACTCTAATAAAACATACACCTATACTGAAAATACTCTAATAGAACAGTCATTTCCAATTTCGGATAAACGAGGATATGGATAAACGAGAGTCAGATAACCAAGAGTCTACTGTACTAATTATGTGAGTACATATGTTTTTACAGCTAGACAGTAGTCCTATCCTAGTTTTGCACCATCTTTTGTTTATTGCTATATGTGAGAGAAACCTCTTGTAGATTGTCTGTGATGGTCATTTCATGAACATTTCTGCTGACAAAAGTTACAGACACAGGTTGAAAAGGTTTCATCATCAAGAGAATGCGTAGACAAATTACTGGTCATTTTACTGGGGGTATGAAACTAGCCTAGGACAGGTGGTGCTTAGTAGTTTCATATCTATGGGGGTGTATATTATCTAGAGTGAGAACTATGGCATCAGTAAGGATCCCTTAGTGATTAATACATTTTCAACCAGTTTTTTAGCTACATTTTAACTGCTCATATACTTACCACTATTAAATAGTCATTTTGGGGTGTAGATAAACAAGATAAACAATTATCTGGTAACTGAATCCCACCGTACAACTAAAGATGCTTTGTATTAGATAACTAATACAAAGAACCCTCTCAGAAATGTACATATTTACTCATACTAATCATAATGGATATGTACACTGTATTAATGTTCTTTTTCTCCAGCATTGTATTTGGCGATTCCATCAGCTGCTTTTGGTAGCTGGAGGCCTTTATGTACCAAGAAGTTTCTAACTGATGTACTTATGGATAGCACAGCATATTGTCAAATAAGTGGTAAGTATTTGATTGAATATTAGTTCATAATTAAACCAACATTGTGCACGCACAGTGTAGTGGTGATTCTAGAGCTGATGTATGGGGGATATGAATGTTATATATAGTATGGCTGTATAAGGTAGAATTTAAGGGGGATCTAGGGGTGTGCAAGTCCCAGGGTTTTAAAGCTTTACAATAGCCTAAAATTGATGCTAAAAGGCATGGAAAATGACAGTGCCAATCTACAATGCAATGATTCCCCAAGATTTTTCAGCAGAGATACGTAAAAGTAAAAGACAGCTTTCTAATAAACATACTACTGGCATTGATGCACAGGACCATCTCCACATTCTTACAACAACATATATTATTATAGTCTAATGCAATGGGATCAAATCAAGCTTGAAACATCAGTACCATCCATGTATGCAACATATGATGATTCAATGATGTCACTTTAAAAATACATGAGTGTTGTGCCACTCTGCTAGTGTACTGAAATGATGTGAACATGCAGGTAAGTTAAACTTCAGAAGTGAATATTGCTAAACTAAGCAATTGTACTATTGATAATCATGACACACAGTAGTGTGTTGTGCGCCAAGAAACTGTCGTGCCACACCATGTGTATATTGGCGGGAAGAAAGAAAACAGCTACATAGCCCCATGACTGTCCGCCAGGTAGGGTAGGCCATTTGATTAAATTCACAACTGCCATTTGTGAGATATAGGCGTTCAAAGTTTTGATTTAATTTCTTTGTTTTTCCTCTTATGCCATATGGGCTATGGGGCTTTGATTTATTAATGCACATTTTGCAAAAAATTGCTAAAATGCAATAGATCTTTGGCACAAATGAAGAGTAAATTCACATACCAAGTTTGTTGTGAATCTGATGAATATCCAACATGTTATGAGTGTTTTTATTCACGTAAAAAATATCTAACTTCTGTCACTGCTACAGGGTAAACCGAGTATGGGAATAACTTGAAAATTGGTGTGTACATAGGCTGATCATCATAGCAGTGCCTTTTGATAGTTTGAATAGCAATAGAGTTACGGCTACAAAGTTATAAAGCAAAAGCCATACAAGTATAGAATAACATGATTGAGACAAGTAGTCACCACTGGGAAAAAGTGCACAAAAAATGTCAAAAAAAACTTACTAGAGTTCAAACCAGGGACCTCCATACCTAACACCCATATCCTTAACCATGAACCATTACTATTTTGACTGATCATCTCACTTAATTTCTGTTTTATAAATGAAAATTTCTGGTTTAAATCTGCTTATCATGTAGTATGATAGTACTGTATAGTAGGGACCACAAAGGAGTGGGTGTGGCCCATGAATAGGGACCCGCCGATTATGCTGGCATAATTATGAGCATAATAGGTGCCTGAAAGCATTGAGCACAATGCTAGCATAATAGGAAGAATATTTGAATCATACTACAAATCCTTCATGGTCAAAATACATATCACAGAAAAAGATCGATATACTCTAATAGAACAGTCAATAACTCTAATAGAACAATCAGGCAGCTGACTGTTCTATTAGAGTATATTGATCTTTTCTGTCACATGCATTTTGAAGAGCAAAGATGTGCTTTCAGCCACCCATAACTGCAAAATTATTAGCAAAACATGGGAAATGAGGCATAAAGTTTGGGTATAATTTGAGCATAATAGGTAAAAATTTTGAGCAATGCAGCATAGCATAATAGGTAAAATTTTGAGCATAATAGGCAGGTCTCACCCATGAAAAAACATCACCCAAAAACCAACCTCACTTTTCCCTGACAATGATGAGGCAGTATTGGTTAGGTAAAACTAAGCCCAAACAAGTCTTCAGATTGACCCAAAACGCTTTCAACAAGTTGCTACGGAATTTTAAAAAAAAATTATTAAATGGAATTTTCTACTGACTGACTGAGTAACTGACTGGTGCCTTCAGACAAGCGTAACTCGATAATGGCTAAGGCTATGGGCTTGATTTTTTCACTGCTCGAAGTCGCTTTGGCCCAAGAGGTGCCTTTTGGCATGCCGCAGTACATACAATGCATTCTTCATGGACTTACCAGTGTCCTCCTTTGTATCCCATTCATCTTTGCTGACAGCAAAAACTGTCAATTTGGCAGTAGCACATGATGGCTTCCCTTCATAACAGAAATCATCCGTGTTTTTCATAGTGGCTACTTTGGTTGCAGAGGTGCTTTTTGAACAGTTCTTGACTCGTACTGCTGTGTAACGTGTTGAACATAGCTGACAACAAAGCGTAATGGATACTTCAGCGATAATTGATATAACTTTCTTTTGATGCAGTATGCGTGGATTGCAGGAGCGTACTTGTAAATAAATGTTTGTATTTCATAGATCTACCAATAGAGTACTAGATTGTTCTAGAACATTTCTATGTATGTTCTATTAGAAGTCCTCAAATGTGCACTCTATTAGAGTATTACAATAATATTACCAAATATTGAAGTAAAGCATGCAATACAATACATTTTGTAAGTCTGTCTTCAATGATCATCATTGTGTCTGTATAGAAAAGAAGAAATGTGAATAAAAACAAACCCCAAAGTCAGCCATAGGCTGGTTTTGGGGCCTTATAAAACACGAAAAGAAGCAAAATCCACACAAAAACAGCCAAGCTGTGAAAAAATGGTGTGACCTTACACGTGCATTGTTAAAATTTATTAGTGGTATTAACACCATTGCAGCCATTTCTTGGCCACCTCTTATGGTTTCACAACTTTTTTACCCAGGAATTTTAAGGCCACACCATTTTTCACAGCTTGGGTGTTTTTGTGTGGATATGTTTACCACACAGAAGTAGTGTAAGGACCTTGGTAATTCCACATGCATTTGTCTTACCCCCTGGGACAGACCACACACCATGTTTGAATGAAACTGACCCAGCAAATTCCAAGATACATATATGCAAGTGAAGTTTTACATATAACTGTTTGAGTTTGCTCTTTATATTTTTGTTCACGTAAAGGAGGAATTCAACTGGAAGGGATACGTAATTTTAGTAGCCTACAAGGCCTATGCTGTTGTTTTTTCGTCATAACAACACCCATACAGCCCACTAGGAAAACTGTTCTCACCATATTTAGAAACCAGTTTCATCCATATTTCAAACTGGCACAAAGAGTAAATTTTACCTGCTCCCTTCTTTGGCACACAAGTGTGGGTATGGACAGACAAAGAAACATACGCACACACATTTTTATTGGAAAATAAGTTAGGAAACCAGGCATGCAACCACAGCTTGCCGGCTAGTGATCAGCTATTGGCATACACTTATTCAAATTTACTGATGCAAGCATTATTTACCACCATTGCATCGACCATTTTCTTTTTCCTATGTTACTTTTTGAAAAATAAACTCTGCCAGGATTAAAAGGCATGAATATATAGTACATGTAAATTGCTAGTAATACTACAAATACTGTTTACAAATGGTGCTTGACTGCTTATGTGTACTTTTCACTGTCATCTACAGGTTTTGTAGCAACATCAACAGTTGTGTTGTACTGTGCTTTTTGGTGTCTCTACATCTTCCATTTACTGTTAAAGCTGGTATTTCCTATATGGTCAAAGGTGGTATATAACTCAGTGCACAGCATAAAAATTCACATTATTGAAGTGACTTGTGTCTTCATTGTTGGAACTGTGCCATACATTGTGTTTGCAAGTGCTTCTAAGAATCGGATTGGGAGTTTTCCTCCTAGGGGTTGTTCAGGTGATGCAGTGTACAGCTTTTATTCACTAGTTGTTCCAACGGTGATACTGAGCTGTTCCAGTCTTGTGATGATGCTTGTCATTCTATACAATATACACATTGTAAGTAATACAGTTTTATAAGGCATACATTAATTCCTCGTTTCCTGTAACTTGCCTTATCCTACTGCAGTGGTGCTGTTGTAATTTATGAAACAAAATATTTCACGTTTTCTAGTGATTTCTGCCACACGTTTGAAGCCAGAACCTTAATATAACACTCAGTTTATGCTAACCATTCAGTGAAACAATTGTTGGTCGTAAAGTACTGATAGGCAATCATTTATTTATTTATTTATTAAAGTTTTACAGCACAAGTGCTGAAGGTCTGTAGGACACCTGGTCCTACAGCCTGTTTAAAGTTGTTACAGAAAGTATGTTTGAAAAGGAGACCAAAATCCATGAGCAGCCTTGACCTGCAGCCATCCACTTAACACTTGAACGCTTACAGGAGTCTGCCAAGCAGTCAGGATGTTTTCTCCTTGTCAATTTCATGTATATGTATCCATAGGAACTCTAGAAAGTGACTTATTATCTCAAAGTACCCCCTGTGGAACCAAATGGGCATTAGTTTATTTACTTATCTGAAAAATGTGATGCTTTGTATCTTAGAAGAGTTTTGTTGTACTGATACATTTATGGAAAGTGTGTATATCCTTTGAAACTTACACACGTTTTATACACATGTGCAGTGGTTCTTTATATACTTCGCCTCGTGCTGTATTAGTCTCTCACTGCTTTCCCATATTGCATGAACATGGCGGTGCTTTAATTGGTTTATAGTGCTTTCTGGTCATCTTTGTTTGGAGCGTTCATTTTGTAGACTTGAACCGTGTCGGTTTTCAGCCATCAGACAATTGGTAAGTATATATATACAATACAAGTTTGGTCATAAACAGATAGCATCATTTAGGATACTTCTGGCAAATTAAAAAGTTATCAACGTGATCAACAGTGCAGTATTTTCCATACACAGTGCTGCATTTCCTTTCAGTGTTGTATGGAAGTAATAGCATTATTATTTGTTTGATCTTTGCCCATGCAAGTGCTTCAATTGTCCTTATAAAGTGGCAGAAAACAAGAGATTAATAAATATTGATCTTACAATGTATATCGCCAAAAGTGTGACCTCAGTTATGTATAATTATGTGCTTGAGATGATGCTGATTCTGAATCATCTCAGAGGTTGTAAGTATATACTCTAATAGAACAGTCAGTAGTTACTAATCATGTAATCCAATTCAGAAAAACTGTAAATACCACTGTTTTGTGTTATTTTAGCAACAAGGAATCTTTAAGAGGAGGCTTAACAAATCAACAGGCAAACCAATACGGACCTTTCACTTCTCAACTCCTGAAGTGAAACTGTTTTTCATGTTCTGCTATTTACTAGTAATCATGATCACGGTTTGGACTAGTTTCAGTATAAGGGATGGGTCAGCAAATTCCTTTCAGTTCTATCTTGAGCAATACTGGAGATGTATGTCTGGTGGAACCAGTAGAAGTGACACCTGTGAACCATACAGAAGAGAGTTTGAAAGTTTGTCTCATCCTGGTCTAGAATGTACTTACCTAATATTGTTTGCATTTCTGAACCTTTCAAGTTTGCCATTTGTAATACAATATAAAACAATAAAACGGTCAGTAAGAGATGCAACCAGGAGAATTACTCTTAAGAAGAGCAGTGACAGTGACAAGAAAAACAGTGATAGTGACAAGAAGAGCAGTGATATTGACATGAACTCAAAAGTATAAATTTTGTATGTACGTATTTTATGTAGTGTATGGCTAGCCTTATGCATATAATTGTTTTGAGATAATTTTATCACTGCATGTATTATGTGGCTTTGTCTGTTATGGACCGACTCTGCCAAATATTGGAGTTGTTTGCGTGCATTTAATTCTATTTGTGAGATATGGTAAAGCTTAATTAAATAGTCTAAGTATATGGCAACAATAGTGAGTTGTATGATGTCCTAATACATATGTTTCATGAACAGCTGGTACCAGTGACTTGCATATATTGAGTCATAAGTGTGGACTGTAAATGCTTGAGGGCTCACATTTTGGAACCTACCTGAAAGTACATTACTGCATGTATTTAAGGTCATGTTTACACATTCCAGGATTCTATTTGCACCTCTGGGTACACCTATGATCTACACACAAGTTATGAAGTCAATGGTGATCTGACCAGGGCTGCATTTGACAGTTTTCAATGTGGTTTCTAACAGCTGTAAAATATAACAATATAGCTAGTCTATGCTGGACAAATGTTCTTGCATTCAATTTAGAGTGGTCTGTGTATGTGGTGGCAGTCTACACTGTTACTTTGTAAATTTGGAGCAAGCTAGACCTGACTAACAGTTGCAGAGTTGACTAACAGTAGCAGAGTTGTAAGACAAACATCGTGGGGGTTAAAATACTTTAATAGAACCGTCACCACGGTGACTTAGCTATTTTGGCATGGATTTTTATATACCCCAAAGCTGACCATAGGTCTATATTTCTTCTTATCTACAGGCACAACAATGATTATAGGTACAGAAATGTTGCAGTGTTGATACTATTTCTCAAATATTAAGAAAATATTTACTAGAACAGTGTGCACTTTTGAATTTATTGCTCCTGAGATCAAGATACCGTGCTATCATGGTGATTATCATGGTGATGGACCATGTTTAGCTTAGTGATTAGCAACTCTGATGAATTAATGTATCAATAGATAATTATGTTGCTTGTATGGTACATGGTGGCAATAAAGATTACAGTAGATACAAAAAAAGAAATCGAGGACTTGTCTCATCCATCACTGCATATGACTTATATTGTGATGCTTGCATTCAACTTTTCCAGTCTACCACTTGTGGTACAGTTCAGAACAGTAAAATGTTCTGTGCCAGTAGCTGCTAGGAGATTGACTAAGAGATTGTCCGTGTCCAGCTATTAGCTATATAGTTTATATATAAATAATGTGTTTTGTGTTTTTTTATTGTGTACATTGCGTGCGTGATTCAATTGACAAATGATAGAATTGTATTTTTGAAGCTAGAAAAAATCCATAATGTATAATTTATTTTTCTCTGTATATATATATATATATGTATGTACCCTCACCCTCATATAGTAGCAGATTATGGCTGATGTCACGGTTACTGGAAATGTGAAGTGCCCCACTTGGAAGGCTAGGTTAGGCCTGGCTGACATGTTTGTTCAAAAATATCGACAAGAATTATTTTCATTTCCCGATTGATGTAAAGTTACTTCTAGGGAGTTATAAGTATCCTTTAGTGAGTGTGTATGTCTGTTAATTTCATAATTTCACATCCAGAGGTAGATAAGCATGTGTCCCACCCACCCCTTCCCCCAAGATCATGCAAGGTACCTTACAATAGATTGCAAGACAGTTGTAAGTTACAATTCCTTTGCTGGTGATATCACATGAAAAACAGCCAATCAGATATTTTGAAAAAATTTGGCTGCCTATCATTGGTCATGTGAGTCCCATTCAGAATTTTTATACGACTGACAGCCAACATGCAAATCACTGTAACAAAACATCCACTGACAGATCGATCATATTCCATAGCTGAAATTGCTCCAAGCTCAGGAAGCAAGCCTACTTGTGTGGTCATGTGAGTATTTACATGACTTTGCCCACTAACAGGTCAGGGATATTTTTCTGCCGGCATTCATCAAGTTTTTCAAGAACAGATGCCAGGAAATATTTTTTTACAAGAAGAGTTGTTGAACCATGGAATAACTTACCCCAAGAAATAGCCTCGGTATGTGCAGCATCAATTGATGAGTTTAAGAAATTGATTGACCAGTGTTCATCTAACACTATATATGTGTGTATGTAATTAGTCTACTTGTACTTTTTTACCTGTTGATCAGGTGTAACAGGCTCTTTAGCCTTACAACATGATTACCTGTAATAAATAATAAAATAATAATAAAGTCTCCCTAACTGCTATACAGGGTTTCAGCATCCTGGTGGGGTATATACTAATCTCTAATTTAATCTACCTGTATCCTGACTTTGTATAATTTACAGAGTACTCTTTGTTCAAGGGGAAACTTTGATAATCAGGACATACACGTACCGTAAATCAGGAAAAATTTGGCGTAAAAAATTTTCGTCTATTAAAATTTTGACGCTACATATTTTCGTCGCTGTAATGAGCATAATCGACAAAAAATTTTTGACGGAATAACTAGCAATACGTTAATATTTGTACGTGAGAATTATCCGTATAATAGTTAAAAATAATTCGTAATTTTAATTTTCGTCAATACAGCCAGAGACGATAATTTTTTGACAACAAATTTTTCCTGATTTACGGGTATTATCCATATTGCACAGGTTCCATGTGACTACTCAGTTTTAGTATTGGATTTATTATAATATTTACACTACCACAGAGTTCCATTTCACAGTATAGGGAACAACATTCCACTAGATCTATAGGTGATGCATGATGTGATAAAATACATAAGAAAAATGGACCATTTGGCATGTTAGCTACATATAGTTCAGTATATATAGCTTAACTTGAGGAAAGCAGCGATGCGAGCAGGGATGAGAAACAATAATATTATTATATGGCCTCAAGTTTATAATGCTATTTATTTTGAATAACTATGTTTTGGTGTCCACTGCACTTTCAAGTGTCCACCTTACACAGATAGGTTTACAGGTAACAGCTATGGTTTACAGTGATCACTTATGATGCATCTTTGACTCTGATTGTCACAAAATAATGTCATATATTAATCACAAGTGCATAGCCAGCTATGCCATTATATCCATATCCTAGCTACATAAAACTTGCTGAGTGGACAGATGATGGAATCTGAAAGAAGATTGCATAATTAAGGTGTGTCTTTGTGTTTGTTGCCATAGTGATGGGTTTAGTTCATGATTAAGTAGTCTGTCAGTTGGTCTTTGTGTATTCAAGTTGATAGTACATTTTGATGTTTAGCGGGATGCCGGTTTAGCTATGTGTTTTTGGTTTGTTTTTCCGGTAACTTGCGCTCTGCTATGGAGGAACGGCTTTTGCCGAATAGCGTAGCTATAGAGAATGTGATATATGCGAATAGCTTGAGGATAAAAATAAAATCAACTGTGAAAACTTCACAAATTAAAGATTAGAGCTATACAGGACATGAATAGCTAGTAGCTAATTGCAAAATAATAGGTCACGTACATATCAAAACATTCTATTGGGAATTGTAAACCGAAGCAGTCTAAACAAAATTTTGCATAACATAAAGTTTTACTATTACACCTTATGAATTATGTAATAAAATAGCTTAAAATCAACTCCACGTCATTTTGGTGTTCATAGCTTAGACAAACCAGTTGATTGAAAAACCTTGTCGGCAGCCATTATTTCTTCCCCTATGCAAAATACATGCATTTTATACTAAATACAAAAAATGTAAAAAAGCAACCGTTAGCACTCATAATCTCTACAGGACATTATACAACAAAATAAAGCCCTTGAAGTGCTCTACACGATTCCGCCCGAAGTAACCCTCTATCATTACTATAGTAACAGTTATGTACTGTTGATTACAACATAATATGCACCCCCATACAATTTCCTATGGAAAATTTAATTACTCGGGTGGGAAAACCCCAAAAAAGCAATGGGTTATCTTCACTGACTTGGTATCATTCTACGTACGTCAACACTTGCTGATTAAGAATCCACCCGAAGTAAATGCCAAACTAATTGTTGTACGGAGAAACATACGAAAAAACAGGTTTTTCCGCTAAATTAGGTCACTCCAAATTGATTTCCTGTTTCTCGTCCTGGCTAAACAAACTTTGCCATGCGGGCGGGCGGAAAATTCCATTATTCCATTATACTAACTACTACCCATATACATAGTTACAGACTGTTTTTTCATGTCTGCTACATAGCTACAAGGTGGACAATTCATGTCAACATGGATAAAGTTGCTAGTAAATTTGTTTATGATAAGAATCCGGACTAAAACAATCACGTGGTACACAGAATACGTCAATTTACGGAATAATGGAATTTTCTGCCTTGGCTAAAATACCATGCGGGCGGAGGACGAGAAACAGGAAATCAATTTGAAGTGGCCTTATTACGTACCTGAACACATAATCTAGCGATACAAGGCTCTATCCTGCTTTTTCTCTTAATTACTTCACAAACTCCTATATACTGTCTGATCACTCGAATCGCCATTGTTTAAGGGCCATAGTAGATCTCCATAAATGAACGTATGCGGAAGTTATGACGCCGTATTTAACAGTCGGCATAATTTTTGCGTATTTTTACATTGCGTATTTTTATAATGTATGGTAAAAGTTGACAAATGTTTTGATATGAATATATTAATTATAGCTAGCGTCGATTTGAAGAACAGGTCTGATTCAAAAAAATGTAAAGGGGTACGTAGCTAATAAGTTATTATATGTAATTAGCGAGGTAATTAGTCCGGCATGTTAGTAATGACATCATATTAAGCAGAAACCATGTGGCGGCCGCCAGCGGCATAGTCACGGCTATCAGTACTGCACAGGTAGCCGTGCGATTAGCTGATTCATACAGTTCAAGTCAGGCGGTTCAAGTGCTATGTCGACAGGACGAAGAAAAAGGTATAAGATTGATTGACTGCACGTAGCTAGTATGGGCACTACTTTTTATACGCCTTTGTAGGTAGTACACTGTAGCTAGCTCAGCTCTCGAGCCTAAGCATTGAGTGTGTGATTTTATATGTACCTGGCGTTTTAAGATAATGTATACCTAGAGGTTTAGTATAGCTAGTTAAATATCCTGGGGTCAGTATATCTATGCTCGAGGCATTTTATTATACAGCCTTGCTTGGAATGTGTGTGATAAGTGATGTAACTAAATTGGTGTAAACTAATCACATAACAGTTACCACTTTGGTTTCGCAGCCACAAAACCCTTTGTCTAAAATAATTATCTATGTCGATGGTACCTTTGGTGTGTCTGATGATGTCATTCTGATATAATAACGATAGGAAGTCAATTTGGCTTGTCACATCATTTGATGTTTTCCCACATTATGTAGCACTCTGGTGGTTTAATAAATTGTGCCATATGTTAATGTTTTTAAGCCACACTGAACTTGCAGATTAGAATGTAATGTGCGAACACATTATCCAATCTGCATATATGGGAGGTGGATAGCTAACCCCACCACAAGTATGTATCTGAGGTGGTTGAGCTGTTGGTGTGCAGGGATACAGTTAAATTAGCTGGTTTCTGCTCTAATTGCAAAAGCTAGGTCAAGTTGAGGTTGTGTGAATACATCGACAAGTCTAAAATATCTACCAATGTATTGAATTTGTGAAGTCTATCACAGAATTTTTTCTTAGCTCAACTTTCCTTTCACATTCCTACCATATCAATACATTCATTTATAACTGTGAAGTCCTCCAGTTACCCAAGTTATATTAGTGTATAAACTATACTGTATATATAATTTTGTAGTGAAGTATACTGTTATACATTAAAATAGTTGTGGAGATACAGTGGAGGATGCATTGCCACTAAGTGACAAGCAACATGCTACCCCGTTGGCTTCTGACCAGGGCACTTCTGCGGTGGCGTTCAGTACTGATCATCCTGACAAAGTTTCAGTTGAGAGCTCATTGAATGATGCAAAGACTACAGCATTAAAATCTAGAACAGATTCACTACGACGGAAGAGTGTCACTAGTTTGCAAGGCATCATGCTTACCCCGTACAAACTGGGACTGGTTGCTAGCATCATCTTCATAATTGTGCTGTTTCTAATGCCAATCATTTTCTACTATTCCTTGAATGACAGTCCACCTGACAGCTCACCAAGATTTGTAAATATTTCACAGGTAAAATGGTGTTTGAGTACTATGTGTATTTATAGTTACATCAAGTCAACCAAAGTGTTGAACACTTACCACTATTGCCATAGCTATGTTTGTCATAATGAATAATTACACTGTAGTCCCTAGTAACCTGTGATTGTGCAGATATATGCATATTTTTAGATGAATTGGTACCTCTGCTTTTTGGTTGTGTATGCACTTGCCATTTCCAACCACCACATCTGTATGATAATATGACGGGGATTATTTTAAACATCAATTTCTTCAGCTGTGGTGGGTTTCTTTCCTGTTTTCTTGTCAAAATCTGCCAAGTGCATTAAATCTCAACAAATGTGTACACTAGTGCTGTATGTAGCAGGGACAAACAGGGCATAATCAGACATGTATATCATGTACATGTGCATGTTTATCTTAACATTTGTTCCATGAAAACTCCTAACAGTTACTCTATAAAAGACATGTTTGGTGTTGTGCCAATTACCCCACACCGGATGACTTATATGATATACAGCGCAACCCATGTCACACTAACTAGCCTTATGTAGTTTGGTATATTATACTATGAGTTAGTGGAAAGGAAAAGATGGGGAGGACTTTTTGGGGAGGATAAAATTTTTGAACACTGCATATTCTACAGCGCTAGCTGCTACATTATGTTACCACGGCTGTTGGTTGTTTACTCACACTCCCTATGAATATCATGCAAAGTGTTCAACTGTTGTCTTGTTTACTCTTACCTTCCATGCATTGTGTTAGACCTAGGTCCATGAATTAATGTTAATGTTGCCATGGACACCTAGCTTCTTCGATTAAACTTGCATTTCTTCTTTGCATGGAGCCATGCTCAGTCTTACTACTCAACCACCCAGCCAAATTTGTCATTTTTATGCTGGTCACCATCTGTTCCCCTAAGTATCCCCTCAACATAATCACGGGTATCTTATCAGCATTGTAGAAGTCATACATAATAGTTCAGATAATTGCCAATAATTTCCTGTTGAAAAACAGAAACCTAAAAGTTTGTCTGCTAATGAACAGTTCACATGTTTTCAAATAATGTCACTGCATCTTCATACCATATAGCATTGGTTGCACTGTTAGTAAACATTGTTGATTAATTTAAGAGTTGAGTCACTTTGCTGTGAATGTGTCCAAATAGCAATGTTGAGTAGTTGATTATCATTGTAGAGTCAGTTACTCATGGAATGTGGAGTAATTGTTGAAGAATCCAACTGTACAAGAGATCTTACTAATGTATACAATGCTCTTGGATTAACAAGCCTGTTTGAGGATTCGTTTTGCATTAGCAAAACAAAACATTTGTTTTGTCAAGCTTTAAGTAGTTGTGACAATCAGTCTCACATTGAGGACATAGTGTGCCAGGATGTGCGACAAGAATATTGTACTGCAGAGTGGAGGATCTTAGAACTCCAAGGAAGTGAGGGGTTGATTGACTGTGATGTGTATGGAGAGACTGCCAGACTGACTTGTTCTGACCAATTTAGTGTGGATGATAGTGGTGTCGCTTGCCTACCATTGTGTAAAGAGTTTTCACAGAACGGAGACTCCAATACGATAGCTGTTATTGTCATGAGTGGCATTGCCTATATAGCCAATACGATTGGAGGAATATTTGTCTTGATAGTTTCCTTTTGGAGAAGAGAAAAAATGTAAGCATTGTGCGTGTTATGATAATACTCGTGATTATTTTTAAATAGATTTCATTTTCCACAAGTGTTAATAGTGATCAATGCTGGTATTATGACTTTTCTATGTAAGTATATAGTATTGTAGTGAATCTATTGTCATAGTATATGTGACCGTCTCAGCAAAAAACCAACTTGTTTGCACAATTTACGATTTTAAAAAATTTTCTCAGCATTATCTAGTGTCCAAGGAAAGTTTCAGCCTTTTGTGGTGAATAATTTTGGAATTATATCACTAGACAGTAGGAAGAGCAAGAAAATTGATTTGTACAGTGACTATACTGAAAATAAACTACAGGTACTTACATTCACAGCAATAATTTCCGTTTGCATTTGTCTGCAACATTGGAATTTGGCTTAAAATGTTCACCATGGATTAGCTAATCAACCAAGATCTAGTTATAGCCCTGTAGCCACTTACGCATAATTATGGTATGAAGGTGATTTAATTGAAAAATTACAACGATCTTGTTTACGTTTACTGTTGGGCAGGGCCGCCCAGAGAAATTAAGGGGCCCAGGGCAAAGAGTTAAAGTGGGGCCCTTGACCCAAGTTGTAAGGTGAAGACCAAAAAAAAAAAAAAAAAAAAAAAGGTCACAACCTGCTGGCTGGCAATGACAATAACTACCCATCACCAATCGTATCTCCTTATCTATAAGCTTGCTACACTGCTCCTCTGAAGAATACTGTGACTGCTCTATTAGAGTATTTAGATCTGACTGCTCTATTAGGGTATACCGATCTTTTAAACAGGTATTCAGGAGGCCCTTCATGGGGCCTCCTGGGGCCCCTTTCAGGCTGGGGCCCGGGGCAAAATGCCCCAGTTGCCCCCCCCTGTGGGCGGCCCTGCTGTTGGGGCTGCAGAAACAGAACAAAGATTTCCAAACTCTCTACGAGCAGATGAATAAGATGGTGTACATTTTTAATGTCTTCCTTCTCTGAGTAATGGCCCGATAAAATCTTACATAAGTTTTCTTAGTAGCATAAATAATTTTAAAAATTTTGTTTTTCTCAAAATGCATGCTTGTACAAACAAGTCGGGTTTTTGCTGAGATGGTCACATATGTAATTTTAGTAAGTGTGTGCACTATTAGAGAACATTTTCACAATAAATATATCAAAACTTTTAAACTAAGAAACAAGATCTGCGATCCACCATTCATGTAGTATCACTAAGTGATTAGTTGATCATCAGGAGTGCATAATAATAATGGCGGCTATTTGTTACAGCTAGGGACCTGCCGATTTTGCTTTTTATTTTGCTTTTGAGCAGTGCTCAAAAATTTTGCCTATCATGTTCAAAATTATGCTCAATGTTTATACTTAGTTCCTAATAAATGTGTACTTTATGGGTAAATAATAAGTGGCTGAAGTAAAAACTATAAACATCTGCTTACATTTTAGAGAAAAGATCGACATATACTCTAATAGAACAGTCAGCCGTGGCAAGGATTTATAGCATGGTACAACTATTTGCCTATTATGGTAGCTAGCATTATGCTCAATGCTTTCAGGCATCTATTATGCTCAACATTATGCCAGCATAATCGGCGGGTCCCTAGTTACAGCTTACCTCCAGCATGGAAAGCTACACAAATATTGAGGGTGAGAACATGGATAATATACACTCCCATGGATATACAGTGGATCCTCAGTTATCCGAACCCCTTTGTTCTCAAGTAATGATAAAAGTGTTAAGATAAGTGAATTGTTTGGATAACTAAAGCCCATACATTTATAATTATACAGAGTTCTGTTGAAATACTCTAATAAAACATACACCTATACTGAAAATACTCTAATAGAACAGTCATTTCCAATTTCGGATAAACGAGGGTATGGATAAACGAGAGTCAGATAACCAAGAGTCTACTGTACTAATTATGTGAGTGCATATGTTTCTACAGAAAGGCAGTGGTCCTATCCTAGTTTTGCACCATCTTTTTGTTTGTTGTTATACGAGTGAGAAAACCTCTTGTAGATTGTCATTTCATGAACATTTCTGTTGGCAAAAGTTACAGACACAGGTTGAAAAGCTTTCATCATCACAATAACATGTAGACAAATTTACTGGCAATTTTACTGGGGGTACGAAACTAGCCTAGGACAGGTGGTGCTTAGTAGTTTCATATCTATGGGGGTGTATATTATCTAGAGTGAGAACTATGGCATCAGTTAGGATTCCTTAGCGATTACTACATTTTTCAACCAATGTTTTATCTCCATTTTAACTGCTCATACACTTGCCACTATTAAATAGTCGTTTTGGGGGTATAGATAAACAAGATAAACAATGATCTGGTAACTGAGTCCTACCGTACAACTAAAGATGCTTTGAAAAGATGCTTTGTATTAGATGACTAATACAAAGAACCCTCTCAGAAATGTACATATTTACTCATACTAATCATAATGGATATGTACACTGTATTAATATTCTTTTTTCCAGCATTGTATTTGGCGATTCCATCAGCTGCTTTTGGTAGCTGGAGGCCTTTATGTACCGACAAGTTTCTAACTGATGTACTTATGGATAGCACAGCATATTGTCAAATAAGCGGTAAGCATTTGATTGAATATTAGTTCATAATTAAACCAACATTTTGTACGCACAGTGTAGTGGTGATTCTAGAGCTGATGTATGAGGGATATGAATGTTATATATATAATATGGCTGTATAAGGTAGAATTTAAGGGGGATCTAGGGGTGTGCAAGCCCCAGGATTTTAAAGCTTTACAATAGCCTAAAATTGATGCTAAAAGGCATGGAAAATGACAGTACCAATCTACAATGCCATGATTCCCCAAGAGTTTTCATCAGCAGGGACGGATCCAGAATTTGGAAAGGGGGGGTGCACTTTGCTGAAAAAGTTGAAGACAAAAAAAAAAGGTCGCACCAATAATGGCTGTCCTTTACCAAATGTATATACTATAAAGTATATAAATAGCTTCATAGTTAAGCTACACTGCCTCATGAACACTGTGACTGCTTTATTAGAGTGATTGACTGCTTTATTAGAGTGATTGACTGCTCTATTAGAGTATCCCGATCTTGTATGCAATTTTTCTTTTAAAGGAGGGGAGGCACCCCCTGGATCTGCCACTGGTCAGGGATACGTAAAAGACAGCTTTCTAATCAGTATACTAGCACTGATGCACAGGACCATCTCCACATTCTTACAATAATATATGTTATTATAATCAAATGTAATGGGATCGAATCAAGCTTGAAAAATCAGTGCCATTCATGTATGCAACATAATTATGATGATTTGATTATGTCACTTTAAAAGCACATGAGTGTTGTGCCACTCTGCTAGTGTACTGAAATGATGTGAACATGTAGGTAAGTTAAACTTCAGAAGTGAATATTGCTAAACTTAGCAATTGTACTATTGATAATCATGACACACAGTGGTGTGTTGTGTACCAAGAAACTGGCATGCCATACCGTGTGTATATTGACAGGAAGAAAGAAAACAGCTACATAGCTCCATGGCTGTCTGCCAGGTAGGGTAGGCCATTTGATTAAATTCGCAACTGCCATTTGTGAGATATATATAGGCGTTCAAAGTTTTGATTTGATTTTTTTGGTTTTCCTCTTATGCCATATGGGGCTATGAGGTTTTGATTTATTAATGCACACTTTGCAAAAAAATTGCTAAAATGTAATTGATCTTTGGCACAAATAAAGAGTAAATTCATGTACCAAGTTTGCTGTGAATCTGATGAATATCCAACATGTTATGAGTGTTTTTATTCACATTAAAAAAATCTAACTTCTGTCACTGCTACAGGGTAAACCGAGTATGGGAATAACTTGAAAATTGGTGTGTACATAGGCTGATCATCATAGCAGTGCCTTTTGATAGTTTGAATAGCAATAGAGTTATGGCTACAAAGTTATAAAGCAAAAACCATGCAAGTGCAGAATCACGTGATTGAGATAAGTAGCTAGTCACTACTGGGAAAAAAGTGCACAAAAATGTCAAAAAAACTTACTAGAGTTCGAACCAGGGACCTCCATACCTAACACTCACATCCTTAACCATTGAACCATTATTTTGACTGATCATCTCACTTAATTTCTGTTTTATAAATGTAATCTGCTTATCATACAGTATGATAGTACTGTATAGTAGGGACCACAAAGGAGTGGTGTGGCCCATGAAAAAACATCACCCAAAAACCAGCCTCACTTTTCCCTGACAACAATGAGGCAGTATTGGTTAGGTAAAACCAAGTCTTCAGATCAACCCAAAACACTTTCAACAACTTGCTACAGAATTTTTTTTTAAATTATTAAATGGAATTTTCTACTGACTGACTGAGTAATTGACTGGTACCTTCAGACAAGCGTAACTCGATAATGGCTAAGGTTATGTACTTGATTTTTTTACTGCTCAAAGTCGGTTTGGCCCGAGAGGTACCTTTTGGCATGCCACAGTACATACAATGCATTCTTCATGAACTTACCAGTGTCCTCCTTTGTGTCCCATTCATCTTTGCTGACAGCAAAAGGTATCAATTTGGCAGTAGCACATGATGGCTTCCCTTCATAACAGAAATCATCCGTATTTTTCATAGTTGCTACTTTGATTGCAGAGGTGCTTTTTTGATTCGTACTGCTGTGTAATGGATAGCTGACAACGAAACGTAATGGATCCTTCAACAATAGTTGACAGTGGATTGCAGGGATGCTTTTTGAACAGTTCTTGATTCGTAATGCTGTGTAATGGGTCTAACATAGCTGACAAAGAAGGGTAATGGATACTTCACCTTTCAAATGATAACTGATATAGCTGGAGCGTACTTGTAAATAAACGTTTGTATTTCATAGATCTACCAGTAGAGTACTAGATTGTTCTAGAACATTCTATGTATGTTCTATTAGAAGTCCTCAAATGTGCACTCTATTAGAGTATTACAATAATATTACCAAATATTGAAGTAAAGCATGCAATACAATACATTTTGTAAGTCTGTCTTCACTGATCATCATTGTGTCTGTATAGAAAAGAAGAAATGTGAATAAAAACAAACCCCAAAGTCAGCCATAGGCTGGTTTTGGGGCCTTATAAAACACGAAAAGAAGCAAAATCCACACAAAAACAGCCAAGCTGTGAAAAAATGGTGTGACCTTACACATGCATTGTTAAAATTTATTAGTGGTATTAACATCATTGCAGCCATTTCTTGGCCACCTTTTTTGGTTTCACAACTTTTTTCACCAAGGATTTTTAAGACCACACCATTTTTTCACAGCTTGGGTGTTTTTGTGTGGATATGTTTACCACACAGAAGTAAAGTAAGGACCTTAGGTAATTCCACATGCATTTGTCTTATCCCCTGGGACAGACCACACACCATATTTGAATGAAACTGACCCAGCAAATTCCAAGATACATATATGCAAGTGAAGTTTTACATATAACTGTTTGAGTTTGCTCTTTATATTTTTGTTCACTTAAGGGAGGGATTCAACTGGAAGGGATATGCAATTTTAGTAGCCTACAAGGCCTACACATGCTGTTGTTTTTTTGGTCATTACAACACCCATACAGCCCACTAGGAAAACTGCTCTCACCATATTTAGAAACCAGTATTTCAAACTGGCATAAAGAGTAAATTTTACCTGCTCTTAATAATTATAGAGCTTCTTTTCCACACAAGTGTGGGTATGGACAGACAAAGAAACATACACACACATATTTTTATTGGAAAACAAGTTAGGAAACCAGGCGTGCAACCACAGCTTTCCGGCCTTTGGTCAACTATTGGCATGCACTTATTCAAATTTACTGATGCAAGCATTATTTAACACCATTGCATCTACAGGCCCGTAGCCAGGGGGGTTCGGGGGGTTCTGAAGAACCGCCCTCTTGGAAAAAAGGTTTACAATTTTAGCAAAAGGTCCATTTTTAACCAAAAAGGTCCACAATTTTAGTATACAAGTCCAAATTTTCAGGAGCAAAAGTCCATTAGCTACAGTTTACTAGATACTACTAATAAGAAGCTAAATTAAGTGCTCCAAGTAACTAATTCAGTGCTTGTATTAAATGCAATGCAAGATCGAGATACTCTAATAGAACAGCCAACCACTCTAATAGAACAATCACTCTAATAGAACAGTCACTCTAATAGAACAGTCACAATTACATTTTCTTTTAAAAGCTACTTAATTTACATGTAGATTGTCTAAACAAAGCTTTCATTAAAATATAAGATTATGGTGGACAAGCTCCCTCCCATGCAGAGCCCATGAATAGCATCCATGCTTCAACTCCATGCAATGTGTAAATTTCATTGTTTAAGATACCCTTTGTTCTGTTCTACTGCCCCTGTTGATCATGGGAGAGTGCTCAATCTTTCCCATTCTTATTCACTGTGACATTCCAATATATTATATTTAGACACATGCATGTGCAGATGGTATAATTACAGTAGCAGTAGAGATATTTTTCCAGATACCATCCATACAGCTGGTCTTCAGCTTGCCTAAAAAATGTTATTTTTATTGCCTGAAATGCCACTAAATTCAACCTTTTAGCATCTATTTTCAAAAAAAATTCCTGGGGGGGGTATGCACACACACCATAAATATAATCCGAATCATGTCATATAAAAAAGGTCCACTTTTTTCCTAAAAGAACCTACCCAGACAAAAGTCTGGTTACGGCCCTGCATCTACCATTTTCTTTTCCCTATATTACTTTTTGAAAGATAAACTCTTCACCAAAAGCCAGGATTAAAAGGCATGAATATATAGTACATGTAAATTGCTAGTAATACTACATATACTGTTTACAAATGATGCTTGACTGCTTATGTGTACTTTTCACTGTCACCTACAGGTTTTGTAGCAACATCGACAGTTGTGTTGTACTGTGCTTTTTGGTGTCTCTACATCTTCCATTTACTGCTAAAGCTGGTATTTCCTATATGGTCAAAGGTGGTATATAACTCAGTGCACAGCATAAAAATTCACATCATTGAAGTGACTTGTGTCTTCATTGTTGGAACTGTGCCATACATTGTGTTTGCAAGTGCTTCTAAGAATCGGATTGGGAGTTTTCCTCCCAGGGGTTGTTCAGGTGATGCAGTGTACAGCTTTTATTCACTAGTTGTTCCAACAGTGATACTGAGCTGCTCCAGTCTTGTGATGATGCTTGTCATTCTATACAATATACACATTGTAAGTAATACAGTTTTATAAGGCATACATTTATTGATTGTTTGTTTCCTGTAACTTGCCTTATCCTACTGCAGTGGTGCTGTTGCAATCTATGAAACAAAATATTTCACATTTTCTAGCGATTTCTGCCACACGTTTGAAGCCAGAACCTTAATATAACACTCAGTTATACTAACCATTCAGAAAAACCATTGTTGGTCGTATAGTGCTGGTAGGAAATTATTTATTTATTTATTAAGGCTTTACAGCGCAAGTGCTGAAGGTCTGTAGAACACCTGGTCTACAGCCTGTTTAAAGTTGTTACAGAAAGTGTGCTTGAAAAGGAGAAAAAAATCCATGACTGGATCTGAGCAGCCTTGAACCTGCAGCCATCCAATTAATGCTTGAATGCTTACAGGAGTCTGCCAGGCGATCAGGATGTTTTCTCCTTGCATGTATATGTATCCATAGGAACTCTAGAGAGTGACTTATTATCTCATAGTACCCCATGTGGAACCAAATAGACATTAGTTTATTTACTTATCTAAAAAATGTGATGTTTTGTATCTTAGAAGAGTTTTGTTGTACTGATACATTTATGGAAAGTGTGTATATCCTTTGAAACTTGCACACTTTTTATGTGTTTGTGCAGTGGTTTTTTATATACTTTGCCTCGTGCTGTATTAGTCTCTTGCTGCTTTCCCATATTGCATGAGCATGACGGTGCTTTAATTGGTTTATAGTGCTTTCTGGTCATCTTTGTTTGGAGCGTTCATTTTGTAGACTTGAACTGTATCGGTTTTCAGCCATCAGACAATTGGTAAGTATATATATAGTACAAGTTTGGCCATAAACAAACAGATAGCATCATTCTGGCTACTTTTGGCAACTTAAAAAGTTATGCACGTGATCAACAGTGCTGTATTTTCCATACGCAGTGCTGTAATTTCTTTCAGTGTTGTATGGAAGTATCATTATTATTTGTTTGATCTTCGCCCACGCAAGTGCTTTAATTGTTCTTAAAGTGGCAGAAAACAAGAAATTAATAAATTTTGATTTTACAATGTATATCGCCAAAAGTGTGACCTCAGTTATGTATAATTATGTGCTTGAGATGATTCTGAATCATCTCAGAGGTTGTAGGTATATACTCTAATAGAACAGTCAGTAGCTACTGTAATGAGGCAATCATGTAATCCAATTCAGAAAAACTATAAATACCATAATTAAGGATTTATATGCTGTTTTGTGTTATTTTAGCAACAAGGAATCTTTAAGAGGAGGCTTAACAAATCAACAGGCAAACCAATACGGACTTTTCACTTCTCAACTCCTGAAGTGAAACTGTTTTTCATGTTCTGCTATTTACTAGTGATCATGATCATGGTTTGGACTAGTTTCAGTATAAGGGATGGGTCAGCAAATTCCTTTCGGTTCTATCTTGAGCAATACTGGAGATGTATGTCTGGTGGGACCGGTAGAAGTGACACCTGTGAACCATACAGAAGAGAGTTTGAAAGTTTGTCTCATCCTGGTCTAGAATGTACTTACCTGATATTGTTAGCATTTCTGAACCTTTCAAGTTTGCCATTTGTAATACAATACAAAACAATAAAACGGTCAGTAAGAGAGGCAACCAGGAGAATTACTCTTAAGAAGAGCAGTGACAGTGACAAGAAAAACAGTGATAGTGACAAGAAGAGCAGTGATATTGACATGAACTCAAAAGTATAAATTTTGTATGTACACATTTTATGTAGTATATTGTTATAGCCTTTTTGTATATAATTGTTTATCACTGAATGAATTATGTGACTTGGACTGACTCTGCCAAATATGGAGTTGTTTGCATGCATTTAATTCTATTTGTGAGATATGGTAAAGCTTAATTAAATAGTCTAAGTATATGGCACCAATAGTGAGTTGTATGATGTCCTAATACATATGTCCCATGAACAGCTGGTACCAGTGACTTGCATATATTGAGTCACAATGTGGACCGTAAATGTTTGAGGGTTCGCATTTTTGGAACCTGGCTGAAAGTACATTACTGCATGTACATAATTTAATTTAAGGTCATGTTTACACATTCCAGGATTCTATTTGCACCTCTGGGTACACCTATGATCTACACACACCTTATGAAGTCAATGGTGAGGACAACATTCAACAGTTTTCAATGTGGTTTCTAACAGCTGTAAAATATTTACTAGTCTATGCTGGACAAATGTTCTTGCATTCAATTTAGAGTGGTCTGTGTATGTGGTGGCAGTCTACGCTGTTACTTTGTAAATTTGGAGCAAGCTAGATTTAGTCTACATGCAAAGTTTATTCTACATTCTACATACAAAATGAAGAACAATAACACCACTCTAGTAGAGTTCTCATAGCTGTAAGTGTTTAACATGGTGATATTTGGTGGTTACTTTCATTTTAAACAGTTTAGCTATATAATTGCTATAGCTACATCCTAGTATATGCAAGAAAATTTCAGCATGCATGGACACTGTAAAAATTTGTGCCGGTCATCATGAAGATGTAATTGTATAGGACTGAGTTCATATTCATATGATTCACTGCTGAATTTTAATACTGTCTGATTTGGTACTACAAGTTGATCCATGTTTAAGTTTACATGTAGCTATACTATCACATTTCTCAAACTCTTTATTAGTGTCTGCTAATGATATTCACTGACAGCAATTTATTGTTCAGTGAACAGTTGCTCATGACATCACCGCCATGTATATACAGTGGAACCTTTCTATAATGGACACTTTGGGACTCAACATTTTATATTCGCTGAAAGGTTTTCCACTTTCACAGATAAAAATCCCGAGTGTATGGAGTCCGGCAGAGTTGTTGGGGCCAAAATCTATAGAGCCAGGTTTTTTAATTTAATCTTAGTTTGGCCGGGAGTTTGTAACGGGAGTATATAGCTAGCTGATGATATTATTGTGATAATTGTCTGTCATATTAGGCACTCTGTGAGGATATATTCAATAGGAAAAGGTATGTAACATGATTGATTGCTGGACGGGCGCCGCGACAAGACGGACGTCCGCCCTGATTAATTAGGGCGGGCTGTGCACGAATTTTAATTGGTGATCAGTGTGTGTGAACGTTTGTAATTCAGTGACATCCTTCAACCGAGCACACTTCTCAACGCAGCACCAATGGCAGGAAGACGAGAAAGGTATACGTATTGTTTAATATTCTAATATATCGGGCCATCGTATTGTGGTAGCTATAGTGCAGTGGTTACGGTTTGTGGGCATACATTTGAAAGTATAGGCTCCAGCCGACTCTACTTCAATTTTTCTTTAAAAATCGGCTATGCCGAATATTACATGTTAAAAAACCAGTCAAGTTTTTGCACTGTCGAGGACACTCAATAGATAGGTCATGGATCCGTCCGGCATCATATGGCAGACACCCACACAATTGTGACTGATATAAAAAATATTTAAGTGTATAAATTCTTTATGATAAATGGGTGTATGCTTAACATTGGGGACAACCAAAATCTACAGTTTATAGCTATGTTCTTGTACATGTAGCTATGTCATATCATATTAACGAAATTCTGCATTTCAAATGGCACTGCGGTAAGCTCAAAACCCACTAAATTGAGGACTAGGAAACACAATTTGTGTTTATAAAGACTTATATTGGACGTGTACAATCAAGAACCCAACCATTACAAACAAAGTCACTTATGTGGATGCTTTTCGAAGTGAACTCCCGTATAAAACTTTTTTTACATATGAATACATCATGTGATCTTTTGTCTTGTGCATGCGCCCCTTAATTTCTGATGTTCAAGTTGAGGCTTATGAAGTTTTGGTAAACAACTTACTGTATTTGACAAATGGCTGAATTTGCTGCATGCCCACATGAATAATTGGGATGTCTAACAATGATTCTAGCAATAAGGCCATTAGTACATGATGTATTGTTTGTTTCCTGTTGTTGTAGTGTAGCAAGAACATGCATGTGTGCATGGGAGGTATTTACCATAAGCCTTGGAGCTTAAGTCATTTCTTTACCTATTATTTAGTAATTCGAATTGGCCGTACTGATATACAACATAATACAATATACGGGCACCTAGGGAGGTAGTCTCATCACCCAGACTGTTCTTCAATTTTATAGATTATTAACAACACTCATTGGAAAAGGTCAGGTGAACTCCTTGTAGCAGAAATCCGAGCACCAAACAATAGTGTATGCTAAAAGATGGCATTGAACTAAACTGACAATAATAGAGTTTTTGTCTTGGTGTAGTATGCACCAATGTTTGGTGTTGTAGCAGCACAACGCAAAAATCGTGTGCTTCTTCATAAAACCATGAAACTTTCCACATACATATATAGTACTCCTCATGACATGTATTTTTTGATATAGTGCCATCACAGATTTGAGCTTTGGTGACCTTTATGGCCATTTTTTTGTGCAGAAATGTGGTCATTATGTCTTTACATTGTACCAAAGTAAAAGTGAAACAACTTTGTTTTAATTTGAAGTTAACAAGGCAATTTCATTCCAAAGTCATGATCATTACCCATGAATTTTGAGATAATTTACCTCCCCATGGGTAATTTACATCCCAAAACTTGAAGAATTTTGCAAGTAATACGGAGTGTATCATATCTTCAAAATGGAATTACATATTAACATGAAGTTGTTTCTTTCTTTTTTTTTAACAAGACCTTCACTTTGGTACCATGTTTTAACATTTTAACAAGTTAATTAATGTCTCAGGGAGATAAAGACAGAAATGGTAAAATTTGTGTGCAAAATGGCCATAAAGGTCACCAAAGATCAAAATTAATCTGTGATGGTACCATATCATTAAAATATATGTCACGAGGAGTACAATACCTGTCACAATGATCACAAAAACTTGAGATCATCTTTTTACCACTAAGATTACTCTGTTAACACACACCCACATTAAATAACCCTCCAGAACATCTATACAAGAACAAGACAAAAACCAATGAGGTCAGTTAGTTAAACAGAAAACGACGAAGTGCCAACCGTAGAGGGACTGATTTGGTTATTTGTAAAACTTCTGCATGCAGGTACTAAGTTCCAAAGGAACGGAGAATTATAAAAATAAAAAAAAATTATACTCATTGATGGTGGAAGATGATGTGGCAAGTGATAATGAACGGAATCTAGTACACCTGTTAGAGAACTTAAAAAATGTGAATTAATTGGGATGGAAATCCTGTTATGTAGAATGTCATATACTTGAGCTATAGCAAAGTACGTCTGATAAGTATGTAGTGGAGGCTATCTTAGGTCCTGTAGACAAGAGGTAGAAGGTTTGGGCCAGTTACGGGTGTGAAGATCAATTGGCTATCTGATACCATACCTCTATATCAGTTTCCATCAAGTGCTTGCCTGGTCTATTGGAGCTTGGAGAGATACTCACTGAGAAGGTATCAAAAGTTTCTACAATCAGAGCTGGCCATTATGCTGAGTAGGCAGCCCGTAGATCTCTACTAATAATAGCAAGCGTTTGTCAATTTTAAATATTAACTGAATCTAGGCATTAAACACTGGTGTTGGCATGCCAAGAAATCGTGTTTGTACATAAGAAGAAACAAGGGTATGAGTTCACATGTCTGTGTAATGTTTGTGTAATGTCATTTGAGAAATCGGGCAACTTTGGCTACCTATTTCTAATAAAAAGTATGAATTTCCTTATCTTCCAAGCATTTCCTCACAAAGAGGTTCAACTGATTTCATTATACTAGAAATGTTTTGTTTATGTAGTCAATTACTATTTTTGGTTAAGTGTTAATGACCACAAGATCCATGAATTGATTTCAGTGGAAACTCATACCATGCATGACTACCATCCTAACCACTTTCCTGCTAGGGATTAGCAGGAACCCAAGGTATGGGCTGTAGTAGAAATGGGAACCTTTACAAGTTGAAATGTTTCTACATTTAAAAGTATAGTTTTCCTGATGTCCATGGTGGGGTGGAAGGTTTCATAATACAGTATATGTAAATTACTGACTTTCATGGCCGTATAAAAGCATCTCATAATATTTTCTTGTATGTTTCGCTATGCAGTCATGCCATGCATCTTTTGAAAGGCACTATTGTATAATTCACATAATATCAGGAAGCAGGTGGCCAAAAATACCTGCAAGTGCATCAGATAAGAACCCCACTTAGTACCTTAAGTGCACTAGAGATGCTTCCGTGAGCCAACACTACCAGTTTACTAATTGCAATCGTCTGTATTAAATTATTTAATACAGACTAGTAATTGGGTCTGTTGGCTCTTGTATAGTTTCATTTTTGTTGATGTGAAGTGACAGTCAGTGGTTTTTTCCGAAGCTTTATCACATCACTATAATTATTTTCTTAATAACACAAGTGATAACCTAAAAAGGAAGTCTTGATCCAGCAGTTGTTACAAATTAGATCATTGGCAGTCATATTGTTTGGTGACCTCAACAGGATGTCATTATTACCTGAGAAGTACATTTATACCACTTGGCCTTATAACTACCATCCTGTAACATTTATTGTTGGGTTATAACATCATGGGTCAGAACATTTGTCTCATTAGCGCATTGGTATGTATATTTGTACATGTGTATGGAGGTGGGTACGTAGGTAGATGATAGACCATACATAGCCAAGTGACTTGGAAGATTCCGAGTATGATGCTTGGCGGTATAACATCATGGGTCAAATGTTCTGACCCATGATGTTATAACCCAACAATAAATGTTACAGGATGGTAGTTATAAGGCCAAGTGGTATAAATGTACTTCTCAGGTAATAATGACATCCTGTTGAGGTCACCAAACAATGTGACTGCCAATGATCTAATTTGTAACAACTGCTGGATCAAGACTTGCTTTTCCTTTGTGTGTGTGTGTGTGTGTGTGTGTGTGTGTGTGTGTGTGTGTGTGTGTGTGTGTGTGTGTGTGTGTGTGTGTGTGTGTGTGTGTGTGTGTGTGTGTGTGTGTGTGTGTGTGTGTGTGTGTGTGTGTGTGTGTGTGTGTGTGTGTGTGTGTGTGTGTGTGTGTGTGTGTGTGTGTGTGTGTGTGTGTGTGTGTGTGTGTGTGTGTGTGTGTGTGTGTGTGTGTGTGTGTGTGTGTGTGTGTGTGTGTGTGTGTGTGTGTGTGTGTGTGTGTGTGTGTGTGTGTGTGTGTGTGTGTGTGTGTGTGTGTGTGTGTGTGTGTGTGTGTGTGTGTGTGTGTGTGTGTGTGTGTGTGTGTGTGTGAAGCAACATAGGCAAGTGGCTAGGGAATCAGCCTAGTAATCAAAAGGTTCCAGGTTCAATTCCCGGTTATGCCCAATTGGTGTTGTTGTTGTTGTTTCTTTGAGCAAGAAACTTTACTCACATTGCTCCAGCTGTTTAAATAGAAACCTGGTGGTCTGGTGTCAACTGGGGAAGCAGCCCACCCAGCTATAACATCAATGGGTACCTGGTGTAAACTGGGGAAGCAAGCAAATGCCAACTGTCCATGTCTCGCGTAGTGGGTGAAGGTCCAGGTGGGACCTTGGGTGCCCACACCTTCACCTATGAGACACAGTACAGCCCCCTGCAGGGTTATTAATCCTGCCCCAGGAGGATTTGCCTGCACTGATTCCTAGCACCTGAGTAGCACACAGGTGTCCTAGTGGTGGCTCACTGGGTAGACCGTGCTAGCACAGTAGCCAAAGGCTTTTTTTATTTAGTATGTGTGTGCATGCGTGCATGCATGTACATGTGCGTGTAAAAAATTCCTAGTTACAATTTACTTACCTGTCCCATTTACACACTCTATTTACATGTAATTGTAATAAACCTCAGTAGTACAGTATTGTATTCATGATATATTGGAGGATCCATTATCATTTTCCGTTTGGGTTGAGTGGATTGTCACTATGCTAATAGCTCTCTGTGTAATGACCTGTCATTTTATGCTGCATGTAGTAGTTGTGCTTCTTTATATATACTTGAATAGTGACAGGATGCTTTTCATTTAAATATTGTATATGTGTTTCATATTGGAAATAAATATATGAAGTGTCATTGAATGCGTAAATGTTTAGCAATGTTTGTGTTGTTGATCACTGTAATCATGTTGTTGTTTCAGCTATCAAATCGCTTCCACCAATGGAATACTCAATGGTTGTAATGGATTTTCTGGACTCGCAGTAGCAAATGGAGGACACAATAATTCAGAAAGAGCAGTGTCTGTTACTTTTAATGAAAATATTGAACTGGACATTGTTACCAACAAATCTACAATAGTAGCTAAAAATCCTGGACTCCCACAGTCCCCTAAATCTCACAGAGGCAGAGTGCGGCGTACAAGAGTAGGGAGTGTAGTAAGTATTGATGCAGTCAAGCTTAGATCTTACAGACTCATAGTCATCTTTGGAATTTGTTTTATTGTTTCTTTGTTTTCGCTGCCTATTATATTCTATTACACCGAGAGTAGCTCTGAAAGAAATGATGTGAACTCTTGTGGAAATGGCACAAACATATCTGAGGTATACATATTACATTTTTGTACTAGTGATGGGGTTGTTTATGTATGTATTATATAGACTGTTTACACTGTATAATTGCAAGGTTGTAATTCATCAATTTTGTCAAGATTTCCAAGTAAGTTTCACTGTGATCCTTTCACAGTTGTGGTAGCTGCAGTTGTAGGCATGCATATATTCTCACTAAATATTTGTCTTCCCAGAGCTTGTGCTTGTAAGGTACTATAATACAAACAACCAGAATTTAAGTTTGCCTTAAGGCTGTATGCAGAAATCTTAAGTTTGTGACTATCATTTTTTTACTCTTTTCTTTCAAAATTGTGTTTCAAAGAAGTGGTTTCCAGATGTGATAAGTAAGTCAATAAATGCAGGGGTCTGGAGGTGTAGCCCTTAGCTGCTGACAGATTTTAAACGTAGCAATAACTGTTTTTTGGCTCCCTTAAATGTATTTCTTATGGGTCACGTGGTCATGCATGAGGTGATAGGTATCAGTATTAGATCCAAAGTTCTGAAATAAATTTTATCATTATGCTGTGAGTGTTCTATTAGAGTAGTTTTGACTGCTCTATAAGAACATGCTTGACTGCTCTATTCAAGTATATTGCTCTATTGTGTTCTATTAGAGTTGATGCTCTATTGCGCCCTTTTCTGTACCTTTGTGCTGCCAAAGTTTGATGGTTTTGTGTTCCTGACCACAAACCTACTTGAATAAAAAGACCACCTACCTACTGACCACCTACCTACTCGCCCTATTCTGTGTTTCAAAAAAAATTTTGGAACCACAGAATATTTTCAATGTACTTACTGATAGACCATATTGACTATTTTGCCTGTAATGATGTGGTAACAGTTTGCTTATATGTTCATGTGCACATACTTCATTTCATGACTTACTGGAATTACACAGACAAGTTACTAAGGCAGATGTGAAATCAATGAAATATTCTAATAGAGCAGTCAGTGATTAGCGTGATTTAGAGTACTCTTTGCCTGTAGTGCTCTGAATTTGCCAACCCTGTGTCAATAATTGATAAGTTTTGTTAACACTAATTATTAACACCATTTCATACAGTACATATCCCTGCTGACATTGAGAAAATTACTCTTTTAAACTTCCTTTTCAGAGTAACATGCTGAAAAATTGTGTATATGACTACCACTTGAATCCTTCTTGTGTGGACAGACTCTTCAACTTGTATGAAGCTCTTTGCACAGTGGACTCTTGTTCAAAATGCTGTATCAATAAGACACAAGAATTGTTTTGTGAAGCACTGAGTAATTGTGATAACGACTCTTATGTTAATGGCACAATGTGTCAGGATGTACGACAAGATTATTGTACTTCAGAGTGGAGAAAGTTAGAACTTAATGAATCTGAGGAGTTAATTGATTGCATTGACTATGGAGAAACTGCTACACTGGATTGTTCTAACCAATTTGGTCTTGATGAGAACGGGTCCATTTGTTCACCACTGTGTGACAAATTTTCACAACATAGTAAAGATTTCACCAATATTTATATTCATGTACTTACTGCCTTAACTCTGATAAGCTTTATTGGAGGAATAATTGTTCTAGTTACTGCTATTTGGAAACGAAAGAAGATGTAAGCGACTTATGGTACATGCAGTTTATAAAGTTACTGAGTTGTTTTTATGCATGTAGGTTCAAGTTTCCGCAAGTATTGATTTTATTTGGATGTATTACTATCACCATTCAATGTGAGTTGCTTATGTAATAGGCTAACATGCACGCGTACATGACCACACATCCATTACATTTTATCCTCACCAATCCAGCTAACTGTATAATAAGCCCGTGAAGTTTCAACAGTTCGTTCAGATTAGTGAAATTTGCTTGGATAAGTAATTTCTGAGCTCTGTTCAATTACTCTAATACGACATACAATTGGTAGAAAACTACTCTAAATAGACAATTGTATTTGTTGTTCAAATTAGTAAAAGATGAGATTAGTGCGAATGTGTTATACTTGCATGCATGTAAATCCCTAATATTTTTGATGTGTGACACAGATCATATTATCTCTTCCTACGTATTAGTTGTATGGAATAGTAGGCCTATATGCAATATTGCGTTTTATGGATAGTACAAATGATTGGAGATTCTGTGTCTGGCCACATGAACCTAGCTAGTTTAGTTGAAGACTTGTGTGACATTTAATAATAATTTTAAAGGTCAGTTTTAGTCTGCGTTCCTTGTTATTTTCTTTATTTGAATAGCTGCTTCCAATTATATCTCTTTTTGAGTGTTATAAAATCTTGGAAACTACTGTGTCTACAAGTATATGCGCATTATCAGCCACAAGATATAAGTGTAGTATACGCTTTAATAGTCATTTGTGCTTAGCAACCAGGCCCTATAGTATGATTTATAGCGACTCACATTTATGCATCAATGGATCCAGTTCAGTTATCTGAGCACCTTTCTTACTAGTGTTAGTCAAAAGTGTTCAGATAAGTGAATTTATTCAGTTAACGTAAACCCATTGATTTATACACAGAGTTTTGTTCAATAACTCTAATAGAACATTCATTTACTCTGCACACTAGCAATGGCATTTGAAGTGTTTGAATAAACTGAGATGTGGATAAGTAAGGATGCACTATGTTTCCTCTGTTAGGACTAGAGAATGCTTGCTTAAAATTCTGCTAATGAAGCTGAAACTATGGCTTCTTTGGAGTTACCTCATCCAGAATCATGCCTGGGATTGTACGTATTAATTGTATATTGTACTGCAGAAAACGTATGTACCTTGGTAATTGACTTTTGTAATGATCCCCTTACAGCAATTATAACATGCATCTCAACCATTTCATTGGGAAGATGGAACATATTATGCTCACATAAATTTACCTTTCAAGCATTGAATGAACCATCAGTGTTTTGTCAATTGCAAGGTTTGTTTTTACATTGTAATGACATGCATGTCAGTTATCATGTATACTTGTACTTTGTATGCAGGCTGTTTAGCTTTTTCTGCAATTATGTTATACTCCTTGTTCTGGTTTATATTCATCGTACACTTATTTCTGAAAGTGACATTTCCTTTCCAGTCAATCAAGCTTGACAAGTCAGAGCACAGTAAAAAGTATCACATCATTGAAGTTGTTTGTGCACTGATTGTTGGGACAGTACCAAATATCACTTTTGCTGCAACTTCCAAGTTTCAGTTTACCACCTTTCCTCCATACTCCTGTGGAACTGGTCCAGCATATAATTTTTATGGGACCATTGTCCCAACAATTTTAGTGAATTGTGTTAATCTGATTCTGATGTTGTTAGTAGTGTACAAGATACACAAGGTGAGGTATCTGATCAGTAGCAATGAGCATAGAAATGTGTATAATTGTGTGTATAATTGTATTACTTACTCTAATAAAGCATACGGGTGTTTATATCTAGACAAAACAATTGAACTGTAAAACTCTACTGAAAGAAGTTTTTGAAAAGCAGCAATGCTTCATATGGCAGCTAAAAAATTATTGCACTAGAATTTTTGTTTTAAAAGTTTAGTAATGCTGCTGTTTCTTGGCTGCTACCTTAGATGATTGCTTCTGAATTCTATGTTTTTGTATTACAGTTAAAATTCTTTGCCAAGCATTCATGACTACTTTTCAGTACTGAGAATTTTGTAACCACCACACCTACGGATCATGCCAATAATTAGAGTTTTTTGCTGTATATGTAGCACGCAGAATCAAATGGAAAGCCATTCGCTATATTTTCAGAGATAAACCATGCTGTCCACTGACCCTTCACATATATAGGCACAATAAGAACGTCTCTATGATATCTTCCCCAGAAGCTTAGTACTGTTTACATCTTTCAGATCCCCTAACTCACATTGCTGTGACGTACTGCCATTATCTCAGTTAATGAACTGAACAATTGCACATTTAACATAGACATAGAGCATAAGGAGACCCAGTATCAGTAGCCTTTAAATAGCCCTTTCACTTTCTAAGAAACACTAAACAAAACAAAACAATCACTATGCTCAAAGTGTACAGTCAGACACATGTAAGATTGTATCAAGACTCACGGTAGTGAGTCGCGTGGCCAAGAAACTACAAAGTGCACGCCATATAAATAAAAAGACGTGCGGCCACTACTGTGAGTTATTTACGTGTAGGGACAGTTTTGCGATATTAGCCCTGGATTATGCAACATCTCTCAATAGGTTTGTATTGCATTACGTGTTAAAAAAATCATTGGGAGTCGTTATAATCTTGCAACTTCACTAAAATAAAAAATAGGTGTATTTACACATATTTCACTTTATTTCTCTACCTTATGTTACATCTAGCGTCACGTTATACCAGTCAACATACCCGTGTTTGTACAGTCCATCTAGCACTGTCATTATCTAATTCTGGTTTGTCCATACGCGTATTTTCTTCAATCAAACCTCTAATCCCTACAATAACTTTTAAAGATACGATGTGGACACAAGCCCCAATGTCTGATAAACAAGTTGTGAAAGCGTGCAGAACCGTATGTTCCCTAGGGATGGAATTTTAAGCAGAAATCTTTTACATTCCATTTAGTACCACGCCCCATGCAAGCGTTTATAATCGCCAGATGTCTAACAAGGTGTGAAGAGTGTTCATAATTTCCAGATGCCTTATAAACAAGGTGTAAAGAACAAAGTCACTAGGGAAGGTGTTTTAAGCATAATCTTCAATTTCTCTATTTAATTTTTAATAGATTAACCGCAAAGGTCAAGGTGAATACAAAACTGAGGCAACAAGCCTATAGGAGTTACCACCTCTATGTAGTGTGTACCATGGAGCTTGTGTTGTGGCTTTCATTAACCATTATGCACATACCATAGTACAAAAAAAAATTTGTAATGGAATGTGGTTTGGCAGTGACTGTATGAGCTTCTGTTGTGGCTTTCAAGTTTTGTAACAGATTGCTGGAATGTGGTTTGTGGTTTTCTGGTGGCTGTATATGATTTGTGGCCGGTTGTTGCACACAACTTGCACAATATTCAAAATGTCATGGATAAGATGGCCACAAAATCCATGAAAATTTCTTGCATTATGGTAAACATACACAATGCTATTACAACATGTAACACAACTTTAATCAACATCAAGACATTACTAAAAGTAGTTTTAACACCAGTTATGATTTCTTGGATGTCTGCATGACGACACAAGATTAAGTGAGACCTGTAAAAGAACATGCAAGCAGGCAGTGAACTTTACCTTAAATTAAACACACAAGTAACTAACCTGGAACATTGGTCGCAGCACCAAAGACACTTGCTTGGATATTTCACGACACAATCGACATGTAAACTGACAGGGGTATTAGTTTGGTGCCATCATAACAGCACCCCTGATCCAGAAATAATAAACAACTATATTCCTTAGTACTTACATAGACTGACCTGAAAATTCACTACACTCTTGATGTCACTATAGTTGATCCATGTACAGTTGACAATTGAGAACTATAAAAAAATACACAAGATAACACAATTCCTCTGTATGCAAACTGATCTGAAATTCATGACGTCCTACCTGGTCCAAAGTTATGTATTGACCACATACAACTGCTACTGCATACTATGACCAGATTACCTGTAAAAACTGACAGGCGGGCATTAAATACAACACGCCCAAAATCTATGTCACTTTACACGAATGACACATTTGAGGATTACAAGTTGGCCCGACAGCGACCTTACTACACAGTAGACAGGTTTAACTGTACATAATATTTAGTTATTTAGACCAGTATGTAATACGGATTAAGTATTGTTTTGTACAAGCATCATGTACATTAGCTTACTTCTTCCACCTACAGTTCCAGGACTTCTAAATTGGCACGACAATACTGATTGAAAGTTATTTGGTCTGTACATGTACACCTTATCAACAATCCATCCATGAGATAATTCCAAGCCGGATAATACTGGTATTTACTGCTACTCAAGTTGGTACCATCAGAAGTTTTCCGCTTGGTCTCAGCGAATTTGCACTAGTCAGTACAGACGTCTGACATCTAGTCTAAAAACCAATCGCATACACGCGGTTAATCAGTGTGAGGCGATGTGGCACTTTACATACTACCCTCGATCATCTTTCTTCACTCCTCCTTTCTGAACCTCCACTCCTCGTTTCATTACTGAACCTCCACTCCTCTTTTCGTTGCTGAACCTCCACGAGAAGCTGAGTACATCAGTCTCGACTTTTAATATCCATTCGACTTCTTCAAGCGGTGTACGTATTTTAGTTTCAAATTAAAGACGCTTCACCACTCCATTGAAATCTAGTTAAAAATGTTTATCATTCGTACTTCCCCTCTCAAGACATGGAGACTGCCATCAATAATTAAACCGCGTATCACGTGTGTTCACTTGAGGTGTTACAGGGACTTTCCAAGAGATTTCCCCTAAATAGGTCACGTGATCATTGTCAGTAGGGTGGAACCGTATTATCTATGGTGAAACTTGTTCTTAGTGATGGCTCTACAATGCGATACGCGTACTTATTATTTTAGTATAAGCTGTCAAGGATTGTTAGTGCACTACTGAATTATTTTTTGTGTTTGTGTGCTGCTGAAGAAATGTTTAATTATTATTCGTACTTCCCTTTCAAGACATGGACTGCCATCAATAATAATATAAATCGTGTATTACGTGTGTTCACTTTTCACTTGAGGTATTATTGTACAGGCAAGAGATTACCCCTAAATAGGTGAAGTGATAATTGTCAGTCAGGTGGAACTTATTTATTTCCAATACTGCACCATGGAGCTTAATTGGCTTTCATTAATCATTTTGCACATATCATGGTGCAACAAAATTTGTAACGGATTGCTTGAATGTGGTTCATGGTTTGCCGGTGACTGTGTAGTGGGGTTGTTCCACACAGCTTGCACAATATTCAAATTTCTTGGATGTCTGCATGACGACACAAGATTAAGTCAGACCTGTAAAGAACAAGCAGACACTGAACTTAACCTAAAATTAAATACACATAACCTGGAACATTGGTCGCAACACCAAAGACACTTGCTTGGATACCTCTGATGACACAATCTAGCAGAAACCGAATTAAAAAGAGACTGTATATACAAAAAAATCAATATTCTAGGCTGGTAGATCCTCATGGCTTAAATATGGAGTGACATGTGTAATAAATGGGCACTAAACAGAATCTACAACACAATTTTCTTTTCTGTAAGACTTTTTAACACGTAGTAAGGGTACTACCAGCTCACCTACAACTACAAGAGCATTTCAAGAGATGTGATATTAACTTGTTACATCAAGTACAACCAATATGTGGTGTATGTGTGTGAACATGCGCGTATAGTGTTTGCACCTTTTGTGTATGTCTTGTGCCTGTATTTGATGTATGCATGTGTATGTAGTGAAATAAAAATAATAGTATGATGTATGTGATCTCTTTTTTAACCCTCAGCAATGCATCTTGCTCTATGAGTGGCAAACCAAGTTGATGAGTTGTCCTCAAGACACTACGGCCACTATGGCAGTGGCCGTAGCTGGTTTTATTCATTGAAAAGTACAGAATGATTGATATTCTCTAATAGAACAGTCAGGCAATAAATACTCTAATAGAACAATCATCAAACAATACAGCTGAATATTTAAATCTCTGTCTGAAAACACTCCCAGATCCCAGATGCAATCTCAGAGTTGCTATTTCAAGATGGTTGCATTCCCCAATATTACCTAGAAAAGCATGCTTTGCAAAATAAGTGCTGTACACACATCTTTGATAACCCTGACTATAGCCATTACTTGGCCTGATCAGTAAATCGCAGTAATTTCCACCGGATCTTGTCCTAATAAAAATTAACAGCTACAATAGGATTGTATGTTGTATGCTCACCACTTATCAGCAGATTTGTGTTTGGTCGCAACACCTCTACAAGGCAGAATTCATCATACACCCCCATGGCTTGAACATTGAGTCTATAAATTATATAACTGACAAAAATTAGTGATATCCCCCCCTCCCAAAACACCTTTGCTGTAAAAAAAGGCACGTCCAAGAAACTACAAGTATCTGTACTCCTAACAGCTCAACTGTAGAAGAAGAGTCCATGAAATTAACTGGTAACCGAAAGAGCTGATATCTGGAGCGGCTAAGAATCAATGTTACTACAGCTGACTATGATTACCAAAGATTTACCAAGTCCATGCAAAAATACCTTGGTTGTAAAACAGGCAAATAAAAGTAACTGGCAACCAAAACAGCTGATATCTGAAGCGGCCAAGAATAAAAGTTAAGCTGATACAACTAACTACAATTATTAACTTGCAACATTGAATCTTAATCATTCAACTGTGTTCTATACATTCACCTTGCTACATCCTAAATTAATTCTTTGTAACTCTAATTGGCTGGTAATTTGGCCACCTTATTCGATATTCCTGGCCGCTTCAGATATCAGCTGTTTTGGTTGCCAGTTACTTTTTTTTGCCTG